>NC_057350.1:46762500-47463750 GCF_016509475.1 Prionailurus bengalensis
AGGCAGGAAAATATTATGCATGGCAGAGAATGATGAAACACCACATGGGTGGACCAGGAAGTAGATCTCAACTACTACGAGGAGCATAAATCACACGAGGAGCATAAAATGCCTCTGCTGGGTCACAATTAAAAAACAAACAAGCAAAGAAAAAACAAACAACAAGCAAATCTCTGGCCCAGGTATCTGCAGTTTATAAAAGTTCCCCAGGAGATTCTGATGTTCCCTGTATTAAAAACCACTGCCCGCCCCGCCTTAAGCCCAGAAAGGGCAAAAACACAGAGGGACACAACTTACCATTTGAGAATAACTATTACATGTGTTTAGTTGGGTCTAAACACATAGGCTGTCAGTACCAGTTACCAACTTCTAACATTAAAAGGCTGAACCAAACTAAATGTCTTCAAAATGAAAGTTAAATACATGGACTTTAAATACCACCACCTCGGGGCGCCTGGGTGGCGCAGTCGGTTAAGCGTCCGACTTCAGCCAGGTCACGATCTCGCGGTCCGTGAGTTCGAGCCCCGCGTCGGGCTCTGGGCTGATGGCTCAGAGCCTGGAGCCTGTTTCCGATTCTGTGTCTCCCTCTCTCTCTGCCCCTCCCCCGTTCATGCTCTGTCTCTCTCTGTCCCAAAAATAAATAAATAAATAAATACCACCACCTCCAGAGAGACCACCAGCCGATTCTGTGTCTCCCTCTCTCTCTGCCCCTCCCCCGTTCATGCTCTGTCTCTCTGTCCCAAAAATAAATAAATACATACATACATACATACATACATACATACCACCACCTCCAGAGAGACCACCAGCCATAGAGCGGCACTGCACAGACACTCCACAGGGTGGTAACAGTAGGTCCGGCTAATTTGGAGACATGGGCTGAACTACACATCCTTAATGAGGCATGATCAACTCCACCCTATCTTAAACCCACTGATAACATGCTGGTGACTAGCAGAGCAATACATTTGGAAGATATTTTCACATTTTCACAAAAGCAAGTTCTCCATTTCGACTTAACCTTATACATGAGGTTTTCCTTTGGATTTTCTTTCCTGTGCAAAGAACCCTGTGTGCACTTTGAAGCTGAGATTCATTAAATCATTCCTTCTGCGTTGGAGGAAATATGGGGAAGTTCAGAGCCCAGCCAATGCTATTTCCACTTTTCACCTCTCGTGCATAATCCATTGCACCTGCCAAGGAATAAGGCTTAATACGCCTCCTGAAAACCTCGTTAAGATTTATATATTCTTTTTCACATTCTTAAATTATGCCCCCCGGCTTGTTTTAAAATTCATATTTGCACAATAATATTTTCCACAGCTCCAGGGATGCTTACCATCAGCTTCTTCTACTTCAAAGTATCTGTAGTTGAAATGGATAGTAGGAGCATGAGGATTCTTGGGGTGGATAACAGAGCTCACGCCCATAGCAGAAAACGGCAATTTACCTGGAAAGCAAAACAGTGGTGAGCTCCACTTACTCATCGGGCTTAAATCACTCCAACTTGGTTTCAGGACCAATTTTCAAAAGCTCCTTTTTGTCTCTTAAAATACAATTTTTAAAAAGTAAACGTGAACATGCTTCTTTGGGATGTGCACCCTAATGTGGTTTTTTTTCCACAGAAGCAATATATATTGTACAAATAGAACTCATGGGGAATAAAGGTTTGCAGGGATTTTTAAAGGCTGTCGAGACTGCCTGATTTACCATCTTTCGTCTTCAGAATTTTCCCTCTGCTTCTCATTTGTTTCGCTGCTTCCTCAGAAAGATTTCCATGAACAACAGAAACGCTCACCCCAGCCTTTTCAAAAACATGCCCATCTTGAAGTACGCAGCTGATGCCACCACCTCCTGTTTATAGAAATACAAGATGAGGAGAGAAGGTAAGGGTGTATGCAAAATCAAAAACAACCCTTGCATGAAGGTGGTGGGATTAGGAGTGACTTTCCTCCTCTACTGTCCAAATCTTCTAGGCCATCAGGATATTTAGCATTTTAAAGTACAATAAAATTAGATAACTAGCGTAGCTTGATGACACTGCGACTGCCTAATGGGCAAATATTCTATCTTTCCCACAGCACTAAACTGAGTATTTCTTCTACATCTAAAATAAATCACTGGACGGGCGCCTGGGTGGCTCAGTCAGTTAACCATCCGACTTGATTTCTGCTCAGGTCATGATCTCAAGGTTTGTGAGATGGAGCCCCCACCCAAAGGGCTCCATGCTAATAGCTCAGAACCTGCTTGGGACTCTCTCACTCCCTTTCTATCTGCTCCTCCCCTGGGCAAGTTTGCTCGCTCAAAATAAATAAATAAACTTTAAAAAGAAAATAAATCACTGGAATATTTTCCCTTCAAAAACTACTGTTCACAATGGCATCCATTGGTTATGATACAAGAGAGAAGTCCAAAGTTAAAAACAGGTATGGGTATGTTTGAGGAATGTTCTGTTATTACCAAGTTTAAGAGCTCTGTATGAATTGTTTTTTCTCAGTGTGCTGTGTACCATTTAATTTTATTTATAGGCACTTAAAAAACAGTAGACATTTGAACTCTTCAGGGATTTGGGCCTTTAAACTGAATAAGATACACATTAATATTTAGGTAGATGAGATTTACTAATAGGTTTTTTTTTTCTTAAAACACTAGAGTTATCACAAAGGCAACTGTTCATAGAGGTACTTGTTTGTCTTTATTTCTAAGAATTTTTAGAGCTGGATGGGACGTAAGACTATCCAGTGCAACCCCTGCACATCTCAAGTGAGAAAATGGTGCCCAGAAAGACAAAACACTTTATCCAACATCACACAGCTGGCAAGTGGTCCAATTTGTTTTAGTGCTTTCTATGCATCAGACAATATTTTAAGCACTTCATATATCATCATCCCTACAATCCCCTCATATAGTATCTAATCTCATTTCAGAGAAGAGGACACAGAGGCACATCAAAAATTAAGTAACTTCTGAAGGCCACACAGTTACTCTAGTACTTGTGCTTGGGTCCTTGTTCAATGGTCTTCACTTGAAAACATTATAAGATAGATAACACTACAAAAGACCAGATTTAACCTCACTTAATAGAGATGAGGCAGCATCACAGCTCAAAAGCTGCTGAGGAGAAGGATGCTGTAGTATTCCTAGCTAAGAAGCCAGGAATTCTTCAAGTTTATGACCAAGATGTGGGCTTTCCCTACATAGGCAATAACAAGGTCATAAATACATGATTCTATAAAAACTGGATTTTTCTTTACTGAAGTACAATTGACACATAACATTATATTAGTTGAGGGTGTACAACACAATGATTTGATATTTGTATACATTGCAAAATAAGTCTAGTTACCATCCAACACCACAGAGAGTTACAAATTTTTTTTTCTCATGATGAGAATTTTCAAGATCTACTCTCTCAGCAATATATGCAATACGATATTTTTGGCTGTAGTCACCATGCTGTACATTACATCCTTATGACTTATTTATTTTATAACTGGAAGTTTGTACCTTCACCCATTTTGCCCATTCTCCTCACCCCCTCCTATCTATTAACTACTAATCTGAAGAACTGGGTTTTGCCACTGGAAGGGAAGATTGTCCTAGCAGGAAGTCTGAGGGGTGCTTTTGGTAGAACTACTGACAAGCCAAATATTTCTTGCGCAACTTGAGAAAAAGACATAATGACACAATGACAGCCTCAGTTGGAGGAGTCTGGCCAACACTTAGCAAATAGGAGGCAAGTTAATCTTTCCATCTCTAAAGAAGGAGAAGGGGGAAATGCACCCAGAGAAGCGGATGAAATGTGAGGAAAATCGATGCTCAATTACAAATATGGACACCCAAGTCTGTTGGCTAAAAATAACCCTAAAACTATTACGAAAAGCGCCATTAAAAAATCGCATAGACTTTGAAACGTCCAGGATTAGAGTAACAGATCTGTATCTAGAGGTCTGCAAACAGAAGCCTGATGACCCTTACAGTCTCAATCTTCCTAAAGGTGTCCCTTCTAACCTAGCAGCCGCTCTGTAGGTACCCCTTTCCTACTCCCAGCCCCTATTTTCCGTCATCTGCTGCCAGCAACCTAAATCTCGATCTTTAACACCCCCCCCCCACCCCCGTCTCCACCTCCCGCTAGGCGCTGGCCTCCTCACCTTCCTTCCTCTCCCACCGGTCCACGGAGAAGCGGGCGCCCCCGTCTACCTGTGCCAGAGCCTGGCACACCTGGGCCTGGGTCTCCAGGATCAGCAGCTCCATCTTGGTCTTCATGTCGCTCGGTCTCCCACGCAGCTCGCGCAGGTCGGTCACAGGCAAGGCCATGAAGCAGCTGCAGCGACGGGCCAGCTCGTCCTCCTCCTCAGGCTTCCCAGACGAAGAGCTCCGTGCCCCCGAGCTCTTGGGCACCATCTCCGCCCGCTGTACGTGCCCGAAGGCGGCGGCGGCCAGCCCCGCCAGCCCGGCCAGCCCCGCCAGCGCCGTGGTCAGCCCGGTCCCCAACCGGGAGGCTCCTCCCGCGGTCCGGCCGTGCCCCAGCCCGCGGCACTGCTCGGTGCCAGCGGAGCCCGGGGGCCGGCAGATGCGTCCCGCGGAGCAGCGCCCCGGCCAGGCGCACAGCGCTCCGCGGCCGCCCCGCGCAGCTTGCCAGCAGGAGCCCGCGCTCAGCCTGCCCAGGTGCAAGGCCATACTGCCGCGCTGTCACCTCTAGCAAGGCCCACGTCCCGGAGATCGGTCCCTGAGCTTCTGGATGTCCCAAGCTGGGGAGCAGCTCTGGGAATGGAAACCTTGGCGGGGAAGAGCTACTACCGGGTCGGCTCTCGGGCGGCGGGCGGAGGGGCGGGGGATGCTGGGAGCTGTAGTCCGGCTCCTGTCGCCGCCTGCAGGGGCGCGCCGGGGAGATAAGGAATCCAGTCCCCAGAAGGGCGGGTGCCAAGACAAGGGACCTGGATGCCGAACGTGCGAGAGGGCTGTGTAAGTAATGAGATAAGAGGCTTTCTGGTCACGTACAACCTCTGGTCTGCTATCCAATCAACCACAGGGTGTAGACAAAGTACACTGAGGACGCTTAGGACCAATGGAGCAGAAATATGGCCAGAGTCCTTCCCCATTTACATTTACAATTTACAAGTTACATTTTCAAACAGAGTTGCAAATCCTGGCTGAGTGTATAGGAGGCCCCTTCGTGCCCCGTTTCCAGTCCAGGAGACCTTCTAGAATTTGCAGGAGTGGCTTGGGGCGGAGCCTGAGAGACTCCTTCCGTACCAACAGTTTTTAAAGTGAGTCCGCAAGGTAGTCAAGGGATGCTAAGAAAATCCTAGTAAAAGACTTTAGGAGAGTTCATCATTGCAGTCTTTCCAGTTCATGATCCTGCACTAACCAGTTGATTCTTATAGAAATAGGAAAAGCAAAGTGATCATTTTACTAAACACGCGTAAAAGTAATGACCTGGTGTGTTTGGGTGATCAAGGAATAACATTAGACTTAAAAATACATATCACCCTACAATCGTGGCATGCTGCCAAGTATTTCTCACCTTTTAGTACTTTCAACAACTCATGTAAGCTAGGCGGGGCAAACATTTGCCCTGCTTTCTCCCTGCTACTACCAACACACACACACACACACACACACACACACACACACACACACACTTCAAAAAAGATGTAAGAAGCTAACATAGATTTGACAGATTTTTGTTCTTATTGTTCCTGTAACATACCACAGTTTTGTGTTGTCTGAACATGAAAGTGTTAGAAAGACTGTCATGGAATGATTTTAATTTCCAGTAGTAGATAATAATTTAAGCCACTTGTGGTCTCTACAAGTTTTTAGTGGCTAGATGCAGTGATGGAACTTCATGGCTATGGGTCAGACAAGCTGTTCAAACCAGTGTATCTTATCCATCCACAACTGCATCTGGCAACTCTCAAAGTGGGACACAACATTAGCTGGGTAGGTATGCTTGACTCACTAGCAGATTCAATAAAAGGTAAAGGTTTGGATTGAGAAGTGAATAGACTACTTCGGGGGAAGAATACCATTGGATTTTAGCCATAGTGTAACATGCTGGGAGGCTGAGTTGCAGGAGGAAAGGGAAGATAAGAACTATCACTGCAGTAAGAGTTGTTTGCCTCTCCTCGATGCCTGTGATAGGGTTTGGCTGGGCCTGGGGATAGCAATTGAACCTCATTAATGGAAAGGACCTCTCTAGCGCATTTTTCTATAGGAACCCCATTCATTTTTGCTCTGATTCTGAGAATACTCATAAAGCTAGGAAAAGATAAGCAGACACAGGCCGCTTTGAACATATGCACAGTCAGATAGTCTGGTCTTGAGCCAACTGTGTACTAATTTGCAGGTTTCCATCCCTCCCCATCCTTGGCCTCTCTTTGCAAAGAGCTTGCTCTCCTTTCCTCTGGTTTCCAGAGACTTCCATACCCTTACCTTATTATGCTATGCTAAAGAAAGGCCTTTATAACTTTCAAACTTAAAAATAAAATAGCTAGTTATTTAATCAGCAAAAATGAGTTTATCTGGGCATAGCGGAAGAATTGTAACTCCAGACATACAAACTACACCACACCATAGGCAAGAACAACAATACAGAGGAACAAAGAAAAGGAGCTTCCTTTTATAGAGGAGAGAGTTGGGAAGGGTTGTTTGGAAGGAAATTTCATAGGAGGAGAAAGAGAGTTCAGAGTTGTGGTGGCTTCCCATTGGCTGAGTTGTGACAGTTTCTCATTGGCTGGGTTGTTGCTGGGTAAAGAGTAAATCTTCCTCCTTCCTGAAGCGGTATGCAAAGTAAGATGTAACTGATACTGAATGAGAACCATCCCTTAATTTTTTCCTGACCTGATTTTGAATTGGGTTTCATTTATTCATTTTCACACAGCCTGGTTAGTGTGAATGTAAATTACCTTCCTGTGGCTACAAATAGTCTCCAAGAGATTTAAGACCTATTTGTCAGCATGGAATAAAAAAAACATCCCCTATTCATTTTCTCATCCTTTTTTGAGCCTGGTTTCCTGCACTGCTTTATGTTCTATATGATCCTGCAAAACAAAAAGATTTTGAATAGCCTTGTACAAACTCATGAGGCATATATATATATATACGTATATACATACATGTATATACGTGTATATATGTATGTATATACGTATATATATACAGTGGTTATGTATATATGTATATACCACTATATATATATATATAGTGGTAGTGAGATAGCAAAGAAGTGGACTTTTTGATATTTTTACTCAATTTTTTAGAATTTATATTTTAAATGTTTAGGTCTTTATATAATTTTATTTTAGAGGGAGATCGTGTGTGTGAGTTGGGGAGAGGGGCAGAGGTAGAGAGAGAGAAAGAATCTTAAGCAGGCTCCATGCTCAGTGTGGAGCCCAATGCAGGGCTCAGTCTCACAAACCTTAAGATCATGACCTGAGTGGAAATCAATATTTGGATGCTTAACCCAACTGAGCCACCCAGGTGTCCAGAAATGTTTAGGTCTTTAGAGGCAAATATTTACATATTTCATTAAAATAATTGGTTCTTATAGTTAAATGTAGGTTAAATATCCAATGCAATTTGTTGTTACTGACTTGCTTTTTCTTTATCTGAAGTAATTTTAAGATTAGTTTCTCATAGAGGTATAGATACCACCCAAATAGTCAAGAAAAGTTTTATGAAAGGGAGGAATCATGGTGCCTGCTCCTTAGTCCTTCACCTTTTGCCTTTAGCCCTCCCTATTTCTTCTCTATAGTAATATGCATGTGATATCTGGAGTTGCAGCAACGATTTGTGACGAAGACTATCAAAATCACATGAAAAAATTTGCAGAGCAGTAAGATAGAAGGAGCCTGGATCCTGATACTTCCTTGAGTGGATGGAACTCCTGGGCTGGAGTTTTTGTTATATGAGAAAAATAAATAAAGGTACTATTTGTCAGATTTTCAGTACCTTCAGCTTAAGTCTTTCTAATATCCTAATTATCCCATCTTGATTCTATGTCTACCCTGGAGCCAACCAACAATGGCCAGGGGTAGAGGATGGAATCGTGTTACAACATGATGACCTCCAGAGATGCCTGGGTGGCTCAGTCGGTTAAGTGTCCAACTCTTGATTTCGGCTCAGGTCATGATTTCATGGTTCGTGGATTTGAGCCCTGTGACGGGATCCATGCTGGCAGTGCGGAACCTGCTTGGGATTCTCTGTCTCCCTCTCTTTGCCCCTCCCCTGCGTTCTCTCTCTCTCTCTCTCTCTCTCTCTCTCTCTCTCTCTCTCAAAATAAATAAACATTAAAAAAAAAAAGAACATGATGACCTCCCACTATAATTGAGGGGAATGGTCAGTATTGGATATCGTTTCCAGAAAAAAGGGAAATATGGTAAGCAGATAATACAGTTGATGCCCAGGATAGAGATAAATTTTTGAAGATAATTCTGGGGTATTGAACTTATGAATCTAAGATGAACACAAATATGGAATTCAGAAAGAACTAACAAGTTAGGTGTGACAGAAGGTAATAGGTTTAACCTAGACAGTTATTAAAAGTTATTTCTACCGGTTCAGCCAAAGCTATCCAGCTGTTCCATTTGCCTTAGGTACAGTAGTTTCCTGGCCACCCTGCCCCTTCACCATATAATGCTCTCAGCAACCATTCTAAGAGGCTTTAGAACACTATGGGTCAACTGAAAGGGAGAGTCGTTTGGGAAGATGTTGGGGACAACGTGTTGGGGTATATGCAGGTATCTCTTCTGTTTAGGCAATCAAGGGACAATGGGCATGGGGCAATAAAGACATCAGACAGCAGTAAGAAAGACATTTAACCAATGTCATGTGTATCTGCCTCCATGGTGTTTTCGTGGCACTTTCAACTAATGTTATTTGCTCAAGAGATGCAAAGCTGCTTTCACTCACATCATGGCAAATTCAACTTATCTGGTGAACTAGAATGCTTTCTTGGAAAACACACATCTAAGGCTTTTTAACTTAAGCCCATATGAACATCTTTTAAACTTAGGAGTCAAGAATTAGTTCCCTTTGTTCTCTACGTCTATCTAAACATTTTCTTCCATGTCTAAGAGCTTAGCAAAGAGCAGGACCTGCTTCTAGAGGTTGAATGAATACAGAGGGAGAAAAAGGCACTTTTGAAATATTTTCTTTTATTGCAAGACATGCTGAGATGCTGGTGGGTTACAAATGGAAATATGAATCCTGAGGAGTGAGGGCTGGAAGGGTAAAGATTTGTGAGATACCCACTATGCTGGAATGATGGAAAGTTCATAGAGGAACCTTTAGAAGAAAAGGATAAAGGGTTCAAAGTCAGAACACAGCGCATAAGACACATTTAGGGACAAGGAAAACAAGAAGTCGTAGGGCCTTTGGTGCCATGTCACAGAAGTATGAAGGGGAGAAGTCATCAAAGAGGAGAGTGTGGTCCGTGGGCAGAGATCTGCACTCTCTGCTCAGCTAACACAAGTGCTGAGTACCAGATAATGAAAATTATAAAGTCACTCCTGCCTTTGAGACAGAGCTTCAGAGAACTGGATGAGGTGGATGCTAAATTGAAAGGATATATAGAACAATAGTAACTCAGAGTGGGTAGTTATAAGATTGATCTTTGGTTTGAGGTGGAAAACTTGAGCATGTTTTTTGCTGAAAGGAGTGAAGCAACTGAGCAAGACTAAAAATTCAAGAATATGCACCACTAGGAGACCTTATGGCCAGAACCAAGCTTTGTTTTCTCTGCTACTTTTCCCAAACTGAACCATTTAATCTCCATTCAGATAGCACAAAGATTAGGGGACATGGGAATGAGGGCTGGGCCAGAAGATTCAATGCTCCTGGTCCTAACATATGTACCTTCAAGGGATCTGGACTTCTTACTCCAAATGTTTGCCCCCACCCTCACTCTCTCCCTAACCAGCAGCCTTACTATTCTAGGCTCAACTGTAATAGAAGGGCTATGAGAACTTTGTAGGGGTGACTATTCTTGGTCCAACTAAGTCCTGGATCATTCATTTTTCCTGTAGACATTTATTTAACACTTTCATGTGCTATGTTAAAAACAACCACATCAAGTGGAGGGAAACACTGGTATTGCCCTTACCTGCTGGATCAGGAAACTGAAGCTTATGTTTAGGCATAGACCAAGTTTCTAACGTGGACCTTGTTTCTAATGCTCTTTTAACATCATTCCACTGTTACACCTACACCTTACCAGGAACCAGGGTACACAAAAAAGTTACCTCCCTTTTCCTATCCTCCCAGAAATGGATATTCCATTTGAGCCACCAGATAATCTCTTCCAGTGAAATACTATACAGGCAGTTCCCACCTTGCCGGGTACTTCAGGACCATAAAAATCACTGTGAAAACAGAAGCGAAACAAATCAATCTTAATAATCAATGTGAAACAATTATGATTGTTCTGTGACCTTTAAAACTTTCTGCCAAAACACTAAGAATTCAGTTACTGTAGGTTAGAAATGAAAAAAAATATCAAAATTCATATTTATTTGGTACACTACAATTTAAAGGCTTAGAAATATTCAGAATTCAAGTGTCTTATTTCTCTGTACTTATCAAGAATAGTTTGAAAAGTGCTGGGCTTCTCTTCTTATTCTGTAATTTCTGACCCAGAGTGAGCATCTTTTCTATACCTTAGTGAAGTGTCATGCTCTTTCTAAGTTTAAATTACCTTCCAACATTTTGTCCCTTGTGCCTTCAAAGTTGTGGAATATTCCAAGAGTTCCTTTCAGTTTTTATTTATTTAAGTAATCTCTACAGCCAATGCGGGGCTTGAACTCACAACCTTGAGATCAAGAGTCACGTGCTCTCCTGACTGAGGCAGCCAGGTGCCCCTCCCACACCCCCAAGAGTTCCTTTAATGTGAAATTGTTGTTGTTTTATCAGTATCACTTCTGGCTTGCCATAACCACTTTATTCCTTTATATTAATATGTTTTCCTTCACCAAGTTCCTCTGATACTTAATTTTATGTCTCAACTTGGTTGGGGCCATGGTGCCCAGATATTTGGTCAACATCAGCTTTTCCCTGGGTTTCCAGCATGCTGGCTCACTCTGCAGATTTCTGACTTGCCAGCCTTCATAATCATGAGCCAGTTCCTTAAAGTAAATGTCTTTACACACACACACACACACACACACACACACACACACACACCTAATTGGCTCTGTTTCTCTGGAGAACCCTCACTAATACAGTTCCTATGGCTGAATATCTGTCTCAAAATGTGGGAGGAATGAAATTTCCATGGTCAGCTATTTGTTCTATAATTTCATCTACATTCAATTAGGATTTCACTTCCAGCGTTACCACTTTTTGTTTCTTTACTACACTTTCATCTTTGTTGCCCAATTACCACTTTCCTTAATCCATTTTGGCAAAATGTCATGTGGACTTATCACTGAGAAACGAGGAACCAACATAGCTACACACTTTGCTCTCTGTGCATAAACTGAATAACAGACATTTGGTGACCGATCACTAACAGACTTGCAGAAAAATAACGTGATTGGTCAGTGAACATTGTGTGCACCTGTTATTTATGTTGTTATTTGTGGACTGAAGAGGTAGCACAAAGTGTGTACTTCATGCAAGTACCCATAGTTATATGATGTGGTAACTGAAATTTGAACTGTGTTGTTGGAGACCTGGTGGTATTTAACTAAGCCACAGTAACTAACTGTAATTTGTGCATATTGAAACCATGCAATGCAAGGACTGCCTGTATTTACTTTTAAACCAGTTGTCTAGATCTATAATTTAGCAACCTTTACCATTAAGGACCGTAAAGCAAAGAAAACAAGGTTCTCAACTGAATCAGCAGCATCTCTATAAAAATCCTATCATTTTATTAACTGGCATTCTTGAGATACCTGATACTTATTTTCTTTACTATTTTCTGTGAATAACTGGCTGCTTAGAGAATCACGTAAGAAATGTCCAAATCTAGGAAGTGGTTTGCGGTAGAGACAGCTACTAAGAATCTATTTTCCCTTTCTCCCTTTAATGATGGTACTCCAGGTTTAGTGGGGATGTAGCTGCCTCACTAAGGACCACATTCCCATCTTTTCTTAAAGCTTTTGACCAGATTCTGGCCAGTGGGTGTGAGCAAAGCTGTTGAAGGCCACTTCTGGGTTTGTCCTTAAAAGGAATGGATGTTCTTTTCCCTGGCCTTTTCTCCACTGGCTGGTATACAGATGCAAGAGCAGGAAGTGGAACAGACACTCTGAACCCAGAAATTGAATCTATGTGTTGAGTGGGGGTGTCAGAACTCCCCTATAGAGACTACTATTTCTGGACAGTTATATCAGAGAGAATAAATGTCAACTTTGTTTAGCCATTACATTGTAGGGTCTTTTGTTACAGACATTTAACTCTAACCTAAAAAAAAAACACATGGATGGCTTCCTTTTTGGGAATAAGTAATAGCCTGTCATAGTAATACAGGGGATTTGTACACATCATACTAAATAGTTAATGGATTCTCCCCCCTTCTAACTTTAAGAAACTCAGAAGGGAGATACTTCTGCAAGTAGTTAGAAGGGACAAGAGAAAAACATATGGGTCTTGGTCCAATCCCCTTCTGACATAACAAATTGAGTAGGACCTACTGATGGACAATTAATGATGTGATGAAACCACCACAGATAAGACGAGCAAAATCTGCCTCTTGCACAGAGAGGTTTTGGTGTTTACCATAAACACTTACTGTGCACTAAGGATATGAGCCTCCATTCCTAACAACCAGACTTGTGGGATTGGAGCCTTCCAATATTTAAATTGAATTCCCAGGAGCTACTGAGGTATGATGAGAGAGACAGTTATCTGGCAATATTTATATAATACTTCTGTGACAAAAATCAGTTTAAGATAGTATTAATAAGTTAAGACATTGACATGTAAATAATTTATCCTAATACAGTCCTTAAAATTTGTACATCATGAAATTTGGCTATTTTGTACAAAATTGATAAAAGATCAGATCCAACACCAACAAGTGTGTAATGCTCATAGGTGTACACTAGAGGGCACTCATCTACTATTTTCTGTTTGAACAAAATTTACAGTAATGGTTTTCAAATCAGTGTGTAGAAGAATCATCTTGGAATCTTGTTTAAAATGTATACCTTTGGGCTGTGGAGAGGCCTGAGAATCTGCATTTTTAATGAGAGGCTATAGGAGAGCACGGTAAAGAGCATGACTTGTGGAGCCTGACTGCCAGGGTTTGAAACCTGGTTTTGCTACTTGTGAGCGTAAATAATTATTTAACAAACCTCTGTGCTCAGTTTCTCATCCATCAGATGAAGTTAGAAATAGCACTTACCTCTTAGGGTTGTTGTAATGATTAAATGAGCCAACTTAAAACATACAACCTAGTGCCTGGCCATAAATATTCACTCTATTTTACAAGCGTTATTTTTGGTAAAGATATTCACTGATTTTGTTGTGGGAAGATTTGAGAAACACATGACTACTTTTAAAAGGAAAAAAGATATACTCTTGATAGTCTGTGCAGCCAGGCTAAGACTTCAGGTTCTGCCCCTCAGCTGAGTGATAACGGAACGGCAGCAACCGGAGGAGCAGGATGCATGAGGCAAAACAAGGCTGACGTTCATTTGCATGTTCTGCCAAAGAACTGGTACTGTATTCAGGAGTCAGTGGAAATCCTGTGAAGGCACTGAGGCAGAAGGTGGCACGATCAGATTTACATTTGAGATAGATCATTCTGTAAGCAGAATGGAGGATGGAATGTGAGGGGGAGGCTGGAGACAGGTGGATAGAAGAGCTCAGGAAAATGCAAGGCTGCTCCCTTTTCTTCCCAAGGGAGAGTCTCTAGAAAGCATTGGGGTTATTCACACAAGTGACTCTAATAATAACAGTTTGAACCTCGTAAGTCCTTTCTTTTTAGGAGCTCAAAATAAAGTCAAGTTTGTGATAAAACACTCTCTCTCCACTCCCCCGCGCTGACTTACATGCACTGTATAGTATACAGTACCCAGTAGGCATGCTCTCTAGGTTTTGAAGCCGCAGATCCTGCAAATAGGACTCATGGAAGCTCTGTAGTCACCAAGGAAAAACCGGACTGCTCACCACAGCACCAGAAGCTCAGAAGGGAGATGATACTTCTGCATCTGCTTGGTGATCTTGTAGATGGTGGGGTAGATTTCCAGGAACCATGGCAACTTTGAAGCGTCTGACCTAAGAGGAATAAACTTTAGTTCTGCTCCCTCACGTCCCAAGCCAGTGTGGGAGGAGCTGCGCAGGGGAGGAGAGGACAGGGGAGGATGGGAGAGCTAAGGTCACAGTCTCCACCTTGGCTCTGCCTGGAATTCACCAGCAGGGTTCTGCTACCGTCAAATTAGCTGGGTCAACAGTGCCAGGGAAAATAGCTACCTGAAGAGTGACTGTATGACTTCATGAGAAAGGAATTTATCCCTGGGGGCTGCTCTGCTGTATCAGTTCCTGCTTGTGCACTCAGCCAAGCTTCATATCTAGTCTCTGTGTCTCTTAGAAACATATCTGTTTTTAAGTCTCTGAAAACATGCAAAATGTAATTAGCTAAAAGAGCTCTTCCCTCTGTTACAGTTCTGAAGATTGCAGAATCATAAGCCATTATCTTAGACTGAGCTAGAACCTAATCCAGTGGCTTTCAAATTGTTTTGGTATCAGATTCCTTGAAATGAAATCGTGTGAAAAAGTCCAATTAAGATGGGAACAGAAAGAGCTGTTTCTATTGAAGGTGGTTTCTGGCTGGCAGTTGCCTCTCCTGGTTGTCAGACTTCCCACATCATATCATGTGACTTCATTCTTCAAACCCCTTGAAACTAGAGAGAAGCAAAGGTCCTGATTAAACCAATTCTCCCATTTTACAGAGGACAAAAAAGGGGCCCAAAGAGATACTGATTATTTGCGTAGAGTGTAAAGGCAATTGGGGGCATGCATAGAAATAAAACTGAAGTTACTATTCAAATTCATGGTAGAGAACAGAATTTGGAAAGGATTTTCTTTTTTTTTTTTTTTAATTTTTTATTTTTTTTAATTTTTTTTTCAACGTTTATTTATTTTTGGGACAGAGAGAGACAGAGCATGAACGGGGGAGGGGCAGAGAGAGAGGGAGACACAGAATCGGAAACAGGCTCCAGGCTCTGAGCCATCAGCCCAGAGCCCGACGCGGGGCTGGAACTCACAGACCGCGAGATCGTGACCTGGCTGAAGTCGGACGCTTAACCGACTGCGCCACCCAGGCGCCCCAGGAAAGGATTTTCTTAATGGTTTCTTTGGAGTTGGATCAGTATGTCAAGAAGAACAAGACAAATTGGAATGTATGAGGAGTGAGGGCAAGATTTGACTTAGATCCAGAAGAGGATTTCCAATAGGAAGAGATATAAACTTTGGAACTTTGGTGTCTCCTGCCTAGAATTTGTTTAATGTAGCAAAGCTACTTATCTGTCTGGAGAGAATCAAAGCAAGCTATGAATTATAGTCTTGCATTGAAGTGGAGACCTTCAGCTCTCCCAACCATTAGTCAGCATCGTCCTTGGCATTATCAAACATGCATTAAAGGTCTTTACCAGTTAAATACAAAGGTGCTTTTCCCACCAGACACTGTGAAGGTCAGTAATTTAGACAGAAAACAACAGGGCAATTTCCTGATAATTCAGGGGAGAAACATTCCCTAGTTCCAACCTATAAAGGCTGCTTTTAGGCAACAGGCTTGAGCAGTGGAAACTTGAGCAAGGAAAAGGGCCCACGACAACCACACTGCTGAGTGCAAACAGGCTCCTTAAGCAACACACCTCTAAATCGCCATAGGCCCTAAGTGACCAGTGACAACGAGGCACAGTTCCTCAAATTACCAAAAAAAAGGAGAATTCCATACATTCCCATACTCCTTCACTCCATCCTTCAACTATGGCCCCTCATCACCGCCTTGTGGCAGACAGTCTCTCCTTTGCTGTCCTGCCCACCATTCCCTTGAAGTGTATTCAACAAAATTCTATCTCTTTTGTTCTGTCTTGGGCGAATTCTTTCACTGGCCCATGCCACTAGCCCACACCCAGTTGGAATGCCCCACATTTGGTGCCCCCCCCATCCAAGTGAAGCACACCACATAATCTTTCTCACTTTTTTATCTATGTTCAAAATCAAACTCAAAACTTACCTGGTCCAGGAAATGTGTACCCACCTGATTCAGTTCATTATTGTTTTTAGCAACTTCTATTCTTTTTTTTTTTTTATTATTCCAAGGTGCTGTTTTATTTACTTATTTTTATTTATTTATTTATTTATTTATTTATTTATTTATTTCTCAAGTTAATTAACATACAGTGTAATCTTGGCTTCAGGAGTAGAATCCAGTGATTCACCACGTACATATAACACCCAGTACTCATCCCAACAAGTGCCCTCCTTAAGGCCCATCACCCATTTACCACACCCTACCCCCTCCATCAACCCTCAGTTTGTTCTGTGTATTTAAGAGTCTCTTATGGTTTGCCTCCCTCTCTGTTTTTATCTTATCCTTCCTTCCCTTCCCCTATGTTTATCTGTTAAGTTTCTCAAATTCCACATATGAGTAAAATCGTATGATATCTGTCTTTCTCTGACTAACTTATTTTGCTTAGCAAAATACTCTCCAGTTCCATCCATGTTGCTGCAAATAGCAAGATTTCATTCTTTTTTTATTGCCGAGCAACTTCTATTCTTTTTTTTAAATTTTTTAAATCTTTGTTTATTTTTGAGAGAGAGAGAGAGAGAGAGACAGAGCATGAGCCAAGGAGGGGCAGAGAGAGAGGGAGACACAGAATCCGAAGCAGCCTCCAGGCTCTGAGCTGTCAACACAGAGCCTGACGTGGGGCTCCAACTCACCGACCACGAGATCATGACCTGAGCCGGAGTCGGAGGCTTAACTGACTGAGCCACCCAGGCACCCCAGCAACTTCTATTCATAACTTACCTCACTGAACCTCTGTTCTTTGCCTATAAAGTGCAGATAATAAGAAAGATTTCTCAGTGTTGTTATATGAATAAAAGGAAATAAGATATACTAGCTGTTTAGCACAGTGCCTGATAACAGTTATTTAAAAACGATTAGTTTCTTCCCTGGGATGGATCTCTGATAGACCAACTTAATAAAAATTTGTAAGGGGTTAACTTTTTCTATAGATATCTTCCCTTTTCTTTTAGAATCCACTCTAATTCTGGGCTGTCTTAGTCTTTATTTCTTTCCTTCTCCTCTGCCTTTTTATTCTGGAATAACTATGATAAATTTTCATTAACGTGGAAATTAACTCATTTGTTAAGAACAAAGTGGAGAATGAATCAGACACCAATATTCAGTACTGTAATTTGCCTTTAGTTACAAAATGTTTAGATTGCTTTCCCTTAAACATTCACAGCAGAAGTGTTTGTTTCTCATGACTGTTACAACTCTAGATAGTTAGAGAACATTTTTTATCTGTAAATAATTAATTATATAGCCTTGACCAAGGGTAAGTGTCTCTGCAGATCAACATTTGGTCAATCCAGACCAGCCGAAATTAACCCAGGTTAGTGAAGTGGAAATGCTAAAACTGGAAATTTAAATACTTGAAATGAAAAATTCAGTGAATGGGCTTCACAACTGATTGCAGATTTTATAAAAAGGAAATTGGTTAACTTGAAGACAGATCAATAGAAATTATAATTCAAATTCAATAGAAACTGAACAACAGAAAAAAATGATTGAAATAAGGATGAACAGAGCGTCAGTGAGCCTCAATTTTGTGAGACAATATCAAGAAGTCTATGTATCTTTATAGTCAAAGGGAGAGAAAGCAGGGGTGGGGGAGAAAGGAGGAAATGGGCAGAAAAAATATTTGAGGAGATAATGGCTCAAATTTCCCCACATTTGATGAAAAATATCAGTTCATAAATATAAGAAGCTCAGCAAACATTAAGTAGGATAAATACAAAGAAAACCACTCCTGGAAATTATAGTCAAACTAATGATCACCAAATAAAGAGAATATCTCCAAAGAAACCAAAGATAAAAGGCATATTTCATACAAAAAGAAAAATAATATGAAAAATAGCTGACTTCTAATGGAGACCATCAAACAATGAAATTACATACTAGAGTTCCAAGAGAAAAATATCTATCAACCCCAACGTCTATATCCAATGAAAATCTTCCTCAAAAATGAAGAGAAAATAAATTTTCAGATAAATAAAAACTGAAAAAATTAATCACTATTAGATGATCAAAGACTACTTTTTTATGTTTATTGTTGAGGTGGGGGAAAGGCTGAGAGACAGAGAAAGAGACAGAGGAATGAAGAACAGACTCCGTGTTGACAGCAGAGAGTCCGATGTGGGGCTTGAACTAAGGAACCATGAGATCATGACCTGAGCCGGTCAGGTGCCCTGTAAAGACTACTTTTATTTCTTAATTTAAAAAAGGAACTCATTGCTTAAAGCAAAAATAGCATTGTACTGTTGGTTTCTAACATATGTATATATAAAATGTATGGCAACATTAGCACAAAGGATGAGGGAGGAAGTATATTGGATTATGCTGTTGTAATGTTCTTAACTTTACCTGAAGTATTACAATACTAACTCCAAGTTGATTGTGATAATTGGAGGATGAATAATATGATTATTAGAATGCCAGTTAAGGGGGCGCCTGGGTGGCTCAGTCGGTTAAGCGGCCGACTTCGGCTCAGGTCATGATCTTGCGGTCCGTGAGTTCAAGCCCCGCGTCAGGCTCTGTGCTGACAGCTCAGAGCCTGGAGCCTGTTTCAGATTCTGTGTCTCCCTCTCTCTGACCCTCCCCCGTTCATGCTTTGTCTCTCTCTGTCTCAAAAATAATAAATGTCAAAAAAAAAAATTAAAAAAAAAAAAAAGAATGCCAGTTAAAAAAAACAAAGAGTTAGACCTACAAATACAGTAGAAAAATTAAGATAGAATGCCAAATTTTTTTATTAATTCAAGAGAAGGAAACAAGGTGGAATAGAGAAACAAAAACAAATTGGAGAAATAGAAAATGAATTGCAAGAGGGATTTACCTGTTCATCTTGAATAGAAGTGCTCCTTTTTGTGGACATCCTAATCATTCTCATAGAATTTGTTCATCTATACCTTGCACCATAGTTATTTGTTTACAGTTTGTTCCCTCTTACTAGGCAACAAGCTCTTTGAGGATAAGAACCATGGCCAAATGGAAGAAGAGAATAAAAACTATGCAGACCTTCAAGTTCACTAAAGATTCAGTTGAAGTATCTTCCAAGTGACTAACTTGCTTCCATGTGAATACAAAAAAAGAAAACCCAAACGAGTAGCAAAGGGTAAGTTTGAGCAATCTTTACACACACACTTATCATATTCCAAATGATCTTATTTCCCCACTGGCCAATTGGCTTAATCATTTCTATATGGTGCCAACTGATCAAGAGGTCACAAAAACTACCTCTAAACAAGATGGTAAAGAGGCTTCTTGTTGATTAGGGCCAACTCCAACTAACGGGTTGTGTGGCCACATCACACTCAGCAAAGAAGAATATCACAATTGTCTTATTGTCAGCCATGAGTACAGGTGGGAGAAGTAACAGCACACTTGGTATGTAGCATGATCCTGACTTAGAGTGTCATAACGCTGATGTTTGCTCTGACTATAGTCCCTGGATTTTCCAGAACTATCCCATAAATACACTCTAAGTTATCGGATAATGTGTTCAAATTTGAGGTTTAGAGAATATGATCATCATATTTATGACAATATTATTCACATGAATTGACATGGAGTTCCCTAAAACACTCTTTAAAAGCTCATCAATTCTTATTGTTCCCATAGTCACTCTGCAAAAGGTGAGATGAACTTGCTAATTTTGGTCCAAGAGTAAATGAACTCACTTCATTATTACTACTGTTCTTTCGGGGGCTCCCCAGAGTAGTTTGCAAATAAACACCTTTGGAAAAAATGTTTTTATATATGAGCCTTGATGATCTAGGTACAGGTGTGCTGAATGCACTTTCAGCATTTACTAGTGGACATTCTTTCTTAGACCCTTAATTTTCACATCATATTTGAAAAGACAAAAGAAGTGTATTTGCCATTAACCACATGGCATTTTTCTGAAATGAATTAATTTTCCCTAAAGCTTACTAAAAGTAAAACCTAACCCTAAAGTCATAACCAAATGTTTTACAGTATGAGAAAGCAGAATACTAAGAAGCAAACCCAGGAAATAAGCATTTATTCAAATACTCTTTACTCGGTGCCTAGTCCCATTACATATTTTTAAATTACGCCACAGAAGCAGCCAGTAACTCTATAGATGTTCATCAGCTGACTTCTGGTCAGAAAAGTGTCAAGGAGTTATTTGGCTAACATTTCATAAGAAAAATTTACAGCAAATATCTTTCTTTGAAATTTTACTTTCTCTTGGGAGTCTTTTCATGGGCATTTTCAAATGATATTTAAAATCTTATACCCAAATGATTCAATGTTAAAATCTGAAACCATCCAAATCACTTTACCCAAAAAGTATAAAATAGATAGATACACATATGAAAAACAACTCATTTTAACCAACAGAAGAGAGAGTATTGAATGTAGCATGGATTTTAGCTTTTTTTTTTCTTTTAATACCACAGATCTCATACTTTCTGAATTTGGAGTCAATAGCAAATTTTATAACTTATTTGTGCTTTTTGTATATAACAAGTTTTTCGAGATATAATTCACATACTCTACAATTCACCCATTTAAAGGGTAATTTTTTTTTTAGTTCTAACATATTCACAGAGTTGTACAATCATTGTTATAACCAACTTTAGAATATTTTCATGATCCTAAGGAGAAACTCTGCACCTACTACAGTAACTTCTCATTCTCTTCAATCCCCTCAGACCTAGGTAACCAATAACCTAATTTCTGTTTCTAAAGATTTTTCCTATTCTGACCATTTCATATAAGTGGAATCATAAAATGTGTGGTGCCTTGTGACTGGCTTTTTTCACTTGGTGTAATATTTTCCAGATTCATCCATGTTGTAGTACGTTACAGTACTTCATTGTATTTCATTGCTGAGTAATATTCACTTGTGTAGATATACCCCATTTTATGTATTTATTCATCAGTTGATGTATATTTGTGTTGTTTCCACTGTTAGGCCATTATATAAATAATGCTATTTTGAACATCCATATACAAGTTTTTTTAGGGACATAAATTTTCATTTCTCTTAGGTATATAGCTAGGAGTAGAATTGCTGGGTCATATGGTAACCCTCTATTTAACCTTTTAAGGAATTGCCAGGCTATTTTGCAAAGGAATTGTATCATTCCAACAAGCATCTCAATTTCTCCACATCCTTGTTGAGACTCATTATTATTTGTCTTTTTTATTATATAGATCCTGGTGGGATGATGCAATACCTCATTGCATAGAAATTGCTTTTTGTTCCCTGTTTCTTAGACACCGAACAGCATAAAATTAGTTTCATACTTCTCTTATTTCCAATAAGGCCTAGCCTAGGTGACACATATTGTAAGTGACCAATGAATTCTTCTTTAAAATTAGATTAACAATGATTAAATGTTTGTTAAAACATCTAAGGATCTAACACACTCTCTGGGAACTGATTTAAGAAGTAGTAGCCTACAATAGGGACCTTGGTAAGCTGAAAGACAGCTAGAGGGGATATATTTCTTACAATCCATAATTAACTTTCAATTTCTGGTAATGACCGACAGAATAATTTTGACCAATTACTCCCATAGAGAATAATCAGAAAATCTAGACAAGCTTTTTCCAAAAAAAAAAAAAAAAAAATTCCTTGTAGGTATTTAAGAGCTAACAAGGCATGAAGATCGTTAGGGCCAAGATTGAGGAAAGGAAGGAAAAGAATAAGGGTGGAATAATAGAGATGAACCTGCCAGTTTAGGCACTTTTGTCCTAAGGGTATATACCGACTATGGAGGAGATGAGTAAAAAGTTGAATAGAGTTTTTGATACCCTCATCTGGATGGAAGACAAAAACTGGATAAGAGGACTAACCAAAGAATGGGGTGGGGGCCAAAGGGGTCCTAGTAAATACCCTGAAGTCTAAACCATATGAATATAGAGATTAAGATTTAGCCTAGCTTTATAGTATCTCCATTATGATATCATATCAAATGAACTTGCATTGCTAACATTTCTAGAAACTCCTCAGATAAATGTAAATCCACGTAAGAGGTTTAGAGTGAATTTTATATCCTTGGATGCAAGGATGAGAAAAAGAAAACAGCCTTAAATTAATTATCTAAGCATTCTTCTCTACAAGTGAAAAAAAAGCAACTTATTCCTAAAGAAAGCAGAAGGAATGAAATCATAATGAGCATGGAAAATGATGAAATAGAAAAAACAAAATTCAACTTAAAAGGTTTATAAAGTCAAAGTTGTTTCTCTGAAAAAAATTATAATTCCCTGGTAAGACTGTAAAGAAAAAATAGGAGAGAAAGCACAAAGAGATAATAAAAGGAATAAAAAATGGACAAACTAAACAGTCAATAAAGATAGGGTTCTATGAAATTCTGAATACTTTTATGCCAATGGATTTGAACATACACATGGAATTGATAATGTCAAAATCAATACAGCTTTCCAAATATGATGAATAAGAAGTATGAATAAATCTGTGATTACTTAATCTGAAATATAAAACCTCTCCACAAAATATTCTGGGCCCAGTAGACTTCAGCAGTGAATATTATCAAATAGTTAAAAAAAAAGTAACACCGATCTCACACCAATTCACTCATAGAGCATTTTAAAAAGTGGAAACACTTCCTAACTCATTCTGTGGAGCAACATAACCCTGATACCAAACTACAAGGACACCATGAGAAAGGAAAATTTGAAGACAACTGCACTAATCGACACAGGGCAAAATTTCTGGACAAAACATTAACAAAGTCCAAAAATATAGAGAAAGGATGATCTATTCTGTACAGGATACATTTAGCCGAGAATGTAAGGTTCCTTTAAATTCAAAGATTAAGCAACATAATTCATCACAGCAACAGAATAAAGGAGAAAAATCGTAAAACATCTAAACAAGAGGGGCTCCTGGGTGGCTCAGTTGGTTGGGTGACCGACTTCGTTTCAGGTCATGATCTCGCGGGTCATGAGTTTGAGCCCCACATCGGGCTCTGTGCTGACAGATCAGAGCCTGGAGCCTGTTTTAGACTCTGTGTCTCCCTCTCTCTGCCCCTCCCTCACTCACTCTCTGTCTCTCTTTCCTTCAAACAATATGCACATTAAAAAAAAAAAAAGCATCTAAACAAGAGAAGATAAAAGCACACAAACTTCAACATTTATTCCTGATTTAAAAAAAAAAACAAAACAGGGGCACCTGAGTGGATCAGTTCGTTAAGCGTCCCACTTTGACTCGGGTCATGATCTCACTGTTGGTGAGTTGGAGCCTTGCGCTAGGCTCTGTGCTGACAGCTCAGGGCCTGGAACCTGCTTCAGATTCTGTGTCTCCCTCTTTCTGTGCCCCTCCCCTGCTTACACTCTGTTTGTCTCTCTCTCTCTCTCTCAAAAATAAAGAAACATTAAAAAATAATAATAAAAAAACAAAAACACAAAAACCACCTCTTTGGTACTGCTACACTGGGAAATAATTTGGCAGTTTCTTACAGAACTAAATATAAAGGCACCATATGATTCAGCAATTGCACTCATGGACATTTATCCCAGAGAAATGAAAACTTAGGTTTGTACAAAAATCTATAATAAATGTTCACGGCAGCTCTACTGATGGTAATCAAAAATGGCAACAATCCAGATGCCCTTCAATGTGTGAATATTAAACAAAATGTGATGTATCTGTACTATGGACTACTACTCACCAATAAAAAGAAATGAACTACCATATTTATATATGAAACAACTTGGATGAATCTCCAAGGAATTACACTAAGAAAAAAGCCCCTCCCCAAAGAGTACATATTATATGACTTACTTGATTTATATAAGAATTTTTAATGTTTATTTTATTTTTGAGAGGGTGAGAGTGTGAGCAGGAGAGGGGCAGAGAGAGAGGGAGACAGAAAATCCCAAGCAGCCTCCATGATAGAGCGCAAAGCCCGATGTGGGGCTCGAACCCACAAACCATGAGATCATGATCTGAGCCTAAATCAAGAGTTGAAAGCTTAATCGACTGAGCCGCTCAGGTGCCCCTGATTTACATAAAAATTTTAAAACTAAAAATGTTAGAAATAAGGAACAGATTAGTGCTTACTAGAAGTTAGCGATAGTAAGCAGGAGGAGAATGGAAGGGAAAAAGTTTTGCTTACAAAAGGGCACCAGAAGCAATCTTTGTGGCGATGCTACTGTTCTGTATTTTGAATACAGTGGTATATACAGGAACTACATATGAGATAAAATTGTATAGAACTAAATACACATGAGTACAAGTAAAACTTGGAAAATCTGAGTAAAATGGGTAGATTGTAATGTCAACTGACTGGAATATTATACGATAGCTCTGCAAGATGTTATCATTGAAAGGAACTCAATAAAGGGTACAAAGAATCTCTCTGTGTTATTTCTTACAACTGCATATTCACCTACAAATTACCTCAAAATAAAAAGTGTCATTAAAAAATAATTCCTAACTAACTAGTAATAGATGAGAATTTCCAAAACTAATCAAAAGTAGTTCTAAAAAACATAACAACAAACATCGTATTTGAGGAAATATTGAACTTTAATATAAAGAACAAAACAAATGCCTGCTTTCCTCACTTTTATTCACCACTGTATGAGAGGAATAAAGCAAAACAAAAAATAAAACTTATAAGGACAGAATAGAAAACTGGCATATTCATGGAGCTCCTGGGTGGCTTGGTCGGTTAAGTGTCCGACTTCGGCTCAGGTCATGATTTCACAGTTTGTGAGTTTGAATCCCGCATCGGGCTCTGTGCTGACAGCTTGGAGTCTGGAGCCTGCTTCAGATTCTGTGTCTCCCTCTCTCACTGCCCCTCCCCCACTCTCACTCTCTCTCTCTCTCTCTCTCTCTCTCTCTCTCTCCCCCTCTCTCTCAAAAATAAATAAAACATTAAAAAATATTTTTAGAAAACTGTCATATTCACGAATCATGTGGTTGTATATGTAAATTCCAAAAGAATCTACAGATAAATTTTAATTTTGATAAATGTATTATTAGCAAAGACACTGGAAAAGTCGATATATAAAAACTATATATACAGTATATGAAAATAAATTATATGCATTAGCAAAAAATGGAAATAATCTAAAATACAATAAATTTGTATTTATTTGTTTATAATAAAATAAGATTAAATGCTTAAGAATAAATCTAACAAAGTTTTGCAAGTCCTCTACATAGAACACTACAAGCGTCATTAAGAAAAATTAAGAAGATCAAATAAATGCAAGTGCTATAAATGGATTTTTCAAAATCAGTATTTTGAAGACATCAACTTCTTGATCTATGGAGCAAGTGCAATAACAACCAAAATTCTAGTAAGTTTTTGTTATTGTTGTTGAAATTGGCAAGGCAATTATATAATTTATGTTGAAATATAAAGAGGTAAGGGGAGCCAAAACACTGCTAAAGACCACCAGGTTTTCCCACCAGGGAAACTTTGCCCTACTGAGAATTAGTTAGGAGAATTATTAAATTCTTCTTAAAAAAATATTTTTTTCATGTTTTATTTATTTTTGACAGAGAGAGAGCACAAGTGGGGGAGGGACAGAGAGAGAGGGAGACGCAGAATCTGAAGCAGGCTCCAGGCTCCCAGCTGTCAGCACAGAGCCCGACGTGGGGCTCAAACTCACAAACTGCGAGATCATGACCTTAGCCAAAGTTGGTCTCCCAACCAACTGAGCTACCCAGGCACCCCTTAAATTATTTTCAAGATATTAAAAAGCTATACAAGTTAAAGGAGTGCTGGCACAAAAATGAACAAAAAGACAACTGGAACGTAATAAAAAATGCAGAAACAGATAATGCTTAGATGGTTACATAATTATGACGAAAGTAGTGCTGCGGAAAAGTAGGTAAAAGATGGTCTTTTCAATAAATGGTGCTGGGTCAATGAATTAATCTTCTGTAGTTGTCATAACAGATAACCACAAACTTATCTTAAAACAGCACAAATTTATTTTTTATGGCTCTTTCTGTCAGATGTCCAACACAAGTCACAATGAGATAAATCAAAGTATTGGCAGGGCTATGTTATTCTCTGGAGACTCGAAAGGAAAATCCATTCCCTTTCCATGCCCAGTTTTTAGAAGCCACCTGTGTTCCCCACTCACTGTTTCACATTGACTCATGGCCCCTTTTCCTCCATCTTCAAAGCCAGTCGTATTACATTTCTCTGATAATTCTTCCCTAATCACATCTCTTTCTGACCACAGCCTGGAAAGGTTATCTTGTTTTAGGAACTCATTTGATTAAATGGGGCCCACTGAGAAAATCCAGGATAATCTCCCCATCTCAAAGTCACATCCACAAAATCCCTTTTGCCATGAAAATGTCCATAATTGGGACACGAACATCTTTGTAAAGCTATCACTCTGCCTACAACAGTCAACTAGGCATCCCTATGTAAAAAAAATAAGAAATACTTCCTTTACCTCTTACCATACACAAAATTGATTCCCGATGAGCTGTAACTCTAAAAATAAATAAAGTTTTGGAGGAAAATATAGAACATCTTTATGATATTAGGGTGGTAAATGACTTCATAACCTGGACACAAAAAACATTTAACATAAGATTGAGAAATTGGTTTATATTAAAATTAAGAACTTTTCATTAAAAGATTCTATAAAAAGGTAAATTGCAAGTGACAGAGTAGGTGAAAATACAGGGAACACACACCATCAATGAAAGTTTGGGTTCTCCTGAAAGCAGAGCCTAAGAAGAGGACCAGGGTATAAAAGCTTATGTGACACTACAAAAGTACAAGTTAACAACATCCCCCCAAAAAAGGTCTTAGATGTAATAGATAACATTTATTAAATGCTTTCTACGTGCTAAACTCTGGTCTAAGCATTTTGTGTATATTACTCAATTAAGGCTTAAAACACGCCCAAGAAGTAGGTTCCTTTATAGATCCCATTGAGGAGGAAGCTGAGTTACAGAGTAGTTCATGTCCTAAAGCTACTAAATATTGCTTGTGAAGGTGAGGATTTTTGTCTCTTGTTTACTGCCACATTCCCAGTGCCTGGAAAAGTGTCTCTTAATTGACTCAAGTGGCAAAGACAGGATTCAAACCCACACTGTCCCTGGTGACAATTGTATTGTTAACCATGTCATGATACAACTCATGATATTTCTCATTAATTTCAATTCCCTATTCAGGTCCAGCCTATGAGAATTATAATAAAAGTATAGGAAAATGAAAATTAATTTAAAAATTTCATCCATTAATCTAGATGTCTTGAGAAAAGGCAGATGAGAGAAACCAAAGGCCTAAAGAATGTTGTAAAACACTTCTCTTACACCACTCAGTGTAAGATTGTGTTCCTGTCATTGCTAGTCGCCATGTTGGTCCTTACCAATGAACTTCACGGATTATAGAAACTTACCTTCATAACCCTTGTCTCAACATCCCAGCCTAATCCTTCATGACCCTCTCCCAGCTGAAAGACATGTTAGTGTTGGCTGTTGATTCAGCAGTTGTGTTACAGCCACTAAGTCATAGTTAGCTGACATCAAAACCAAACACATGTTCCTCTAAGAAGCAGACAGCTGGGGCTTTCACACTAAATACTGAGCATTTTTTCCCCAGTAGTCCAGGAGCCTTAGCAGTTCAGGGAGGTTGATCAAGACTACAGATCACTGTTTAGAAGTTTTTGTTGCTGGTGGTGATGGTGGGATGTTGGTGTTGGTGATTGTGTGTGTGTGTGTGTGTGTGTGTGTGTGTGCATGCATATGAAATCTATGTGGAAAAGTTCATGCAATAGTGTGCTCTCATTTTAAGAAAAGTGATTACAGTACAATTTCATATAATAAAGACACTAAAGTCTTTTCTGAGAGATCACAATTTTTTGGACAAATAAATATGAAAAATATGCAACAGAAGTGTCATATATTAATAAATTATTAAAGAAAATAATTTTCTTAAATATAGCTTCTGTTATTACTTAAATTATTCACACAGTAGAGGACTCGATATTTGATTTAATCAAATGTGTGGAATTATACCCTTATTATATGTAAGTACTTTAGAAACCATTGCTACCAAAAACTTGGTGGATTCTTTAGACAATTCCATCATTATTTAGTTTTCCATGTTTCTTATCTCTCATTGTGATGCTCAGAACTTCATATATGAAAACTTTTCTAACTTCTTGAGGTGTACTTTTAAGAAGTTTTCTTGGTAATGAACTACCTTGGGTACCTTGTTGAAAATAAACTGACCACATATGTATAGATTTATTTCGAAACTCTCTATTCTGCTCTATTGATCTGTATGTCCATCTTTATGCCAACACCACACTGTTTTGATTACTTTAGCCTTAAAGTAGGTCCTGAAATCAGGTTGTTTTCCTCTGCAAAACTATTTTGACTATGCTAGTTGCTTTACCTTTCTATGTAAATGTTTTGTTTGTTTGTTTTTTACCTTTAACCCTTTCCTCCATCTCTCCCATCCCCCAACCCCTCCCTTTGGCAACCACCCCTCTGTTCTCTTTATCTATGGGCTTGATTTTTTTTTTTTAAGGTTCCATGTATATGAGAGATCATATGCTATGTGTCTTTCTCTTTTTTCACTTAACGTTAACTCCCTCAAGGTTCATCCATGTTGTCACAAATAGCAAAATTTCCTTCTTTTTTTTATGGCTGAATAGTATTTCAATGTATGTATACATCACAACTTCTTTATTCAATCGTCTCTTGATGGACGCTTAGGTTGTTTCCATATCTTGGCTATTGTAAATGGCGTTGAAATGAAGATAAAAGGTGCATGTATCTTTTGAAATTAGTGTTTTCATTTTCTTCAAATAAATGCCCAGAAGTGGAATCGCTGGATCATATGGAAGCTCTATTTTTAAGTTTTTGAGGAACCTCCATTCTCTTCTCCACAGTGGCTGCACCAATTTACATTCTCACCAACAGTGCACAAGAGTTCCATTTTCTGGGGCGCCTGGGTGGCTCAGTCGGTTAGGCGTCCGACTTCGGCTCAGGTCATGATCTCACGGTCCGTGAGTTCGAGCCCCGCGTCAGGCTCTGTGCTGGCAGCTCAGAGCCTGGAGCCTGCTTCAGATTCTGTGTCTCCCTCTCTCTCTGGCCCTCCCCCATTCATGCTCTGTCTCTATCTGTCTCAAAAATAAATAAACATTAAAAAAAAAAAGAGTTCCATTTTCTCCACATCTTGCCAACATTTCTTATTTCTTATCTCTCTGATAATAGCCATTCTGACAGGTGTGAAGTGGTATCTCATTGTTGTTTTGAGATGCATTTCCCTGACAATTAGTGATGTTGAGTATCTTTTCATGTACCTGTTGACAATCTGTATGTCTTCTTTAGATCCTCTGCTCATTTCAGATCCTCTGCTCATTTTTTAATCAACTTTTCTTTTTCTATTGAATTGTATGCATCCTTTGTATATTTTGCATATCAATCCCTTATCAGATATATGATTTGCAAATATTTTCTTGGATTTGTAGGTTGCCTTTTTATTTTGCTGTAGTTTCCTTTTCTGTGCAGGAGGTCTTTAATGTAGTTCACTTGTCTTTTTTTTTGCTTTTGTTACTATTAATTTCTCTGTCAGATTAAAAAATCATCATTAAGACCAATGTCAAGGAACTTACTGCCTGTTTTCTTCTAAGAGTTTTATGGTTTCAGATCTGACATTCAAGTGTCTAACCCATTTTGAGTTCATTGTTGTATATGGTGTCAGATAGTGATCTAGTTTTATTCTTTTTCATGTGGCTGTCCTGTTTTCCCAACACTATTTGTTGAAGAGACTGTCCTTTTTCCATTGTATATTATTGGCTCCTTTGTTGTAAATTAATTGACCATATATTTATTTTTAGTTCTGGGTTTGTGAGTCTTTTCATATTCTTACATTAATAAACCAGAAAAAGAAAGCATTTATTTGAATACAATGAGATGAATAGCACATTAGAAAAAGCCCGAGTTTTTGGAGCCAAACAGAGATGAGGTCAAACCCAGACTCTGCTACTAGTTAACTGTGCGACTGTAGGTGGGTGACTTGACCTCTCTGTTTTTCACTTTCATAAGAAGGAATAAAACACCTGCTTGGCAAGATTGTTGTGAAGAATTTTTACCCATCAATTTCATCAACGTTTCAAGCATTTATAAATCCTACTATCGTATAAAACAAATATTGAAATAAATAAAACTCTCTTGCATCTAGTTATGCTATAGTTCATCAACATCTCAAAAGTGTGGCACCAGAATTAAACAAAAATATGATAAAATGCTAGATGATAAGCTCCTCAAGTCCTTGATTGTCTTTATTACCGTGCAGCACTGGCCAGCTAGCCACTTCTGGGAGGTGCTAGGTAAGTGTGTGTTGGATGGCTAGACCCTGTGAACATGAGTCAGTACATAGTAAGAGCAGGACTGGTTATGTTCAGTGATCTGGTTACTAGAATTGCTTATTGAAGACTGAACAGCAGCCATGAGGATTCAGAAAATGCTCATCTCTAGTATCCTTCACTGTGGCAAAAAGAAGGTCTTGGTTGGAACCCAGTGGGACAAATGAAATTGCCAATGCCAACTCCTATCAGTGGATCTGGAAGCTAATCAAAGATGGGCTGGTCACTCAGAAGCCTGTAACTGCCCATTCCCATGCTCAGTGCTGAAGAAACACCTTGCCCTGCTGCAAAGGCAAGCATAATGGGCACGAGCATGCAAAGGGCACTCTCAAATGCCTGAGAATGCAGCCTGGGTGAGAATTCAGAGCTGGCTGCTTAGAAGATATGGTGAATATAAGACTCCCCACCACAGGTATCACAACCTGTACCTGAAAGAGAAGGGGAATGTGTTTAAAAACAAGCTTTCTTTTTTTTTTCTTTTTCTTTTTAATGTTTATTTATTTATTTGGAGAAAGAGATAGAGAGTGAGCAGAGGAGGGGCAGAGAGAGAAGGTGACAGAATCCCAAGCAGGTTCCACTCTGTCAGTGCAGAGCCCAATGCGTGACTTGAAGCCATGAACTGTGAGATCATGACCCGAGTCAAAATGAAGAGTCAGACGCTTAACCGACTAAGCCATCCAGGTGCCCCAAAACAAGCTGATTCTTAAGGGACACATCCACAAGCTGAAGGCTGACCAGGCTGAGGCTCATAGGAAGCACCTATGAGGAACAGCTCCAGGTAAAGAGATCAAGACTGAAACCAAGAACTGAAGCTCCCCCTGTTTTGTCTGTACATGTGGCCTCAGCAATTCTGTAGCTCCATCATTATCCAATAAAATAAGCCATTATCTGTCTGAGGGGTCAAAAGTGAACTGCATTTGTTTTTCTGCCAACTCTTTAATTCAACCAATTAAAAAATCTGAGTCTTTCAATAAGCTCTCCCTCTTTCTGTTTATGGATTATTAAATTACTGAACTAAAACATAGGATTTCACATTCATCTTTAGTTACAGTTTATCATATTAACTTTAGCCAATTTGATTTTACCTGTTGAGTTCTGTTGGCCCCTAATCTGTCATTATGCATGCTAAGTGATTAAAGTGTCAAACTCTATTCACCCAAAATGTTGACTTAAGAAAAATAAAAGGAAAAGAAGATAGGATGGAGTATAATGCCTTGTAATATGTCACCAGAGCCTTATGCTAAGGGGTTCCCAATCCAATAAACAGCATCTCTGATTTTCCGATGCTGATGGGGGTAATTATATCATCATCTAGTGCAAATTCTTGTATCCTTCCACCAAGACATAAACGCCTTTGGTTGTATTTTGGCATTTCTCTCCACTATTCTTTAAATATTACCAATAGTGCTTTTCTTAAGTTACTTCCAGAAATCATTATTTCACCCAAAGAGTAAAGTTCACTTAGACTTGGACATGTGCCCTGATTTAAATTATTTGGGTACTGTTTTATTCCCTCCTACACTATTTAGACTTCCCTCCTACTTCTTATGTCCCTACTATGCTGCTTGTATTTCTCTATTAACATTTGAGATTTGTTGGTATTAGCTTCAAATATATATATATATGTGTGTGTGTGTGTGTGTGTGTGTATGTGTGTGTGTGTGTGTGTGTGTGTGTGTATATATATATATATATATATATTCCTAACCCTCAACACACACAAATATTTATATTTCCTGATACTTTTTTACATTTTCACTCCCGTCATGTATTTGTCTTCCATCTTTTTGTATTTGCCCTTTAAACATTTGACCATTTACTTACTGTTTCATAGTGAATGAATAGCTATTGGCAACCTGCGATGTCCTGGTCTTTCCTAGATGATGGCCAAGTCATGACCCAAGCGACTACTTTCAAGGAGCTCATACACTAATAGAGAAGACATACAAGTAAGCAAGCAGTTGCAAAGGTGTGGAAAGAATTACTATAACCAAGGTGCGCAAAGCGGGGGATGCTAAACCCAAACTGTAAAAGCCAGAAAACATGTTTTGGAGGATATGACAGCCATGCTAAGTCTGGAAGTAGAGGCTGCAGGATATGTGTGCAGGCACAAGGATTTCTGTAGATACCATCCCTTTCTTTCTCACCAGACTCATGTGTGAATCTTAGCGTCAAGGCTTACTATTGAGCTATTTCAATAAATTACCTCACTCATTTACTCTTTCACCCATGAACACTTCTTAAAGACCCTCTCAGTGTCTGGGATTGTTAAATATTGTCTTTTCTTTCAAAGACCTATGATGGAATTCCCTGCTTTCTCCCTCCCACGTGATTTTTGGGAACTTTTGAAGTCTGGTTTTCCAAAGTGCCAAGTACTCATTCGGCTCTGTCCATTGTTCCTTTCTTGACAAGCAACAACTTTAAACTTTTAGGTTCCTTTTTACTTTCAAATTGTTCAGTCACTATAATTCACTGAGTGGTTTCTATGGGCCACGGCACTTTATTATATGCTCTGGGAGATACAAAGATGACTGAAATGTAGGCTCTCTCCTCATGAGACTGAAAACGAATAGGGACAACATGTGCACAAAGAACACAATAAATGCTCCACTAAAGATATTTTATTTTTAAGATAAAAATTTCTTGATTAGCCTCGCTTCTTTCTTAATCATCAGGAAGATGATAAGGTGAACTAACAGGACAGAAAGTGTGAATTAGGTTTAAAAAAACTTTAAGAGGAGTTATCTAATTAAAAAAAAATAGTGTCTTTGTATTTCCAGCACATTCCAGGGGAAAGGTCACATAGACCAGTCTGATCACTTTCTATAATTCAAAAGTCAATTCATTAGGTTACCCAAATTTAATGATGGTATTATGGATCAAATTATATTTAAAAATACATATAGGAACTACAGTGTTACCCATGGACTTTCACTTCTACATTATATATTGTAATTTTGGAATACTTTATAATGATCATACACTACATTTATAATTAGAAAACAAATGATATGTTCATAAATATGTATGTGGAGCTTCCATTAGGGAAACGCATTGTGTTAATTCTCTAGAAAGGTTTTATTAGGTTACTTTTCAAAATGAAAATATAGAGAGAGATTATAGAAGCTTGAGAAAATATGAAAAATAGAAAAAAGAAAAAAAATCACCTGTAAAGCTCCCATATTCACACAACTGTTACTGATGTTGATGATGTATTTCTTTCCTCCCTTTTTTTTCTATATATTGGCAAGTTTGTTTTTAAGTGATCAGATGGTAATGTTTTTTAATAATGTTTAGCCCACAAGAGCAGGAACATTTTGTTCATACATACCAGTTCTGTGTTTTGGAATTGTAGCATTATGGAATGTTTACATGAAAAGATGTTATAGATAACCTAGAAATTATCCAACTCTCATATTATGTCCGTGTAAATAAGATCTTTATCTTCCAAATTTACTGTTTTGGAAATGGGGTCATATTAAAGTAATAGCCCAGATTTTATTGTCACTTTTCCCCATCTGTTCACACAGGACCCTGATCTCCTGAAGTTTCCCCAAATTCTTTTGGGATTTCTGGCAATATGTTACACATACTATGAGCACCACCAGTTGACCATGTGGTTAGCTGTCATTTTCTTTCCTCTTCCCCAGCTCTAACCTTTGCAGGCCAGATGTTGCTGAGCGCCCTGGCACTGCTACATTCCCAGCCTGCTGCCATGGAGGGTCTGGAAGCCCTGACAGGCCAGAGCAGTGCAGGGGTGTGGAGAAGCAGCGTGGAAGGCCCCCTTCTCCTCTCCTAGTAGAGGGCTCCTCAGCAGTGCCATAAGTGTTCCATGTCTTGGCACCTTAGCTATTCAAAATGTGGCAGACTTTGCAACTCAGTAGCATTTGGCAGGCTTTTTAGAAATGCAGAATCTCAGGGTGTCTGGGTGGCTCAGACAGTTGAGCATCCATCTCTCGTTTTCTGCTCAGGTCATGATCCCAGAGTTGTGGGATTGAGCTCCATGTCGGGCTCCTAAGATTCTCTCTCCCTCTGCTTTCTCCCCTCCTTGTGTATACTCTCTCCCTGAAAGACAGAAAGGAAAGAAAGAAAGAAAGAAAGAAAGAAAGAAAGAAAGAAAGAAAGAAAGAAAGAAAGAAAGAAAGAAAGAAAGAAAGAAAGAAAGAAAGAAAGAAAAGTAGAAAGAAAGAAAAAGGAAGGAAGGGAAGGAAGAAGGAAGGAAAGGAAGGAAGGAATGGAGAAAAGAAATGCAGAATCTCAGGCTCCAAAATCAGAATGCGCATTTTAACAAGAACCCCAGGTGATTCATATTCAAATAACAGTTTGAGAAGCACCTAAAGTACTTCTCTGGGATTAAAGGCATGAATTCAAGTGGGGACAAAGGCAATGTTGGGTCAGGGAACAAAAGTGACAAATGATAGGACTTTTTATAGTGATTCCTTCCCTTTGATGACCTTATCTTTGTGATTGGGCCAAACTTGGAATGCTTGGGTCCTTCTCTTAGGAAGACTTCTCCCTTGGGAGATGCTCTCACTCCTTACTGCCTCATAGAGTTTTGATGACCTGTCACGTCTATTTCAGCTCAACTAAACATGGCTTAGGCTCAAACTAAGAATCCACCAGACCATGAGAAATTTTACAGGGCTGCACATATAAAATATATTTTTATTTAGTAAATGTTGACTTAGTACCTATTATTTACAAAATACTTCATTATGGGCTGTGGGAATACCAAAATAAGTAAAACAGTCTCTGCCCTCCAAGGAGGCAAATAAAGAAGGTGTGTGATGAGACAGGTAGGGACTTTTGAGGACAGTTTGAAGAAGGAGCCAAAAGGTTGCTAAACGAAGCAGTCTTCTGAAGTTTGGAGAAACCACTGTATATCTTGTCCCTACAGCCTCTGTGTGCCTGTTCTCCAGGTGGATGCCCTGCTTCCATTTCCATTTCTCTACATTTTACCCACCCTCCAAGGCCAATTTCAAATGTCAATTTATGAATAAAATCTGCCCCAATCCTCTCAGCTAAATGTGCTTTTGACACTTTAGAACTCCCATCATATCCTGCCATTAGATCAGTTGTGTGTGTTGAGACCTTACAGAGTGGGGGATATGTCATCTATTAGGCAAGGAATGTATTTTAGTCAGTCTTCCTAGATTCCCCACAGGACCTAGCATGATGTGCCATAAATAGTTTTTGAAGAAAGAAGAAAATGAAATGTAATGCAGCTACTCTGTTAATGTTTCCCTGTTCAGGAAATGTATTAACTTTCTCATATTCAGAGTGAATGTGAGGGAGAAAGCTGAATGCTGCTGGGTTAGGAGGATTAGGGTTCCTGTCCCCCACCCCCATTTTTCTTAGGTCAGACTGGTGTTTTCATGCAGAAACAACATCCTCATTGGTAGATTAGGAGCTGTTAATCTCAGCTGGATGGAATTTCATCTAGTTTTCAGCTGGATGGAAGTGGGCTGGCTATATGCCTGTTGGTATTTAAGAAGTCTCCTACCTTAATGGGTAGCCCTTTTTATGCCTGGTTTTCTCTAAAGCTGAGATGGGATCCCAGGCTCAAAAACTCCTCTCTGAAGCCTGTAGGGTTGCTGTTAATTATCTAGCATCTTATGAGCTGAATGTCAGTGATGCTTATTTAACTATGGTTAGTATGAGTTTTTGAGGCTCTGGGAGGGAGGTTTTAGCTCTGGTTGGGGTGATGACATATCCTCTATATCTTTAGTAATGGTAGCTATTGCATGTTTGTGGGTTGATACTAGATGAGACAGTAACTTAGAGGCTAGGGTTTTGCCGCACTGAGGCCCAATGATTCAGAGCTGCGATTACAAACTATGGGAGGTGATAGGGACAATCACAGTGCTTTCTTGTGGCTTCCCAATGCTATATGAGCATCAACTATTTGGGAAAACGAAATAAGCAATTTTTCACCCATATAGTCTTAGAGAGTTAATGTAGATATATTAGGATTGGTGAACTAAATTGACATTTAAAATGTCAATTTATGCTGGACTTCTGCCAGCATTTCTACATGTTTAACTGGAAATAAATGCCAGCATGTCAGGTTCACAAATCTGACCCCTAAAAAGGCCATAATGGCCAAAGATTAGGCACCAGCACATTAGAATCTGGGTGGCTTCTCCTTGAGGTAGCCTGGGTTGAGAAAGACAGCCTGGGCCTTCTGAAAATCAAAGGACAAACTACGGAAAGAACAAAGAAGGCCTCCTTTGAACCACACAGAAATAATGAAGTGAGCTTGTGTAGGATTTTTCAGTCTTGAAATTCAGTTTCTCTCACCACCATTCTGCCCCCATTCTCACCCCTGTTCCAGTCCTATTACTACGATGAAGAGACGGAAGCACCTCTTTATCTCCCCTTCTTTGAAGACCAAATTGAGGTGAAGAAAGAACATGCAAAGCAGTTCATAACCTATCTAAGAGAGCATCGGAGTAAAATCTGCCTTCCGGTGATTAAGGTGACTGTGTGACTTTGTTACTTTGTTAGGATCAACTCCGTGGGTCCAGAGAGCTAAATGATTAGTTGCTACCTAACTTGTAAGGTTACTCATGTTCTTAGATGGGATCATAGCAACGGACTTTGAGGGCAAGCATGTGTCTTATTTGTAATCTCTTCATATTTTGTGAGCAAATCTTAGCCACGAAAAGCTTGTTTGGTTTTTCTTTCTTTTTTTCTTTCAGTTTTTATTTAAGTAATCTCTACAGCCAACGTGGGGCTCAAACTCATGACCCTGAGAACAAGAGTCTCATGTTCTTCCCACTGAGCCAGGCAGGGGCCCCTTGTTTGTTTGTTTTAATGGACCAACAGCATCAGCAGCACATAGGAACTTAATAAAACTGAAAATTTATGGACCCAAACGGGACAAACTGATTCAGATTCTCTAGGGGTGGGGCCCAAGGAATGGTAGCTTAACAAGCTTTCCAGGTGATTCTAATGCTCTGCATAGTTTGAGAAGCACTCCTCTAATGACTTCTTCCTAAATGTGTTAGCATCTTATGTTAGATCTTTAGTCTAATTCAGATGCACGCTCAGGTATCTAATACGGCTATATTCAATGTAGTAAAACAAATTCTTTTTCACTGGGACATACACTCCAAAAGGACCATCTAAACCTTAACTGGGGGTATTATATGTAGAAACAGTCCTACTAATCTGACAGGTTCTTTTAACTCCAGCTTTATAAAGAGAACTAAATGTCTAGTAGTAATAGAACTGAACCGCCATCATGGAATCCCAAAGCCCATGTAACTGTATGGTAGTAGTCAAGCTTTGTAATAAATTAGAATTACATGGGGGGCTTTTAAAAATCTCGATACCCAGTTATACCCCATACCAATTAAGCCAGAATTTCTGCATTTGAGAGCCAGACATGAGTATTTAAGATGCTCTGCTGATTCCATTGTGCTACAAAGTTTGGAAACTACTAGCCTATGTAAACCTAGTCATAATGGAACCCAGGGTGTAGAGTGTAATAAGGTTTCTGAGGTAGAAAAGTGACTTCCTTGTTCCTCTTCAACAGAGGCCTGACATTGATAACTGGGGAACTGGCATTCAAGCTATAGAGTCTGCTCTGCAGTTGGAAAACACATTAAACAAGCTCCTACAAGACCTGATGAACTTGGCTTCTCAAAATAGTGAAACTGATGTAAGTAGTTAACTCTGAAAGCAAGGTTATCTTTCACTTCTGTGAAGACTTCTAAGAAATGGGTCCAAAAAAATAGATCGTCCCATATGTGCTTGTTTTCCTCAAGCACATACATGAACTCATTTCTGGGAGTAGGTTGGTGTGGGAAGAGTAGGTGTACCAGCAAGGAGGAGTGCAACTCAACACAAGATGGAGAAGACTTTCTGGGAATGATACACTAGATAATGTTGCTGGCTTGTAAATGTCTTAGACCAAATGTGCTTACGTTTTAATGGATAACAGAATCACCTGGAGGATTTACTAAAACAAACTGCTGGGCCCTATTCCTCCCCCCCCCCCCCCCCCGCCAGAGTTTTTAATTCAATTTGTTTTATGTAGTATCCAAGAATTTGCATTTCTAACAAGTTTCCAGGTGATGTTGCTGGTCAGGGGCTACACTTTGAGAACCACTATCCTTGAGTGTCCCTGAAAAACTGAGTATTAATGATGACCCCTTATCCTATAGACTTTTCTGAAGTCTTCTTGGTTGATGGTGAACACTCTACCTTGTAGTGGTAACTTTGTTGCCAACTCCCTAGCTTCTCAGAGTCAGTGGGGAAAAAAAAAGTCCTAATACAAAAGTTATCAACCTTAGAAGATACTGGACTCACTGACAAGTTCTGAAAAGCTACAAATGACTGGGTGTTATGCTAGACCACTTAAATCTAAAACTTTAGGAATGGGGCCTGGGTGCCTAGTCAAAACCTCCATGTGATTCAGATAAACAGGGTAGAAAACCATTGCAGTAGGAGCTCATTACTTAAATTAATCTGTACTTCTGAGGAGATGCTCTAACAGTCATATTCATTAAAAGTGGATATTTGTACTCACCTAGCGTTCTTGAATGTCTTCAACCAGTGCTCTTTAGATTTCAATATGCATATGAATAGCCTAGTTCCTTCTTAAAATCTGATTTCTGGGTGAGGCTTGAGATTCTGCATTTCTGGCAAACTCCCAGGACTGTTGGTCCACGCACTATAAGTTGGGTAGCAAGATCTTAGATCATCTCCCATTGCAGACGAAGGTCTTCAATTAGTCCTTCCTGGTTTTATTTTTGTAGCTCCTAAACTTCCTGAAAAAGTTCCTGGCTAAACAGAAAAGGAACATAAACTATCTGGAATACCAACGTAGCTATCAGAAGGAATTAGACAGGCTGACTGAGAAGGAGGTCACACCTGAAAAACCTGGTGAAGCATCAGGTAAAGAGGCTTAACATCTGAAGGCGACAGTGAATGTTCCACTGTAATAGGTTTCAAAGGCAGCTACTTAAGAATCTTGATCTCTATTTGACAGAAGACTGCTTTCCTTTTATCTAGTATCCCATCTTCATTGTTACACATGGAAATAAATTGGTTTTGCATTATAATTATGTGTTAAATTGCTATTGGAGTACAAGAAGGGTTATTTCCATCAATGTGAGTTTGGTGAAAGCTTCCTGGAACAGTGGGTATGTTCCCACTGAAAAAAAGCCTTCCCTCATAGTTCAAACAACACCCAGATGCACAGTCAGGATTTGATAAATTCAACTAGTCCAAGTGGATATAATAGAAAGTAGTAATTTCCTTAGGTCTTACTATAGCTCCCCTCCCCTCTAGCTTGGATAAGTATTTTAAGTCTAGAAAATAGGAGGGTTTTCTCCTAATTGAATGCAAAGCTAACAAGAGCTCTTGGTCTAGAAATGGTGACTCCCACCTGAAAGTGTACAGGGGATAGGCAGCTGCAACCAAAGTGTCCTTTCACAGCTGAAGGTAGGCGTGGCGAATAGGAGGGTACACAGGCAATGAAGGCACTGAAGACTATGGGGATGACCTTACCCTCTCCACTGTGGGCCAGCTGGCAGCTACCAGCATAATTGCTTAGGAGGAAATAATGAGTATGGAAGCTTGGGTCAGACCCAAGGGCCTCACGTAACTTGTATACAACCTGGGAAGAAAGGTCGCTCTATAGGATTACGTTGTCACTCCAAAACTTACTAGCTCCAAGGCCTTGGATAAATTTTTTACTTCAATCATAGACTCACTTTAGTTGTCTATGGAGTGGGGTTAATAGTATTTAGTTTATAGTTAATAAGAGGATTAAGTAAATTAATATGTAAAATATGTAGAACAGTACCTACTCAGATTATGTATTCTGTTTGTAAAATAGCATACATTCTTTTTAAATTTTTTTTAAGGTTTATGTATTTTTGAGAGTGAGAGAGAGAGACAGTGTGAGTGGGAAGGGGCAGAGAGAGAGGGAGACACAGAATCTGAAGCAGGCTCCAGGCTCTGAGCTGTAGCACAGAGCCTGACACGGGGCTCGAACCCACAAACCGCGAGATCATGACCTGAGCTGAAGTCAGATGCTTAACTGACTGAGCCACCCAGGCACCCCAAAATAGTGTAAATTCTTAAACTTGAGTAAAGTCAATACATGACAGAAGCAATTACAAGAAAACAGGTCACTGAAAGTGAGGTAAAATCTTGGGGGGAAAAAAGGAATATTTTTTTGAAGCAAGAAAAAGTGATAAGGGCCAATTAGATATCTTAGGGTAAAAAGAAATCAAGTTAACAAATGGACTGAATATTCAAACACAGCTAATCAAGCAAGTGATTTAAAGGTAAGCTAAGAAATTCTCAGCCAAAGGAACAAAGAAATGGTACTTGAGATGTTAAGACATGTAGTTCGAACAAAAGATCTAATTGGAGTTCTGGGAGGAAAGAGAAAGTGAGGAAAAAGATCCATTGTAGTCATATTTTACAGCATCAAGAATAAAAAAGCTCCCCATAAAAGAGATTATAAAGAATGAAAACTGACATATTAATAACAGCTTTCTCATCAATATTAGATGAAAAGAGACAATTGAAAAATGTCTTCAATATGCTAATGAGGAAAAATAAGAGTTGAGTCTGACCCATTCATACATAAAAATATCGAGTACACAGAAGTTTCTAACCTAAAGAGGACCTTCACTGCGAATGATATCATTGTTTCAATGGCAAAATAGAAAGGCGTGCAGGTCCAATGTAATCTAGGTGATACTAATTAATCTTTCATAGTACTTTATGATTTAGTAATTCCAGTGAGGAAGGGCATGTTCCTTGGCAATCATCAACCACATAATGGACTTCTTTACCTACCTTCTCACACCTCTTCTATAACTTCCTCTTTTTGAGAACCACTGCCATGATTAACTTATCACCACTGGAGAATTACTAGTTCACAAAGTATTCTTGAATAAATTCCTTCTTTTATAATTCTACTATGTCAAATTTTATCCCTAATAATGATAGACATTCACATTAAAATCAGGAATAAGACAAAATTGCTTTAACTTCAACACTACTTTGTATATTACTAGAGGTTCTGGAGCAGGGTTTCTCAATCTCAGCACTGTTGACATTTTGAGCCAAATGACTCTGTTGTGGGGAGGGTCCTACCCATTGCAAAATGTCTAGCAGCATCCTTGGCCTTCACTTACCAGATAGCTGTGACAATCAGAACTGTTTCCAGACATTGCTAAATGTCTGAGGGGCAAAGTCTCTCTGCTTGAGAACCACTATTCCGAACAATGCAATAGAAAAACTAAAGGAAAAGAAGCTATATCTGCTTAAAAAGACTTAGTTAATGTGATATGATTATAACTAGAACTGAAAAGCTATTATAACTTACAAGAAAGTTTAATAATGTTGCTGGATATAGGAAAAATATCTACAAGCCAATCTTTCCCATGATCAATAAACAGGGAAACATTAAAAATATATTTCTTGCTTATAATATCCACAAATACATAAAGTAGCTAGGTCTAGGAATAATCCTTAAAAAGTAACTTGAAGACTATATGAAATAAAAATGCTTCCTGAAAGAGATAAAAGCTTTGTATAATGGAAAGAGGAGAGAAAGATTAAATTTGTGACACCTTACAAATCAATGTATAGGACTAAAGCAATTTGGATCATAATCCCAACAGTATTTTGAGGGTTCAGACAATTTAGTACTAAGAAATAAGCATCACAGAGAAAAACATGAGAACATACATAAAACTTGGTTAACATCATTGAGAAATACAAAGACCAGAAAGAGATACTAACTTACTACCTACTCATCAGAGTGGCTAAAACTAAAATAACTGTCAACACCCATGTGCTGGCAAGATGATAAAACAATTGAAACTCTCAACATTGTTGGTGAGAACAAGTGGGGCAACTGCTTTGGAAAATAGTAGGATATTTCCTTGTAAAACTAAGCATACATGTACCCCATGAATTTTTGGAGAACACAATTTATTCCAAAACAAATGATATTATTGACTAAAATTGGGCACAGCAAGTTATGGAGAGAAGATAGGAGGAAGAAGTTAACTCAAGTTAACTCACTTGATGCTCATAACAGGAATCAATAGATATTGTCTGAATAAAGAGGGCTCTAAGGGTATTATATAAAAGGCTAATTATAAAGGCAGGCAATAGAATAAAAATATATTAAGAATTATAATTTTTAAAATAATAGCCTCCATATTGAAAATTTATATAAAATGTTCATATGTATATTTTATTTTGTTCCCCTTAAGTTAGCTCTTGTTTTAGCCGTAGTTCAAATGTTCACCCAGAGTCTTTTTGCTGAAGTTTCCCTGATCATCTTTTGAATGAATGAATTTTGTTCTTTGGGAGATGCTTCAGTAAGACCTAATGTAGACAGTATTCCCCAAGTCCTTGAATTTGCAGAAATTGTTGCCTATAGCTTTGACACTTGAAGGACAGCTTGAATGGATTTAAAATGGTTGGTTCAAGTACTGATGCATAGGGGCACTTGTACCCCAATGTTCATAGCAGCACTCTCAACAATAGCCAAATTATGGAAAGAGCCTAAATGTCCATCAACTGATGAATGGATAAAGAAATTGTGGTTTATATACACAATGGAATACTACGTGGCAATGAGAAAAAATGAAATATGGCCTTTTGTAGCAACGTGGATGGAACTGGAGAGTGTGATGCTAAGTGAAATAAGCCATACAGAGAAAGACAGATACCATATGGTTTCACTCTTATGTGGATCCTGAGAAACTTAACAGGAACCCATGGGGGAGGGGAAGGAAAAAAAAAAAAAAAGAGGTTAGAGTGGGAGAGAGCCAAAGCATAAGAGACTGTTAAAAACTGAGAACAAACTGAGGGTTGATGGGGGGTGGGAGGGAGGAGAGGGTGGGTGATGGGTATTGAGGAGGGCACCTTTTGGGATGAGCACTGGGTGTTGTATGGAAACCAATTTGACAATAAATTTCATATATAAAATAAAAACAAAAATAAAAAAAATAAATAAATAAAAATAAAATTGTTGGTTCAAACTTCCTTTCCTTAGGTATCTGATAGGTATTGTTTCATTTCTGTTAGAATGGACTATAGCTGTGCCAACGTGGCTTTCTTTCACTTCGAAATAAGAGGTGCCTGGGGCACCTGGGTGGCTCTGTCAGTTGAGCGACTGACTTCAGCTCAGGCCATGATCTCAGGTTCATGAATTTGAGCCCTGCAGTGGGCTCTGTGCTGACAGCTCAGAAGCTGGAGCCTCTTTTGGATTCTGTGTTTCCCTGTCTCTCTACCCCTTCCCCACTTATGCGCTCTCTCTCTCTCTCTCTCTCTCTCTCTCTCTCTCTCTCTCAAAAATAAATACACATTAAAATTTTTTTTCAAGAATTAAAAAATGAGAGGCAACTGGGTGGCTCAGTTGGTTAAGCATCTGACTCTTGGTTTTGGCTCAGGTCGTGATCTTGTGGCTTTGTGGGCTCTGTGCTGGCAGTATGGAGCCTGCTTGAGGTTCTCTCTCTCTTTCTCTATCTCCCCCTTTCTCTCTCTTTTCCCCTCCTCCTACTCACCCTGCCTCTGTTTCTCTCAAAATAAATAAACTTTGAAAAATGATACAGTGGTTTTACCAGATGTCCAAAGTTTGCTACTAGTGTTAGTAAGATACATCTAATGTTTGTATGATATATGTTAGTAGGAAGTCTTGGTAGTGGTCATTCTGGGACAGTTTTCTTATATCTTCAACGTGCCTTTTAATATACAAACACAAGTCTTATTTCAGAACATTTTATAATGTTTGTTTCACTCCTTTTGGTTTTTCTCCAATGAAACAACTCCTGTTAATCTCATTTTTAATCATTTTGCCTAATCTTTTATAACTTTCACTTTCTCTTTTTAAAAATCTTTTTCCTCCCAAAACAATAAGATACCTAGTAACAAACCTAACTAAATAAGTAAAAGGTCTTTACTTTTAAAACTATATAGCACTTATGGAAGAAATTGAAGAGGACACAAAGAACTGGAAAAGCATTCCATGCTCCTGGGTTGGAAGAACAAGCTGTTAAATGTCTGTACTGCCCATCGCAATTCATGCAATCCTTATCAAAATAAAACCAGCATTTTTTCACAGAGCTAGAAAAAAAATACTAAAATTTGTTTAGAACCACAAAAGACCCCAAGTAGTCACAGAAATCCTGAAAAAGGAAAAACAAAATTGGAGGCATCATGATTCCAGACTTCAAGCTAGATTACAAAGCTATAGTCATCAAGACAGTAAGGTACTGGCACAAAAACAGACACATAGATCAATGGAACAGAATAGAAAACCCAGAAATAGATCCACAACTGTATGGTCAACTACTCTTTGACAAAGCGGGAAAGAATATCCAATGGAAAAAAGTCTCGTCAACAAATGGTGTTAGGAAAACTGGACAGCAGCAAGCAGAAAAATTAAACTGGGACATGTTCTTATACCATACACAAAACAAATTCAAAATGGATGAAAGACCTAAATGTGAAATAGAAAACCATCAAAATCCTAGAGGAGAACATAGGCAGCAACCTCTTTGACCTCGGCCACAGCAACTTCTTACTAGATACATCTCTGGAGGCAAGAGAAACAAAAGCAAACATGAACTATTAGGAGTTCATCAAGATAAAAGTCTTCTGCACAGCGAAAGAAACAATCAACCAAACTAAAAGCAGCCTATGGAATGGAAGAAGATATTTGCAAATGACAAATCTGATAAAGGCTTAGTATCCAAAATCTATAAAGAACTTACCAAACTGAACACCCAAAAACCAAATAAACCAGTTAGTAAATGGGCAGAAGACATGAATAGACATTTTTGCAAAGAAGACATCCAGATGGCCAACTGACACATGAAATGATACTCAACATTGCTCATCATCAGGGAAATACAAACCAAAACCACAATAAGATACCACCTCCCACCTGTTAGAATGGCTAAAATTAACAACACAAGAAACAACAGGTGTTGGAGAGGATGCAGAAATCCCTCTCGCACTGTTGGTGGGAATGCAAACTTGTGCAGTCACTCTGGAGAACAGTATGAAGGTTCCTCAAGAAACTAAAAATATAAATACCCTATGATCTAGCAATGGCACTATCAGGAATTTACCCGAAGGTTACAAAAATACAGATTCGAAGAGGTATATGCACCCAATGTTTATAGCAGCTTTATAAACAATAGCCAAACTATGGAGAGAGCCCAAATGTCCATCCACTGATGAATGGATAAAGAAGATGTGGTATATTTACATACAGTGGAATGTTACTCAGCCACCAAAAAGAATGAAATCTTGACATTTTCAATGATGTGGATGGAGCTAGAATATATTATGCTAAGCGAAATAAGTCAATCAGAGAAAGAAATACCATATGATTTCATTCATTTGTGGAATTTAAGAAACAAAACAGATGAACATATGAGAAGGGGGAGGAAAAAAAGGGAAACAAACCACAAAAGACTCTTAATGATATCTCTATCATCAAACTGAAGACTGATGGAGGTGGGTGGGAGAGAGGCTAGATGGGTGATGGGTATTATGGAGGGCATTTTTTGTGATGAGCAGTGTGTGTTCTATGTAAGTGATGGATTACTGAATTCTACTCCTGAAACCAATACTGCACGGTGTGTTAAGTAACTAAAATGTAAGTAAAAAAATATTTTTGCTTATTTCTCTTTCACTTTCTTCACTTCCCCCATGTGTATATATTCCCTGTTTTGTGTTACACTTTATATAGTATCCATTTCCTCTTATGTTCCTTATAATTTGGTCTTTATTTATAAAATTATTTTGGGGGCACCTGGGTGGCTAAGTCAGTTAAGCGTCAGACTTTGGCTCAGGTCATGATTTCACCATTCTTGGGTTCTATTGCCCCCGTCGGATTCTGAGCTGACAGCTCAGAGCCTGGAATCTGCTCTGGATTCTTTGTCTCCCTCATTCTCTGCCCCTCCCCCACTTGTGCTCTGTCTCTCAAAAATAAATAAACATTAAAAAATTTTTTTTTCAAAGTGATTTTGCCTGTGTTTTCTACTTCTTTCCTAAATTTTACTAATCATTTCACATACTTCATTGACTTACCATCACCTTCTCTTTGTTGGCTCTGTCTTCCCTGACTTCTTGTATTTATTTATTTTTTTGTTATCTTCTTTCCTGGTTGCAATTACATCATAATTTTTTCTCCCTTTATTCATGTTGGGATGTTGTGTTGAAGTATTTCTCAGCTTTGGAGCAGTATTTTTCTAATGAGTGTTTATAGTCTGCACAGAAGTTTTGTATTTATTTTTAGTTCTTTTTTGTTCTTTTGTTTTCCTAGAGTAGCTTTCTTTGCATCTAGTTCTAGGTTCACAATTACTTTGCTAATCATATTTGAATGAGTTGGATTTTCTCAGTTAGAAAGGAGGATCTTTTGAAGTAAGGAAAGGGGTAGCTATCCCAGTTTCTCAGCTAAAGAGCTCCTTCCTCTATTACTATGATAAATGCCACTTCTGGGACCACGCCTCACTTAAATTTCAGATCCTAACTTGGTTCAAAAAGGCTCCTATCATCAGCCGCAAACTTCTATGGTACCTTCACCACCTCTGGTGAAGAAGTCACTTTCACCAGGGAATCCTGCTTCTAACTGCAACTTTCTAACTCCCCTTTTTTTAAGAAGTGCTATTTTCTTGAATCTGCCACCTCTGTGTGAATCCTCACCCAAACACATTCTAAACTTACTGTCTTCAGTTCTCCCATCACACCCACCCTCTTTGATCACAGCAGTTGTCACTGATGAGGGGCCCCATCCTTTTGAGAGCAAATATTTACTATTGATGTCTAACATCTGGCACTTCTAAAAAACTCTTCTGCACACCTGTTCTCAGAAACACAGCACTGTTGTGGTTTCCTGAACTAAACCTACTGACTTCAAATGATAAAGATACATCAAGGAAGAAAGTGGAAGACAGAGAATCCAGTACTAATATATATCAAAAGCACACATACTAAAATGTCTGCTTCCCAAATGTGAGCAATAACTCCTGAGCACAAAAACCATATCCTTTTTCTGCTAAAGATGGTTCAGGAATAGGACTGGGCTAGTAGAAGGCCCTTCTGGAACTATTAGGTACATAGATGCAAAAAGGCAAGCCTTCATAAAGACAAATTAGGTTGGAGGAAGGCAGCTGATTTTGTGACTACCGAAAAGAGAGTCACTTAGCCTAGACTGCTATTCTGGCACCTTCTCACCTACAGGAAACTGGGAAATAGATGACCCAGAAATTTCCAACTCAAACAACAATGACAAATACGAAAGAAGAAAGAAGGTGGGGAGAGAGCCGAAGAGGCATGGCATCTACATAGATGCTTTTAGAGAAAAAGAAGGGGAAATAAAACACAATTTATTAACATATGAAGAATATTTTTACGTGGACAGTTGAAAACTATGAATTAACTTTTTAACGTTAGCTATTCTAGTGGGTATACAGTGTATCCTATTGTAGCTTATTATTACTGAAGTATAATTGACATGTGATGTTATATTAGTTTCAGATGTACCACATTGATTCAACAATTCTATACGTTACTCATGCTCACCATGATAAGAGTAGTCACTGTCTGTACCATATCACATTATCACAATATTATTGACTATATTCCCCATGCTGCACCCCCATCTCTGTGACTTATTTATTCCACAACTGGGAATTTAAACCTCACAATCCCCTCCATCCTATGGTAGTTTTAACTTGCATTTCCCTGATGACTGTGAAAAGCAAATGCTTAAAGCTGTTAGAAAAGAATATCGGAGAATAAATTTACTGTCTGCCTTGGTTCTCTGTAGAGGCAGAACTGAGCCTGATAAAGAGAAATAATACAAATGCAATCTATTTGATGGGCAAAACGCAGACACTGAAGATCCTCCAGTATCCTGTTAGCATTAGAGGTATGGCTACTGGGGTCATTGGCTAGAGGTTTGCCGATGCTCGCAGATATTAATGTTACTATTCTCATTGCATTTACCTTAAGCCTGAATGATACAAGAGTAATTATGACTTTGTGAATAATTTTCTTGTGCCTCTTTTTAATTGCTAGCAATGTGCTGTTACTAGCAGAAAAGAAATTTTTAAAAAACACTATAGACAATTTTTTAAACATCAGAAAACAAAACTGCTAGATTTTGCACCTCTTCAGTCATACTAAATCATATCAATTAAACAAGTATTTATTAAGCATCTTCTATTTTTCATGGACTTAACTTAGATCCTGGGAATACAAAATTAAATGGGCCCTAGCTATTGAGACATGCACAATCCAAAGAGAATACACTTATAATGTAAATAATGAGAATTCAGTTTGGTAAAAGCATGAATAAAAGCCTGTAGGAGGCACAGAAGAACATAGAGAAAGAGCGACCATTTGTGCTAGAATAGAAGGGACGTGGATACAAAAGCTTCTGATCTGTACTTGGACAGATGACTCAGAGTTCAACAGAAGGAGGGAAGGAGGAACAGAGCATTTCAGGCCAAGTCAATGGAACAGGGTCAGATCACAAAGTGTTTGTTATGGCGTGTTAATATGCTTGGGCTTTGTTCTTCAGGGGATGGGAAAGCAATGAGGAGTTTAGAGGTAGATGTGATGTAATCAGATTTGCAATTTAAAACAATGACCTTGTAGCATAGTAGCTAATGGTGTTGTTCTTGACACTTCTGTCTGTGTCTATCACGTGACAAAACAAATAAGTAATTATGTTGGTGTTTTTGAGAACTGGGATTTCTTGTCTGGAATAAAGGAGAAATAAATGTAGGATCAATGAGGTTAAGTAGAAATCCTATAGATGCTTAATTATGAATATCAGGATGAGCTCATAATATATTTACCTTTTTAAAAAAGTCCTAATGAAAAGACCTGGAAATAAGTAGCAATGAGCACTCTGACACCCTCAGTATGGTCTCTAAATATGATTTGTCACTAGACGGGGCTAAGGCTCCTTTGAGAAATGGCTGCTTGTCCTTCTGAGTCAGGATATATACTAATAATCCTGAAACATGTTATCATATTAGAAAGCAAGGTTGTCAAAAAGAATTCAGAACCAACTTGAAGAGGCCTCCTTTCAGTAAGGATAGCCAATTTCATGAGAAAAATAACCACAATGGACTGAACCATACCAAATATGCTTAAATTTATTGGTAAAATATTAAATAATAAATAATAACAATAGGTAATTGTTAAATAATTATAATATACTAATTATAATAAATAACACTAAAAAAAGTGGTCACCTTTGGAGGATAATAGCTAATTCATACTCAAACTCTGAAAACTGGTAACAAGGATTTAATTTATCTTTCCTATATGAACTACTTTGGAATAACCTAATAGTTAACAAGGGGAATTTATCTTTGTACAAAATAATACAGTGTGCATAATACTTTTTTTGCCAAATTAAAAAAAAAATAAATTAAATGGTAAAAAAAAAAGCCAAAAAACAAAAAACAAACGAAAAAAACAACAACAACAAAACTAAACAAGGGATGAGTGAGTGGTTCAGTCATTTAAGCGTCTGACTTCAGTTCAGGTCATGATCTCACAGTTTATGGGTTGGAGCCCTGCCTCAGGCTCTGTGCTGACAGCTCAGAGTGTGGAGCCTGCTTCAGATTCTGTGTCTCCTTCTCTCTCTGCCCCTCCCTTGCTTGCACTCTGTCTCTCAGAAATAAACACTAAAAAAAAATTAAAAACAAACAAACAAAAAAACCTAGGTAATGGGGTGCCTGGGTAGCTCAGTTCGTTAAGCATCCAACTCGATTTCAGCTCAACTCATGATTTCACGGTTCATGAGTTGGAGCCCTGCATTGGGCTCTGTGCTGACAGTGCGGAGCCTGCTTGGGATTCTCTCTATCCCTCTCTCTCTCTCTCTCTCTCAAAATAAATAAATAAATATTAAAGAAAATAACTAGGCAATGATCACCCATGGCTGCTATTAACAGAAAAATAAAGCCAGTCAGGCATTTTGTATCTCCTGATGAAATTATACACTACTACTCATGAAGTAATTTTAAAAAGAAAAAAAAAAGGAAAGAGTTAAACTATATCATAACCAGTCTCAAGATTTAACTACCCTATATAGGATATGCAGGAGAGAAGAATCTATTGAACAACACAACAGGAATGCACTCAACAAAATCCAGAATATGGGAAACTACAGGACAAATGTCCCAGGTTTGTCAACAAATAAATAACATGGAAAAAAGAAATCTTAATTGAAACAATGATCCTAATTGAAACAAATTTTTAAAATGTGAATATTTGATGATATTAAGACATTACCAATTTTTTTTCAATGTGATGATTATATTATCATTATGTATAAAATAAGAATCATCAGTCTGAAATATTTATTAATGGAATGATATGAAATATTTATTAATGAAATGATAAAATTATGAAGGGGAGTAGAGAATGGGATAAAGATGAAATGAACTTGATTAGTAATAAAACTGGGTGATGGGGTCCTTGGGAATTTATTCACTGTTCTGTGTATGTTTCAATAATAGCTTTTTAAAACATTATTGCTTTTATTTTTTTTTTCAACGTTTATTTATTTTTGGGACAGAGAGAGACAGAGCATGAATGGGGGAGGGGCAGAGAGAGAGGGAGACACAGAATCGGAAACAGGCTCCAGGCTCTGAGCCATCAGCCCAGAGCCTGACGTGGGGCTCGAACTCCTGGACCGCGAGATGGTGACCTGGCTGAAGTCGGACGCTTAACCGACTGCGCCACCCAGGCGCCCCAAAACATTATTGCTTTTAAAGGGTAATTTTATTTCCCTAATATCTGGATTGGGGGGAGGCCAATTTACTGTAACCTCTGAACGCTGATGTTAGCACCCTACATTTATTGACAACATCTCCATCTTTCTGTCACAGAGCTCATTGGAATAGTCATTGCAACAATGTTCATGTCATTGTGCTTGCAGAGGTGTCAGAGTTTGGAAATTAGTCATTAGCCCTTTTCAAGTTGCTACAATTATCACTGCAAGGATGTCTGGTTTCTTATTTTAAGTTAGTTAACCTACAGTGTAGTCTTGGCTTCAGTAGAACCTAGTGAGTCATCTCTTACATATGACACCAAGGGCTCATCTCAACAAGTACTCTCCTTAATGCTCGTTACCCATTTAACCCATCCCCACCCTCACACCTCCCCTCCAGCAACCCTCAGTTTGTTCTCTGTATTTAAGAGTCTCTTGTGGTTTGCCTCCTTCTCTGTTTTTATCTTATTTTTCCTTCCCTTCCCCAATGTTCATCTGTTGAGTTTCTCAAATTCTACATATGAGTGAAATCATGATATCTGTCTTTCTCTGACTAACTTATTTTGCTTAGCATAATACACTCTAGGTCCATCCACATTGTTGCAAATGGCAAGATTTCATTCTTTTTCAGCTCTGAGTAGTATTCCTTAAGTAAAGCACAGTGCAGATTGCCACCAGTAAATGGGCTACTGGATTATTTAACTATCAGAGTAGTTGTGTTCTGCCTAGTTTCTGTAAAAAGATAAACAGGTTTCTAAAGAAGCCCTAAAAAAACAGCTCGAACACAGATTTCTCGATGTCTCCAGCTTTTACATCAAATTGAGAGGATCTCACATACCATTTGTGTCAAGATGGCTTCCTGCGTAGCCCATGCGGCTCCTATCTCTGGCTCTAAACAGCTCTATCTTGTGCCTGAATACTAGTGCATAACAGATATTACCGACGATTTGGGGATGATGAAATGGAATTACAGCAAAGCCCAAAAAGCCACCAATTTACAAAAGAGTAACAGCTATCTCAGCTGTCCTGCCACCTCTAGCAGATTCCCTTCGGGGCTAACCAGGGTATTGTGGGGCCAGGAATCTGTTCCAGGATTCCTCCAACATCTGAGTATTTGGATCTCTAAGACTCACTCAGGAAGAAACTAAACATTGTCGTTTCTGTAATATACAAAGTCATAAACTCTTCGTTGTCTGAACCTGGCCTAGAAGACCAAAATCTGTTCACGTATTTTCCTAAACAGATGTGCAACTGTCTCTCTAATAGGAGTTCTGCCTCCCTCCCAAGCTAGTAAGCTGAAGCTATTGCTTACCTCCCGGATAACAGGTGCTTGATCTCGTGAACTGTGAGATCATGACCTGAGCCGAGATCAAGAGTCAGATGCTTAACCCACTGAGCCACCCAGATGCCCCTCCTTACACAGTATTTCTGTTTAAACCAGAGTAGGCACTGTGACTTGTTTTATACAATGATGTAATAAAATAAGATTGTGCCAACTATGCCCATTGAAAGAGAACCAGTAGGTATAAACAAACACGTCCACAGTAAATATACCCAGAAACTAAGTTGCTTTTTACTATTTTCTTTGTGTTATAGGATGCTTATTGACTTAAAATACTGTCAGAGAGATAAACTTCCGTGCTGTGACTGATTTTTAGTCTTTGTTATGGTAAGTTAATGTACTGCAAAACTAAAAGTATAAACATACATAGAAAAGCCACTTAAATGTGCGATTTACCAATAAGCATAAAATGTTAGAAGAAGCATGGGGGGGGGGCGCCTGGGTGGCTCAGTCGGTAAAGCGTCCAACTTTGGCTCAGGTCATGATCTCGCGGTTCATGAGTTCAAGTCCTGCGTCGGGCTCTGTGCTGACAGCTCAGAGCCTGGAGCCTGTTTCAGATTCTGTGTCTCCCTCTCTCTCTCTGACCCTCCCCCATTCATGCTCTGTCTCTCTCTGTCTCAAAAATAAATAAACGTTAAAAAAAATTAAAAAAAAAAGAAGAAGCATGAGGTGGTTTAAAAGCCATTTTGGGGGATAGGGTAATAATAATTACAGCCAACATCTCCTGAGTACATATGACGTACACTTCTAAGTGTTTCATATTAATGCACTTAATTTGCCTTACCTCATCCAAAGTGTTTTTTACATTTAATCCAAGGAACAACTATTTCATGGAGCTACTGTTATTAGTCCCAACTACAGTGAGGAACTCGAGAGGGTCAAGTAACTCACCCAAATCCATCTGGCTCCAGAGCCCCCATTCTTAACCACCATCCCCTAACTGCCTCTCAGTGGTAATCAATCTGTTATGAAGATCCTCTTGGTCTCTTGTTCTCTAGGGCTATATAGTTTTTGTTCTGTTCAGTTTTGTTTTGTTTTGTTTTAGAGAAACCGGGAGAAAGAGCAAGTGGGGAAGGGACAGAGGGAGAAGGAGAGAGATAATGTCTAGCAGGCTCCACACCCAGCACGGAACCCAACACAGGGCTCGATCTCACAAGCATGAGATCATGATCTGAGCCAAAATGAAGACTGAGCCAACCAGGCTCCCCTGTATGGTCTTTTATCCAAACTGTAGCCATATGTCTGCTTCTTTCTTTTTCTCTTTGCAGTTTCTCCATATTGTTGGCTCACAGTCACCTGAGTCCTCTCAACTTGATGTGTCCTTCATTGGAAAGCCAGTAAAAACTGACCAAGTTCTAATTCCAAAGTACTAGGAAAAAGATTTTGCTTAGCCTGAGAAGTCAGGAATCCCTTGCCCTTGGGGACAAACAGCTGCTAAGCTACAGAAGAAAGGCAAGGTCACATATCATAAAAATGGCTACCAGGGTTCACAGAAAGTAGTTTTCAGAGAAGTGTATGGGTTAGAAAAAAAAAAAATCTTGTATTTTTAGACTGGTGTATGTATTCACTGTATTGATATTCTTATTCTTTGCATGTACAGGTCCGTTTGGATTAAGATCATAGGAATATTTGCAGACAGTTTACCCTTCCAGAACAAAACCTGTTTGTATTCTTCCATTACCTAACAAATGCAGAATTTGCATAGACTTGAGATAGAAATCTGCATTCGTTTTCTGTGATGCCACCACAACAAACTCCCGTCAACTGGGGTTCTTAAAACAACAGAAAGTGATTCTCTCACAAATCTGTAGGCCAAAGATCCAAATTCAAAGTGTCATCAGGGTTGGTCTTTCTGGAAGCTCTGAGGCAGAAATCATTTTATGCCTCTTCCTTAGCTTCTGGTGGCTGCCTGCAATTCTTGGCATTCCTTGGCTTGTAGATGTGTCACTCTAATGTCTACCCCCATCTTCACATTCCTTCTTCCCTGTATTTCTCTTCTTCTATCCTTAGAATTTTCACTGGATTTAGAGTCCATCCTAATCCAGTGTGATATCATCTCAATCTTTATCCTAATTACATCTGTAAAGACACTTATTCCAAATAGGTTTATATTTTGAGGTTCTGGGTGGACATGAGTTTGGGTGTGCACTATCTGACCCACTCCAGCATCCATAATGCCTCTTTGTGGCTAAGACCCTAGGAGCCGCATTTGTCCCCTCCAAATTGACTTGTTTTACCTTTACCAAACAATATGTGGTGAGCACTGTTTTAAGTATATCACAAATAATAACTCATTTTATAGTTGGTATGTATTGGTACTGTTTTTCTTCTGAGTTATCTCTCCCATGAGTGATAGGCAGACAGCCCGGCCCTCAGCAGCTGGTCCAGTGCTCTGTGCATGGTCACCTTGATAACGACTGACATGAGACCCAGCTGCAGCTGCCTGACACTGAAAGTCCATGTGTTCTCTCTCTTAAAAGTAAAATATCATCTCCTAGAGAGAGCTAAGTAAAAGGTTCAGGAACCTGACAGATAAGATTTAAGATTCCTTATGTAAATATCTCCATGGAAAATAAACAGCAGGACAGCGCCCTAAGGCAAGAAAGAAAAGGATCATAATGAAGATGTATGAGCAGCCATGGCAGGAAACAGAACTGGCTGTGCCATGGCGTAAAGTCACTGTTTCCCACATTTCAGTAACGAGGAGCTGTCTTGGAACATGTGCCCCACCAGGTTTTTCTAGATGGCCATTTTTTTTTTCTCATCTCCTCTACCCAGACCCAGAGAGCCAACTCCTAACTGAGGTGCTCAGTTGGACTGAATACTTTTTAATATTTGTTCCTTGTTTTAAAATACCATGAAGATCTATAACATAGTAATCTGGGAGCCAAATAAGAATACAGTAAATTAAATGTTATTTCCTTTTAGTGGAATTACCAATATAAGAGTTTATGTAAGACTGGAGCTACCAATTTACCTAGAAGTGATTTTTATCAGCCCTGGGGGTTCACTGCCATGTCTTTGTTGTGTTTATGTCCTTCATACAGCACAGGTGAGCTGAAATCTCTATTCTGCAGGCACTCTATAAAATATAGTGCTTCGTGATTTGCTAGAAGGATTGACTGCCAACAGATGACAAAGGTAAATTTCTTAGAACAATGAATGGATAAAAACGACACATGTGATAGAATCAAGTACTTACACATGGTAAGAATATTGCCCACAACGGGAAGAACCGAAACTGGAATCAATTAGAATGCCCTCTGTTGCAAAAACAAAGAAATGGAAAACTGCAACAATCCAGTGCATGCAGGACTACTAAGGAGGCCCACATGCTTCAGTAATAAAGGTTTGGGTCACCCTACCAGGTAAAGAATCATGACCAGATTAGGTGTTTGCTGAAGGCAAAGGGAACACAGAATAGGTAGTAGAAGGAGGTAGTTATAAATACCAGCATGACCAGTCAGAAACAGAGACTATAATGGTCATGAGTATTTATTCCTTATTATTAAAGAGCATTAATATGGAGCACTTCCTCCTTATTGTTTATCATGAATACAGCTGTATACATATCTGTGTGTATCTTTGTTTCTTCCCCTATCTTATTCCCCTATAATGTAACATAAGCTGTGTTAACTTTGTATCACCATTTTCAATTGATGTATATAAATGTTAATTTGACATAATAATATTTAAGTTGCAGGATATCAGAGTAAAGAGTAAACATCACTCAAGTACTATACCTCCTCTTGTGGGGAAAAGATTAGTGCATTTTTGGTTGTATGCAGGATAGTTGTACCACATTAAGCAGAATTATGACATTGTTATTGCCTTTATTTTGAGATTAAGTATAAGGTAAGGAGATGTGTATAGGTGCCAAGTTCAAAAGGGGTGGATTTGTGATGGTTACTTTTATGTGTCCACTTGACTGAGTCATGCAATACCCATACATTCAGCTAACATTTTTTCTGAGTATATCTGTGAGGGTGTTTATTGATTGGATTATCATTTGAATTGGTGGACTCAGTAAGGTTGATCGCCCTCCCCTAGGTGGGTGGGCATCATTCAATCCATTGAAGGCCTGAATAAAATAAAAAAACATGGGGAATCCAAACTTTGCCCCGTCTGCCCCACTGCATGAACCAGACATTGATCTTCAGCCCTCAAAGGGACTTATGCCACCAGTTCCATGGAATTCAGACCTTTGGACTTGAACTGAACTATACCACCAGTTTTCCTGGGTCTCCAGTTTGCAGATAGCAGATTGTGGAACATCTCAGACTCCATAGTCAAGTGAGATTAATTCCTCATAGTAAACTTTATCATATATATTGGTTCTGTTTTCCTGGAGAGCCCTGACTAATACAAAGTATCCCTTTCTCCTACTTAATACTCCGTATAGATACTTCATATAATATCTGGTCATATAAATTGGCATAGTCAACTCCAGATCGGAATAAAATCTGTTCATACATAAAATCAGTTACTTACCTTTTGGATTGGAGCAATAATAACAAAAAACATAATGGCTATTTTTTTTTTCAAATAATACCAAAGCAAGAGAAGTTATAGTTGAATAGACACATGCATACCATATTGACAGCATTTTAAATATATTCTATCTTTTTGAAAATAACTTTGGTGTCATGTATTTTTGCAATATTTCCAATTATTTTATTTGGCTTTATAAAACACCTTTTTGTTGGAATTAACCAGACATTTGTTAATGGGGCATGTTTTTTGTTCCGAGATAGTATCAGTTAGTTGGTAGATAATTTATCTCACCATTTTATAAAAATCGAGCAATTTAGTTTTGAAAACTATCAGCAGATCTAATCCTGATAGAGTCTTATTAAATTTTACTCATGAACTTTTCAACTTCTAATTCTCTTCTTTAAAATTTACAAAAATGGGGCACCTGGGTGCCTCAGTCGGTTGAGCAACCGACTTCGGCTCAGGTCATGATCTCACGGTTTGTGAGTTCGAGCCCCGTGTTGGGCTCTGTGCTGACAGCTCAGAGCCTGAAGCCTGCTTCGGATTCTGTGTCTCCCTCTCTCTCTGCCCCTCCCCCACTCATGCTCTGTCTCTCTTTGTGTCAAAAGTAAATAAACACTAAAAAAAAGTTTAAAAAAATAAAATTTACAAAAAATGATTTCAAGAAAAAAAGGCCAAATCTTACTTAACGTATCTCTACAGTAATAACTGAATTAGAAACCCAGTAGAAATGAAATATAAGATTTCATGATATTATATGACTGTTTTTTTTTTCAAATTAGCCATGGTGCAAGAAGAAAGAATTTGCTTCCATTTTTTGCCATTAACTGCATTATCTGCCTACCCTTGATTATATTCAGGCCCTTGAGAGCAAACTGCAATTCTGGCTGAAAACAGGAAAAAGAGAAGTAGAAATTTGTAGGTTAGGACTGGCCATTCTAAAATTTCTCTGTTTCCCTTTTAGCAAAATATTTTCTTAAAAGATACTCATGTACTTGCTTCCTCCGAGAACTTAAATTTGTTAATGATGCTGTATCTTGGGTTGGGTGAAAGCCTCCCTAAAAGGATAGAAAAGGACCACATAGAACAAAAGTCCCAGTGAAAAGCCTATCTTTGTCAATGATTTTAGCAAGGCTTGTTACCTTTCTAGGATCAGAGTTCTTACCTATAAAATAAGGAGGGGATCTGGCTCATCCATTCTGTACACCTTTCCTACCATGACCCACATAGTAGATGATCATCTCATGATCTCATTTGAGGAAAAAAAATGGCTTAGCTCACAGACATATCCAACTGAAAACTGACTATGTACACATAAAAAAAATGGTTTTATTAAGAATGTTTATATATGGGAATGCAAGCTGGTGCAGCCACTCTGGAAAACAGTATGGAGGTTCCTCAAAAAACTAAAAATAGAACTACCCTACGACCCAGCAATTGCACTACTAGGCATTTATCCAAGGGATACAGGTGTGCTGTTTTGAAGGGACACATGCACCCCCATGTTTATAGCAGCACTATCAACAATAGCCAAAGTATGGAAAGAATCCAAATGCCCATCGATGGATGAATGGATAAAGATGTGTGGGTATACACACACACACACACACACACACACACACACACACACACACACACAGAGTATTACTCGGCAATCAAAAATAATGAAATCTTGCCATTTGCAACTACGTGGATGGAACTGGAGGGTATTATGCTAAGTGAAATTAGTCAGTCAGAGAAAGACAAAAATCATATGACTTCACCCATATGAGGACTTTAAGAGACAAAACAGATGAACATAAGGGAAGGGAAACAAAAATAATATAAAAACAGGGAGGGGGACAAAACAGAAGAGACTCATAAATATGGAGAACAAACTGAGGATTACTGGAAGGGTTGTGGGAGGGGGGATGGGCTAAATGGGTAAGGGGCACTAAGGAATCTACTCCTGAAATCATTGTTGCACTATATGCTAACTAATTTGGAAGTAAATTTAAAAAAAAAATAAAAAATAAAAGTGAAAGTAAAAATTAAAAAAAAGAAACTAAAACTGAAAACAAGAATGTTTATATAGTAGGTATTATTATTATTTAAAAAATCAAGATTTTATATATTTTTTAAAAATGAGGAAAATCAAAAACACTTTCAGAGACATACAGTAAAGAGCAAGCAGATTTATTTATTTATTTATTTATTTATTTATTTATTTATTTAATATCTGTTTATTGTTGGGTTTTTTTTTAACATGGCATGAGGGGCCATAATATAGTCCACTGAGAGTCAAATAAGAGGTCAGAAAATGACCTTTATTTGCATCTAGTAGAGTATCTAGTACAGTAGCCCATCCTTACCCACACTTTTGCTTTCCCCAGTTTCTGTTACCTGTGGGCAACCAGACTCCTGAGGCGGACGATGCTCCTGATGTGTGGTAAGACCAATTGGACCTTAACGCTGGGTCACCATTCCTACATCGTCATTCACCTCACTTCATCTCATCACCTAGGCATTTTATAATCTTCCGTTAATACAAGAAGAGGGGTGAGTAAAATATTTTTAGAAAGAGAGAGACCGCATTCATGTAAGTTTTATTACAGTATATTGTTAGAATTGTTCTATTTTATTATTAGTTATTGTTGTTCTCTTACTGTGCCTAATTTATAAACTAAACTTAATCATAGGTATGGATGTAAAAGAAAAAAATGAGCATATATAGGATTTGGTACTACTCCCAGTTTCACACATTCACTGGGAGCCTTGGGACATATCCTTTGTGGATAAGGGGCCGGGAGGCAGCTACCCAATTATGGTTTATGTGGGCCTGTTTTGACATGACATTCCTGAAAGTATTTACAAGCTTATAAGGTAAAGTAATTGCCATTTATCTCACAAGGAAAAATAGAAATAATTCTTAAATTTTTCTTTAAAAAAATAAATTTTGATCTGTTTAAGTCCTTTACTCCAAGGTAAACTTAACTGAACTGATTTCTTTATGCCAAGATATAAAAAAATCTTCTGATGTGGCTTTCTAAAAGGGTAATAGTGCAAACAGTTTTTTCTCCTTGAAGCAGTGTTTCCTGGGACAGTGGTTTAAAAAAAGCTTGTGTGCTTTGTGTGATGCGAATCTGAGATTTGGAGTTGGAGACCTGGGATTTAGTCCTAATTCTGCAGCTCACTGTGTGACCTTAGCTAAGCAGGACACCGGATCTCTGAAGTCTCAGCTTCATTTTATGATAATCATGAATAATTAGCTATACATCTCAGAAATACAGTAGATCCAAAAAACCTAGTGACTTTTTTTATAATCTATTATTTTTTTAATTTACATACAAGTTAGCATACAGTGCAACAATGATTTTAGGAGTAGGTTCCTTAGTGCCCCTTACTCATTTAGTCCATTGCCCCCTCCCACCACCCCTCCAGCAACCCTCTGTTTGTTCTCTATACTTAAGAGTCTCTTATGTTTTGTCCCCCTCCCTGTTTTTACATTATTTTTGTTTCCCTTCCCTTATGTTCATCTGTTTTGTCTCTTAAATTCCTCATATGAGTGAAGTCATATTTGTCTTTCCCTGACTAATTTCACTTAGCATAATACCCTCTAGTTCCATTGAAAAGATTTCATTATTTTTGATTGCCAAGTAATACTCCATTGCGTGTGTGTGTGTGTGTGTGTGTGTGTGTGTGCGCGCGCCACATCTTCTTTATCCATTCATCCATCGATGGACATTTGGGCTCTTTTTTATACTTTGGCTATTGTCAATAGTGCTGCTATAAACACTGGGGTGCATGTGCCCCTTCGAAACAGCACACCTGTATCCCTCAGATAAATACCTAATGGTGCAATTGCACCAGCAGTGCAAAAGAGATCCTCTCTCTCCACATCCTCGCCAACGTCTTTTGTTGCCTGAGTTGTTAATGTTAGTCATTCTGACAGGTGTGAGGTGGTATCTCACTGTGGTTTTGATTTGTATTTCCCTGATGATGAGTGATGTTGAGCATTTTTTCATGTGTCTGTTGGCCATCTGGATGTCTTCTTTGGAGAGTGTCTATTCATGTCTTTTGCCCATTTCTTCACTGGATTATTTGTTTTTAGGTGTTGAGTTTGATAAGTTCTTTATAGATTTTGCATACTAACCCTTTATCTGATATGTCATTTGCAAATATCTTCTCCCATTCTGTCAGTTGCCTTTTGGTTTTGCTGATTGTTTCGTTCACTGTGCAGGAGGTTTTTATTTTGCTGAGGTCCCAGTAGTTCATTTTTGCTTTTCTTTCCCTTGCCTCTGGAGATGTGTTGAGTAAGAAGTTGCTGCAGTCAAGATCAAAGAGGTTTTTGCCTGCTTTCTCCTCAAGGATTGTGATGGCTTCCTGTCTTACATTTAGGTCTTTCATCCATTTTGAGTTTATTTTTGTGTATGGTGTAAGAAAGTGGTCCAGGTTCATTTTTCTGCATGTCGTTGTCCAGTTTTCCCAGCACCATTTGCTGAAGAGACTGTCTTATTCCATTGGATATTCTTGCCTGCTTTGTCAAACATTAGTTGGCCATACATTTGTGGGTCCTTTTCTGGGTTCTCTATTCTGTTCCATTGATCTGAGTGTCTGTTTTTGTGCCAGTACCATACTGTCTTGATGATTACAGTTTTGTAATACAGTTTCAACTCTGGGATTGTGATGCGTCCAACGTTGGTTTTCTTTTTCAAGATTTCTTGGGCTATTTGGGATCTTTTCAGGTTCCTTACAAATTTGAGGATTGTTTGTTCTACCTCTGTGAAGAATGCTGGTGTTATTTTGATAGGGGTTGCGCTAGTGACTTTTTTTTTTTTTAAGAAATGTCATTTCATTACAGAAATACAATAATAGCAATTCTCTTTTTTTTTAAGGTCAAGAGTCTTTTTTTTAATGTTTATTTACTTATTTTGAGAGAGGGAGAGAGGAGAGCATGACTAGGGCAAGGGGCAGAGAGAGAATCGCAAGCAACCTTCATGCCCAGTATGCAGCCTGATGCACGGCTTGATTGTGAGATTACAAAATCATGACCTGAGCCCCTATCAAGAGTTGAATGCTTAACCAACTGAGCCAGACAGGCACCATGGTAATAGCAATTCTTAATTCTAACAATGTATTTTTGATTTAATGAATAAAGAAGGTTCATTTTTAATGAGCATTTAAGTATTTTTATGTACACGGAAACTATTCATTTTCCTCTGAAATTTTTATTTTATACCTTTGTTCAGCAAACTATAATACAAAGGTAAATGCTTTTCAGCTTTGTTCAGTTCACACAGGGGCTAGTAACTTCTTAATGACAAATATATTGTTATTGGATGGTAAAATGCTATTTAGACAATTCCCTATTATTTTGCACCTCGAGAGCAGATGCTTATTCTTAATATAGATAAAACCAACCTTCAGGCCACACCTGAAATTTCTTCCTACTGATTGGAATCATGGGAAATTTCTCAGAAGGGAAAATTTAATGTTATTTAATGAGAACCTATTAAGCACTTACTGTAGACTTGGAAAGATTCAAGATATGAGTAAGACATTATTTTAGCCTTTAAATTTCTCATAATCTGAGTGCCACAACTTACCCTGGAGTCTAAAATTCTTCAGTACCTAATGCAAAAAAAACATTAATGACTTCTTTCCCACTCCCCATTTTTAAAATCTAATCCTGATTTAGATACATCAGATGAAGATAATAGCTAAATAACAACAAAGATGGGCATTTACAGCAACATTCTCTATCAATTATAACCTCCTTTAGGAAATGGGATGCTCATACTTTTATTTTTAGTGTTTATTTTGGGGGGGAGGTGGGGGGAGGTGGGTATAAGTATATACTTATACTTATAAGTATATAAGTATACTTATACTTATATAAGTATAAGAATGCTTATACTTTTAAGTCTTCAGTATTGTCTTAAGTGCTCACAGATGCTATAAACATCTTTATAATGACAAGGAAAGAGTGACACAGGAAAACAAGTAAGGAAGAAAAGTAAAAAAATGTTTACTATTTTTATTCATTTTTTCAATACTAGAAAGCTTATAAAAATGGATTTTATTTTTAGTTTGATTGAAAATTAGCAATACCTCATCCTTAAAATATTTACTCACAGAAAAATTTCTTAGCAGACAGGGGAGAAATAAGGAAAACTTGTTGAACTTTTCCAATATTATAAAGTGCATCATGATATTAGCTACTCAAAGATATCAAATCAAGGAAGAGGCTGGAAAGACCAGCAAGATATGTGTGAACTCCAAGTTGGCAGTGGCATTAAAACTGCACTATTTCTAGGAACATATAACAAGAACCCTGCAAGAGTCATAGCTTTTGACCCAGTGATTCCACTATTAGGAATTTATCTTAAAAAAAAAAGTAAAAGCTATGTATACATACTTTTGTAAAACAGTAGCATTTATAATAGCAAAGCCCTGGAAATGCCCAGTTATGCAGCAGCATGCAATGGGTGCCTGAACAATGACAAATGATATGAGGGAATCTGTGCAACGATTAACAATACAAATACACGACTGGAGAAAAGTGAATGCAAAACTATCTTAGTACAAACAAACATAAGGTAATTATGACACAATAAAGTCAATGCATGCATAAATATAACTGAAGAAGCTACCTACAGATATAAATAATTCTTTAATATGAAAGTATACTTTTACGTTTAACAGTGTAGGGAGATATGAGTTACTTACCATAAAACTCCTCTATTTAGGGTTTTCCACCCTGGGCTGCACCTGCCCGCTCCCCTCTGTTACCACCAGCTCCGGAGCTGAGCTTCCCCGGCCAGTGGCTCTATGGGCTGCAGGAACTCCACAGTGGCCCGCAGGAACAGCTAAAGATGCTAACGGAAGAATCGATAAGGGTAGAGGACAAGAGGAGAAACTGTGGACGATTATATGTAAGTCTAATATCTGAAGCTGTCAATATGGTATCCAATCAAACACTGCACAGAAAAATTAAAAGAAAATAGCAGGCCTCCAGGCGCCTGGGTGTCTCAGTCGGTTAAGCGTGCGACCTCAGCTCAGGTCATGATCTCACGGTCTGTGAGTTCGAGCCCCGTGTTGGGCTCCGTGCTGACAGCTCGGAGCCTGGGGCCCACTTCAGATTCTGTGTCTGCCTGTCTCTCTGCCCCTCCCCTGCTCATGCTCTGTCTCTCTCTGTCTCAAAAATAAATTTAAAAAACTCAAAAAAAATAAAAAAAAAAGAAAATATCATGCCTCAATAATCAAAACCTTGTTCATTAAGATTGGGAAGGAATTTCACTCTGTGGACATCGTAGCATGCACATCTAAACAGTTGACTAGTCTGCCTCCCCTCCCCACCCAAATTCTTAAGTCTGTAGTTGAAACCATAGGAACATGTTGAATGTTGTGGTGCTAGAAAGGAATTGGGTAAACGATACACGGATTTATTTAAGTGTCAGAGAATTTCTTTTGTTAGGAACTGTGTATACATTACAATATTTAAAAATAAGCCACTGAAATTTGCATGCCCTCTGCACATTTCTGATTAATTTTCTATAGTTTCTTTAGTTGAAAGTATTACATCACCAGCAATCCTTCATAGCCATTGATTCTCCCATTCTCCTTTGTGTGATCACAGCATCTCATCAAGTTAATCCTATACTATTTTCAAGGACCTGTGGATGGGGTATCTAGAAAGTTCTTAATTTGATGATGACCATGTATAGCCATTTAGTACGGCAATGTAGATTACTCAACTTACCAGTGTATTTCAATAATTAAAAAATTTTTATTCCTCTTTAAAAAAAACTCATCTGTTTAAAGTGTACAATACAATGGTTTTTAGTTCATTTATAGAGTACTATATATATATATATATATATATATATAATCACTGAGCTTTTCCTATTTTTCTTTTAAGATGAGGCAAGAGATCAGTAGATCTGATTGCCTGGGACCAATAAAAAAAAAGGAGTCACACTCTAATTTGTTAAGAACAATATTTCATATCATTGCAATTCCATCCATGCAATGAACATAATTTCTGCCTAGTATCCAAATAGATGTCCAGTCCATCCAACAAGATTTTTAAAAAATTCAAATCCAGGTGCATGTGGGTGATTCAGTCTGTTAGGTGTCCAAATCTTGATCTCCATGCAGGTCATGATCTCACGGTTTGTGGGTTCAAACCCCACACTGAGTTCTGCACTGACAGCACAGAGCCTGCTTGGGATTCTGTCTCCCTCCCTCTGCCCCTTCCCCATTTACTCTCTTTCTATCTCTCAAACTAAATAAATAAACTTAAAAAAAATCAAATCCAGATGGTTGCCAGAGAGAAGTGGGTGGGCAGATTGGAAAACAGATGAAGGGGAATAGGAGATATAGGCTTCTAGTTATGGAATAAAAGGTATATCATAAAGGGGATATAGCCAGTGATATTGTAATAGCATAGTATGGTGACAGATGGTAGTTACATTTGTGAGTATAATATAATATAGAAACTTGTTGAATGACTATGTTGTACACCTGAAACTAATATATCATTACATGTCAAATATATAATTAAAAAGAAAAAAGAACACTACTAACCTAAAAAAAACAAAATTCAAATTCATTGCTGGCAGTAATTTACCTCTTTATTTCCCAGCTCACATAAGGTTTGTATTCTCTCCCAACTGGGCCTACCAGTTCAAATACACCATGTCTGCTATCAATTTGGGGGCCCAGAGCTTTGGTAAGAAGAAGGGAATAACATCATATACATTGGGTTTATTCTCAAAAATAAATGTGCAATAATGGTAAACACACAACCTTTGGATCTAGACTTTGGATTTGAATCCCAGCTCTGCTATTTGTTAACTACTCGGAAGCTCACTTGGCTAATAGTACTCACTTTCAGGGTGGTAACCGGCATGATGGATCTAAAGCACTTAGCATTATAGGTGGAATGTTGATGAGGCTCACTCACTGCTGTAATTATTATAATTATTAATCCTATTATGTTAGCTTAGACCAACATACATGCAAGTCTTGTTTCTCAGACCACACCAACGCTGAGAAAACCAATTAAGGGGATGAGTTATTCCCAAGGAATCATTTCAATGCCCCATTTTCCGAGGACTTTCCTTGCACCACCACTCAGGCTGTTTGACATTCTAGAAAGGAGTGGAGCCCCACCACTTCCTCCTTCTGCACATGCATGCATACATGCACATCCTTGGAACTGATCTCCATCTACAGACACTAATCTTTCCCTACCACTGATGACCTGCCCCAACAAAGTTCCATCCTCATCCCAAGCATATAGTTCTGCTTTTCCTAAACCATAGCTTTTGGGAAATTCTAAAGGCTGGTATTGTTCCTTGGGGGAATACCCAGGCACACAAGTCTGTGACTATAGAATAAAGTTAAACTTCTACTGCCTTGGCAGGAGCCCTATCAATATTTTTTTCTGGAAATTTCCACACACACACCTGCTTATGCTTGCATTTACCCGGACATTTTTGAGATGTTTCCAAAGTGCTGCCTAAGGCATTTTGGCTATAGATCCATAGTTTTCCTAGAATGGAGTCCAGGGACTGAATTGTCTGAAAAGGTCAGAGTTCTAAGAGTGGAAAGAGAGTAGGGTGCCTGGACTTGAGAGAAACAGGTGGCAGAAAAGAATTTGCAAGTGGGAGGGGCTGCCCAGTTGTCTCATGGGGGACCTGCATGATCAAGCAATAGTGAGATTCCTAACTATGAAGTTTGGTGTAGAATCCATTGTTCAACTTGGACAGAGAACATTTGACAGTGAGATCAAGGTCAGAGGCCCATCTCAAATTTCCACTAGGTCCCAGGATTCCTTATGGAACCCTGAAATAGAAAAGGGGTCCCACCCACTCACTCCATGAATAAAATTAGATTTTCTGTCAGACAAAAATTGGATTTTCTTCTAAACTTGATGGATGTGTGGGAGAACACATTGATTTAATTTAGAAAAAATGTTTAAAAGTTACATTTCTTTCACTTTGAATGAATGGAGTAAATCATGGTTACTTTCCTATTTCAGCTACATTTAACTTTTAAGGCTCTAGCAACTATCTTAGGCTAATTATTGAGAAGTTCTGGTAACTTCTGCTACCTTGAAAAGTTACATTCTAAAGGGATGATCTGGAAAGCAAAGACAGATTTATATACAATGGATTATCTTTTTACATTTGTATTTAAAATTTTTTTAATGTTTATTTATTTTTGAAGGAGAGAGAGAGACAGAGTATGAGTGGGGGGGTAGGGGCAGAGAGAGAGGGAGACACAGAATCTGATGCAGGCTCCAGGCCCCCAGCTGTCAGCACAGAGCCTAACACGGGGCTTGAACTCACGGACAAAGAGATCATGACCTGTGCTGAAGTCAGATGCTTAACGAAATGAGCCACCCAGGAGCCCCTAAATTTTTTTTTATGTTTATTTATTTTGAGAGAGAGAGAGAATAAGAGAGCGAGCAGGGGAGGAACAGAGAGAAAGGGACGGAGGGGACACAGAATCTGAAGCAGGCTCCAGGCTCTGAGCTGTCAGCACAGAGTCCTATGCAGGGCTCAAACCCATGAATGGTGGGATCTTGACCTGAGCCAAAGTCGGACCCTTAACTAACTGAGCCACCCAGGCAATTTGTGAATTCTGAAAAAAACTACAAGAGGCGACATAAACATAGTGCAGAAAACAAGACCTTTAGAGGCAGAAAAACAAGCTGTGAGACCATGGACAATTTGCTTACTTCCTCTCAGGCTCGGCATTTTGATCTATAAAATAATGATATTGAGAATATTTTCCATCTGGTTATGGTGAAAAAGAAAATGAATGCATAGTTAAAAGCACAAGTCCTTAAATAAATGCTCATTTATCCTCTACTCTAACCACAATTGGCTTCTTTATGATTGCCTTTATTTTTAAATAAGTTTATTGACATATACAGAAAAGTACACCACAAGCATAGAGCTTGATGAATTATAACAGCAGGAACACATGCATAAAATCACCATGAGATTAAGAAATAGAACACAACTAGGGTCAGGGAAGCTTCTCCTGTCCAATCCCAATCCCAGTTGTTATATCCTCTACCTCCTCCCATAATATAACCACTACCTTACCTCGAACGCTATCATTTAGTTTCTCATTTGTTTGTCTTAGATTTTATTGTGGTAAGGACACAACATGAGATATATCCTCTTAAATTTTAAGTGGACATTGTTGGCTATAGACACAATGCTGTAGTGGATCTCTGGAACCTACATATCTTGCTTAACTGACACATTTTGCCTATTGATTAAACAAGCCATTACTTAGCTTGGTCTGATTTTTAATGTAATAGATATTGAACCATAGAGTATGTATCAGCATTCTTTCACTTACATTGATAAAATTCATTCATAGTTTGCATTAAATGGATGTTTTTTCCTGTTCATTGCTACAGGGTTTTTCCATTGTTTGAATATACCACATCATATCCATTCTTATTCTGGTGAGTGTTTGTGTTGTTTCCAGGTTGAGGTCATTGTGAATAGTGTTGTGGTAATTTGTATTGACGGGCATGCATTTCTGTTGGGAGTATACATAAGGGTGAAATTGTTGGGCCATAGGGTATCTATATGAACAGCATCTGAATATGTGAATATCCTGCCAGTTTTCCAAAGAGACTGTGACAATTTTCTACCTCAAAAGCAGTATGAGATTTCCCATTGTTCTACATCTCTGCACTTGGTATTGACAGCTGCTTCTTTTTTAATTTAGCCATTCTGTGTGGGACAGATTGTTATCTTGCTGTGGACACTTCCCTGACAGCTACTGAAGCTGAACACCTTTTCACACATTTGCTGACCATTTGGCTATCCTCTTTTGTGAAGTGCTTGTTTAAAAGTCTTTGTGGGCATTTTGTATTGGGTTGTCTTTCTACCCATAAATTTGTTTAGTAGTTCTTTACATACAGTCTTTTAGCCTATTTGCAGTATTAATGGTGTCTCTGATGAAAACAAGTTTTAAAGCCTAATGTATGTCAGTCTCATCCTTTCTAGTTAATGCTTTCATCATGCTAAAGAAATTGTTTCCTACCCCAAAAACTATGCAGATATTTTCCTAGGCTTTCTTTTAGAAGTGTTATTATTTTTGTGACTTTCATGTTGGTCTAAAGCTACCTGGAAACTGTTTTTCTTTTTGTGATGTGAAACAGAGATTAAGATTCACTTTTTTCCTACATACATATATCCAATTGAGTCAGCACCATATATTTGTAAAAAAATATTCTTTCTCACTGCTCTGCAGAGCCACTTTTCTTACCAATCTATTGGCCGTGTGTGTGTCTGGATTCTCTAAGTCTGTTCCAGTTGTCAACTGCCTATTCTTAACTATTCTAATATTATAGTAAGTATTATAAGTGTTCCACTTATTTTCCTTTTCTTCAGGATTATCTTACCTCTTCTTGGCCCTTGCACTGCCATATGCATTTTAGCCTGCCAATTTTTTCACAAAACATCTTGGGCTTTCGTTGGAATTGCATTACATCTATAGGTTAGTTTAGGCAGTATTTTACATATTTAGTATGTTGAGTCTCCAAACCATGAATACTGTATTTCTTCCATTTGTTTGTATCTTCTTTATTATCAATAATGTTTTGTAGTTTTATATACAGAGATTATAGCTTTCATTATTTTTAGCTAGATTTTACTATTATGATGCTTTTGGAAATTTTATCTTCTCAAGTTTTTATTTGTTCTCAGTATTAAGAAACATAGATTTGGTTTATACTACCCAAAGTAATCTACACATTTAAGGCAATCCCTATCAAAATACCACCAGTATTTTTCACAGAGCCAGAAAAAAACAATCCTAAAATGTGTATGGAACCAGAAAAGACCCAAATAGCTGAAGTAACCTTGAGAAGCAAAGCTTGTAGGCATCATAATTCCAGACTGCAAGTTATATTACAAAGCTGTTGTGATTAAGACGGTATGGGACTGGCACAAATAGAGAAGTAGATGAATAGAACAGAATAGAAAACCCAGAAATGAACCCACAACTACAAAGCCAATTAATTTTTGACAAATCAAGAAAGAATATCCAATGGAAAAAAGACAAATGGTGTTGGGAAAGCTGGATAGTAACATGCAGAAGAATGAAACTGGACTATTTTCTTACGTCATACACAAAAATTAATTCAAAATGGGTGAAGGACCTAACATGACAGAGGAAACAAAATCTCTTTGACATCTGCTGTATCAACTTCTTACTAGACACATTTCCTGAGACAAGGGAAACAAAAGCAAAAATAAACTATTGAGACTTCATTGAAATAAAAAGCTCCTGCATAGCAAAGGAAACAATCAATGAAACTAAAAGGCAACCTTCGGAATGGGAGAAGATATTTTCAAATGACATACCTGATAAAGAATTAGTATCCAAAATATATAAAGAATTTCTAAAATTCAACACCCAAAAAACAAATTATCCAGTTTAAAAATAGGCAGAAGACATGAAGGCATTTTTTCCAAAGAAGACATCCAGATGGCTAACAGACGCATGAAAAGATGCTCAACATAACTCATCATCAGGGAACTACGAATCAAAACTGCAATGAAGGGCACCTGGCTGGCTCAATTGGTGGAGCGTACAACTCTTGATCTCAGAATTAGGAGTTTGAGCCCCATGTTGGATGTAGAAATCACTCAAAAATAAAATCTTAAAAAATAAACCCTACAGTAAATTATACATCACCTCACACCTGTCAGAATGGCTGAAAATTAACAACACAGGAAACAGTAGGTGTTGGCGAGGATGCAGAGAAACGGGAACCTTCTTACACTGTTAGTGGGAATGCGAACAGGTGCAGAACTCGAAAACAGTATGGAGCTTCCTCAAAAAGCTAAAAATAGAACTACCCTACGACCCAGCAATTGCATTACTAGGTATTTACCCAAAGAATACAAAAATACTGATTCAAAGTAATATATGCACCCCCAATGTTTATAGCAGCATTATCAACAATGGCCAAATTGTGGAAAGAGCCCAAATGTCCATAAACTGATGAATGGATAAAGAAGAGGTGGTATATATATATATATATATATATATATATATCCATTATACACACACACACACACACACACACACAAACACACAATATATATAATATACGTAGATATGTAATGGAATGTTAGTCATCGAAAAGAATGAAATCTTGCCATTTGCAACAACATGGATGGAACTAGAGAGTAATATGCTAAGCAAAATAGGGCAGTCAGAGAAAATAAATACCATATGATATCACTCATATGTGGAAATTAAGAAACAAAACAAATGATCATAGGGGAAAAAAAGAGACAGGCAAACCAAGAAACAGACTCTTAATTATAGAGAACAAACCAATGGTTACCAGAGGGGAGGTGGGTGGGGGCATGGGTTAAATAGGTGCTGGGGATTAAAGAGTGTACGTTTTGTGATGAGCACCAGGTGTTGTATGTAAGTGTTGAATCACTAAATTGTACACTGAAACTAATAATACACTGTGTATTAACTAACTGGAATTTTTTTTAATGTTTATTTATTTTTGAGAGACAGAGAGACAGAACATGAGCGGGGGAGGGGCAGAGAGAGAGGGAGACACAGAATCCGAAGCAGCCTCCAGGCTCTGAGCTGTCAGCACAGAGCCTGCCATGGGGCTCGAACTTGCAAACCGCGAGATCATGACCTGAGCGGAAGCCGGACTCTTAATCGACTGAGCCACCCAGGTGCCCCTTAACTAACTGGCATTTAAATAAAAGCTAAAAACAAACCAAAAAAAGAAATAGCAATTTGGGTATATTGGCCAGTATCCAGTAATCTTACTGAATTTATTGCACTCATTAATTTTAACAGTTCTCCTGTAGATTGTAGGTTTCTTTACATACACTACCATTTATTTATCTCTTCCATTCCAATGCTTATTACTTTTTTCTTGATATGCTGTATAAGCTAGTACCTCAAGAATAATGTTTAACAGAAGTAATGGTAGCAGGGATTCTTACTTTATTTATGAACTTAGGGAAGATGTTTCAATATTTTACCATTAAGCATGATATTTGCTATAAGTTTCTTTAGAGATAATTTTTATCACATAAAGTACATTTCCTTCTATTACTAGCTTATAAAGAATTTTTATGAATAACATTGAATTTAATCTCTTGCATTGTTTGTCTCTATTAAAATGATTATATGATCTCCCTTCTCTATTCAGTTAATGTAGTGAAATCCATGAGTAGATTTTCTTTGTTGAACTAAACTTGAGTTCCTGGAATACAGCTGTACCTACTCATGATGTATTGTCCTTTTATGCATCTTTTTGCTAATATTTTAATTAAGATTTTTGCAACTAGGACCATAAGCAAGATTATCCTTTATTATTTTTGTAAGTCCTACTCAGTTTTGATATTAAAGTTCTACTGATCTTATAAAGTGAATCACGAACCTCCTTTATTATTTTTGTAAGTCCTACTCAGTTTTGATATTAAAGTTCTACTAATCTTATAAAGTGAATCATGAACCTTTTTTTTACTCTCCAGAAGAGTTTAAATGGTCTTATTTCTTCCTTATTGGGAAGAATTTCCTACTAAAGTCCTGTGGGCCTAGAATTTTATATTTTTCAGGAAGGATTTTAATCACAGATTCAAAGATCTCACTTTTAAATTTTTTTAATGTTTATTATTTTTGAGAGAGAGGTAGAGAGATTGAGAGCAGAGAGAGAGGGAGATAGAGAATCTGAAGCAGGTTTAGGCTCTGAGCTGTCCGCACAGAGCTCAATGCAGGGCTCAAACTTGCAAACCATGAGATCATGACTTGAGCTGAAGCCGGATGTTTAACCAACTGAGCCACCCAGGCGCCCCTCAAAGATCTAATTTTTTTAAATAGACATAGGATTATTTGTACTCTCTATCTCTTATTGTTTCCATTGCATTCAGTTTTGATTTTCTAGAAATTAATCTATTTTATTTAAGTTTTCAAATTTATTGGCTTAAAGTTGTATAAAATATCCTCTTATAATGTTTCTAATATTCATAGACTCTGTAGTGATGTCTTCTTTTTCATTGCTGATATTACCTATGCCTTCTTTATTTTTTCTAGATCAGTCTTATCAGGACTTCATCAATATATTAATTCTTTTCAAAGAACCAAGTTTTGAGTTAATTGATCACTTCTATAAATTTGCAGCTTTATTTTTAACTTAAATTTTAGTTTTTTTATGTTAGACAGAGAGAGCAAGCAGGAGAGAGGGACAGAGGGAGAGGGAGAGAGAGAAAGAGAGAGAGAGAATCTTAAGCACGCTGAGCACAGAACCTGATGTGGGGCTTAATCCCACGACCCTGGGATCATGACCTGAGCCAAAATAAAGAGTTGAACGCTCAATTGACTGAGCCACCCAGGTGCCCCTAATTTGCAGTTCTTTTCATAACCCCTTGAAATTAGAGATTTTGTTATCTGGGTATGTAAATAATTAATTTAGAGTCAGTTTAATATTTGCACTTAAGGCTATAAATTTCCTCTTTAAGCATGATTTTTGTTTGGTTAGCAAGTCTGGATATTCTGCATATTCACTATCAATTCACTTTAAATATTTGCTAATTTTTGTTGTCATTTTTTTAGCCTTATTCATCATTTAGAGCTATTCTGCTTAATTTCCAAACATTTGGAAATTTTCTACTTTATTTATATGTCTTTTAAGTCTCTTTTTTTTTCTTTCTTTTTTTTTTTTTTTTTAATTTTTTTTTTTTCAACGTTTATTTATTTTTGGGACAGAGAGAGACAGAGCATGAACGGGGGAGGGGCAGAGAGAGAGGGAGACACAGAATCGGAAGCAGGCTCCAGGCTCCGAGCCGTCAGCCCAGAGCCCGACGCGGGGCTCGAACTCACGGACCGGACCGCGAGATCATGACCTGGCTGAAGTCGGACGCTTAACCGACTGCGCCACCCAGGCGCCCCAGTCTCTTTTTTTTTCTAAACTGACTTTATTGAATTATAATGTAAGTACTATTAAATTATACTTATTTATATAGTTCAGTATATCTTGACCAATGTATGCACCTGTGTAACGTCCAACAAATTCAAGAACAAATTCATGTCCCATAAAGTTTCCTCCTGCTCTTCAGTAGTCAATTTTCCCACATCCCTGACCTACGAAACCACTATTGTGCTTTCTCTATAGATTACGATTTTCCTATTGTATAACTTCATATAAATGGAATCATAGAGAATGTAATCTTCTATTGTCTGACTTATTTTGTCAACGTAGTGGTTTTGTGGCATGCATTGGTAGTTTGTTCCCATTCACTGCTGAGAAGTATTTCATTGTATGAATACTACAGTTTATGAATCCGTTCACCTGTTGATGGCATTTGCATTTTTTCTGGTTTGGGGCTGTTTTGAGTAAAGCTGATGTAAGTATTGGGGCACCTGGTTGAGACTGACTTTGGCTCAGGTCATGATCTCACTGTTCTTGAGTTGAAGCCCCTCATCAAGCTCACTGCCATCAGCGTAGGGCCCACCTCAGATCCTCAGTCCCCCTCTCTCTGCCCCTCCCCACTTATGCTCTCTCAAAAATAAATAAAACATTTTTTTAAAAAGCTGTTACAAGTATTTTTGAATATGTATGCACATATGTCCTCCTGTCTTTCCTAATGTGAAATTGCTGAGTAAAATGGTACTTGAGAAGTAACTACCAAACCATGTTCTGAATGAGTTGTACCATTTTATATTCCCACTTTATGAGTTTCCGTTACTCTACATCCTCACCAACCCTTTGTATTGTCAACCGTTTTACTTTTAGTTGTTATAGGTTTGTAGTGGTATCTCATTATGCTTCTAATTTATATTTCTTCTGATGACTAATGATGGTAAGCATTTTGTATGTACTTGTTTGTCATTTCTAGATCTATATTTGTTCAAATTTTGGGCTTATATTTTATTATTTGTTTTGATACTTAGGGAAAGAGCAAGAACAAGCATGGGATGGGCAGAGAGAGAGAGAGAGAGAGAGAGAAATCTTAAGCAGGCTCCATGCCCAGTGTGGAGCCTGACACAGGGCTCCATGTTACAACTGTGAGATCATGACCTGAGCCAAAATCCAGAGGTGGACGCTTAACCAACTGAGCCACCCAGGTGCCCCTGTATTTTAAAACTGGGTTTTTGTTCTCTCTTATTATTCAGTTGCAGATATACTTTTTAAATTGTCTTACTTTCTTAATGGGGTATTTTAAAGAGCAGAAATTTTTTATTTTTATCAAGCCCAATTCATTCATTCATATATATATACATATATGTATATATACATATGTATATATACATATATATGTATGTACATATATGTATATATATGGCTAGCACTTTTTGAGTCCATTCTGAGTTATTTTTTGTCTATGGAGTGAGGTAACTGTTGAGGCTTTTTTTTTTTAACCCTAATTATCTTTTGCTTATTGATCTCTTGATTAATTGAACTGTCATCATAGAATGACCCCATTTCAATCTTTTGGAATTTACTGACACTTTATTTGGGGTTCACCATATAATCAATTTTGGCAAATGTTGTATGTGTATCTAGAAAGAATGCACATGCAACAGTTGCTGATTACAATGATTTATATATATGTGAATTAGGTAAATTTTGTTAATTGTACTGTTCAGATCTATTGAAGGTCTACTGATCTTTCTCCTCATCTTCCCCCTCTCTCTCCTCCTCTTCCTCCCCCTTCCTCTTTTGGCTTGCTCCATCAGTTATTCAGAGATTTGTGTTAAAATTTTCCCACCGTGATTGCCTATTTCTTCTCTTGTGGTTTTGTATGTATGGTTTTGCTTTATATATTTCAAAAGTTTCTTGTTAAATCATTTGAATTTAGAATACTCTATTTTCCTGACGAATTAAACTTTTTATCATTTGAAATGTCCTATTCATCCCTAAGTAAATGTTTTTAATCTACATTATCTCATATTAGTGTATCAGCCCTGTATTGTTTTGTGTCTGTATGGTTTACACATTCTGTCCTTTTACTTTAATCTTTGTGCACTTATATTTAAGATGTATCTCTTGCAAGCAAAACATAATATTTTTACTATCAAGTCTAATAATTACTGTCTTTTAATTAGAATATTATCCTGTTTACATTTGACACAATTACTTATGTTTAGAAGTTCAAATTTAACGTTTGATTTTCTTGCTGTTTCTCTGCCACTCCCTCTCTTTTCCTCCCTCTTGTCTGCAGTGATTTGAATTAGGCTTTTATTTATTATATATTTCACCTGGATTGCTTGCTAATTATACATTTTCACTATTCTTTTAGCTTTTACTCTGGAAAATGCTACATGCATCCTTGACTTGTTAAAGTCTGACAAAAAGTAATATCTAAATTACTTCCCGGGGGTGCCTGGATGGCTCAGTTGGTTAAGGCTTCAACTCTTGATTTCGGCTCAGGTCATGATCTCACAGTTCATTAGATCGAGCCCCTCCTAGGGCTTAGGACAGACAGTGAGAAGCCTGCTTGGGATTTTCTCTCTACCCCTCCCTCACTCATGCTTTCTCTCTCGAAATTAATAAATAAATATTTTTAAAAAACTATAAATTACTTCACAAGCCACACAAGGCTCATGGAACAGTTTAACACCATTTACCCTTTCCCTACATTTTGTGCTATTGTTGTCATGCATTTTACTTCTGTATAGAACTCAAACACTTCCAGATATTATTATTATTCTATACATTACACATTCGTTTAGATTTACCCATGTATTTATCTTTTCTGTTGTTCTTTATTTCTTCCAATTTCATTATGCTTTCTGTCTGGAATAATTTACCTTCTGACTAAAGAACTCCCATTAGTATTTCCTTAGTATAAATTGGTGAATAATTCTCTGTCTTTTTATTTTAAAATATCTTTATTTTGCCTTCACTTTAAAAAGACATTTTCTGTGGTTATCAGATTCTAGTATAGTTAGTTTCCTCTAGCTCTGATAGAAGATGTCATTTTATGTTTGTGGCCTACCTTCTTTTTTTGAGAATTCAAAATCTGTCTAATTGCTGCTATTTTGAAGATCAGATATCTTTTTCCTCTGGATTGTATTAATATTTTGCCTTTGTGTTCTTTTGAACACTTTTACTATGATATACCCATATTTGTTTTATCTGTACTTAATTTAAATGGTGTTTATAAGTTCCTGAATTTGTGGCTTGACATTTTGTAAAGTCCTGTCATTTTGATTTTCAAATTTTCTGTCTGCTTCATTTTCTCATCTGTTTATTCTTTTTTCTTTTTGGTAGATTTCAATTACATACATGTTAAATATTTCACCATTCCCATAGATCTTGTATGTTTCCTCTTTTTTGTGTGTGTATTTTCCATTTTCTTTTCTCTCTGTGCTTTGTAGTAGATATTTTCTCCCAGTCTGTGTTCCAATTTACTAATGCTCTCTTTTAATTATACCTAATCTGCTTCAATCAATTTATAGATTTTAGTTCAATCAATTTATAGATTCTATAAATTTATAGAATTTATATTTGAAGAATTTTAATATTTTCCTGTTTTATGCTGAAATTTTATCCAATACTTGGATTTCCAGTGAGTATGTTTCTATAATATGGTTTTCTCTTGTTTTTCTGTCATATGGTCTCATCTCCTGATAAACATAGTAATTGTTTATTTGCAGCCACACAAGACAATACATGTGATAAATTATACAGATATTTTAAGACTCTAGACAATACCATCTTCCAGAGAGAATTTATTTTTGTTTGGAAGTTGGATAAGAGACAGATTAATTTTCATTCCATCAAAGATTTAGCTGATTTAATTCCAGCTTCATTATTTTTGAGGTAATGTCTGTCCCTTCTGGAGTTACAAGCTAGAACTGGAGTGTTTGCCTGGGCCTCTCCTCCTTGGTCCTTAAGTCCCTTTTTTTCTTACCAACACTGTAAGACTGTTGGAAACTCTGCTCAGCATCTCAGCCTCTTGCTTTCTGCTTACACATAGACAAATGTCTACAGAGCTAAATTGGGCTCACTTCTCTGTACTTTCATTCTGTCTTAGCCTAAGTTCCCTAGAAAAAAATGGGAGGTATAACTCTGAGACACCAAAGTAAAGGGAAAAGAAAGTTGGGCAGAAAAGAAGGAAGGGCAAATACAAACTAGTGCAATATCGCAGATGACCACAGCTTCACAAAGAGACGCAGCTCACTGCTTGGATGCAGCCTGTCTTGGAATAGTCTGTTGGAGAAAGGAAGAGGAATTTATTCAGGGGCTTCCTCCACTGAATGACTTCTTTCATTGGTCAAAATTTACCCCACAAGGCATTAACTTCTCTGCATTTCCAAGTTTTTCAACTGCCCTCTTCAGACCTACTGTGGAAACAAAATTCTATAGCCTGCAGCATGTTGCTTCATCCAATTCCTCGAACTAGTGACAGAAATCAGATACTTGCTGGGTACAGTGGGGCCTCCTGCCATAGCTGCAGCAGCTCAGACCACATCAAGCACAAAGGTTTCCATGCTGGAGATTGGCCTCACCTGGGCAGAGGCTGAGGCAGTCTGTGGATCTATGGATGAAGTGGTGGTGACCTTAGATCCACAGTAAGTTTGAGGACCTGGAAGACAGTTAGGCCCTAGAAGATTTGGGAAGGTTCCTCAGTTTGTCCAATGCACTTTCTCCCAGGAATCGTGACCTACCTTGTGGCTTCAGAATTCCCCATTGCCTTCAGATTGATGGCTTTATATATTGTCCAGCATGTCACATTCTCAAGGGAAGGTTTGGTCTGTAACCAGCTACTCCATGTTACTGGAAAAGAAAAGAAAAGAAAACAAAACAAAACACTATCTCTTCAAGATCTTATTATAGTGATATAAAATGTTTACCCCAAATATAGTTAAATAAATTAGTTGACACTAGACTTACAGTAAAATTAGTGGGACACCAAGATGTCAGGTCCTCACTTGTAGATATAAATCACCTCTCACTTATAAATTGACTTCTCTGACAAGTTCAGTCAATATTTTCAATGTCAAACTGCCCTTGATTTTCTCAGATTAATCCACTGATTGTATCACTCATCTAATGGAAATTCCCATCTTGACTTAAGCACTAATCATGGGTGGGGCCATAAAAGAAGGGCACAAAATTTGCCAGTTACATCATTCCCAAAGCGGAAGGTTCACAATTGGTTTAATCCTGATTACTTCAAGAATTCTCTCTCCTTCCTCTTTCCAGCTATAAACCTACCTCTGGTCTAACCTAGTCTGTGATTCAACTCCTTGTGACCTATTGTAAGAATTTCAGAATCTCCCTATGTTGTTCTGCAACATTGCTAACCTAGGTGAACCCTGAATTTTAGGCCAAAGATACTAGTTCTTAGTGAAACCTCCTTATGGAAGCTTACTACTCTATCAGTTCTGTATTTTTATGTAATATGAAACACAAAGCATCAATGGAAGGAACTCTATTAGGAGTTCTAAAGAAGAGACCTATCTTCCACTTGCTATCTTCTCAGAACATCTGTGATGCCTCTCTTATAAAAATCACCTTTTAGAGAATGGTAATAGGTGCATGCTGATTGATAAAGATCATGGAGATCCAGAGATGCTTCACTAGCTTTCTCCAAGATAACAGTAAGTTCCCACAGAGATTGTAGAGTAGTAACCTTTCTTTACTTCCTCCCAATCTGTCATTTGTCACCACCATACGTCATCCTTGCCACTGTAATTTGAATATGTGTGGTGACTGGGAAATGTTGACTTTTCCAAAGGGAAGAAGACCTTTCATCAGTAAAGGGAATATGCATCACTGTGCTTCCCTGCTAGAACCTAATCTACAGTCCCTATCTCAACATCAAGAAATACTTTATCACAAAATATTTATCACAAAATACTTTATCAGAATCTCATTTATATGATATGTATGTCTACAAAACATATATGCATGTGTGAATATATATATTAAAATGGTAACTGATTATATCAGGATCATGGAATTATAGGAGCAATCTACTTTCTATGCACTTATTAATATTGTCATAATTTTATATAGTGGCATACAGTTTTATTCTAAAAAAAACTAATTTAAAAAACCTGTTAGGGGCTCCCGGGTGGCTTGGTCAGTTAAGCATCTCACTATGGATTTTGGTTCAGGTCACAATCTCACACTTGTGAGATCCAGCCCCACCTTGGACTCCACGCTGGGTAAGGAGCCTGCTTAGGATTCTCTCTCTCTTTCTCTCTCTCTCTCACTCTCTCTCTCTCCCCCTGTCCCTCTCCTGCTCAGACTCATGCTCTCTCTCTCTCTCTCTCTCTCTCAAATAAATAAATAAATAAATAAAAGAAATTTAAAATTAAAAAATTAAATATTTAAAGAAATACAAAATAAAAACTGTCAGATGGTGGGCTCTTCTAGGTACAATATTTGTGTTGTGCCCTTCTGGGTAATTAAATCAGTTAATAAACATGAAATGCACAGAACAGAACTTGGTACATAGTCTGCTCTAAATAAATGTTAGTTATTGTGTTTACTACATAGGAAATTAAATTCATCTTTTTCGCAAACTGCAAATTTTAAATATCTATATTTGGGGTCTTAAAGAGAACATACAGATCTACCAAGGAACCAAAAGATCTACTAAGGAGGTATGCCTCTTTTTTTTTTTAAAGTGAAGTATGATTGAAACAGAAAAAAAAAGATCTATGATAACCATTAGGCAGAGGAATAGAAGAGACTGAAAGTCAGCAACTCTGTGAGTGCCACCACTACTTAGCTAAGGTTACAATCTGCACAGACAAGAATGAAAAAATATCTAGAGAAGAAGATTTTGAGGAAAGGAAGAGTGGAAGAATGGAAAGATGGCAGAAATGGAAAGGACAGGAAAAAGTTGGAAAGGATGTAAAATTAATTGGAGGAAAGAGAAAAGGAGAAGATAAAATGAAAGTGACTAATGGGAGAGTGGCATTTACAAAGACCAATCAATGTTACTTACATTTGCCAGGTGTTCTGCTAAGTGTTTTATAAGGAATGTCTCATTTAATTATTAGAACAGTCTTCAGAAATTGGTATTTGATTGTCCCTATTTAACACATGAGAAAACTAAGGTTTTCAGGGTGTAATTTTTCCCCAGATCGTGTGTTGATAAGATTATGTCCAAAAAGCCCAGTCGTCTTGGAGCCTCACTTTGGTCTGATTTGTCCTTTTAGGGATATGACATCAGATCTTCCTGGAGTATCAAATAAAAAGCCAAAATATCTTCCCCTTGTTTGATGTCCTCTATATTGTCATTATTTCCTATCAACCTGTGAAAGCAAGGAGGTTTAATAAGGTTGAGAACAACTTAATATGAAGAGAAATGCTGAGCCCTAACATTAATACCATGTCCATATTTTCTAAACTAAAAATGAAATCATTAACTTTAAGACACTATATTTGCAAATGTATTATATATAAAATTTTACTAAGGTATAAAGAGAAAAATCACAAAGCACTTTTTTTTTTTGAAAAGCACCAAATTAAATAAATCTGTTTGGCCCCAGAATTTTAATACTGTGACTATAATACCTGGCATCTGTGTCATCCCTCATTTAATAAGAAAATGTTTCACACAAAAAACAAAAAGCTAAATGGGAAAAGTAGCTACTGTGAAGTTTTTACTTTTTGTAATATTTGGCTAAAAGAGTTCTCGGTCGGTAGTCACAGAGTATGGGTCATTAGGTTCCTGCTCGGTCAACTGTGCAATCTTTGCCACAGCCCCTAACGTCTCTGAGCCTTAGTTTTCTGGTCTATAAAATGAAGGCTTAGGTAATATGTTTTCAAAGATCCTATAACTGTGTAGCATATAAAAAATAAGGCAGGGAATTCTCCCGTGATAAGAATTAGGTCATAGGAACTTTAAAATAAATATTTTAAGGTTTCTAATAACACTTTGCTGGAAAAAAAAATCACATGTTAAATCATGATTGTTGACTTTTACTTGGTACCATAAATGATAAGAGACATAGTAATGGTAGGTGATTATACTGAACAAAAGAAACAAAATAGGGGTGCCTGACTGGCTCAGTTGGTAGAGCATGTGACTCTCGATCTCAGGTTCATGTGTTGACGCCCCACACTGGGTGTAGAGCTTTCATAAAAAAAAAATAGCCATCCATAAATGCCAAGTTGGTGAATGCTATTCATCTTTATTATTTTGTAATATTTTGTATAATATATGCGAGAGCCAACAATTTGGTCAAAATGGAATAATCAAAAGAGACTTTTATGCATTCTTTTGATCTGCATGGTAGCAATTACTGGGGTGACATTTAAAGTATTTTGAGGAGTCAGGAGGGTGTGAAGGAAAGAGAGGAAATGGTTGGTTATTCAAGAGCTCTTAGAAACCATCCTTCAGTTAAGGTCAAATAACACCAATACATTACTATGTGACGATCCAATAACTTGCTACCTAAGATACTTTTTCCTAACTTAAAGATTTAGAAATCTGGAAAAGTGAAAAAGTTGAGAAAAAAATTTTAGTTAAAAATTTAAATAGCTATATTTTCAAATCAGTTAGTGAATATTCATGTTCAAGTAACAGAACACACTGCTGAAAGACGCTTAAAAAATAGGGTTTTGTTACTTTACAACCAAAAACTCTGGAGGAAAATATTTCCAGATTTGCTAGAGCAACTCCACAATTTCATCAGGTGGCAGGACTCTGTCTGCCATACCTGCTATATTGACTCGATAACCGTCACGCTTGCAAGATGGCACTCCCATGCCAGGTACCATGTGTAAATATGACAATATTTGGGGCCCCCAAATGGGCTCCCACGTGTTGCTTTTTGTTAGAGAGGAAGACCCTTTCTCAGAAAACCCTTTCTTATATTTTCCACTGCCCAGAACTGGTGTCCCTGCCACAGGTGCATGCAAAGGGTCTAACGAAGCAGTGCCTGCTATTTCCATTTCATAAAAGCCATGCTTTGCCAACATGGAAAAGGGGGGACACAGCCAACGCACACACTTTTACATGTTGGTCTATGTCCTTCCAAACATTTCTTCTTTGCAGAATTTTTATTTGTACTGTTTAAATCACACCATGTGTCAGGTTTGGTGGCCCACCTTTATACTTTATATTTTACCATAAGCATTTGTCCCACAGTAATATAGTCTTTGGAAATTTTATTTTACATGATGACGTAATAGTCCATGCAAAGAAACATTCATAATTTATTTAATTTGTCATAAGCAGTATTTCTTTCATTTAAAGAATACTTACTGGGTATTACCCACTATATACCAGAGGCTTTACATAAGTGCCTCTAATCTTTACAACATTCCTGCAATGTAGCTATTACCAGCCCAAATTTGCAAATGAGGACACTGCTTACCAGCAGCTTACTGATATTCCTGCTGGTAAACTGCAGAAAAGGGAACTTGAGCTCAGGCCCAAACCAGCCAACACAATGATATTTATTCAACATTGTTGGTGGGAGAGAAAAGAAATTGAAGTCCAAATGAATGGGCCAATTCATAAATATAAATTAGGTAAGTTTACTATTGAGCAAAACCAAACAAACCAAACTAAACCAAACAAAAACCTGAATTCATGCTGGCAGCCAGCAAGTGGCTACAAAGCTATAATGGATATTGGGCTCTGTTAATATGGACTTGAAGTTACAATTCGTTGTCCTACTTTTCATAAACCATCAGTAGTTATTCAGTTTGCATCAGTATTTCCATCAAGTGAACTCTGACATCCTGTTTTTCATAATTCTTGAGCAGGCTTATTCTCATTTTGTTCTTCATGATTCTTTATCAGTACTTCCTACAGTTGCCCCTGACAGTGTGACCAGCATATACAATCAGTCACATTCTTCAACATTCCTCGGTAAGGTTAGATTAAGTTCAGTTCCTCAAAGCACCAGCAATAAAAAGCTCCTGATTTAACTCCCATATGGCAAAATAATCCCATTAGCCAAAAGAACATTCTATAAACCATATAAACTACACACATGGTATTTGCTACAAATATGCTTTTGTCCATATCCTCAAACAAGTGACCATTAGTCTTTGTGTTCTGAAGATATTAAGAAAGCCATGTAGTATCTATAGGTGTCAGCAGTTAAATTGAATACATGAATAAAAACAAACAAACAAAATAATAGGGGGGAGTAAAGCAAGGAAAGAAGGAATAAAAAAATGAATATATAGGTCAGGAGAAGGGAAAAATGGACAGAGCTATAATTACTGTCAATTCTGCTGTGATAAGATAAATGCTAGGGCAGACTGAAAAAGAGCACAGAGCAAATGTTTCTGGCCAGCTGAAAGGACTAGCAGAGACTAAGCCAAACTCAACTGCTGTTGCTGATGGAATCCCGATGGGTTACCTTCTCTGAGGACATACCCTCCTCCCACCCTCCTCCGGAGACTGGGCTCTTGATTACAACAAACTCCCTCCCAGTTCCAGGCGTTTTGGGCCTAGCCTTCTTTGTTTTCGTAACCAGGACACGCCCCAAAGTGTTTTCCCAAACACCACCTCTTTTCAATGACACGTCTTCACATCTTACTTCCACGCTCCCCTGCCCTTCCTGCCTAATGATGTGGGTGGTTCCAGGAGAACAGTGACTGAAACAGGTTTCCTCTGGACTTGACACAGCAGAGCCAGATAGGAAACGATGCTGGCAGCTTTCCCTGTGAGGCCAAACACTTACTAAAACATGTTGGTGGTATGGCAGATGAGAAATCAGTCCTTTAGAGAGCAGGGAACACTCAGAGCCTCCCTGCTTCACCCTCTGCCCCAGTTATCAGGGCTGCTCTAGGGCCAATAAACCAGAAAGTTCCCAGTCTGTCTGGCCAGACCAAGATAATTTGTGAGAGTAGGCTTCATTGTGGTTCTTTGCCCTACCCTGATACAAGCCTCTGGAAAGAGAAGGGAATTCATAAATTTGTTTCAGTTTAATCTTAGTGACTAACCAAGAAAAAAATGCTGTCCCTACCTTTTCTCCATTCTAGATTACTAAAATTCCCACTGGTCCCTTATTAATAATCCAGTGCTACAAGTCTGGGTTTTATTTGAGACCAGAGAAAAATGGTGAGTAAACAAAGGTGTGAAAAATAAATCTTATTGGGATATACTATATGTATATATTAAGATTATATTATATAATTATATATTATATGTATCATATAACATTGTATATATATATCATAATATATATAATCATACACTATATACTTTTATATATGAAAAATAAATCTTATTGGAATATATTATGAGTACATTTTATAATTATGTATATAATTATAAGATTCTTAAAAATCTTAAAAAATATAAGATTCATAAGTAAATTTTACAAGTTTATAAAAAGAAAAAGAATAGACTGGATAAATACAGATCTGGTTTTCATTCGAAGCACAGTAACATAGGACCAGTTGGCTAACTTTTCAAACATCACTCAAATTGTTCATCACTAAAATGAAGGTGATGAATCTACTTCAGAGGGATGTTAAGAATTATGAGAGAGGATGTTTATGGAGTGTAAGGCATAGAATGATTGAAATATTAGTTCCCTTTCCTCTCTCTTTAACCCATCAGCCCAAGAGAACACAGATTTTTTTTTAAGTTTTTCAATCAATCACCAAATGCACTGAAGTATTAAAACATTATGACTTTCAAAGAACTTCCAATCTAGGTGGGGATATAATCTTAAGTCACAATAAGGGAACAATAGAAGTTCACAATTTAATCAAGTAATCAATTGTGTAACACGTGGTTCCAATTACTGAACAGTAGTTGTCAAGAAAAAATGAAATGAAAATGGACTAAAGTTTTCTTTCATGTAGCCCTTCCCTCTTCTAGCATCTTCTACACATTCTGTGGAGTAACAAATAAGTCTGAGTTAAAGTTATTTATATAAAAATATTAATTTTTATTTTTCTATATAAAAATAGACTGACAGATATACTTGATGACACTTTTAGGGGCACATCAGACAAAGTTCTATTAATCCTCTGAGGATTTGCCCAAAATCTCTTCCAAAAACAGAAAAAATCCTCTTAAGAGTCCATGTTAAAATTAACCTCTCCTTCTGACCCTCTTATAATCTGCTTTACTGCCACTTTGTGCCTATCATGATGATTATAAAATAAAAACATTTTATATAGGTAAATTCTCCCATGCTTATTTGTATTCAATAAAAGAATCCATCAAAAATGGATGAAATGGGGCGCCTGGGTGGCGCAGTCGGTTAAGCGTCCGACTTCAGCCAGGTCACGATCTCGCGGTCCGTGAGTTCGAGCCCCGCGTCGGGCTCTGGGCTGATGGCTCGGAGCCTGGAGCCTGTTTCCGATTCTGTGTCTCCCTCTCTCTCTGCCCCTCCCCTGTTCTGTCTCTGTCTCTCTCTGTCCCAAAAATAAATAAAAAACGTTGAAAAAAAAATTAAAAAAAAAAAAGGATGAAATAAGTAAGAATCCCCAAGCTCCCTTCTACTCCCTTTCACCAAAAAAGCAGATACTCTACCAAATACCAAAAATTATATATAAAAACATGCAAATCCCCCTTTGGAACTGTTCCTGGGATCAAAACTCTGTGGGGAAAAATGTACATCTTTTAGACTTTTCATCTTCATCTTTTACCTTTAAAGCAATTGATAAAAAAACATTTGCATTTGTAAAAGGACTTTAATATGATTCATGCATCATCTTTCTTCTTGGCCTTCTAATACAAACCCAGGGTGTTATTTACCATGTCTACAGAATCAACTCTTCCATATATCTCTGGCCAATTCTTTTACCACACAAAGATGCTCTTGCTCTCAAGAATCAGACAAAGTAATAAGTGTGGGAGAAAGACAAAAAGTATTATCTGGACAAGAACCAAATAAACTCAGTCAAAATTAAAGAAAAGAATAAAGTAACTCGCATGTACTCTACCTACTATGTGCCAGACACTGTTCAAAACATCTTATAATTAACTCATTTAATTCTCCTAACAGTCCTATGGAGTAAATATAAATGTCCCCATCTTAAAGCCTGAGGGCAAGGCAAACAAAAATCAAATTAATTGAGATGTTCCAGCTAAAGGATACATTTCTTCATATAAATACCTATCCACTTATTTACCTATCTGAGACTAAGAAGTAGGACGAACAAAAAATTGAAGAGAAGATGCTTTTAGAGTCCTTTTATGAAGCCTACATTACCCTGACACCAAAACCAGACAATGACACAACACAAAAAAGGAAGTATCAGATTAATATCCCTAATGAACATAAATGCAACAACTCCCAAGAAAATATTAGCTAATCAAAATCAATAATACATTAAAGGGATCATACAGCATAATCAACTGGAATTTACTCTAAGGATACAAGGGTGGGTCTGCATATGCAAATCAATCAATGAGATAATACATTAACTAAATGAAGAATGAACATCATATGATCATTTCAATAGATGCAGAAAAAGCATTTGACAAAACTCAACATCCATTTATGATAAAAACTCTCAACAAGATGGGTATAAAGGGAACATACCTCAGTCCGATAAAGGCTAGGGCCATCTGGGTGGCTCAGTTGGTTAAGCGTCCGACTTCAGCTCAGGTCATGATCTCATGGTTCATGGGTTCAAGCCCTGGCTCAGGCTCTGTGCTGACAGCTCAGAGCCTGGAGCCGGATTTGGATTCTGTGTCTCCCTCTCTCTCTGCCCCCCCCCCCCACTTGCACTCTGTCTCTCTCTTAAAATAAATAAACATTAAAAAATTAATTAAAATATACGATAAAGGCAATATATGACAAACCCATACCAAACATCATACTCAACAGTGAAAAGTTGAAAGCTTTTCCTGTAAGATCAGGAACAACACAGGGATGCCCACTGTCTCCATTTTTATTCAACATAGCACAGGCATATCTCAGAGATATTGCAGGTTTGGTTCCAGACCACCACAATAAAATCAATATCACAAAAAAATGATTCAAATAAATTTTTTGGTTTCCCAGTGCATATGAAATTTACATTTACACCATAATCTATTAAGTGTGCAATAGCATTATGTCTAGTAAAACAACATAATACCCAAATTAAAAAATGATGTAGGGGTACTTGGATGGCTCACTTGGTTAAGCGTCCGACTTTGGCTCAGGTCATGATCTCACGGTTCATGAGTTCGATTCCTACTTCAGGCTCCACAGCTGGTAACATGGAACTTGCTTGGGATTCTTTCTCTCTCCCACTTTCTCTGACTCTCCCCCGCTCACACTATCTCTATCTCTCTCAAAATAAATAAATAAACTTACAAAAATACTTTATTGCTAAAAAATGCTAGCCATCATCTGAGTTTTCAGTGAGCCATAATCACTGATCACAGATCACCATAGCAAATGTAATATTAATAATGAAAAGTTTGAAATACTGTGAGAATTGCCAAAATGTGACGCAGAGACATGAAGTGAGCAAATACTGATGGAAAAAATGGCTCTCATAGACCTGTTAAACATAGGGTTGCCACAAACATTCAATTTGTATTAAACAGAATATCTGCAAGATGCAATAAAGTGAAACAATAAAAACAAGATGTGTCTATAGTTGAAATCCTAGCCACAGCAATTGGATGAGGAAAAAAGAAAAGCATCCAAATTGGAAAGGGAGAGTAAAACTGTCTCTATTTGCAGGTGACAAGAGGCTATCTCTGGAAAACTCTGAAGACTATCAAAAAGCTATTAGAACTGATCAGTGAATTCAAGTAAAATTGCAGAATATAAAATCAATCTACAGAAATCTGCATTTCTATACACTAATAATAAACTATCAGAAAGAGAAATTAAAAGGAAAACAATCTCAAGGGGCACCTGGGTGGCTCAGTTGGTTAAGCGTCCAACTTCATGATCTCGCTGTTTGTGGGTTCCAGCCTCTTGTCAGGCTCTGTCCTGACAGCTCAGAGCCTGGAACCGGCTTTGATTCTGTGTCTCCCTCTCTCTCTCTGCCCTTCCCCTGCTCGCACTTTGTCTCTGTCTTTCTCTCTCAAAAATAAATAAATATTAAAAAAAAACATTTAAAGAGGAAAACAATCTCATTTACAATTGCTATCAAAAAAATAAAATAACTAGAAATAAATTTAACTGAGGAGTTGAAAGACCTGTTCACTGAAGACTATAAGACACTGATAGAAGAAATTGAAGAAGGCACAAATAAATGGAAAGATATTCTGTGCTCATGAATTGGAAGAATTAACATTGTTAAAATGTCCATACTACCCCCCCCCAAAATCTACAGTTTCGATGTAATGCCTATTAAATTTCAGTGGTATTTTTTGCAGAACTAGAAAAAATAATTCTAACATTTGTATGGAACCACAAAAGACTGAATAGCTACAGCACTCTTGAGTAATAAGAATAAACCTGGAGGTATCACAATCTCAGGTTTCAAAGTATACTACCAAGCCATAGTAATAAAAAATAGTATGGTGTTGGCATAAAAACAGACGCATAGATCAATGGAATAAAATAGAGAACCCAGAAATAAACCCACATGTGTAAGGACAATTAGTTTATGACAAAGGAGGCAAGAATATACAATGGGGAAAGGACCATCTCTTCATTAAATGGTGTTAGGAAAACTGGAGAATCACATGCAAAAGAATGAAACTAGACCACTATTTTACAGCATACACAAAAATTAACTCAAAAATGGATTAAAGATTTGAATGCAAGACTTGAAGCCATAAGGTTCCTAGCAGAAAACATAGGTGGTAAATAAACTGCTTGACATTGGTCTTGGCAATATTTTTTGGATCTGACTCCACAGGCAAGGGAAACAAAAGCAAAAATAAACAAATAGAGCTACATCAAACTAAAAAGCTTCTGTACAGTGAAGGAAACTATCAACAAAATGAAAAAGCAATCTACCGAATGGGAGAAGATATTTGCAAATTATATATCCAATAAGGGATTAATATCCAAACTATATAAAAAAACTCATACAAGTCAACAACAAAAAGTCCTTCCCCACAAAAAAAAAATCCCCAAATACTCTAAAAAAAATAGGCAGAAGATCTGAATAGTCATTTTTCTAAAGACGACATATAGATGTAGGGGTGCCTGGTGGTTCAGTTGGTTAAGTGTCCGGTTCTTGGTTTTGGTTCAGGTCATGATCTCACGGTTTGTGAGTTCAAGCCCCATGTTGGGCTCCATGCTGCCAGTGCAGAGCCTGCTTGGGATTCTCTCTCTCCCTTTCTCTCAGCCCCTCCCCTGCTCATGCTTTCTATCTCCAAATGAATAAACAAACAAATGAAAAGAAGACATACAGATACCTAACGGGCACATTGAAAAGATGTTCAATATCACTAAGTATCAGGGAAATGAAATCAAAACCACAATGAGATATCACCTCATACCTGTTAGAATGACTGTTACCAAACAGACAAGCAATAACAAGTGTTGGCAAGGATGTGGAGAAAAGGGAACCCTTATACACCGTTGGTGGGAATGTAAATTGGTGCAATCCACTATGGAAAACAATATGGAGGTTCCTCAAGAAATTAAAAAACTACCATAGCTACCCACTTTTCAGTATTCCACTTTTGGGAATTTAGTTGAAGAATGTGAAAACACTAACTCAAAAAGACACATGCACCCCTATGTTCATCACAGCATTGTTTGTAACAGCCAAGATATGGAAATATGGAAACAAACTGAGTGTCCATTCATGAATAGATAAAGAACAAGTGATCTATCTATATTTGATTAAAGACATATAAATGTGTGTGTGTGTGTGTGTGTGTGTGTCTGTGTGTGTGTATGCACACTACTCAGCCATAAAAAAAAAAAAGGAAAATTTGCCGTTTTCAGCAATGTGGATGGACCTACAGGGTATTATGCTAAATGAAATAAGTCAGATGGAGAAAGAATAATACCATATATTCACTTACATATGGAATCTAAAATACAAAACAAACAAAACTTATGGAGAACAGATTGGTAGTTATCAGAGGCGCAGGGGGTTAGGAAGTGGGTGGAACAAGTGTTGGGACTCAACTGTATGGTGATGTATGGTAATGGTAGTGATCACTTTGGGGTGTATACAGATTATAACGATGTACACCTGAAACTTACATAATGTTATATACCACTTTTACCTCAATTAAAAAAAAAAGTAGGTCCACATTCTACATAAACCAGAGCTGGGAATAGGGCAGACTAGGCAAAACATGCAGATATCTTTGCTTTTCAGATGGAGGATGACAGACTATGCCTACAAAATTATGTGCAAATGATTTAATTAGAGTGGTGGGATTTCCACAAAATGTTGTGAGTAACCCTGGTGATGAGAAATTATCTAAAGCACTTCAGCAAATACTTTCCAGAAGGGAAACCAGACAATCCATGGAGATGCAGGTAGAAAATACTAGAATATATTCATTCTCTTTCTATGTAGTTTTAATTTAAAATAAAATACAAAATTAAATATTCACGTTGACACTTGCCCTTGTGATTATCTACCAGTCATTTGCCATATACAGTATGAAAGAGAGCCTAAGGGATGAGTGGAGGGTAGACAATTTGACTGACATTGGCATCCTTCCTGATCGGTTTGCCACACATGGCAGACCGTGCCTAGTTGAGTGGATTTACGTATTCTAGCTCTATTTTCAACCTAACTAACTCTCACAAAATGAATAGGTGATTAAAAAAAACATATTCTGGCAACGAACTGAAGGCGCTAATAGTACACAAACAAACAACCAGAAAACCGCAGAGCTTCACTCCTATTCCTACCACAAGCTCTCGTCAGACATATTACAAATCAGCAGGAATATTATTGAAATATCAGTTTATTTACTTTTTAGAGTTTATTTGTGTTTATTTTTTAAAAACTTCTTAATTGTTTCACTTATATTGTTTTTTTTTTTAATTCCAGTGTAGTTAACATACAGTGTTATATGACTTATCGGTGTACATTATAGTGATACAACAATTCTTTAAAAAAATTTTTTTTAATGTTTATTTATTTTGAGAGAGAGCAAGTGGGGGAGGGGCAAAGTGAGAGGGAGACAGAGAATCAGAATTCCAAGCAGCCTCTGCACTGTCAGTGCAGAGCCCGAGGGGGTGCTCAAACTTACGAACGATGAGATCATGACACCCAAAATCAAGAGTCAGAGGCTTAACTGATTGAGCTATCCGGGTGCCCAGCGAATCAACAATTCTATACATTACTCATTGCTCACCATGATAAGTGTACTCTTTAATCTCCATCACCTGTGTCATGCACCTCCTTCCATCCACCTCCCTCTGGTAAAATCAGTTTGTTCTTTAGAGTCTTTCTTGGTTTGTCTCTTTTTTTCCCCCTTTGTTCATTTGTTTCTTAAATTCCACATATGAATGAGATCATATGGCATTTCTTTCTCTGACAAACTTACTTCACTTAGAATTATACTCTTAAGCTCCATCCATGTTGTTGCAAATGGCAAGATTTCATTTTTATGGCTGAATAATATTCCATTATATATATTATATATATATTATGTATTCATCTATCCATGGACCCTTGGGCTGCTTCCATAATTTTGCTATTATAAATAATGCTGCAATAAACAATTTATATGCATTATTATGATGTATGGTTAATATAAAAAACAAAACACTACCATTGTAAAAATATTTAATTTTTATTTCATTTTATTGCAAGATTGAAAAAATGGCCACAAATTCTATTCATCCCTTTGCAATGTGACTATGGCAGCTACTCATAAGAAGAGGTAAGGTTTATTCTTCTGTGCCTTGAATCTGGACATGACCATGTGGACAAAGAGATAGTGGGAAAAATTACACAAGCAAAGGCTTCAAAAGTAGTTGTACACTGGGGCCTGTTCCCTTGCTGCTCTTAGGGACCCTCCAGCTACTGGCACATAAATAAGCCTGTGGTAGCCTGCTGGATGATGATATGTGGCCCAGTATCCAGATGAAAGCCAACTAACCCACCAGATATGTGAGGCCACTGACTGCCAGCTGAACAGGAAAGCATAATTAAGGTTACCTGAGAGCAACAGAAGAATGTGTCCAAAATGTCAACCTACAGGATCAAGAACTAATAAACAAATAAATAAATAAATAAAAATAAATATTGTTTTAAGCAACTAAGATTTGGAGTGGCTAGTTCCACAGTAAAAATTGATATAGAAATTAGTACCTAAAAGTGGGTTATTGTTGTAAAAAAAAACCCAAAACACCTAAAACATGTGGCCTTGGGTCCCTAAATTGGGCAGAGACTGAAAAAAAAAAAAATTAAGAATCCAGTAGCAAAAATGAGGAAAAGTGTGAGTAAACTATTAGTGGTTGCTGAAAAAAAAAGGCGAGGAAATTGCTATAGCTGGTCGGAAAAAAATGGCAACATGTATCATGTAGTTAAAAGCAATTGGCAAAGGGTTGCTCGTAGTAACTTAGGAGATTAAATAGATATATTTTTTCCTAATGAATTTATAGACCTTGCAAGATGACTTCCTGGCAAAATGTTGAAAGTGTTGATTGGTTTTATTTAGCTGCCTAGAAAGAAAGAAAAGAGCTAAGGAAAGAATCTGGAGGGAATTTACAGAAAATAAAACTGCTTCTCATGTCTAATCCCTTTAGCCAGTAAAAATCTTTCAAGTGAAGGCAGTCTGAGACTGAAGATCATATCAAGATGTGGCTATTAAAACTTTATTAAGATATTTCAAAGAATTAAGGTGGTATCTAGTAGACCCACTCAACTTAAAAAAAGGAGCTGAGTCTAAGGATTATAAGAATGTTATCCCACAACAGACACATCCACAAAATTCTATCTCAAAAAAGTTGTGGGTGTGGCTTTTCTTGAACCAACTACTCTCAAGTCAGATTCATAGCAAAACCACAAACTTTTGAGAATTGTATTGATGAAAGGACCGCACACTTGGGATGAAAATTTGAGATCGCTCAGATTACAAAATAGCCTCAGGAACCCTTGCTTTTTACCAGCAGGAAGCAATCAGAGAAAGCTATTTGGCTGTAAACATGGACTTTTCCTTATAGAAAAGGAACAATGTCCCAGAAGATAGAGTCAAAAACTCAGAAGGTAGGAGCTAAGAGCCTAGGAGAACAATGGAGCAGGGAGATAAAACTAGACCTAATCAAGAAATATTTCTTGCCCCTAGAATGGGGAGACTTGGCAACAGATGTCCAGTTGGATTTCAGAATCATTATGGACCAGTGGCTGCTATGTATTTCACATCCTTCCCCTTTTTGATGTCAGTGTGTACTGTAATGATCCTGTCTCTGCTTTGTCTTTGTATATTATTGGGTATATTGGGGACAGATAATGGGTTAATTAGTCTTTTTTAGTTTATAGTAGAGGAGCCCATCTGAGGATTCTCACCTGATCTGCTTTAGATCACAAGACCCATAAAAGCATGACCATAATTAGATGAGATTTTGGGAGTCCAACATGCGGAAGGAATGATCATTATTGTGTCCAAAGGATAGACCGTGCCAGGTTGCAAGGTGGCTATAATCCTTGATTGCTTCTTTCATCAAGCTATGTCTATTTCTGCCTTGAATCTAAACTGGTCTTGTGACTTATTTCACCATTAGTATGCACCAAAAGTGATGTCATACCAATTCCAGGCCTAGGACATCTTTGCTCTCTCTGTTCGTGTCGGCCAGTGCCATGATGAGAGGTATGTGGCCCAGTCACCCTTGTCCCTCCAGCCAACAGCCAAAAGAGGCAGAAGCAGAGCTGCTTGAGTTTTTACCTGCTCAGAGACACCTGAGTGAGCTAAAATGAGCCTGTTGAGAAAAGCATCCAATTGATCCCAGCCCAAATTTTTGACCTAAGAATTATGAAATAAACAAATGGTTGCTATTTCAAGCACACAAATTAGAGTCAGAAGAGGTTGTCATGTAGCCGTAAATAAGTGATACAGACACCCAAATGCGACACAACAATTTATTATTATCCCATCCTTTCTCCTCTTTTCTTTACTTCTCTCTCTGCCATAAATCAAGCGTCCATATAGCAGTGGGTCTGTTTGGGACACTGTAGTCTGTTCCAGTAGTCTGTTTGCCTGTGTCTGCATCAGTTCAACACTATGTTATTCAATGTAGCTTGACATCTGATGATGCAAGTGTCCCTCAACACATCCTTTTCTTCTTCTGGAGAGTATTGGCTATTCTTACCCTTTTGTTCAACTCTGTACATTTTGAATGAGTTTATCAAGAACAATAGGGAAAAAAAAGACACTCTTATGGGATTTTTCTTTGAAATTCTATTAAATCTATAGGTAAATTGGGAAGAATTGACATATTTTTAATATTGACCCTTCCTATCCATAAACAGCTCTTCATTATTTAAGTGTTCTTTGGTCTCTTTTAATATATGTTTATAATTTCCTACAGAAATATTAGTTATATTTATTTAGATTTATTCATAAGTCTTTTATATTTTTGTTAATAGAAAATAATATAAGAATATAAATTAGACTTATAAATAATCTTAATCATATTTAGATAGTTTTAATAAATAAATATAAATCAGATTTTTAAAAAATTTCCTGGGGCTCCTGGGTGGCCCAGTCAGTTAAGCGGCTGACTTCAGCTCAGGTCATGATCTCATGGTCCATGAGTTCAAGCCCTGCGTCAGACTCTGTGCTGACAGCTCAGAGCCTGAAGTCTGCTTCAGATTGTGTGTCTCCCTCTCTCTCTGCCCCTCCCCTGCTCTCGTTCTCTCTCTCTCTCTCAAAAATAAACATTAAAAATTTTTTAAAAATTAAAAATAAAAATTTGACTGCATCAAAGTGCAAATGACTTATTAATTGTAATGATTTTTGTATATTTGAATATTTTTTATTTAGACAATAATCTAGACAAGATAGCTCTCTCTCTACCCCTTATGCTTGGATGAGTTCAAAGCAACAGCTGCAAATACAAGAAGAAACAGAGAGAAGAAAAAGAAACAAAGCCAAAAATGCCCCCTTCTTCCACTAAAGATTGAAAGTTTGAAGCAGACTGAGAGGGGAAAGGAATAGCTACTTAGATAAGAGTTTGTACTTTTAATCTTACACTTGCAGGAATGGGGGTAAAATATTATTAGATCAGACCAAACTTTTATTTCCTAAGAGCAACTGCATGATCTCTGGTACAGTGGGACATTTGTTTATCTTAAATGTCCCAATGAATGAAAACAATTTAAGCTTCATTAAAAAAATTATAACATATTTAATGGTTCTCTGAGATGGCAAGGAAACTAAGATACTCACAAACTCAACACCAATATAAAAGCGGGAAGTGGAAGACAGTATGGAGGGTCCTCAAAAAATTAAAATAGAATGACCATATGATCCAGTAGTTCCTCTACTGGGTATTTACCCAAAGAATACAAAAACACTAATTCAGAAATATATATGCACCTGTATGTTTATTGCAGCATTATTTACAATAGGAAAATTATAGAAACAACCCAAGTGTCTGTCCATTGATAGAGGAATGGATAAAGAAGAGCTGGTATAGGGGTGCCTGGGTGGCTCAGTCGGTTGGGCATCTGACTTCCGCTCAATCTTCCTTCTCACAGCTTGTGAGTCCGAGCCCCTCATCGGGCTCTGTGCTGATGGCTCAGAGCCTGGAGCGTGCTTCGGATTCTGTGTCTCCTCTCTCTGCCCCTCCCCCACTCATGCTCTGTCTCTGTCTCTGTCTCTCTCAAAAATAAATAAATGTTAAAAAAACTTAAAAAGAAGAGGTGGCATATATGCGTATGTATATATGTATACATATACATTGGACTATTATTCACTCATAAAAAAGAATGAAATCTTGCCATTTGCAACAACATGGATGGATCTAGAGAGTATAATTCTAAGTGAAATAGGTCAGTTAGAGGGGCACCTGGGTGGCTCAGCCAGTTAAGCATCCAACCCTGGCTCAGGTCATGATCTCACAGTTTGTGAGGTTGAGCCCCATGTTGGGTTCTATGCTGACAGCTTGGAGCCTGGAGCCTGCTTCAGATTCTGTGTCTCCCCTCTCTCTGCTCTTCCCATGCTCATGCTGTCTCTCCCTGTTTCTCAATAATAAATAAACATTAAAAAAATAGTTCAGAGACAAATACTGTAAGATTTCATTCATGTGGAATTTAAGAAACAAAACAAAGAAGAGACCAACCCAAAAACAGACTCTGAACTATAGAGAACAAACTGGTGGTTACCAGAGCGGAGGTGGAAGGGGGGGTGCGTAAAATAGGTGAAGGCGATTAATAATACACTTATGATGAACACTGAGTAATGTATACAATTGTTGAATCACTATATTGTACACCTGTACCTAATATGGGACTGTATGTTAACTACACATGAATTAAAATTAAAAAATAAATAAATAAAATGGGAAACCTAAGAGGTAAGCAAGAGCCAAAGCCAACATTTGCCTGAGGGCATCTCAAGTTCCCTGGTGGTTCTGAGTTTCTGATTTCATGACCACCCAATTCTGGTGAGAGAAGATAAGGCTCAGAGACCACCAAAGATGAGAGTCTAGTAGGACTACCCCTTCCATATCTGGAACCTTGGTAAGCAAAAAATGCCCCCCAAAGATGTCCTCATCTTAATTCCCTGAACCTGTATGTTGTTACATGGCAATGGGGGACTAAGATTGCAGATGGAATGAGAGTTGCCAATCAGCCAAGTGTAAATTAAGTGGATTATTTTGGAATATCCAGTGGATATAATGTAATCACAATGGCCTTTTAAATGTGGAATAAGGAAGATGGTCAGAGTCACAGAAAGATTTGAAGATTCTATGGTGTTAACTTTGAAGATGGAGGAAAAGACCAGAAGCCAAGGAATATATGCAGCCTCTAAATGCTGGAAAAGGCAAGAAAGTGGATTCTCCCATTCAGCCTCTAGAAGCAATGCCACCCTGATGACACTTTGATTTTAGCCCAGCAAAACTCATTTTAGACCTCTCACATACAGAACTAATAAGACAATACATCTGTGCTGTCTTTAGCCACAAAGTCCATGATAATTTGTCACAACGGCAATAGAACAGTAATGCAGACCCCCAAAGGGATAATATACTTCCAGAACATTTTCAGTACAGGATTGTTAGGGAAGGCTATGGCTATAGAGATAATATAATAATTTCTATAATAAATGTTAAATGAATGTTAAAATGAAACACACAAGCACACTCAACCCACTCAGGAGTTCAACAGAAGCTCTTGCTTATTGAATTGGATTTAATGAAATAAAAGGATTTCTGCCCCTGCAAAGGCAGGGCAAGGTTCATTAACAATTACATTTACTGGCAAAGGAAGAGCTGAGTCACTATGAGCCTGAAACACGAAAATGATTTAAGTCTGCATGAATTCTGCAGAATTCAAATACCATAAATAGAAATAAATGCCCTTGTCTGCAATCGGTTCCTTCCTTGTCTTTCATATGGTTTTATCTTTTGCCCCAAATGGATTTTTGTAAGTGAAGTAAATAATTCAAACTTCATGATATTCAAAACATGAATCATGAGGGTTATTTGGGAAACATTTTACATGTAGGAAATGCAACAGACCCTTAGGTTCACAGAGTAAGAACCCACTAATCCTTCTGTCTCTTGTTCTAAAGTGTTACTGCTTCCTTGTGTGAGGGGTATTCTCATCTTCTTTTAACTCGATGGGCATTTGATATTACAGCGGTGATCTTATAATTTTGTATTTTCCTTTCAGAGCTTATGTCTTGTGTTTGAGAACACTTTTGCTAACGAAAATATTTTGTGGTGGTGATGTAGTGACCTCAGAACATTTGAGGCAAAGACAAATTAGTTGGCCAAATGGTAACCAGGTTTAAAAGGACTGAATGTTGGGGAGAAAGGAGTTGAAGATAAGGGTGTAATCAGGAGAACATAACATTGGCTTTACCCAGTGATATGAAACAGCAAATTGCATTCCCTTCTAATGCCCGTACCCTTAACCTCTTCCCCTTGCTATGTACTCAAGAACTAGTACTGAGCACTGGCAGCCTTATATCCTCCCCACAGCTACTCAGGGTAGAATCTGTATATCTATATTTTCCATACGGACATCCCATCAAAACTCAGCTGTTATGATTTTCTCATTCCTCTGCTTCCACTTTTAGCTATTCTTATTAGGTAGTAGCTCATAAAGTAATACATATGTGATATTACATGTAAATGATTCTGGTATTCTTCTTTCTCCCTAGAAGCCAACAATGACTCAGACTGCTGTTTCTTTCCTGCAATAGCCATCTATCCCCCCAGGGAGTGTCTCCTCCATCACTGCCAAGTCAGTTCCTGGAATTGGTTTTGAAAGGTGGCAATGAAGGGAGAACCTGAGAGGTGAGAGGAGAAAGGAGAGAGGTTAAGTTAATCCTCAAAATAAAGAGATACGAGAATTTTGGAAATGTAGGAGGAAGGAAAGGTGCTAGTGTAGTGTAGGTATAAGATAATCAGGGACAAGGGGGAAAAGGTAAGAAAGATGCTGGTGGTGGGAATGTGTTAAAGAAGCAACTTCAATGCATTTATAAAAGCACAACATTTAGATTGTAATCCTGTTTTTATAACTAATAGATATTTGGTCTGGGCTTGTATGAGTAAGACGTTATACACAGACTGGACGACAGGGATCAGAGGTTAAAAGGGTTGGACATGAGCTCATTCTGGTTTGCCCAGGATTTCTCCAATTTTAGCACTAAAATGTTCACATCCTGGAAACTTCTTCACTCTTTGTCAAACTGGGATATTTGGTTACTCTAAGTCATTAGTGACCAATAATGGCTTCACATGTTCTGTTTCCTGAGAGAATAGTAAACTGGTTTTTCCCGAGAGTAGTTGCTGAAGATGAAGAGACAACTATGATGACACTTACCAAGAAAAGGGTAAGAAAGAAGGAAAAAAGGGAGGGGAAAAAGAAAGCTGAAAGGAAGTGTGTGTGTGCAAGTGTGTGTAAGAGAGTGTGTGTATGTGTGAGAATGTGTGTGTGAGAGAGAATGTGAAAGAGAATGTGGGTGAGAGATTGTGTGTTAAAGAGAATGTGTGTGTGTGAGAGAGAGAATGTGTTGTGAGTGTGAAAGAGAATGTAGGTGAGAGACAGTGTGTTAAAGAGAATGTGTGTGTGTGTGTAGAGAGAGAATGTGTGTGTATGAGAGAATGTGCATGTGAGAGAGAGAATGTGTGTGAGAGAGGTAGTGTGTGAGAGAGCTGGTGTATGTGAAAGAGGTGTGTGTGTGAGTGTGCATGTGAGAGAGAATGTGTGTGAGAGAAAATGTGTGTGTGTGTGTGTGTGTGTGTGTGTGCGCATGCGTGTGTGTTTATAAGGGAGGACCTGAAGCAATCTTGACCTAATGCAGTAGTTTGCAGCCAGGGGTGATTCCATCCTCCAGGGTTTATCTGGCAATGTCTGGAGATGGTTTTGGTTGCATCGTTGACATCTACTATGAGTAGTGGATGGAATCTAGTGAGTAGATGGTGAACATGCCGCTAAACAACCTGCGCATTGGACAACCCTCCACAAGAAAGAATTCTCCAGCCTCACATGTCAATAGTGATCAGAAAAACATAGAGGAGGAGGGTTGGGGGTGCAGCTTTCCTGTCTGGTTTTCCAGTGTCTAAAATGGTAGTGCTAGTATATAAATAGAGTGCTACAAGAATATGAGCAAAAAAGCAGGAAACAGGTGTCAATATCTTTTATTCAGATGCCCAGGTTTAGGATAAAATGCTTGACTGTGAAAATAACAATGCTTTTCTCCAAGGTTTTCTGATGTTAGGAAAAGGGGGAGTATCCCACTCTGCTCAGAATCTATAAAACGTAATGTCAAATTGGAATTAAATCGGTAATTAGGAGAGGTGAAGTTGATCTTATGAGTGTTAGAACCAGCTCATTCATTCCCTCAACAAGCGTAATATTCTTTCACACCAGGATTCTTGAAGAAACTGGAGACCCAAAGATGAATATGATACAACTAGGAGACAAAAAAATGTATATAATTATTTAAGATGAGCATCATGCCATGGGAACACAAGAAGAAAGATATTTTCTGGAAGAAAATATCTCAGAAGAGGTAAAATTTCACCTGGGCCTTGAAAAATAAGTAGTAAATAGGAGTAAATAATCCACCAGAGAAGGCAAGAAAAGGACAGTCCAGACCAAGGCAACGGCAAGTGCAAATCATGGGGCTTTAAAGAGTTATGTAGTAGGTCTTTGAACACTCACCTTTGCAGCAAGTAGACTTGTGGAAAAAAGAAAGAAGAGACTGGCTATCTGTAGTTAAGGAAAAGACTACAATGATATCTACAACCCATTCTCTCAAGTCAAACAGCATATACATTGTCCCCACACCCATGATTATTCTCTCCTCTCAGGATCAGCCCACATGTCCCTCCCTCTTTGTTCAAAACCTCTTCTTCAAGGTCCCTCTATACACCCCTCAGGCCAAAGAGATGCTTTTGTCCCTGCACTATGCACAGTTTATACCATTTAATACTCATTTACCCCTTTGTTGTAGTGACTGCATTTCCTTAGTATAAATCTTATAATTGCCCATCTATGTCATGAACTTGTAAACATTTTTTTTTTATTTTTAAGTTTATTTATTTTGAGAGAGACAGAGAGCATATGAGCAGGGGTGGTGGGGCAGAGAAAGAGGGAGAGAGAGAATCCCAAGCAGGCTCTGCGCTGTCAGCGTAGGGCCCTAAGCAGGGCTCGAACTCACGTACCATGAGATCATGACCTGAGAGAGTCGGATATTCAACCAGCTGAGCCACCCAGGTGTCCCAACATCGTGAACTTTTTAAAGAGATGGACCAAATCCATATGGCTTGGTTCCCCCAAGGATTAGATTACCACAGTCCTTGGCAATCATATATACAGAATAAATGTTGGTGAAATAATATTATTAAAATAAAATACTATTGGATGTGAACAAAACTGAAAAGGAAACTTAAGTATGAAACATTTAATTTAGTGCTCTGCTAAAGGTTATTTTTCAGGGGAGAAAGAAAGCATTCTTCTAAACTTATGATTAGTAAATATTATGTATTTCATACATGGCCCATCTTGGTCACTCAATAAATATTTTTCTAATAAATAAAACATCAAATAAGATGTTCAAAATTGAGTTGATGTTACTGGTTAAATTTCTTCTAATGGGTCATGTTGCTTTTTACATCAGCATTCTATCCCTGTGCTTCGGCTTTCAATGCATAAAAGAAATAATCAATTGCCCTGATACACTCTCACATGCCCCCAAAAGTATGACTATGTTTGTACAGAGCTCCATTCTTTTGAGATAGGCAGATGGAGTTCACACTGGCTGACACAGTACCGCATTCAATGGAAGCTTTGTAGTGGGCAGAGGTGGGTGGGGTGTGAGAGTCAGTCCTCTTTGAGAAAAATGAGCCAATATATTGGACTTAACTTGGGCTTTTTGGTCCTGGCTAAGCCTTCAATAGGTTTAACCAGAATTATCAATAGACAAGAATTTTAGAATCATGAAAACTTCAAGCTAGAAGGAAGCTCACAATATCATTTTGTCTAATCCCCTGACTCCTGGACATAATGTTGCATCATTCTTGTTTTATTTATTTACATATTTATTTACTGATGAAGCATTTAGAGTTCAAATTACTTTCCCAAAGTCACTTGCAAAAAATGAGCTTTACTAGCAGTCCCTGGGTGGCTCAGTAGGTTAAGGATCTGACTCTTGATCTCGGCTCACGTTGTGGTTTTAGGGTCATGAGTTCAGGCCCTGAGTTGGGCCCTGCATTGGACTCTGTGCTGGTTGTGAAGCCTATTTAAGAAAAAAAAACAAAAAATGAAAGTGAGCTTTACTAAAGAATATGAAAATTTCCCAACTAGCCACTCTATTTGAAATTAAGACTGATACATTATTTATACTTTTAATACTTACCATATTAGAAAACTGAGAAAAATTTAAATATTTGCATTTATTTATTTACTCATTTAAAACAACAAAAATAAACCCGCTGCATGTTATCATAATGTAAAACTACGAAAAATAATTATCCTTTCCAAAACAAACAAACAAAAGGCCATGATATGAGCAACATTGTTTTATATACTTGCAAATCTCTTTAATATTTAGCTTAACAGGCAGCTAGATTCTCATCTTTCCATGCATTCAATCTGTTGCTGTATATTGTTTTGGTTGAAATAAATGAAGAAACTCCAGCCTCATACAGATGAGTAATTGAGAATGAAAGAGGCATTTTAATATGCTTTTCAGATAATTGAGGATATTATTCTCTACTACTACACCAAAACTTGATATTGTCAAACTCTGAGAGGAGAGTTCACTTTTCTAAGCATCAGGGCTGTTGTGAGAATTACATCAGATGATGTTTTAAAGAGCTTAGGACAGGGGTGCCTGAGTGGCTCAGTCGGTTAAGTGGCCGACTTCGGCTCAGGTCATGATCTCGCGGGTCTGTGAGTTCGAGCCCCACGTCGGGCTCTGTGAGGACAGCTCAGAGCCTGGAGCCTGTTTCTGATTCTGTGTCTCCCTCTCTCTGATCCTCCCCTGTTCATGCTCTGTCTCTCCCTGTCTCAAAAATAAATAAAACGTTAAAATAAATAAATAAATAAAAGAGCTTAGGACATATGTCTGCTACATATGTATGTGTGTCTGGTTGTGTATATATATATCATATGGCTTATAAGGTAGAACTTAAATAATTAAATAATTCCCACAAAGGAATTTCTATCATCTCATATATATTTGGAGCTAACTGGAACTTATAAAGGGAGTTGGTTTCTTGTGCATCTACAAATAACATACACACACATACAAACATATATACATATATACATGTATGTATATATGTATATATGTTTACACACACACATACATATAAGGGGTTACTGAAATACAAGATGGGGACAAAAAGACCCCAAAATATGCATTACAACACATATGGATTCAATTGATCATTTTAGGTTTCATATTGTACCTATTCTTTATTTTTCTTTCCTGGTCCAGAATTCTTGTTCAGACTTGCTTGTTCTTTTACGAGTTATTTTATATACATATAAAAGAACCAAACTGCAAAATACAGGGAATGCTCTCTTTTCAGAACCAGCCCTTAAGCACTGGTTAAATGCCAAAACTTAAACGTTCTTAGCATTAATATGGAAGTGCATATATATATGTGCATATAGTGTATATATATATATGCACTTATACATATTTATAAATAAATATATATATAAAATTTATATATCTATAAAGAGACACACAGACATCCCAGTTATAAAAGGTGGTCTCTTTGCTTTGAACTGAGATACGTTGGTTAAAACACTTTGGTTGTTAAAGTTTACCTGCTTTCACAATACAAAGATTATCTGGGCCTCCAGTGGGTAGGATGATCAGATAACTGGTCACAGGCCAAAACTGGATGGCTAGGGAATGACTGTTTATTGTAGCTACTGGCTCAGAGAACAGTGCCTGGCGTGTAACTATAAGAGCAAAGGCATCTTGTTCCAGGAGCCAGCTAGTACGGAGCACGGCAGGAATTTGGAGTCAGGCCTGGCTGACCCCAAAGCCATGACCCTTTTACTCTTACTCTTCACTGTCTCTGGAAAGCGGGAGGCAGTGTGTGAGTGGTTCCTTCTTACATGTCATCCTGCCCCCATTCTTTATCTCACAAATTATAGGATCTGAAACCTATTCATTCCCCTTCACACTACAATAATGAGCACTGAATTTGCTGCTTGACCACAACTACAGAAGGGAGGTAGGGCTAAAAAGAAATCCTCCTCCAAAAGGAATTTCCATCATCTCCTATACATTTGGAACTAACTGGAGCTTAGAAAGGCAGGTGTCTTCTTGTACATCTACAAATAACCTTGACCCTGGTAAACAATTTTCTGAAAGTGATTCTTCTGGTGTCCATCCCACAGTGAGTGGTTTTGTTTGGTCAAGTGTTGGTTTCTGGGTAGTTAGTTTAGGATGGGATGAAAGGTTTTATAGTTAAGGGGGTTGGGGGTGGACACCACTACCTTCCTCTCTCCTCAGGCCCATGAGACCAGTGGGAAGGGGTGAGCTTGCTGGTTCCTGGCAGCACTTTTCAGTCTGTATGGACTGTAGAAGGGGCTTTGAGTCAATCCATGATTCCCCAGTCCTGACCTCCCCTCTGCCAAACTCTCCCCAACTAACTCATTAACTTTCCCAGGGGTTTTCCTTTTTTTTTTTTTTTTTTTCCCATTTGATTTACCCAAGGGTTAGGCTTGCTCTTAGGGTGGGAAAGACTTTAAACAATTTGCATTTGAAAAGAGGAAGTGGAAAGAAGAAAAGAAAAACCAGGAGAGGCAAAGCCAGCTGTTTCCCACAAAGCTTTGACAGCTGCACAGCTGTTCACTGTCCTTTTGCCCCGGTGGAAACTGGTTTCCACCCTAGCCCTCTCTGCTGCTTTTGTGTCTCCCTGGCCTATCCAGATAGCTGTAACCTTGTCCCATCATTTCTCTTAGAAGGTTAAGATTCTGAGCTGCATTATGTGAGCTCTGGGACAAGTGGGTCAGTTCTTCACTGTTACCTCCGCGGCTATCGTTTTCCTACAATAACAATAACCATCTATGGTACTGTACAAATACTACCTCCTCATTCCATCCTCACAGTTACCCAGTGAGGAAGAGTGTATTATTACCTTCACGTTACAGATGAAGAAAGTGGCACTTAGCCATGTGTCCAAGTCATCTGACTCTAAGGCCTGTTCTCTAGACCGAGGATTCCAAAATGTCTTCCTGTCAGTTGCATGCTTGTAAAGAACAGATGTCCAGGCAGCCAACTCAGAGATCTTGACTGAGCAAATGTGGAGTGGGGCCCCAATCTATTTTTAAGACACGTCTGTGGTGAAGGCTGGATTTAAATCTTCCTGGTGCTGCTCTACATCTTTATAGACGCTACTTGGCACAGCCCAGGCGCATTTCTTAGCTCTGATTAATCACTCCTTCCTCTGGGTTCTCAGAGCACCCTGTTCTCACTGCTAGTACAACAGGAAACAAACACACTGTGTTAAAATTAGCTGGTGCTGTGTCCGTCTCGCTGACGAGTTGGGAAGTTACTTGATTTCCAGGATCCTGTTTCTCTTTCACTTCCTCTTCCTGGATTGCTCTATCCATTGATCTTTACACAGCTTGGTTCTCCTTACTATTTGGGCCTCCACTTAAAAGTTCCCTCCTCAGAGAAACCTTTTCTGAGGACCTGCTGAATTAATTAAGAAGCCCATCACTCATTCACTGTCATGTCACCCGATTTCATGATGTAGCAAAAAGTACAGGGCTTCCCACAGTAGGTGCTCAATTAGAACCCAATTACCCAAAGGCAGATTAAGCACATTCTTAGGGCACCAGAAAAACAGAGGTACCAAACATTTTTTAAACAGGTTGGCATATAGTTTTTCATTTTTTTTAACTTTTATTTATTTTTGAGAGGCAGAGTGAGAGTAGGGGGGAGGGGCAGAGACAGAGGGAGACACAGAATCCGAAGCAGGCTCCAGGTTCTGCGTTGTCAGCACAGAGCCCAACATGGGGCTTGAACTCATGAACTGTGAGATCGTGACTTGGGCTAAAGTCAGACACTTAACTGACTGAGCCACCCGGGTGTCCCCCCCCCTTTAAAAAAAATTTTTTTTTTTAACCATGGAAGGCATGTGAAAATAAAATTAGGATCTTGATGGCCTACCTTCCACTTACATTATGGCCAAGTATTATTTTTATATAGAGTTATATATTGATAATGGGCTTCAAAACATTTGGGGGCTTTGAGTCTCTAAAGCTTTTAATCTGGAATCTATGTTAATATGTCTATTAACATCTTTGCTTTCTAAAAACATTTTGAAAACCAATTGGGCAGGTATTATTACCTAGTTCCATCTTGAAGTGGTAAAAATAAATAAATAAAAAGCACAATAAAGAGGAGATGGAGTCAGATTTCACAGGCTAAGGGCTGAGCAAGACTTCTCCCCCCACCCCCATTGCACACACCAATCACAGGTCCAGCTTGGTCATCTGTGCTTCTGACCTACTGGCTATAGACTGGATGTTCCAATGACCCCCTCTTTGGGTTCCATTAATTAGCTAGAGCAGCTCATGGAACTCAGAGAAACATTTTACTTAGTAGATTACGAGCTTGTTCCAAAGGATATAATTCAGGAACAGACAGACAGAAGAGATATGATGAGGGAGCATGAAGCAAACTGGGAGCAAAGTGCAGGCAGGCTAACAGCAACCCCCCCACCCCGCTCAAGCCGGGACATGTATAATATTCCTTGGACACTCCAGGTTACCAAGAACAGGAAAGGACAAAAAAACACAAATGGTTAAACTGATAAGAGTCTCCACCAGTTTACCAGAAAAAGGCAATCCCATCATGGCCAAAAATCCAGGAACTCCCTACAGTCTTAATGTTAATGCTTTACTAGAGGGAACAACCTTAGCTTGACATTAGCTAGGCCTCCAGTAAGTCTTTAGCTTGTGAAAGTCTCTTTGGAAACTCCCTCTCGCCCAACTCCATAAAACGGTCATTCCCACACTTACAGTGCAGCTCTTCCTGCCCACGGTTCCTGTCCCCATGCTTTAATAAAATCACCTTTTTGCACCAAAGACGTCTCCAAGAATTCATACTTGACCGTGGGCTCCAGAACCCACAAACTCCCATCACCCCAAAACTTCATCAAATGCATAGACCAGAGTATGGGAGAAGAGTGTGGAGCTTCCAAGTCCAAATATACTCCCCTTCCAAATCTCCTTCACCAACCTGGAAGGTCTCTTACAACCCCATCCTTTGGGGATTTATGGAGGCTTCCTCACATAGGCACGATTGATTAAATCATTGGCCATTGGTGACTGAACTCAATTTCCAGCCCCTCCCCACTCCTCAGAGGTCTGAAAATTCCAACCCTCTAATCACGTGGTTGGTTCCCCTGGCAACCAGCCCCCTCCTCAAGTTCAGTCCTAAAGCTACCTCATTAATATAACAAAAGACACCTTTGTCACTCTCAACACTTAGGAAATTCCAAGGGTTTTAGGACCTCAGTTCCAGAAATGGGACTTAGACCCAATATATACAAGTATTCCCACTTTTTGAAAGTTTGAGTTAAGGCACTTCATTTTTGCGAAAGAGCTATGTACCTGAGTAGCTGTTTTTGCCAACAGAACACAATCTGAAGAGGACTTTCACTTTCATAAAAGTGAAAATAGCGTATAGTGTTTGTTTTGCATGGAGCCATTACAGAGGCAGCATATGCTGAACAGTGAGAGGGCCACCTCCGGTTCCTTCCCCAGGAACCACATTCAGCATCTCAGCATGAAGCCACCACAGCTCTGAACAGTGTCTGTGAACATCTGTGCTTTCTCGAAATTTATTTTGGGCACCTGCTAACATGATATGTCCTAAGGTATCTGAAAAGCCTAAGAGAGGTTATTTTTGGGGTTTGGGGACAGTCAAAAAATTTTTCCATATAAATTTCGGCTTATAAAAGCTTTCATAGGAGAGTTCTTCCTTCAGATAGTGGGGGAAACCTGCATTTCTTATAAATTACAATACTACACCAGTCAGCGAGGGCCCAAATGTCAAGGTATCCACAATATAGAAAATAAGAAAATATGAGTTATGTACTTTAGTCCTATAAACCCTATAAAGGTGACTGAAACATAGCTGCAGACTTGTGGAAACCACTGCCTTCTAACTGGAAGAGGGTCTGTTAGAAGTGGAAACACTTGGTCTTTTCATGGACTCAGACATTATAATTAAAGTTTGACTCGACTGACATTCTTCCCTAGACTTGGGGACGACACATCACCTTTTCCCGCTCTGTCCAGTTTTTAAAGAAAGGTTTCTTACAAATGTGTTGTCCTTTATTGATATTCTCAATAAACGTTGGCAAGGATGTGGCTTGGAATGAAACTACGTCTTTTTCAGATATAAAGACAGACATAGGTCCTGTAAAATCTACAGAGAGAAGCAGTGTGAGGAGAGAAAAGCATGTCACTGTGATCTCTGAGGAGCTGTCCCTCTCCAGAACCTAAAGTGGGCCAGAAAACTGTTTCAACTCATCCTGATTCAAAAGGAGGATGAGATGCAGGGGGCAGAAGAGAAAAGGAAGTGAGGAGCCTAAGAAGACCATAAGGGTATTAAGGGGATGTGTTCCAAAAAGGACGCTTAGCAGAAATCAGAGACGGCTCTCTCTTCCACACAAGGGAAGAACATTTATTAAATAATTTTGTGCTGCAGCCTCTATTAATTGCTTGCTAACATATTTTCCCACCTATCTCTTGATTCAGTTTTTGTAAAAGCAGATGAATCGATTTATCAATATACAGTGAGTTTAGTTCAGTGCTTATAAATTTTGGTATCGCAGAATTACAGCTATTTTAGGATTCAGAAAATTAATCTTTTGCCTATGCAGGAATTCCAGAAAGGAGTTAGTTAATGCAGGCAACCTATTCGATTACTAGACACCCTCTAGTGTTAACTGTAATTGGCTGGGTAGGTACGTAGCATGTTAATGAAATGGGTTGATCCAAAAGATAAAGTTGAGGATATGCAGAGAATAAAAATGAACCCAAAAATGTGTCTAACGGAATCTCCTACCTGAAAAGCAGGTCAGAATATCTTCATTCAAAATCCATTCTCAAAGCCAGTATTGTGATAACACCAATAGAGAGGCTGTAGTTACTTTCTGCTGGGAGTCTGGTTGGTCAAGGTTCTGTGCTGCTAGTTGCATAGGCAGGGTGCTTTCTGGGCAGTAAGAAGGAAAAATGTGACTGGCTTTAACACTGAGTATATTTTAATATATTACATGGATATAATAAATGACATACTATATGATGACTCCAGGGTCAGATAATTTAGTAGCTCATCCAGCTCATCAGGGATCCAGGCCCTTTCTGTCTTCTTGCTCCGCCTGCCTCAGATGTTAGCCTTGACCTCAAATGTGTTCTCTATGACTTCGAGATGGATGCCCCATCTCCAGGCATCACCTCTTCACACAAAGATGTCTCACACCTGGAACAGGGAAAGAGAGCACTTACTTCCCTCCTGTATCTTTTGAAGAGATGAAGGCTTTTCCAAAGGCCTTTCTCTCCTATCTCATTGGCAAGAATTGGGTCCCACATGCTCATTGCCGATCTAAATAATGACAAAGGCCATGGTTACCATGCTTGGCTCAGACCAATCCTGCTTTACACCCTTGTGGCTGGGCAGAAGCCCAGCCTCCCTTAAAGTTTATGGCCCACTGGTCCTGAAAATGCTTGGGTTTCAATTGACAAGGGGAAAGAAGAAAATGGATGTACAACAGACCACCCCATAAAGAAGGCAGTATATTTGGAGACAGAGAAGGGATCGTAGCATCCTCAAAAAAAAAAAAAAAAAAAAAAAAAAAGGAACTCCTTATTATTCACAAGTTCTTTCAAATACTGACATCAATGTTTTTGCCATTTCCACTTGGGCTTGGATATTTTTTCTGGATAGAAGTAAAATAAGTCTAATCTCTTTTGTTGTGCCAACTGCCCAAGGATGGTATTGAAATACAGTTCTCATGTAACTCCTAAGCCTTTTCCTCCCCCAGCTAAATTCCTCCAGTCTCCTCAGCCATTCCTCATGGTTTCTAAATCCTTCACTATGTCTTCTCACTGCACATCCCTCATTTCTCCCCCAAAAGAAACTGAACTTTTAAGATCTAGCTTTGGAAAGCCCTTATATACTCCGTGATCTCTATTTTCTGTTCCCTCACTCTCCACCTCAAAGCTAACATTTATGGAACCCTATATGCCAGCCAGTGGGCCAAAGGGGTTACCTAGAATCTCACCAAATCATCGTCGGAACCCTATGGGACCGTTCTAATTCTATCTTAATTTCATAAGTGACAAAATTGAGGCACAGAGAAATTAAGTAATTTGCTTACATCACACAGTGTATAAATGGTAAGGCCAAGATTCAAAATCAGATGATCAGACTTTGGAGTCTTGCCTCATAAGCACCACACTCTACAGACTTATCTGCTCTTATCTGTATCCCCAGAACACTCCTTGTCCAGTGCCTGACACATAGTAAACACAAATACTTGGTGAGTGAATGAGTGATTCGTGGTTCTTCTCTTGTATATAACACCATCTATTAATTTCTTCCTGAAAATACAATTCCCCACATTGAAAACACTACAAGTGTTTTTGACCAGAAAAACTAAATGGTATATGTGGAAAGTCAAATAATGCCTGCCAAAAGATGTATACATCCTAATCCCATAAATCTGTGAAAGTGCTACTTTAAATGGCAAAAGAAATTTTACAGACACGATTAAGTTAAGGGTCGTCACATGGGGAGATTATCCAGGTGGGTCCAATGTCACAAGGTCCCTAGAAGAGGGAGGCAGAAGGGTCAGAGTCAGAACAGGAGATGGGTTGAGAGAGGCAGGGGTCACAGTCAAAGACATGTGAGGATCCTACCCTGCAAACCTTGAAAATGGTGGAAGAGCTGTAAGCCAAGGAGGGTGAGTGGCCTCTAGAAGCTGGAAAAGGCAGGGAAACAAATTGTGCCCGCCCCTCCTCTGGAAGGAACCCAGCCTTGCTCATGTTGATTTCAGACTTGTGATCTCCAGCTGTAAATATTTATCCCTCCTCCATCTCAAGAAGGTAACTAAGTTTTGGTGTTTGGTTGGCTCAGTGACTTTTCTGTTACAGGGTAAGAAACAAGTTAACAGATCTCTAGAACATCTCTGCTGGTGCTGCTTTTGTTTTCAAAAGACTGACAGGCAGAGGTGTGGAATCCAATGTTGTCTTTTGTTCCAGTGGGGTGAAGGGTGGGCAGGCAGGCTGCTCTACGGAAAAGAAGCCTAAAACAAGTTTGGGAGATTTGCTCAAGACTGAGAAGTAAAAAAGCGAGTTGTGGGTCCTTAGGATATTACTCTAAGAGAGCCGCTCCAGGTGATGGGGGTGATAGGGTGACTCAGGGAATGCAGGTCTGGAGTAAGTGAAATAAACACTATGCAAGAGGGAAACACAAAGGAAATCAAGATGAATTACTAAAATATAACTCCAGGAAAGCAAACATTTTTGCCTGTTTCCCCACTGGCAAACTACTCCTAGCACCTGCAACAGTTCCTGGCAGATAGCAAGCAGTATGCATTTAATGACTGAATGTGGAGTGTGCTAATGACATGAAGGATGGAAGTTCAGGTGAGATGGAGAGAAAGAAGGACAGATCAAAGATAATTCTAAGGGTTTAAACGTGGAAAGGTGGGAGGAAAGCATTATCAGTAATAAAAATGAGTAAGTGAAAAGAAAAAGCTGGTCAGGGTAGAAGACTTAAAATTTGGCTTTGGATTTGTTGACTCTGCTTTTTGTGCAATTCTTTGCATACAGCACGTGCTGATAAATACATGTGGAACTGAATGCTCAGTGAGCAGCGGGACGTACAAAGACTAAGAATTAAGAAAGTAGAGCTCGCAAGAGAAGACTCCCAAGTCCCTCTATGGAAATGGTGAGTGAATCCTTGAGAGATCTCAGATACAGGATAAGCGTGGGGGGCGGGGGGGGGTGGCGCTGAACAGCAAGGGATATGCACATTTTCTGAAATCATGTACAAATGAACTTATTACTCACCTCAGTTAAAGAAAACTTAGGGACAACTTCCAGGTATTTAGTATTGGAGTTTTATTGTTTTCAAGTGTATGGATTAACATTTTGTATGACAGATTCTCAGCGGCAGGACTCTTAACTCTAAAGGGCCCAGGAAAATTGAACTGTATTCAGCTTTTTAATCTATAGCCAGTAAAAAAGTTTTATCAATTATACAAAATTTTGTGAATCCAGAGTCTAGGACTTCGTTGACTTGGTTAAAATACATTTATTTATCACTGATAAGCACGGAGACATACAGTTAAGTCCTGCCTATTCCCATCTCTCTCTTTAAGCAAAAACAAAATTGTTTCTCTTTAGTCCCTTAGGCAGAGCTTCAGAGGCTCTGAATTTTATGCGATAAATACTCAATTTTATGTGATAATACTAAATGATGATAGAGATTAAAATTATTTGTATTTGTTAATTATTTGTTATTTGTTTTTTGTATTTACCACTTTTGAAGCACTGAAGAGAGCTGCTCAGATGGTCAGGATATCACCATGTGGTTAATATACTTGTAATAGTTAACAGTCATGTGCAGGATTTGGAAAAACTGCTTCCAATATGGCACCTGAGTGCAAGAAAGTAAATTTGGAAGCTTACCAGAAGATTCAGTAAAAACGAAAATTGTAAACATTGTAAAATGAAAACTGATTCCTAGTCTAACCCATTAGGGAACAGTGGTCAGTTTCAATCCTTCATTTTACTTCTACTTCAGATGTTCATGGCGGTTCCTATCTCTACAGCTCTTTATTATTGATATCGGTTCTCTTGTATTCATAATGTCCTATAGTGTAATAAACGGTTCTGATGTGGAATAGAAATGAAGAATCGAAGTGTTGCATTTGCATGCTCCTGGGGAGCTGCCGCACATGTTTCCCTTGTGATGACCCTGATGCCATTATGGTTAGTGCTTCTGCTAACGTAATTACATTAAAATGGGATCTATCCCAAAGTGAGCTCAGGTGTGAAAGTGAGCAGACTCAGCCAGGAAGAATGATTACTGGGGTCCTGAAGAAATATTTCCATAATCTACAGTCTGCACATCCCTGGAGAAGACATTCTGGTTTGGGGGAACAGGAACTGGAACAATGGGAACTGGAAATGTTGGCCATACCATTGCAGCCACCATCTTGATACCCGTATACAAAAAGCCAACTAAGGTTTCCCAGGATTCCCATTCAATTGACCAGGTTCTAAGTGTTTTTGTGAAACGTCATACTCGCATAACCGTCATTAATTCTCTCACATCCTTCATCTCTTGACTAGAAAGGCACTATGTCATGGGTATGAAAAGAGAGCCTTGGAGTTTAACCTGGATGCAAATTCTAGGTGTGACACATACAAGTTCCGGTCCTTGGGCCAATTAGGTAATTTCACTGAGTCCTCAATTCATCATCTGGAAAATGGGGATAATGATATTCAGCTCACAGGGCTGCTGTGTGTGGTAAACAATGTAACCTATAAAATCACCTAGCATCTGGCAGGAGTACAATTAATACGAGCTCACATTTGAGTATATCGAGTGGCCTCCACCTTGCCTTCTTTTCTGCCATTTCACACTTGGTGCCTCTCTATCTCCAGGTGTAATGACAGGAAGTTTGGAGAGGTTCCTAGGTGGTTCCATAGGCAGTGGTTCCTAGTGGACTCTCCAGAAGCAACTTTGTATCCCAGCAGTATCTCTCTGCTTGACAAGTCACTGTCTTATAATATCCTTTGGTGATGCATCCCCTGTAAGTCTGGGAGTAGATGAATTTCTTTAACGCTGAGGTTAAGAATAACAGAAACCAAAATAACTGTCACTATCAAGATTTTGATGAAAATGGCACACAATCACCCCTGTATATCAAAGCTTTTGTCATTACTTCTCAGAAAAACCACTGCACCCCGCCCCAGGCTCCCCAAGAAGTAAAGCTCCATTTGTTATGTCTCTAAGAGACTGCATGCAAAAATTCCTAAATTGTAAAATGTTTTGAAAATTCTCGCTTTTTTCAGTTAAAAATAAATAGTGAAAATCAAACATCCCGAACTGTATAATTTAGAAAGAAAAGTCCTCCATGAATGTACTCTCTAGATGCAGCTGACATTCACAGCTTGTGTGTATTCCTCCAGATACTGTGTGTACTAACATCTGCTGCATTATAACTATCATTATTTCTATTTAAAAAAATATTAAACAACATCAGAATCCTACTGGGCAATCTGTTTTGTAATATGATGTTTAAATTTAATGGTATTGTGGACATTATTCCAAGTCATTAGATAGAAGACTAGTTCATTCTTTTAGTGACAACATAAAATTCTATGGTATACGTGTACCCTACAATTCCAGTCCCTTACTAAAGGCTATTTGAGTCATTCCAGGGTCTCCATTTATAAGCAATATCTAATAGGCAATTCTTTTTTTTTTTTTAATTTTTTAACGTTTTATTTATTTTTGAGATAGAGACAGAGCATGAACAGGGGAGGGGCAGAGAGAGAGGGAGACAGAGAATCGGAAGCAGGCTCCAGGCTCTGAGCCATCAGCCCGGAGCCTGACGCGGGGCTCGAACTCACGGACCGTGAGATTGTGACCTGAGCTGAAGTCGGACGCTTAACCGACTGAGCCACCCAGGCGCCCCTAATAGGCAATTCTTATACACAACTTTATATAACTGTGCAAGGATATCTGTAACAAAAGTTTCTCTTGGTGGGATTTCTGTATTAGAGTATATAAATGTTTAAAATTACAAGTGTTTATGCTAAAATATCCTCCAAAAAGGGGTCACCGATTTGTACTCCCACCAATAGCACAGGAAAGTGCCTGTATCTCCACCCTGTTTTAATACTCATAATTTTTCCCAATAAGTGCAAATTATACCTAAGTTTAAATTCAAACAGTGAAGTCAAGACTCCCCAAAATTTACTAGAATGTAAGCTGCATAGGAACAGGAATTCGTATGTTTCCTTTACTGCTCTACACCTGCTTAGCTTAGTGCCTGGCGCATAGGAGACACATTTTGTTTAATGAATATATGTTTTATTTTTCCCTTCAGAGTGCTGCTTGTCCTTGTAGTTGCCTATTTTTCTATTAAATTCTTGGGTTTTTTTCCCCCATGAGTTCTTGGTAAAATAAGAAAATTAACCATTCTCTATGTGTTGCAAATAATTTTACTCAGATTGTGTTTTTATTTCTCAATATATCTTGCCACTCAGAAGTTCTACATTTTAATGAAATCACACATATGAACCTTTTCTTTTTCATGCTTCCGATATGCCTAGTTTTTTCTTTTCTTTCCCCACTGCAAAATAAAAACACGATTCCATAGGTTTTCATCTTGTCCCTTCAATGTGGCTGTGAGGGTTTTATTTTATTTTGTTTTCACCTGATGCTTCTATTTAGTCTCTACTGATTGGGGAAAAATGTATTGCATAGAATATAGAGTGTACACAGGCAGGGAATCACCAAGGTAGAGAGTTCCAATTTGTGCCTAAACACTGATGCATTTTTATTTCAGGATTTTAATCTCTCTTCCCACACACATGCTAACTTTGTTAGCATCTTTAAAAAAAAATTACAAATGCTATTTATGTACATTGTAAAAAGTTCAAATTATCAGAAATATTTAGAATCAAAAGCAAAAACCTTCCTTTACTTTCTCTCTATAATTCCATTCTCTAGATGAAATCTCTGTCAACACTCCCTACGGATTCACAAATACATACACACATATGAGTGGTTCTTTCTCTGCTTGATATTAATAAATAACCGCATCTATGATATGCTACACATATATTCAGTATATGTTTTTGTAATGCCCCGATTTCGAATCTGAGAGACCACCAAGGAACCGATACTGATGCAAAGGCACGGAGGGTTTATTTGCAAGCTCGAGCTTGGGCCCAAGTATACCCGACACAGCGGAGCAGGGATTTGGACCCCTAGGTTAAGAGGCATAGCAGTTTTATAGGGGCCAGTGGCCAATGAGATTGTAACACACACAGAAAGTTGCATAGTCATGTCAGTCCACACGCAGGTGGCCAATTGAATTACAATTTACCCTATAGTAACTGTTTGAACTAGCCTATCACTCTGGTCAGAATTGGCGCGCAAGTTTGGCGAGCAAAAGGCGGGGTTTACGTTCTTTGGCGGTTAGGGGTTCCACCTTCCTAAATGAGCCGGTTTCCAGTAAGGGTGTGCTCAGCGGCTTGACTAGGGTGGGGGAGTGTCTTAAGCAATAAGTAGGTCATGTGGGGGTTATACATGAGACGGTGGGTATAGCACAAAATGGAGTTAGTCTTGCTCTGCTTGTCCAGGGGTACGGGATTTTTGTTAAATTCCTTGGGTCCCACAGTTTTCTGAATGTAGAACTTCTAAAGCCAACGTACTGTAGCCGTTATCCCGTTAGCAAACTGAATCCGTATATACATTTATAATAGCTTTGCAATGGCTGCCTTCATTATTAGGAGATACCACAGTCTAATTAGTCACTCTATTTATTCTTGGGCACTGTTTTCCTGTTTTTAAACATTATAAACAATGCTGCCGTGACCATCCCTAGTCATATTTTTGTATTTGTATGTGATCATTTCTACAGATGGAGTCCTAAAAACATGGAATTGCTGCTTTTTTTTAGTTTTTTTTTTTAACATTTATTTATTTTTGAGACAGAGAGAGACAGAGCATGAACGGGGGAGGGTCAGAGAGAGAGGGAGACACAGAATCTGAAACAGGCTCCAGGCTCTGAGCTGTCAGCACAGAGCCCGACGCGGGGCTCGAACTCATGGACCACGAGATCATGACCTGAGCTGAAGACGGCCGCTTAACCGACTGAGCCACCCAGGCGCCCCTGGAATTGCTGCTTTGAAGGTGATATACACTCATAGCAGATTGAAGTTTGGGAAATGTAGAGAAGACTCTGTGCCATTCACAGCGCACTGTGATGACTCCAGCTGGCACTCTGTTTCAGGAGTGCTATCGAAACTAGTTGTTGTTGTTCATTTGTTTGTTTCAAGTGTGAATTTTGAAACATGAAAATAGAAAATACAAAACTATTTGTAGTTTCATGCATGCTTTGCCCAGCAATTCCCCTTTTCAGGATCCATCCAGTAAAAACATTCTCATGAAGCGAAATAGCAGTAGGTTCCGCTCTGTAAACCAGCTGAGAGATAAAGGAGTTAGCTAAAGATGTTAATTCGTGGGCTGAGTGCCCCCAAGGAAAGTTACCTATAATACTTTGACAGAATTACCAGTCATGCGACTGGAGTAGAAGTTAGGAGAGCATCTCCACAGACAGGTGGGGAGGATAGGACATCTCCCTCCTGTCTTGGGAGCAGGGCCCAGCAGCTAGGACAGTGGCCCAGGCTTCTAACCCTTCTAACATATAATTAAGAGCTCTGAGCAAGCTGCTTGGAGATGCAGTAGTTTTGCGGACTGAGCCCACCCACCTGCAGGAGGCGCCTTACCAGGGTTTGTTCCGGGTGCTACTCAGTAACCAGAATGGCTGCCTCTTCTGGACCAGGATAAGTAGGAGTCAACTAAGAGATCAGTGTCTTTCCCCACCCTTTCCTCTTTCCTGCTCCTCTTTCCGACTTTGCTTGGCTTGAGGCCAAACTGTCTTCTAAGGAAGACAGTTATGGAACTTTAATTAGGGTTTTGAAATTCAAAACCATAACAACCTTGTAAATTTGATAGCAATCACCAAATTGCCTTCTAAAGAGGAAGTTTTACTTCATCCTTCTTTGAATAGTTTCCTTGACACCTTGATGAAACTCATTAAGCTCATTAACCTTAGTTGTTGCCAATCTGATTTCTCCTTATTGTCTACATTTTCATAAACATTGTTATAAAAAGACACTAAAATCTTTGCACCTGTTTATGGACTATTTGTATTTCTTCTATGAAATACAAATTTCTGTGAAATTTGTATTATGCTTGCTTATGACCATCATCTTCATTTTGGCTTCCACCAGATATTTTATATGTTCGTGTGTTTAGAACATGATGAACCCTAGTTCCACTCTCCTACCTCCCCTCATTCTCCAGTTTGTGGAAGGAGAGTAAATGCAGTTTCTGAGACTGGGCTACTCAGAACTCTGAAACCTTGCAGGGACTAGCAGAGTAAGGAGACACTGCTGTTTATGAAGTTGCAAATAAGCTTTCTGATAGACCCGCATTCCTTTTCCAAGCACTCACTATACGGGGGAAATCAACACAATGGTTATTTACATAAACAAACATAGGGCTGAGATCCTGCTCTGAAATGGGGATGTTGCAGAAGTTGTGGCACTGCTTAGGAGAACTAAACTGCCTTTTGCTGAAGTAACAGTTTTCCCAGGCTGTAGGCAGTCGGCTCTAAGTTAGGATTTAGACTGCCTACTCCCTGTGGCTTACTCATTTTGAGATGCACATGTTCTTTAAATAACTGCTTACAGTAGATAAAACCCCAAGACAGCCAGGAGAGGCTGGCAGGATCTTCATTTAGAGTGGGAGGAGGCACAATTGTATGTGAAAAAAAAAAAGTTTAGTTTGGTCAAAATCGGTCTTGAGCCAGATTACTGTTTAGAACTGGACAACCTAAGTCTTGAGAAATGTTAGAAAAAAGAATTTTTCTTTTTATTATTAATGTATAAGGCGATATTGTTAAAAAAATGGCCTCTTGTCACTTGAGGTGACTGTTCTGCTGAGGGGACAGCATTTTTTTTTTTTAATTTTTTTTCGACATTTATTTATTTTTGGGACAGAGAGAGACAGAGCATGAACGGGGGAGGGGCAGAGAGAGAGGGAGACACAGAATCGGAAACAGGCTCCAGGCTCTGAGCCATCAGCCCAGAGCCCGACGCGGGGCTCGAACTCCCGGACCGCGAGATCGTGACCTGGCTGAAGTTGGACGCTTAACCGACTGCGCCACCCAGGCGCCCCGAGGGGACAGCATTTTGAGTAGGTCTCCCCTATATGAAGTAGACAGTCCTACACCAATCATGCTCAAAAAGCCTGTTCTTGGGACAGGACATGAGGAACATGAGGATTTGGAAGACAGGACTTATACTGGGATTGAGGAAGATGTCCTAGTGTCTTTAACCTTACTCTCTACAGGGTACTGAATGGCACCCCAGGGTAGTGTGGGGAACCTGGCTTGAACTTGTCCCTAGGGTCACAGAGGCCATATCCTATGAAACAATGTGATTTTAATTCAGAGACTGCGTCATCCATAAAAACCTAGCAAATGGCCAGCCTTGTATGTGCACTGCCTAAAAATTCTGATTTTGGTGGCCATTCATTTGATTCACAGCTCCAATGTAGGCACTATGACATTGGGCACATTGCTTAACCTCCCAACTCTGTTTCTTCATTTCTAAGATGAGATTATTCTGGCTTACAGGATGGATGGGAGGAACATAGATGATACGTAGGCAGTAACTGACTCATAGTGGGCAGTGACTGGTAGTTAATATTCTTGTTTCCTGACCTGATGGTTTTTGCGCCAAGCAACGTGCCAAGAATTCTTTAGATCATCATCTATTTGAATCCTAACAAGCCCTGAAGATAGGTTGTATTATACCACTTTTACAGGAGACAAAAAGGAAGCACACTGACGTGAAGCCACTTGCTTAAGGTAACAAGGCATGACAGTGGAAGAGGTGGAATTTGAACTAGGTTAGGGTGACCTCTGCCTTCTTGGCCACTACTACAAAGCAGCACAAAGGCCAACTAGGAATAGCAGATGGCCTCTCCCCTGAACACATGACTTTGCAGATCCCCAAATCCTAAAAAGGGCAGAGTGGGTGAAGCGTAACACTAGTGTAATTCTGAAGATCATGAGCAAGAGAAGGGTAGTATGGAACTCAGGAGAAACTAGAAGAGCAAAGCAACCTCAAGGAAAACTGACCTACACGGGCAAATTCCCTAAACATCATTCACTACTCTGGTGTCTCAGGAGCGACCTTTAAAATTACACAATTTGTGTGGCCCTCTTCCAAGGCAATCCACAGACAGGGAAAGAGCTAGGAATGTTCTGAACACACTCCCGTTTTTTGGATTGGTAAATCTGGGAAAATAACAAGTGCTGCCTCCTAGGGCTGTTGTTAAACTTAACACAAATACCAGAAGGTCCATCACAGAGGAAAGGCTTTGTTTCAGCGCGGTGACACATTGCCGCTTTCAATTATACCCAAGTCTGTGGCTCTTCTCTCTGGGGTCATTTGACGGCATGTGATTACGATGCTTAGTATGCAAAGGCTGGAGCTATTAACTGAATGTTGCTAGACAATGAATTATTTCACAAACACTGAAATATAAAATGTATTCAGAGCCATCCAAGTATGAGGACATTATTAACAATGCTTTTCTCGAGAGCGCTACTTTAACAAGAAAATGCACATCCCACCTTCGTTCTTCCCCCTAAAGTAACATCTCCAAAAGATAAAAAGCACCAACACATTTGTCCTTGAAAGGCAGAGCCTGGGAATTCTGGAGATCTGAACACCCCTCCCTTTCTGCTAGGGACCAAGCCGCCTGCCTCGCCTGGTGTCACAGAAGTCCCCGGTGCGCCAAGCAGATGTGTTTACTCCAGCCGCCCGCCAGCCCGGCGGGGAAGGGGAGTACCCTGGCCGCCCCTCACTTTCGTCCCGGCAGCTCTCCAAACAACACCAGGGCGGGATGGGAGTGTCTTCTTGGCTGTGGAACCTGATCCTCCTACCTTGTCCTGAAGCCACCCGCTGCTTTACCCGGGCCCTCCCGTCGTGGTGATTTTCCGTCCCTGACGCCCGGCAAGGGCGCGCGGCTGGTGTCCGCCCAGCCCGAAAGGTAGGGGCTCGGCTGCTTTCCTGCCTCCCTGCTCCGGGGGGCGCGGAGCCCTCACAGCCTCGCTCTGCAGTGCACCTTCCTCCGTGGACTCGGGGGCGGCCGTGGTCACCGCGCGTCTGGCGCCAGCAGACGAGCAGGAGGAGCGACCCCGCGGCTCCGGAGGCGCTCGGCGCAGTCGCCTGGGATCCGGACCCCAGCGAGGAGGGCAGAGCGCGGCCGGGCGCCTCGGACTCCGCTCGGCGCCGCGCCTTCCCCAGCTCCCCCGCCTGGTCCGCGGACGAGGAATCGTGCCGGCGCTGCCCCTGACCCGGGCCACCTTCCTCCGGTTTCCGCCGGCCGCGGGCTTCGGCGGCCCGATGCTGCAGGCGCCGCGGGAGAGGCAGCGGCCGGCTGGAGCGAGCGGCGGCGGGCGGCCGGAGAGCCGCAGGCCTCCCGCCGCAGAGTCCCGCACGCCTCTGCAGTCTTCGCGCCTGGGCCTCGGCGGGTAACTCTCCCGCCGGCTTCCCTGCGGGTTTGCATTGCCGGGGCGAGGGAGGTTTGGTGGGGGGCGCGGGGAGACCGAGCTCCTGACCCTGATCCGGGCGGCCTGGGGTCTGTGCGGCCCCAGGGGCTGAGCGTCAGGGGGCGGGGGACACGCTGAACCGACAGCCCCTGCATGCGCCCTGCGGACCCCAGAGCGTTGCGTGCTCTTGGCCCCCGGGTTTAGGGGGTGGGGGCACCGGCCCGGTAAGTGGAGCCGTGGGGCGCTCGGACCCCCAGGGCGGGAGGAGGTGTGCTGCGAGGGTAGAGGACCTTCTTTGGGACCCTCTTTCCTGTGATCTCAGGAGAGCTTGGGCACTCGAGTGTGACCAGGGTGGGGGCCCTTTGCTTGCTGTTTTTTGTTTTTGTTTTTGTTTTTGTAAAAGGGAAGGGTCTGCACTCGAACTGGAGGGACTAGAGGTCTGGAAGGTTCTGGTCTTTCAGAAAAATTTCCAAGAGACCCTCCTTCCCGCCACGGGAGAACTAGACCTAACAAAACAAGCACCGAGGCAGTCTGGGGAAAAGAGCGGCGGTGAGAAAATTGCAGTGTTTGGCCGCCGTTAGTTTTCAAGATTAAAAAAAGAAGAGGTTTGTCATTTTGAGGCCGCTTGCTCTAGAGTTTCCTGGAGATCTCAGCCTCTGTCTTGTGTGCTGTTCTTTTGGCTTAAAAGAACATCTAGAAACGATTTTCAGAAGCTGAAACCCCAGACACCTTATAGGATCTTAAGCAGAAGGGGCGGGGAGGGGGAAGTGCTTGCTGTTAGAAAGGTACTATTTAAAAACTGCATGTGAGAGTGGGGATAGGAATGACATCGTGGATGCCATCAGAAGCCACATTAACTGCAGGTTCTAACTCAAAAAAGTCACATGCGTCTGAGTACTATGATGGTGGAGAGTTAAGGACACTGCAGGACAGTCAGAAGCTTCTTTTCCTCTTTGGCTCTTCTCCCCATTTTCACGTGGATGTTCAGGTTTCTGATGGCTGTCTGTTTTATCTATGCTAGCATGGATATTGGACTTTCCGGGCTTCAAACTTACTCTCCTAGCCACAGAAGATGACCCTTTTAGTTTACCGCGAGATATTAAGTGTTTGGGAAGATCCGGTTGGCTGCCAGGTTAGTTTCCTTTTGAAAGCACACCGATTTGACATTTGGAAACTGGTTTGTGTTGCTTCCTTTTCTTCTCACCCAGGACGGCTTTTCACATTCAAATCTGCAAAAGAGACAGATTGTCTTGTAGTCCCCTGTGTCTGAATAAGGCCAGTTGCTTCAGAGACACTTCAGATAATGGCAACTTTGGTTTATGAGAACTTTTTCAGAAACTGATTACGTTAACCCTGATCTGGCTTCATAAGCGTCTTTAATTGTTCATGTGGAGGGGGAGAGGAGATGTTCATTTCTTGCTCAGTGGGGCTTCCCTGGAGCAGTATTTTTACCATAATCCCTGAATGTCACAGTCCCAGAGTGCCTGCCTCCGGATAATGGGGCAATAAAATGAGACCATGTTGCAGTGCATTTGTTGGAGATATTCCCCAATGATTTGCCCCAAATCAAGAAAAATCTTTGAGGCCCAGAAGGGGATGGACAGTATTGGCACAATACCATTGAAAGACTTACTGTTATAAACAAACAAACTCCAAAATGTAAGTCTGTCTTTTGTGAAAACTTTAATTCTCAAGTTATCCAGAGGGAAGTGACAGCTGTTTTCTTCTGTTGGAGCTATTTCTGTGTTCCACATCGTGTGGAATATTCTAGGAGAGAGGTAAAGTAGTGGCGCATTTCCCATATTTCTCTGATACATCTCCTTTGCTACCCATGCAGATTACCAGTTGGCTTCCATGGGTTTTATGATTCCATCCAGGGTTGGGGGCCAGATATCTGTTTGATATGCATTCTAGGTAATGCTTATCAAGGAGGTGAGAAAAGCACAAAACTCATGTGGCATCCAGTAGGTCCCCCGTGTGTTCACATGTGTTTTTTTTTTTATTAGATCTTCCCACCAACTCTAGGAGACAGGAATATTTAGCCCCATTTTATAGTTAAAAAAAACTAAGATTGCTCTAGCTTAAAGGATTTAGAATGGATCACACGGAGGTCTGCTTAACCTCTGCTTTACGCCATCCCAGGAAGCCTCCATAGCATACATTCCTCACAAATTCTTCCATTTTTTATACATATTGTTCACCTTTGCCTTGCACACTCAAGTTATATATCCCCTGTTCTGAATATACTTCCTTAATTACCCCCAGGCTGGGCTTCTTGAACAGGTGGTCTGAGTATTTTATCTGCCTTTCCTTCTGAGAGCTTCAGACTTTCCTCAATTAGGTATCTTCTATCTTCTCTGCATCTTTGACGGGTCACTTTGGTGTGCTGTGTCTGGCCAAATTCAGGAGGATATGTTATCTCTACTGGATTGTGCTCCAAAAATTCTTTTCATTCTGAATATATTTTCACTGAAGTTCCTACTCAGCCTTCTCTCCTGGAAGGAGTCCTCCCAGGGCTACATCCCCACTTTCACAGTTGAAAGTAACCTCTCCTATTTATCGTGATTACAATGGATAACAGTACATATCAGAATTTCCAGGTGAACCCTTTAAGGGTTAAAAGTAAATTAACCTGTTATCACACTGTATGTTAATTATACTTCAATAAAGACGTATTTGATTGGGAGTCAGCTTGATGTAAGGCAGACAATGGATGCATTGGATATTATGGCATGTCAGGAGGAAACTGTATTTCTGGTTCTATATTAGGATGTCAGAAGTACTGTTTCCTCAGCATGGTGAGGTAGCAGGAGTTCTTTCTGCTGATGGTAATTCGCCAGCACCAAACAAGCAGTAGGGCCTTAGGCTTGGTCGGGAACTTGGGTGCCATACAGCCAGGCTAAGAAGGGGTGAGATTCTAGGGGTGAGTTTATGAGGATAAAACAAAGTAAGGAACAGTAGGACGTGGGTCTCTTTCCCATGTCCATATTTCTTTTTCATGGAGACTTTTTGTCATCCAAGGGGGAATGGCCAGCTTCCCATTTGCTGTCACAGCCTTCTGCATCAACCAGGGAAGGGCTTTCCTTTTCTTGGGAGACAGAGGAAGGAAAGCACCCAACCCTTAGGAAATTTGTTTTTGTTTTTGTTTTTTTATCACAAACACTGAAAAGCCAAGTGAAAAGGTGCTCTTCTTCCCCATTCTCTCTTTTTGCCCTTATACCTAAGACACAGTGTGCCTAGTAGCGTGTAATGCTGGTCTTTGAAGGATTCTTTAAATCTGGAGCTACCTTTATCTGGTTGGGAATGGAAAGATCTGTAGGAGATGAGAATAGGGCCTCCAGAGGAGAACAGGCAAGGAAGCTGGAGATTCTTGAAAGGGAAGCAGCGTTACCTCCACCTTCCACAGGTTCTGGAAGCAGGTCCGGAATCGGTATGGTTGTGGGTTATGGTCACTGTGATAGAAGGTCAAGGTGACAAGGGAGCAGAGAGTGGTTTTGCAGTGGATCTTAGGTGACTTTCTGCACAGTCATCCATAAGGTGGGACTTGAGATTTAACTAATATTTACAGAGTATCCACTACATAATAGGAGATGCTCTAGGTGCTGGTGGTGGGGGTAGGGCATCCAGTGTTGAACAAGATAGAGCCCTTGCTCTTAGAGACCTTATGTTTCTGTGGGAAATGGAGTCAATAAACAAGGTACAAATAAATGAAAAAACATGTTTCAGATACAAGCCAGTGCACCTCAGGGTTTGCTAGAGAGAAAGCTTCTTTAGAGCAATTGGAGCTTCTCTGAGGAAGTAGTTTTTGAACTGAGACCTGAATGATGAGAAGCAGCTATCAAGTGAAGAGCAGAAGGAAAAGCATTCTAGGAAGAGGGAACAGAATCTGCAAAGGCCCTGAGGCATGAATGGATTTGGGGGTGTTTGGAGAACTTTTAGAAGCAGAGGAGTAAAAAGGGGGAGTTTGGAAGAGATGCAGTCGGGAAGGTGGGAGGCAGTTTATGTGAAGCCTTCAAGTCTTGGAAAGGAACTTGAATTGTGTTTTAATTAGAATGGGATGCCACCAGAGATTTTTAATTAGAGATTAAGTCAGTCTTCACCCAATGGGCATGGCCTTTCCTGTTTGTGTCTCTTACTCCCTCTCCCTCCCCCCCACACACACACACACACACACACAGACTCGCACATGCACATTCACCCTCAGCCAGCTTTACTTCCCTCTCTTAATTGGCCAGCACTGATTTCTCCTTCCTTGCCCCAGGCCAGGGCACAGGCATCCACCTGGAGAATCAGGAGTCAAAGGACCCTGGACCCCGTTCCTTTTATACTCTGAGATAAATCCATACACTCACTTAGTTTCACCTTTATGCATAAGACTGTCCATCACTAGTTCTGATTTCTCAACCTCTCTGCAGACTGAACCTCTAATTATCTCTAAGACATCCCTGGGTTGGCTGGTGATGTCTGAAACTAGATACTGAAAATTAACTTAATTAAGCAAATCAATTGCAATTGATATCTTATGTAAGACAATGATTGTCACAAGAGACAAAAATTTAAGTAACCCAGAAACCCTTGCCTTTTCGTGAATATCTGCTCCTTCTCTCCCAGACTGACATCTACACAGTCTGTTATAGGAGGTTTATGTTCTCTTTAGAGTATAGTTTCAGTGGAAATGTGCAGGATTCTTGTAGTATTTGTCATGGGAATGTACTATGATGTGTGAGAGATTTCATTTCTATTGGTCTCTGTAGATGATCTCAGAGTAGTAGTTAAATCATGAAGGTTTATGTCCAAGCTGATGTCTCTCAGTAGCATTGGTTTATAAGAAATGAACAGAAGGTTCCAGCATTTTATCAATTATGCTTTGACTCTAGGATAGCTCCTCATTACCAGTATGTTACCCTCTGGGGAAGCTTGGTACACTCCCTAGAAAGAAAATTGTTTTTAAGATTCTTTAGCTAGATGCCCGATTTGTTTATTAACTCACATACTTAATGTCACTAATGTACATCACTTGAACAACTCACTTTTAGCTTTTTGTGTCTGTTTTTTTGTTTTTTTAAATTTGGTTGATGACATAAAATCCGGAATACCTTTCTGTTTGAGAGGGCAGTGATTACATCTTGTCTTGTTCACCGCTGTGTCCTCTGTACCTGGTGCAGTGTCCAGAACATTACAGATAGAACAAACATTTGCCAAGTGACTCAATCAGTGTCCATGGATTAACCCACAGTGTTAATGTATTAGCTCAGTTGTAACATCTTTATAACTATTAGGATTCATCTTTGTAACTATTAAGATTATCAACTTATTATCTCGAAAACTTTACCTATTGGAGAAGACAGGTGAAAGATGAATTCATCGCTGTGGATTTGCATATATTAATTAAAACTCTTTTGTCTTTGAAAAGTTTGAAAACTCTTTGAAAATATTTTAGTGTACTTGCGTTGACAAGAAAGAGACCAGAATGTAAATGTCATCAGAAGGATATTTTCAAATTTGTTTCATGTACAGTAAACTTTCTAGGCCAAACGTGGGGCTTGAACTCATGACCCCGAGAGGAAGAGTCCCATGGTCAACCAACTGAGCCAGCCAGGTGCCCCAGGAAGTCTTCAGTACAGTTTCATAATTCATAATTATGTTGATTTGAGTTGGGTTTGGTTTGTGGTCATACTACTGGGGAAGTAAATGTGTGTGCCAAAGATGTGAATTACAAAGCTATTTCCCTCTATAATAGTACATTTTTATATCCATGGTTTTAGGCACTTTAGTAGGTAAAGATATGCACTCATTGCTGAAGTTCCAACACTTATTATGATCTTCCTTATATTCCTATTAGCTATCATTTAACGTAGTATGAGACACGAACAAATGCTCTGGAGGATGAAAAGTTCTCCTTGTCAGGATTGCCAGAGCTAGGAGGAATGGGAACAAGAACCTGGCTGGCGAGAACTGAGAGATGGGGTGCAAGAGAGGGGCTGACTGGGGGTTCCTGCTGAGACTCATAGTGACAAAGTTTCTCCCAAAGAATAATGTCTTCAGAGGGCATCCTCTTGGTTAATAGAGATATTCTGTATTCGTATTTAAAAAATTCTAAATATTTAGGGGTGCCTGGTGGTTCCGTCGAGTATCTGATTTTGGCTCAGGTTATGATCTCACAGTTCATGAGATCGAGCCTGGTGTTGGGCTCTGCACTGACAGCGTGGAGTCTGCTTGGGATTCTCTTTCTCTGTCTCTGCCCCTCTGCCCCTCTCCCCGACTCATGCTCTCTCTCTCAAAATAAATATAAAAACATTAAAAAAATAAATAATAAAAATAAAAATTCTAAATATTTAGAGGCTCTGCCTTTTAGATTTTTTTTTTCTGGCCCACAAACACATGATGCTATATAAACACAGCCTTCTTGTTTTTTAGCTCTTTCTAAGGAGTCCTTTCCCCTGACCCCATCAGATTTCAGTCCTCAGAGAGGTTATCAGTCCTTTGTTTCTGACAGTTGGTGGAATTTTCTTCATAGGAAATATTCTATTGCAAATATTTAGGCTGGCACCACAGAAGGTGCCATTTTTGTTAAAAATAAAAATTTTTAAAGATAAACTAGGGGTGCCTGGGTTGCTCAGTCGGGTAAGACTCTTGGTTTTGGTTCAGACTCTTGGTTTTGGTTCAGGTCTTGATCTCACAGTTCTCGAGTTCGAGAACCACATCAGGCTCTGTCCTGATAGTGCAGAGCCTGCTTGTGAGTCTCTCTCTCTCTCTTTCTCTCTCTGCCCCTCCTCCATGCTCGCTCTCTCTCTCAAAAATAAACATTTAAAAAATAATAAAATAAAAGATAAATTAATAAATACCATAAACATATAATATATGAAACAAAATTAGATGCTTTTATTAAAATCTTGTGCAACCCTTTTGTATGTAAGATTCCCAGAGTTGGAGGAGGCAAAGATAAGGGAATGTGTACACTTTCTATGTTTAACATAGGGCCAAAGAAGGTAGAGATTTAAAAAAAAAAAATTCCCTGGCTTATTTATGGATAATTTGTAGCTGCACTTACCAGTTGAACATAGACCAGTTGCATTTAGATAAGAGCAATGAGATGATAATTGAGGCATTCAACTAGGGCATAAGAGGATGTTCAACTGCTTTTTAGCAACAGCAATTAAATTAATTTATAACTTTATTTAGTTGATACACTTTGAAAGTTAAGAGAACTTTCTGTTGAAAATATAAATAATCTGTGAGATAAAGGACACTTCTTACTTTTGGTATTTGGTATTTGGAGCCAATATTTTAGATAAATTACTTTTGGTATTTGGAGCCAATATTTTAGATAAATGTCAAAATAAGTTAGCTAATTATTCTTGTTTGATTCCAGCTATGCTGCAAATAAATTCAATATAATTGGATATTTTGATAAGCAGCACATTAAGAGAGAAGTATGCTTTCTGATCATGAAGTACCTGGATATGCTTTCCAGGCACTAGCTTTTTTGGAGGACAAATCTAGGCTACCAATTAAAAACATGTTTTTGGGGTGCCTGGGTGGCTCAGTCAGTTAAGCTTGCAACTCTTGATTTCAGCTCAGGTCATGATCTCACAGTTTGTGAGATTGAGCCCTGTGTCTGCTCTGCTTCACTGATGGCCCAGGGCCTGCTCGGGCTTCTCTCTCTCCCTCTCTCTCTGTCCCTCCCCAGCTGGCACACTCTCTCTGTCTCTCTCAAAATAAATAAAACATCAAAAAAAAAAAAAAAGAAAAAAAATTTAAAAATGTTTTTACAGATTTGGTAGGGGTCTTCTGCTTTAACCGTGAAATGGTATAATTATATCCTTTTTTTAAATTGAGTTATGACAAATTTATCATCATGAAAACAAGTGTAGCCAGCCATCTTAAAAAATGCCCCAACCACTGCTTCTCAATGCAGAAAGAGTAAAACTACATACTTTTTTCACACAAAAATCCCATCTCTGTCCCCTAAAATTCCCCTAGTTTCGTTCATTAAAAGGGGATTAAAAAAAAAAAAAAACTTGAAGAGTACTTTACAGCAGCATTCAGCTTTCCTCTGAAATACTCAGCATCTTAAATATTACATACATTTCTTTTTTTTTTAAATTTTTTAAAAAAGTTTATTTATTTTGAGAGAGAGACAGAAAGAACGAACAGGGGAGGGGCAGAGGGAGGAGAAAGAATCCCAAGCAGGTTCCGAACTGTCAGCACAGAGCCTGATGTGGGGCTTGAACTCACAAGTGGGTGAGATCATGACCTGAGCCAAAAGCAAGCGTAACTGGCTGAGCCGCCCAGGTGCCCCTCTTTGTTTCTTTTAGTAAGCGACAAGGGTTCAGTAGATGTGTGTCAATGAGGACTTCCCCAAAATGGCCTTTAAAGATAATCCCACAACATATTTTCTGGCTCTTCCATGTGTGAGATCTGAGAAGGAAAAATCTGGTATTCTGTTAGAGCCAGAGGCCATCTCTGTGTCTGAGCCATCATCTGACTGGTTACTATAACAAGGAGACTGAGCACGGGAGGCACTTGAGGTGCCTGTGAACATCAGAACTGTGACATTTAAATTCCTTGTGCAGTTTATTGATCTGGTTGCTTTTTATCCTGTTGCCAGATAGAGTTTTCACTTTCTTTGGTTTCAATGTAGTCTTCAGACTGGGTCCTGTCCTTGCGTCTACCACATGATTCCAGGGTTTTTTTTTTTTTTTTCTTTTTTGATCCTGTTGGCAGTTTCTTCCATCTTTTCACAAGCAGGACCCAGGCATTACAGATATCTCCTGAACGAGTCTCATGCAACCCAAAATAGCTCTGGAAGTCCTTTTCATAGCATTTACTGCCAATGAATCGAAAACTGGACGACTTAGCTCAGCAAATACAGCAGCCCTCTACACTTAAGTACATCTTTGGCGTGCGAAAACCAAACAGCTTTTCTGCTGGGCTTAGGCCTTCCAAAAGCAGCTGTTAAACACACAATAATGTTTCTGAAGTGCCGAGTGCACGCCAAGCCATCCCCCTTCCCCCAACTGCTCCTTCTTCCTCCTCAACTGACTTGTCTAGAAAGCCATGAAATAAGGGGTACCTGGGTGGCTCAGTCGCTTAAGCGTCCGACTGCCTTCGGCTCAGGTCGTGATCTCACCATTCCAGAGTTTCAGCTCTGCATTGGGCTCTGTGCTGACAGCTCGGAGCCTGGAACCTGCTTCAGATTCTGTGTCTCCATCTCTCTCTGCCCCTCCCCTCTTATGCTCTGTCTCTGTCTCTCTCTCTCAAAAATAAATAAACATTAAGAAAATTTAGAGGGCCATAAAATGATATATTCTTATACAAAATCTTCTACCTGAGCTCTCTACCTATGACCACCAATATTCCTGCCTATGTACCTTTTATAGAACATTATTTAAGCCTGGTTTTCATTACACAAATTTTTTTCTGCTCAAAAATCCAGAGAGTTTCTCCAACTGGTCTTTGAAGTTTTCTGTCATCTCATGTTGCTACCTTTCCTTTTACTCTCCCATTTGAACCTGTGTTACTGTAGGCTTCCAGTACTTTAGCTCAGGATGTTCTGTTGATACTTAATGCTTTTCTCCTTTCACTCCACACTGCCCATTCCAAACCAGATGGTAATCTGTGTTCATTTTCTACCCTTACGGCTTTTAATTTTTTTTTTTTTTAACGTTTATTTATTTTTGAGACAGAGAGCATGAACAGGGGAGGGTCAGAGAAAGAGGGAGACACAGAATCTGAAACAGGCTCCAGGCTCTGAGCTGTCAGCACAGAGCCTGACGCGGGGCTCGAACCCACGGACCGCGAGACCATGACCTGAGCCGAAGTCGGATGCTTAACCGACTGAGCCACCCAGGCGCCCCTACCTTTACGGCTTTTAACTACACGACTCTGCATAAGTTGCCTGTTACTCTGAGCATCACTTTCCTTATCTATAAACTCGACATAATGGCCACGTCACAGTTATTGCAATAAAAGAAAACACATATAAATAGTTCAGCATAGGTTCTGCCAAATATCATTTAATCTGTATTACTTGCCGTTATTATTGCTACAACTATTACCATAGCTATGATTATAACTCTATTCTTCCTTGGATAGTTACAAATTAACTTTCTCCAGAGAGTCTTTCTGGTTGATTTCATGGAGCTCTAATTTTCCCTTCAGTCTGTTTCATCTTAGCACCTGGCTTCACTTTGGACTTTATTAGTATACTCATGTTGTTGCATTTCTTTATTCTTCAGTGAACAGGAACAAATGTTTGGGCACCTAGGATGTGCCAGGTGCTGTGCTATTTATTCTGTAGGAACCCAAGGGCACACGAAGGGATGAAGTATATATATATGTGTGTGCACATTCACCCGTATGGGTTTTGGGTAGAATTGGGATGAAAATCTATTGGTTGAATGGCACTAGGAGTCTTTCACAATAAACTAGGGTTACGAAGTAAAAACTGCTCTATTCAGATGCACATTAAAAATCTTAACAGCTTTTAGCTTTTTTTAAAATGGTTTAAAATTATGATAGTTATAGTTATCTTTATTCTTCAGACAGTTTTACATATGCTTTCTTTCCTAGACTCTCCTCTATTGTCATCCAGATGCAGAGTGAAGGTGGAAAGTGAAGTCCTCCTTGAAGAGAATACCAACAGAGGGTTCCATAACTTGGAAGTTATTCTGGAGAGGGGGGAAGTTGGAAGGTGAAGAGAATATTCCAGAAAGCACAAATGGAATGATCAAAGGCGCTGAGGCGTAAAACAGTGTTGAGAATGGTTAAGAACTGTGCAAAGTTTAGTGCTCTTAGCCCATAATGTTCAAAATCAAAGGCACTGAGGCGTAAAACAGTGTTGAGAATGGTTAAGAACTGTGCGAAATTTAGTGTTCTTAGCCCATAATGTTCAAAATCAAGCATTTGAGGAGATGCCGCAGGAGAGAATGCAGGATCAGCTCAATCAGACTGAGAGGCCTATGGCTTATGATGTTTACATCTCCCCATGAGGTTATGCCTTTGGGGATGTAGCTCTATATGGACAATTTATAACAACCCAATTCTTCACATTGCTTCTAACATTAGGCTTGTTAGCATTTGGCGTGGAATACATCTTTCCCATTTGCTGGTTTCATGAGAAAATGATGAAGACATTAGTAATGGTAATGTATAATTGATGTTGGAGCTCTCATTTTTAATAACCCAACTATTTAAAACATAGAGCTATTAAATATCTTTTGAGACTTCTGAAGTGTGGGATTGTAATTGAAATTTGAGAATAGGGATGGGTTTCAATGGGGCAGAGACATCCTGGGAGAATAGTCAAGAGGGTCACTACAAATTCATAGCCTTGAAATGTTCAGTGCCCCCTTAATACATTTTACACAAGAGAAGGCCAAGTGCTTCTTTCTCTTCCTAGCTTTATTTTCTATAATTACATGCTTGATAATTTATATGTAAAATTTTGATCAATACTTGCTCTTCATTTCTTTGTTTGCATTGCAATTACGTTTTGTCTTCACTCTCCTTTCCTAGGAGTCATCCAGATTTGAATATATCAGTATGTTATTCCGAGCTTATGCAACATCTAATGTTCACCGTCTGAATTATATTTAATCCTAGAAAATCTTCTGTTTTTACTCCAAAAATATGTTTTCTACTAAGTCTGTGTGGTGTCCAGTATTTTAATCCAGTCCTTTGGTGTTAATTTCTCTTGCTTGGAGATTAAGCGGCAGGACCCAGAACACTCTAACCACAAGTGTTTAAAATTCCCAGAGAGGAATTAGATGTGAAAGAAAAAAACACTTGAACTATACTTAGCCTGAAAATGGAATGTGTGGGAGAGGTCTGCAAGGAGGGTAGGAAAACAGAGAGCAAAGCAAAAAGTGTCCTAGCATGTTTGCAACACTGTAGAGGGGAGGGAGTACCCTTATTACTTATAATGTGTCCCTGCTTATCAAACAGCTTTTTAATTATCATCCATGGATTTGCCTATGGAGGTTGCCAATCTGCCAGTTCAAACATACGTATTCCTTGGCCTTCACATTTTTCTCATTATAAGTAAATTACCTTAGCATTTGCGGTTACACACCAGCTCCTAAGAGGTAAACAGCTCAGGTAAACTGGCCAGTTGAGTGTCTGAACAGCAGATGTGAGTGGCTAACTCTTGGCTTTGGCTTTTCTCAAGACAGTGCCCCTCTCTGAGGTTGTACTTAGGTTGCTAAGATCTCTATTTCTTGGACAGCTCCAACTTCTCTGATGTTTTTTTGTTTAATTAAAAAAATATTTCTTAATGTTTATTTATTTTTGAGGCAGAGACACAGCATGAACAGGGGAGGGGCAGTGAGAGAGGGAGACACAGAATCTGAAGCAGGCTCCAGGCTCTGAGCTGTGAAGTTGGATGCTTCACTGACTGAACCACCCAGGCGCCCCTCTCTAATGTTTTCCTAAAGTGAAGTTTTCATGGAGGGGCGCCTGGGTGGCTCAGTCGGTTAAGCCTCGACTCTTGGTTTCAGCTCAGGTCATGATCTCATAGTTCGTGCGTTTGAGCCCTGCATCGGCCTTCACGCTGATAGTACCAGAACCTGCTTGGAATTCTCTCTGTCCCTCTCTCTCTGCTCCTGCCCTGCTTGTGCTTGAGCACGCACGCTCTTTCTCTCTCATAAATAAATAAATAAATAAATAAATAAATAAGTAAACATTAAAAAAAGGTAAAGTTTTAGTGGAAATGTATCAGACATACAGAGGAGGACACAACCATGTACGTGCAGTTTGCTACATTTCTTCCCAGTGAGCACACCTTGTAACGTGCCTCAAGATGAAGAACTAGAACGTTGTTCACCCTCACGAGTGCACCATGGACTCCCCTCCTGTCACTGTTTCCCTCCTTACATGTAACCACTATTCTGACTTTTACCACCATAGAGTAATTTTTTTTTTTTTCTGTTTCTCTTTAACGTGAATTAACATCAGGTATTCTAAATGGCTGTAGAGCATTTAGTCCTTCTGGCTGAGGGCGTGGCCTGGGCATTTCAAGAAGAATGTTATGGGTTGAATTGTGCCCCTCAAAAAAGACAAGTTGAAGTCCTCCTATCCCTCCTATCCAGTACCTCAGGTTGTGACCTCATTTGGAAATAGGGTCATTTCAGATGCAGTTAGTTAAGATGAAGTCATGCTGGGATAGGGTGGGCTATTAGTCCAGTAGGACTTCCATCCTTATAAGAAGCATCCTTGTGAGGACAGAGACACGGGGGTAATACCATGTGAAGATGTTGTATTGGAGCAATGCATATATAAGCCAAGGAACGCCAAGGAGTGTGAGCAATCCTCAGGAAGCTAGAAAGAAGCAAGGAAGGATTCTTCCCTTCAGCTTTCAGAGGGAGCATGGCCCTACACCTTGATCTTGGTCTTCTAGCCTCCACAACTATGAGACAATAAACCTTTCTTGTTGGAAGCCACCCTGTCGGTGGAACTTTCTTCTTGCAGCTCTGGGAAACAAATACAGAGGGTTTGCGGTGGGCCTGGAGGTCCTCCTCTTTGCATCCCCCCCAAGGGTGCACCTGGCCGTTGCCCTGGCTACACCCTGTCCAAGCTGCTCCTGTCTGGATGGGTTTCCAGGATGCTCTGTCTCGCTCCTGGTTGCTCCACACCTGTGATGTGCCCTGTAGGAAGACAGAGGTTTTGTTACTGTTATATGGCTTTTTCCTGATTTCTTCGCTAGTGTTTTCAGACCGATCCAGTTTGGTATCCTGACATACCTCAGACGAAAGCCTTGCGTATCAGCCTTTTGGGTCTCTGCTGAGGGGTCCTACCTATCCTCCTGCATCCAGACTGGAGCCACATCCTCCATCTGGTTTCTCCAGTTCCTCTGGTCCAAACCATCTTTGATAGGAAAAAAAAAACAACATTATTCTTTAAATGCCATACTCTATTTTAGTATGGCATGCTGAAAATAAAGGTTTCATTTTGCTGTACAGAGGCATATCAAAGACCAATTCTCATCTGAGAAAATAAGCCCTCAGATCGAAATGCAGCCCAACAATTAGACTTTAGTAAGTAATCAGGAACTATGCAGAACATATTAGATAACAGAGCACTTTCTTTAGCAAAGGATTAGTTTTAGTCCGCCTTACAACTTATCTGTTTTTTATTCTGGGCTGAGTGTCTGGTGTGGGGAACCACAAGGATTGTACTGTTGTGAAATTCCCAGGGAGACGCCACAGACTCAGGCCACTTCCTGTGCTCTGGGCTCTTTTGTGTCCTTGCTTTGGGACCTAGGGTTTCGCTGGTGGCTTTTGACTTAAATGCTCTTAACACAGACTCTGTCCCTTAATGTCGTATGTCCATAGCATGTGCCCCTTACTTTCTGTCCAGAAGCCATTACTTACTGCTACTAACTATGGGGAAATCTTCAGGACATTTTTAAAAATCACAGACACGGGGAAGTTTCAAAAGTTTAAGTGATCCTACTTTTGGTTTCTGGTCTATTTGTCATTCCTTATTCTCATGCTAAGTCTCTTTCAACTGCTAGTTCCTGCTGTTTTTACTATCTATCTATCTATCTATCTATTTCTATTTCTGTTCTGCCCTCTGAGGAGGAATGCAAAAAAAAAAATGTGGTTTTAGGCAAATCATGTATTCAGTACAGTATGCATATTATGCAATAAAAATAATAAAATGTGCACCTCGAATCTGTAGTTAAGAGGTTAGAATGAGGCAGAAGGTTATGTTTGGTATGTTTAATTGTCTATGCTTAAATGTGTGACTATATGGGTTCGCTGTCTTGGTTCAGATACTCCTTATGCTCTGCGACCTTGTGCCATGGGATAAATGAGTAATAAATATCTGTGTCAGATGGATGGACGGACAGATGGATTAATGAATGATGAAACTGGTCCATCTTGAACAGTGATTTTATTGAACTACTGGTAGGATAAATTTCAGTTGGATTCATGGCTGCATCCTGTAGCCTGGAAGGATTTCCCTAAGCCCAGAAGGATTTTTTGGACTAGAGTCCGGGATCTAGAAGTGAAATCTCCTTGGCTTGTCTGTGGGACATGCTGAAACATTTGGCTAGTTGTGTGAAAATGGGGCCACAAGGTCTGACTCCCTTGTGGCCTCAGTATGACAGAGTTACTTCTTTCATTGGAAACCTAGTTTTTTTTTTTTTTTTTTTTCTATTTACTGACTTGGGGACCGCGTACACTTCTTTGGAAATCAGCCAAGAGACTGCTCTTCCCTTTCCCTCTGAAGAGAAATGCCCTTCTTCAAATTCCGTTTTGCCTTTTCTGGACTAGGTCATCTTATAGTGTGAAGAATGCAGCCAATAGTGAAGTTATCCGTATTTTGAAACATTTGCCTTTTGAGGTTTTCTCAGAATTCTTCTGTATAGAAAATGACACTAAAGGTGGAGGAAACCAATAGATGGGTCTTCACGTATTTGTGAACTTGACCTCAGTTTACACTTCAAAATAAAACTTGTTACAGTGTCCTTGAGCAAAAAGTTCCATTAATGTAAATAGATCATTGTTTTTGGTCACACTGTTTATAGGTCTGACCACTTCACGATCATTTTATTGCTTTGCTTAATTGTCTGTTTTATCAAACGTTAACTCTGACACATAGTAGGCACTTGCCAATCCCTTGATTCTAAAGAAAAAATTGTTTATCTTTCTGTGTGGTTGTGCCTTGGATTATTTTCTGGCCAGAGCACAGAACAAGGCATTCCAGAGAAATATTTGTTTTGTTTATCTGCTTGCTCAAACGCTCTGATTTTTCTGTCCAGGGTGGTGTGGCCAGGAGGCGAAAGTGGTTGTAAGATACAGACTGTCTTCTGCATCTACTTTCTCTTCAGTATGTTCTGTTTGCAACAGGATTAGTATAGGTTCGAATTAACTGGAAATTTATTTTCTCATTTAAAATACTATTAACTTCCCCTTTTGAGAGAGTCATAGTATTTTAATTATTTAGTTATTTTTACCTGACTTGAATTATCAAAGATTTATGTTTTTAGAGAAAACCCCATTTAAAAGGGAAATTTCAATTTTAAAGTATTTCTAGCCATTTGTAAGATTCACTGTCTCAGTAAACTATTTTATTGAATTATCTAGATTATTATTATTTTATTGAATTATCTATTATCCAGATTGAAAAACAAAAGAGCTTTGGCTCCAAAATAACATTTATATAGGCAATTCTCTGAGAGCAACCTAAATGTCCGCTAGTAGGGAATTGATAACTTGGTGATGCATTTGGTTGATAGAATATTCTACAGAACTTAAAAAGAATGAACTAGACCTTTCTGTATCACATCGATATGGATGGACCTCAAAGTACAGTGACAAATGCAAATTTCAGAATATTATATAATTGTCATGTAAATGTTAAGCATTACTTAAAACAAGGTCACATCCTATATAATGTTTATGAATGTGTGTGCGTGCATGTGAATAAAAAGTGGAACCCACATGCACATGCATGAACAGGAGGAAAGTTCCATGTTGACCTGTTCCTGGGGAGCTCTGATGGCTCTCAGGTACAGAATAAGGACCCAGGCAGCAGAGTCCCTAGACCAAACTCTGGCTCGCCACCTTCCTGCTTTGAGACGTTGGACAAGTTGACTTCTCTAAGCCTTTCTGTGTCCTTATGTGCAAAGTTAGAGTAACGGCGCCCATGCCAGTGCTGTGTGCGATCTGTGAGTTCCTGCGGGCGGGTAGGCACACCGCCAAGACTAGCTATTAACTGTTTTCATCATTACTCCCATCGGCGGCCTCACTTCTTCTGTGTGAAGCGTTCCTTCTCACCTCAGAATCTTAGCAAATGCCGTTTCCTCCGCCCGGAATGTTTTTCATTTTCACCCTATTTCATCTGGTTAACTCTTGAGTGGAGTTCTCTGAGAATTTCCCCCAAATTCTTCGAAGAAGCTCCCTGTCTTTCCCTAGCTGGGTCAGTTTTTAGCCATACCAATATTGTAACTTAATAATTAGCTGTGAACTTCTTGCTAATACCTGCCTCTCTCCTGGATTGTAAACTTCTTTTTTTTCCCCCTTCACTACTTTATCTTTAGATCCTTGAACAATGTCTGGTATAGAATAGGCATTGAGAAATTTTTTATTGATCACTTCAACACTTATTGTAGAAGGTAGAAACTTTCAGAGTTAATTTTATCAGGAAATAAATTTGACTCACTTTGCCAAAAGGATTAAACCTACTGGTATTAGGAAGTAAATCTAGGATTATATGATTTCATTAAAAAAATTACTTACATAAAAAAATCACATGCATTGGTTTATTTGTAATAATATTATAAAGTACCCCAAATTAAGATTTGCATCGTGTTTGTAACTTGGCTTTAGAGAATCCTCTGATGGATAATAATATAAGCACAGATTTTTATGTGCTGTGGAGAGCAGAAGAATTTCCAACACTTAAATTTCGATTTTATGTATGTTCATTTGATTGCTTACCCTCAAGCTAATTCACTTTTTTTCTTTTAAAAATAGCAAAGGAGGAATTAACAAACAGATGATACTTCCCAAGGGACAGAATAAGCTAAGTTCATTCAGAATTAACTGAAAAGTAAATAAGCAGTTTGGAAAAAAAGGGCTTTCATAAATCAGATTTCATAAATCTGATTTTCATAAATCAGAAACAACGTTTAAGCAAACTAAAACAGCAAACCCTTTGGAAGGGGGACTTTCAGAGTCAGAAGAAGGGCAGGAAATGGGTTTCCTCTCAGTTCTTGGTTTATTTACTATGGGAGAGAAACGTGAGAACACTTTAAAGTTTGAGGAAAGTCTGTGTGTTCAGATATTAGCATATTTCTCCAGGAAAGACATCACATAGGATTTTGAACTGATTCAGGTCCAGTTTTATTAGATAAGTCAGGGAGCAGAGCTAGAAACGGGGACTTGCAAAACACTGAAGGAATTTTTATGACTCTGATGGATAGCAGAGAGGTGAAATTCAGGGCCAGGTAAATAATATAAAGCCCTACATTGAAAAAGAAGACCACAAATTGTAGCCTTGGGAGACTTACCTCCTTCCCACCTTTGGAGACACACAATTTTATAACAGGTCACTGGGAAAAATTTGTAGCCATGTTTTCTCCATTCTATTTCTCTGTTAACTGTAGAATCGTAAGTAGAAATAATAAGTAACTGCATTTTTGAATGCTGAGTGTCTGTTCAGTCAGTCATTCATCAATCACAACACAGTTACTCGGTTTCAAGTATTTGCCAAACTCAGGGCATGAGCATCATTCGTTTGTTTGTTTTATTTGAGGGAGAGAGAGAATCCTAACAAGGCTCTGTGCTGTCAGTGCGGGGCCCGACTTGGGACTTGATCTCATGAACTGTGAGATCATGCACGACCTGAGCCGAAGTCAAGAGTCAGACACTTAACCGAATGAGCCACCCAGGCACCCCTTACTTTTTTTAAATGGAAGTAAAACATCTCTTCTTTAGAATTGTGCAAAATTAGTTGCTCTCAAAAGTATGATTGCGGCAGTCACTGCAAGATACCAAGATACAAACTTTGTAAAATTTTGGATGTGTGGACTCACAAAGTCCTGCTAATTACCATTTAACCTATTTATTTATAGTCATCTGCCCCCAGATCAAGACTGGAAAATACTTTTGAAGTCATATGGTTAGAAGACTCTGTGTGCTTTGGGGGACACAGGTTTAAATAACATTCTAATGCGTGTAATCAAGTTATATCCTTGACACTCAAGACCCACGGTCTTGACCCTTTGCCTCACCTGGCAGGTTGCTTCAGATGCAGATTCTCAGGCCCCACCCCAGACCTACTGAATCATCATCTACAGTTTAACAAGATGTTCACGTGATACCAGTGGACATTCAAGTTGGTTAAGCACTACTGTCCAAATGTATCCCAAGTGGTTCTTAGGACAAAATACCTTCAGTAACAAGTGACTTTGTTATCCAGTCAGTCAACCTGTATTATCTTTAGGCAGCCCAAATATTAGCAAGTTCCCTCCTACTGAGCTCAGAACTAACTTCTTGAATATTGCATTCCCTGGCTTTGGCTTAACAACTTGCACCCCCACTCCCCAGCCTTCAAACCAACTTAATGCCTTTTCTTCATGAAGGTCATTCAAACATGAGAATGGGCCATCTTGTTTCCTCCCTTGATTTAAGCTCCTCCAGGTGTAACTAAGTCCCCATCCCTCCAGCTGTTCCTGGTGTGGTACTGTTTGGGGTTTCTTTACCAACTCTTCAGAGTAGATCATTTTAAAGGATCTTTCCAACTTTAAAATTGTGATTGCTCTTTTACTTCAGCTGCTAATAAGTACTACTGGGTAGAAGATGATAGAAACCCAGGAGCTGCACTTTATTTGCATTTAAGGAGAATGACTCTGGGGCACAAATGTATAATTATCCATAATTTCCTTAGGCTCAAAATTCCGTTTCATGGTAGAGACTTCCATTATAATAGCTACTAAAGAGCACTACTTTGCCTTTCTTCTAACTTCTAAATGCATCAACTACTTGACATTTCAAAAGTGAAAATTAGCATTTTTTTGTCTATAAATTTTCATTTTCAAAGAAAAAAATTCCCTGTAATCCACAACTCAGCACATCAATGGATTTCATTTTTCTCCAGTGTCTTTTGGTAATGGGTCACACACACATAGAAATAATCTTAGTGTTCTCAGCATTTAAATGTTTTCCTTCTTGGTGGAATCTAAATATTTTTTATTTTATTATATGATTTTCATAATAGTTAAGCACAAATATTTCCTTATTGCAGGACATTAGAGTTCATAGTGGCTTCTGAAATAAAGTATTTGCCATATTTTTTTTTGTTTTGTTTTTAATTTGTTTCCTAAGAATTGTTTTTAAATAACATATTTTCTACTAACACCACAAGTGCACAGCATGCAGTCTTGGTTTTGTTTTTGTATCAGGGTTGGTCTTGTGTAAGAAAAGCTGTAGCAAGAGGAGTTTGAGATTTTTTTTCAATTTTTTTTTGAGAAAGTAGCCCACAGCACATTCTTAAACTAGTTGCTCTTCACACAAATTTCTCCATGCTTCCTTTCCCCTCACGTTCTTCTAGACATTTGAATTTGTCTTGACCTCCTCATTCTCCCGTCTCCCTTCCCTTCCTCCTCAGAGAATTTTCGGAGCAAGCTCGTCTCTCACCTTCCTCACCTCTGCATTTAACAATAAAGCTGTGTGTATGTGTGGAGAGAAGCTGAAAAATAAGACAGATGGTTCTTTCATTACCAGGTTGTTTTGGATTAATTAAGCTGGATGTGTTATTTTTTTTTCAAGGACACTGAGCCAGATCCTGTGGATAACCAGTCATGAACTATAGTAATGTAACATAGGCTGCTGGTTTTGCTCTTGGGTTTTTTGTTTTGCTTCTTGGGAATTTCATCATCCTGTAAAGCATTTTGGGAAGGGTCCGAAGTGAGTTTACCAGATGTGTTCATTAAGGATTTTTTGACAGCTTGAAGTTTTCCTTGGGCAGTTAAGCCTATTCTTAAGAAACATGCTGTCTTTGTGTTTTATTTCAGCACTTGCAAGTGAAGAAGCAGCACAACTCTTTGTTTTGGATTATTCCTAGCAGAGAGGCTCCAACAATTTTGCAGACGGACTCCTGGGCCTCTGGAACCCATACTACGTCCTTCACGTTCAGGAGCAGAGAGCCTTTGTGAAACAGATTCCTAATAGTGGAGGTAAGCCAAGGCAACACTACCACTGTCTCAGACTTCTTAGATGTGAGTGTGAACATTTGAAGTGTTCGTATACAATGTTGCCACCTCTAGCAGGTGACTCTTTTTTAATTATTTTTTAAAAAATATTTATTTTTTGGGGCGAGCACAAGCAGGGGAGGGGCAGAGAGAGGGGGACAGAGGATTTGAGGCTGGCTCTGTGCTGACAGGCTGACAGCAGTGAGCCTGATGTGGGACTCGAACCCACGAATCGTGACATCATGACCTGAGCCAAAGTCAGACGCTTAACTGACTGAGCCACCCTGGCGCCCCACCCTCTCCTTCTTTATATACAGCTGTCTGTTAATTTATCTCTTATTAGTTCAACATGTGGCCAGAGGGCCCATGAGACTATTAAAGTAACCAGTGACTGGTCAGCACATCCCAAAGTTAAGCTATGGAAGTAATAATAATAATACTAAATATATATAATTATTATTTTAAAGTTTATTTAAGTAATCTCTACACCCAATGTGGAGTTCAAACTCACGTCCCCAAGCTCAGTAGTCTCATGCTCTTCTGACTGAGCCAGCCAGGCACTTCTTAAATATTATTTTTATTCTCAGTGTGAATTTGTCTTGTTTGGGACAATCAGTATGGAAGTTAAAGAGTAATAAAATGCTGAAGTTAAAACTAGAACATTACATGCAGCACATGTATTATAGAAACTGCTGTTAAGCTGTGTAACCATGGGCAAGATGCTTGCCCTCTCTGGGCCTTGTTTTCTCAATAGAATGAACTCCAGTTCCCTCTCTGTCCTTAAATGCTACAATTAATAATAATTTTATTAAAGTATCTTAATATAATTTTTATGCGTATTCTCCTTACCGTTCCTGAACCCATGTACAAATTTAAGACTCACTTCATAAATTTATTCTGAGAAAGCTTGGGAGCTCAAATGTCCATCAGGAATTATCTCCATGTTTCTGTATAGCCCCATGCATCTGTATAGTATTTCCGATTTGTTAAGGTTCATCAGAAAGCAGTTATTCCACTAGTAAATTTGTTACGTTACTGTTTTGTTTGCAAATAGTTTTGTGAAGGACACCCACTGACTGAGCACATAACGCTTTAGTGGTCCTGGCAAATTTGGTCATTTGCAATGCTTTTGGGATTTGGTCCTTGGGACTCTCTTGAGCTCTTTGTTCACACCGAGATTATTCATGAGTGGCTTCAAAGCCCTTCCCCAGTGTCCTGGGCCACTGGGCTTGCAAAACTGTTGAGTACCACAAACTTAGCCTGGACATAAGGCTGCATCTTCAGGTTTCTTACTTCCAGATATATCTTAATTTAATGGAATCCGAGCTGTAATCATCTTGGGTATTTGTAGAACTGTCTTTCCCACCAATCTTTACATCTCTTGGCATCACCTGGAAATATTTTTGAGTCTTTATAGCATAATGGATTCTGGTGTGTGCCTGCGTTCAAATTCAGCTCTGGCCCTTACTGCCTGGGTATTCTTGAGGACGTTAGGATTTCTCTGTGCTTTCGGGTCATCATTTGTGTGATAGGGATGACAATAGTACCTTTCTCAAAGGGTAGTTTTGAGGATTAAAATAATTGCATCTGTAGAATATTTTAAACAGTTCTATTATGTAAATGTTCAGAATATAAGCTATTTTTAAAATTGCCATCTGCTGCAGTGTTTCATTTCTGCCCCCATCCTCTAGGGCTGACAGATACTCAGCTCTTCATCCTTACCTTGTTAGACATTGCTGATTGGCCCTGGTACTGTATTTCCTTCTGAATCCAGAACACAATGCTTGAATCCTTCTCAACAGTATAACAGCGTCAGAGACAGCTATTTGTCAATTCAAATTATTTGCAGAGTTACTGATTTTATTTCTTGCTTCAAGACATAAATTTGATATGCTGGTTCCAAGTCTGCATTGTTTGTTTTTGCTAAAACTCAAGAGCAGTTTTATTATGACAAGCATATAAAGGTATAGCTTCTGTAGCCAGAAATAGGGTCTCATTCAAGCATGAGTTTTGCTAATGAATTACTACTATCTTGAATGCCTTTCATTTTTTATTCAGAAGGAGATGAATAAGTCTTCCTATCTGCTTTGAAATATTGAAATGAATGTGCAGAAACAGCTAGCATAGTAATGAAGCTTAATCTTTTGAGGCTATTATTAGTATAATGTCACTAGTTCTTTAGGGTCTTTGCCAGGTTGTCACAAAGTTCATTTTTTTAGTAAGGGCTTGGTATATGGGTACCTGATATTTCATTAGTTTTAAATGGAGCATTAGAACAAGGTTGGGAGAGTCTTTCCCATGTGCCAGACTTTTACCTGAGTGCTTTATATTTACTACTTACAGTAGCTCTATTAGGTGGTATTATTCCCATTTTACAGCTGAGGACACTGAGATGTAAAGAGGTTAAGCAACTTCTCGGGCTCCTATGGTTAGCCAGATATGTAGAGCTGAGACTCAAACCCAAGGGGTCTGATTGCCACGCAGGCAACCTTAATGCCTAATTAGGCTGCTGCCTGCAAAGAATAAACTGCATGAAGAGGAAGATGAGAAGGTGGAAGGACCAAATTATAAAAGTCTTAAATGCCAGGCTAAGTGATTTTATGTTTATTTGGCAGACAATGGGAAGCCACTGAAAGTTTTCCTGTAGGGCGGGGTGACAGAGGTGAGAGCTGGGCTGTAAGGATTTTACATGAGGTACAGCAGGTGGGCTGGTTTAAAGAGAAGGGAGATTAGAGACCATTGCTAGAAGCTGAGAAGTAATGAGCACATGGGTTTTGGAAGCAGCATTAAGATAAGAGCTTGGGAACGCCCATAAATGGTGTGCCAAAGGGGAAGAGGCCAAGACACGTAAGCAGAGAGGTGAGACCCAGGCCAGTGAGTGCCACCTGAAGGAGGTGGTTCCGAAGTTGAACACCATGGAGGCCGGAGAGGATTGGAACAAAACAAAGACTAGTGGGCCATTACCGTGCACCCCCCATGAGACTGGAATTGTGCCGGGGAAAAGTCCACATTAAAATGTTCTGCGCTACCAACTCTGCTCCTTGTGAGTGAGGTCCCCTTGGGCAAGTTTTTCGATTGTTCTAAATCCTGGCTGTCTCTTTTGGGGTTCAAGTTGTGAATAACAGTAAGTGGAGATGCCGTTGTAAAGGTTGGGGTGGTGATTCAGTTGACCGTTTTAGGCAATGCAGAATGAAATGTGTGTCCTGTAGATATAATGAGAGGAGTCGTGTATATTTCCTGTCAGAAATGCCAGTAGTATCGTAGTGATCGTGGTAGTAAGTGGAAGGCTAAGACTGGAAACAGTATGGGACTGAAAATGTGTAGGGAATTTACAAGGCAACCGCAAATATTCCCTAGAATGTGAGGGACATTTTTCTCAAAGCCACTTACTTTCAGAGAGAATCTGACTAGTTTTCTCAGAGGAAGTTCTGTCGGTTGGAAAATTTAAAAGATCATGTCTAAAAGACTTAAAGGAAATAGTAGGGAACTTAGAATGAGCTTCCAGTTCCTCTCAGAAACCCTTTTTGTGAATCCCTGACCTTCTCAGTGGGTATAATTTCTCTTTCCTCTGACCTTTTCCATTAGTACTTCTCAAACACAGATCACCTGAGGGTCTTGCAGATTTGATTCAGTGGATCAAGGGTGTGGGGCTGCGATTCTGTATTTCTGCCAAGTTCCCAGGTGATGCCGACACTACAGGTCCCTGGACCCCACTCTGAATAGCAGGACTCTAAAATACTTTTTAGGTTTCACAACAGGTAAGCATACTTATTTTGAAATCGTGTAACGGTTCTCTCATCAGACTGAGCTCTATTTCCCATATCCTGCAGCACACACCCATAATGAGTGCTTGATATTTATAATCAATTCTTCTGTCAGTGGTTCGTATTATTCAGTGGTATCAATAACTTTAATTGTTATGGGTGGATTTTTTTTTTCTTTTAACTGAGAAATTGAAGCAGATCTGTTCAGGAATAGGCGCCAGAATACAATATAAAAATTTTATGTAAAGTTAAGCATGCATTTACTGTATGACCCATGAGAACATATGCTCACCCAAAGGCATGTACTTGAATGGTTGTACTTGAATGTTAGCTTTACTAACAATAACAACAACAACACCTTATAAAGAACCAAACGTCTATTACCTGGTGAATTGATAAATAATCGTCATATAGCCATATGATGAGTTACTACTTACCTATAAAAAGGAATGAATTCCTGGCACAAGAAACAATGTGGACAATTCTTTCAAAAGCATTATACGAATTGAAATAAGCTAGAAATAATATACTTATTTATGATTCTATTTGAATGAACTTTTAGAAAAAGCAAAAGTATAGTGATAAACCAATCAGGGGTCAGGAAATGGGGGAAAGCGAGTTGGCTGTAAAGAGGAACCTGGGAACCTGCAAGGGAGGGGTGGGGTGATGGAACATTTGGTATGATTTTGGTGGTTGTTACTTGGTATATACGTATGTCAAAACTCATCACATTGTACACCTAAAAGTGAATTTTATTATAGAAAAAATTTTATCTCATAAAGTTAAACAATTAGCCACAATCGTTAACCTGTTAAGATCTAATATTCCTTGGAGGTATTTTATCAGCGGGATATTAATATAAGGAAATAGAGAAAATTTCCACTCTGGGAGAAGAAATGGGTCTCTGGGAGAAATTATGAATAAACAGTAGGAACATAAGTTCCCTTAAAAGCTTCTTTGTGTATTTTTAATGTAGCTGAGTCTGAAGGGAGAGATCTTGAAAACAGGAACTTCAGTTCATTTATTTTTAGCATCCAGTATAGTATGCCATTTGCTGAATGATTTTAGTGTGCCCACTGTGCTATTAAAAAACAAAATTCTGCTGAAAGTCATTTCTGTGCTTTTTAATATTCTTTGCAGTGAGCACACTCAATTATCAGGGGAGCATTCAGTCATCTGCTTTGGCAGTGATGGCTTAGCTTTAATTAGGTAAAAAGATGTGTCTACATATGGTAAGGATGCAATCTGGCAAAAGCACTAGCTTTCTTGAAAGACTAAAAGGAAAGAGTGTGTGTGTGTTTACGTGTGTAGAGCTAGCTGCCTGTTGTTTTATTAGCCAAAGAATTGGGGGGAAAGGAGAGAAAGTTAATTATGCATGTTCTCCTTTTGCCATACAGAAAGAAAAAAACTATGAATTTAGAAATCAGCCAGAATGTATATAGGTGATCCAATTTGTTGAAACTAGACAGTTATTTGGGGGGGAGGGGGAGAGGGGGTGCATAAACAAAATCATAATTTTCTATTTACTCAATAATGTCAGATTTTTCCCCCTTAATTTGTATCAAATAGTAGTAGCTCAACATTTCAGATTTAAACTTAGCTTTTTCAGGTATAGTATGGCATATTAATTTTGGATATGCTACTCTTTATTCTTTAATTATGGCTTATTGAGAATTTTCAGGTCCTTCTAACAGAAATCCCATCAATCAGACTACTGAGTCTTTAAGATTTATCTTTTTAAATTATGAAGTGAACATTTTTTCATATAATGTTTCTAAGTAAGTGTATTATAATAAATGCATCTATTTAATGTGTATCATTCCTTAATTTTACTTTCAAAAAGGTAGTAAGTGAATATAAAGTTCATCATGTTATAGTTAAAAAAAACAACAAAAAACAGTGGTTATAGTTCCCCATAATGTGCAGTTTAAAAGCTTTCCATAATGTACAGTTAAGCTCAGATCTGGGTTTGAATTCTGGCCACTGCTCTGGTAATTGAGCATCTCTAGCATGGGGATGATAATACACTTTCTTTCTTTCATCATGTATGAAAGGGCTGAGTCTACTGCTGGGCATTTAGGAAATACTTAATAAACTGTGCTATTATTTACATGATCAACACCAAAGGTTCGTGTTTTTTGTATGTTCATGAGGCTGCTGGACACATTTGGATCATCCAATTAGTAAAAAGGGCCATACTTAAAGGGGTAGTAAATGAGTTAAAGAGGACTGAACCCTTTACATGGGTCACTTTAGGGTCCTGTTTGTATCCGCTAAGGCTTGGGCTATATTGAGATGGCTAGGTCTAGGAGGCTTAAGGGGACCTATGGGGCCAGAACAAAAACTCCAGAATTAACGCATAGCTAGAGCTGGAGCTAATGCTCACATGGCCATGTGATTACAGAGAACGCTCCTAAACCGAGCAATAAATACAAAGAGGAAGGCAGGCAGGATGTATGAACTGTTGGCCAAGTTCAGTCTTGGGTGTGTCAGTGTGAGCTAAGGACCTGTGGAGACCTAAATGGAGAAGGAACTCTCTGAGGGCTGAATGGACACAGGCTGCCAGCTGGGCCACCTAGTAAAGCTGTGGAGGTGAGCCAGGAACAGGGGCACCTGGCTAAGGGGAAAGCTGTGGCTGAGATCCTGCCCGTGCCAAGCTCTGTGCCCACAGGGCTACGGGGAGTCAGAGGGGATATCCTTTTCTCATATGTCCAAAGACATAGGTTGTTGAGTCTTTGGACATACTAGAAAAGGATATCCCCTCTGTGTTGAGCAGCAGTGTGTGGAGTATGAGGCAAGACCAAGCCTTGACAGGGCATCCGTCAGTCAGTGACGTAGCGGAGAGCATAAGGGAATACAGTGGATGAGGACGTGGCTTCAGATCCAAGTTACTAAAAAACTGGAAGTTTGGCTGCAGAGCTGCTGGGGTGGCTGAGAGAAGAATGCAGACTTTGAAAAACAAAACTCGTTTCAATGCACATTCTCCCAGCAACAGAACCCAGGCCTGGTGAAGGAGATGGCCAAGGTCAGTGTGGGATCAGCCGGAACCTGACCAAACTGTTGAGCTGCTGCTCTGGGGCTCCTCAGGCTCCCTTGCCTTGAGCCCGGGTCGGTCCTAGAGCTTGGGGGTGGGTGCTGAACCTATGGACAGAGAGACATTAGGAAGAGTGTGTAGCCAGGTGTAGAGGAAATGTCACAGAGAGGTGAGGCAGCCTGGGTCTGTGTGCTCAGCATCTGGAAATGTGGACATGAAGGATGTTTCTTCCTTTGTGTTGTTTGATATTGAGATACCCACAGTATTTGTGTGCTTGGTGAATGACTGCAGAATTATTGTTGAACATGCTTCATTCTAGCTGGCTGTTGGTCAAACAAACTCCTTTTGGTTTGATAAAGCATTAGGAGACTCTAAAACTAAAAATCTGACCATTTTCAAGTGTCCTTCCATAGCGTTTGTTTGTCTGTCTTTATAAGTAATGCTATCAAGCTTGCTCTGGGGCTCAGGAAGGTGCCTGAAAACGAGCACCCTCCTGTTTGCTTCTCATACACACTGGAGTTGGAGAATCACTGCTCTAGGACACTCAACAGAACCATGGAGGGGGAATAATTAACGTGTTGACTGAAATCCAGTAGAATGAGTTGGCAAGAACAAGGATGGGAGTAATAGGGTTTTGTTTCAGCCCAGTGTGTGACCATAACCTTTCTCTTGATTTCAACAATCCCTAGAATTTGTACTGCCCAAGGAGCTGGTAGGATAGACAAATTAGAGAAATGTGTTGTATTGTTTAGTCTGGTATCAAAAAGATGGGCTTGTGCCCATTTATGGAAGCTCACATCAGGAGAGAGGCGGCATAATGCATGGGCTCTGGTCGGGTAGATAAGGGTTGGAGTTCTATTTTTGTTACTTATCATCTCAGGGAAGTTACTGCCTCTCTCAGAGCTTCAGTTTTCTTCATAAAATGGCAGTTGTAAGTTGGCCACTTCCTTCACAGGGTGGGTGTGAGCATTACATGAGCTGATGCACCAAAAGCATTTATCACCAGCTTTGGCACGTGATGAGCACATGCTGAACACTCCTATCTTAATGATTCTAATGAACCGTTATTCATTGGGCATTTGCCATGTGCTAGGCACTTCCGGAAAACAAAACAAAACAACCCCCCCGCCCCCCCCCCCCCCCCCCCCCCCCCCCCCCCCCCCCCAAACAAAGCGTCTAGTCACAGGATGTATAACTACATTCAACAGCTATCCACTTAACATCTTCTGTGTGACAGGTATTGTTAGAAATGCTGGAAATAAAATGATGGACAAGACAGACTATCCTGCTCTTATGGAGCTCGTAGTCTAGTCAGGATAACTCTTGTCACATCTGTTAGAGTCTCTGTATTTCTGTAAACCCATCATTGTTTTCCTCTGTGGTTCTCTGGAGTACACATACTAGAGCAATGGTTCTCAAACTTCAGTATGCATAAGAATTATATTGGAGGGTGCTCGTTTTAATGCACATTCCTGAGATCCAGAGATTCAGAGCAAGTAGGAGCTCAGGAATGAGTATGTTAACAAGCCCCCATCTGGGGCTGACCCTTGGATCTGCCACATCACTTTGGGGCACGCTGCCCTAGAGCCATTTCCCTTTCATGGATATCTGAATTTACCCGTGGGGAGCTCTAGCCGCCAACGTAGCACTGTCAGGAAGTTATAGATTACAATTCTCCTTTGGGTTCTCCTCATGCTTTTTGTCTTGAGAGACAGGATGACCCCAGGAATGGAACTGGGAGGAAGAAATGGTCAGACCTTAAGTCTATGTCTGTCGCTTAAACTGTGTGACCTAGGACAACCAACTTCAGAAACTTTCAGTTTCCTCATTCATGAGGGGGATCATACCTGTGCACCGTTTGTCAAGCTTGGTTTGAGCCTTAAGTGAAGGAAGGGACATAAAAGCATTTAATGCAATAAAATAGACAAGACAGACTATCCACGCAGATAAGATACACTTATTGTTAAAGAGAAGGGAGGGGCGCCTGGGTGGCTCAGTTGGTTAAGCATCCAACTCTTGATTTCACCTCAGGTCATGATCTCATGGTTTTGTGAGTTTGAGCCCCACATTGGGCTCTGTGCTGACAGTGTGGAGCCTGCCTGGGATTCTCTCCTCTCTCTCTACCCTTCCCCATTCATGCTGTGTCTCTCTCTCTATCTCAAAATAAATATTTAAAAAATTTTTTTAAAAAGGGGAAACTGTTGCCAAGATGGTGCTCACTTTTGACATAGGTAGATTATTCATGTAGATTATTCATATATTGGTTTATGATAATTTAAGAAGAGATAAACATTTGATATCTGCCAACAGTTCCTGTTCTTCCTTGATGTCCTCTACCTACACTTGAGATAAATAATTACTTCATGACTTAAATTTTGTAAGTAATGTTATAGGGACCCTGGTCTTGGGAACAGATGCAGCCAAGAAGCTGAGTCTGTCATGTTTAATGTCAAGATCTTGAGACTTGTTTGTTTTGGTAGTTTAAGCTATCCTGAGGGGTTGCGGTTTTCTTTTTTTCCTTCTTTGCTTTAAAGCAGGCATATTTATATATTAAATGCTATATATTAAATATGTTTATATGTTCTGATTGGTTTTTTGTCAATATCTTTTGCTCAAAGCAACATGGTCATTCCATTTATAGCATTACAATTGGGGAATTTGTTTATTCATGGAAGCTTTTTTTCTACAAGTATGCAGAGGAACTATAAATGTTTATCACAAGGATATCCTGGCTGGCTCAGTCTACTTTGCAACTTGAATATGCTTTGAATTGCCCATGAAATACAGAGTTTTTCTCAGCTGGTGTATGCAATGGCTCTTCAAGAGTAGTTTAATTTTACTTTTTAAAGGAAAACATGTTCTCTTACACTTCTGGGTTTCCAGCTAAAACACATATTAGTGAATGAAAAACAACAAAATCTTGCTTATGGATACCTCCATGCTTTGCAAAGTAATATATAAATTTCCCAAAGAATGCATTTTGGGGGAACAGATAAGCAAATTGAATTGTAAATCTGAGTTTCTTCTCTAGACCTTCCTATACTGTTTTATCTTACATGTAAATAGGCTTTTAAAAAGTTGCTGATACTGGTAAGTGGCATCCATGTTGGGTGCTTGCATAAATGATGTTACTTTAGGTGGAGCCTTAAATAATTGAGCAGTTAAGCAGATTGGTGACTATATTGGCCCATGGTAAAATACCTTCCAGGATAGTCTCAAGCCTAACATTAGTAGTTTCTAAAACTGTTTCAGTTCAAGTTTAACTGGTGGATTCTAGAACTCCCAGAGTTGCCAAACACCCCTGATGTCTGACACCGTCAGCATGTACAACAAAAAAGGGTTAATTACAGTGTATATTTAAGGGAGTGACAGGATATGTAAATACAGCAAAACCTTGGTTTGTGAGCATAATTTGTTCCTGAAACATGCTTGTAATCCGAAGCACTTGCATATCAAAGAGAATTTCAAGAACCATTGGCTCAGTTGTGATCATGTGACATTTGCCATCACGTACTACTCGTATTGCAAGACATGCCTCGTTTATCAAGTTAAAATTTATCAGAAATGTTTGCTTGTCTTGAACAACACTGACAGAACAGGTTGTTCTGCCATCTAAGGTTTTACTGCAATTCCATTGTGTTCTTTGGAGTCTTGATTTGTCCTATATCCATGTTTGGGTAATAGCTGCATGGGTGAAAGAAAAAAGCATTTTGCTGAGGTCCCATCAATCAAAGGGATGAGAGAAGCCAAGTCCACATCAGTTCCCTGTCGGCACTGATAGGCCTGTATCTTGTCTTCATGAAGCATTGCTCATGGCCTTCGGTGAATGTTTAATATGATTACCTCTCACCTATACGACGAGTTGCCTTTTAGCACCCAGCTGGACCCCAGTTTGACCTTTCTCAATTCTCCCAGTACAGGGGGAAGAAGGAAGGCTGATATTGTTGAGCAAGTATACGGGCCAAGTAGAGACTTTTACTGATAGTCCCCAACCTTAGCACTCTCCATCACTTGGATTTTACCCAGTATTCCTCAAGAAACATAGAGCCATACCCCGCTCCTTTTTTTAACCTACTAATAATCCTGCAATTTATTTCTTTTTACCAAGGAGATTTTAAGATGATTTTTAAAATAACCCACAGTACATCAAGATAGCATACATTTCAGGTGGGTGAGGAAGACTGAACAAAGCAGAAAGAGAGGTGCAGGCCTGAGGGGATGGGAGCAGCAGATCTATGTGCGCTTTATAAACTGCTTTACTCCCTTCGCCATGTGAGGATATGGGACTTTGTGCAAAAGCCACATGCAACTGCATCTTTCTGTCAGGTCAGTAAGAAGACAGTGTAGGTTGGGGCCCCTGGGTGGCTCAGTCGGTTGAGCGTCCGACTTCGGCTCAGGTTATGATCTCACGGTTCCTGGGTTCAAGCCCCCCGTCGGGCTCTGTGCTGACAGCTCGGAGCCTGGAGCCTGTTTTGGATTCTGTGTCTCCTACTCTCTCTGCCCCTCCCCCATGTGCGCTCTGTCTCCCTCTGTCTCAAAAATAAATAAACATTAAGAAAAATTAAAAACAAACAAAGAAGACGGCGTAGGCTGCATCAGGATAGGCCAGGTCTCACACTGGCTTTCTCAAAACCCATGCATATTACTACTTAGAAAAAGAGCACAGCTGACAGTTTTAGAAAATGAACCACCGTTAAATACACAACCACATTCACATATTTTGTGTCCTAGGTTGTGCCGGGCACGCTTCATTTTGGGTAATCTACCTAATAGCTCAAAGAGGTAGTTTCTGTGCTCTCACCTGTAAACAGATGAGGATGCTCAGGTTGGAAGTGGTAAACTGATTTACCTAAGGTCCCCCAAGACAGGAATTATGTGGAATTGGGCAGTAATTCATGTGTTCTGATTGCCAACCAGTTTGACTCTTCATGGCGATCATGTGTGCTAGGAAGTATGTGTAAAGTGTGTTATTTAACTCCTCTATTTGCTTTCTCCTTACATAGGCATTTCTCACTAACTTATAATAATGGCATGTGGGGGTGGCAGCTGCCTGAATAGAAGTGAGAAGCAGCAGCTGACACCAAGGGAGGAGAAACCAGCGATTTCCTCTGGATAAGGATGGTGTAGCGAACAGTCCCACACCCTCGTTAGCTCCAGAGGAGCCCAGCATAATTATGACATTTGTTAAGATGACCCCACATTATCGAGGAAAGCTTAAATTGTATTTATCATATTCTGTTTATGAAGGCAAAGGAGTGCTTTATTTTAAGAGTTCCATTTGGACTTATTTTACTGTTCAAAGGGAGACAGCATGATCTTATCTGGAAATGCATCTACCCAGACTCACCATGTCTGCACTGCATTGCCCCGATGAAGGTTGATGGATGTGAACAAGAGGTACATGCAATTGTCGAAATGAACCAGAAACTTGACAGGCAAAAAGCTAGCATATTTGTTTAAAGTCCCAAGCATTGAAATCTACTGTAAGCACCATATAGTATATTAAATTTGTCTTTTGCATTTAATTGCATGTGGAAACGAGAACTTACTCATTTCTATGAAGTAAAAGTGAGAACAAAATATGTTCAGGTTTCTTAAAAATCTATCTTCTATGAAGGGTTTTTAAAATTTATATTCTAGCGAAGATTTTGTCCAGGTTTTTGTTGATCTACAAATGTACAATGGACCACACTGTTGATGTAGAGCAAAAATAAGCAAGAAATTAGCTGAAATGTACCTCTGCTAGGATACTGAAAAATCAAATGGATGCATCTAAAAGCATATAAAAGTTGAAGATGTGGAAAATATTCTTAGTAGCCTTTTTTCCCCAGTTTTTAAAAATTGCAGAAAGGACTTATAAAAATTACAATGCATGGCATTTAAAAATCATTCTGAGAGGCGCCTGGGTGGCTCAGTTAGTTAAGTGTCCGTCTTTGGCTCAGGTCATGACCTCATGAGCCCTGGGTCAGGTTCTGTGCTGACAGCCCGGTGCCTGGAGCTGCTTCGGAGTCTGTGTCTCCCTCTCTCTTGCCCTCCCCCACTCTCACTCTGTCTCTCTCAAAAATAAATAAAAATGTTAAAAAAATCATTTTGAGCACTGAGGAAATGCAATGTTTGTTTACATCTTAAGGCATATATTCACTTTCTGTTGAGAGAGTGAAAATAGGTATTTTTTACTGTTTCTGAAAACAAGTTTTGGGTCTGCAATACATGTGTAAAATTTTGTTTTGAATGCATGTTTTTCTTATCTAACATGAGAAAGTAGGATGGCAGCTGCTAGCTTTGAAACCATGGTACTGTTGATAGGTTTACGCATCATGTTGTATTGACTAAACAGGCTGAGGAGAAACAGAAAAAAACACTCTTTTCCTACAAATTTAGTGAATATTTCCAAAAATAGTAGGCCTACTTCATTTTCTTTTCTTCCCTGTCTATATTCACTAATGCTTATTTTGAGCTCTTGTGTGAACCCATCTACATAACAAACGATAACGCTTTTTCTTTGGACTTCATTTCTTGTGTTTCAGGTGGGCCAGCCATGAGAGGGTACCTTGTGGCCATATTCCTGAGTGCTGTCTTTCTCTATTATGTGCTGCATTGTATATTATGGGGAACAAACGCCTATTGGTAAGTTTCATTTTTGCTCTTTAAAAATAATTCCCGGGGCACCGAGGTGGCTCAGTTGGTTGAGTGTCTGACTCTTGATTTTTGGCTCAGGTCATGACCCTGGGGTCATTGGATCAAGCCCCACGTTGGGCTCTGCACTGAGCATCGAGACTGCTTAAGATTCTCTCTCTCTTCCTGTGCTCTTCTCCCCCACTCATGTGCATGCGCGTGCTCTCTCTCAAATAAAAAAATAAAAGTAAATAAAAATGATTCCTAAACTAGTCTTTGACACAGTCACACAAATGATGTTAGAAGGACCTATAAAAAACAAAACAACTCTTTAACATTTTGAGCCTTTTTTAGCTTTCCATGCTAAACTGGGGTTTTACCATTCTAGTGTCTTGTACACTGTAGCTTTAACAGTTTCCAAACTGATAAAACAGCACCTTATTTTTATTGACAACAGTGAAGCAGTGGTGTTGCCCATCTCTGGAACATAATATTCTTTATATAATATTTCATCTCCTTGAATTGGTGGAGTAATTCTTGGACTCAGTGGTTCTTGACTGTTGAGCCTAAAATGCTTGGATAAGATAGTGATGATTAAAATAGAGACACTGCATATGGTTTTCTTTGTTTAAAAATATTCGGTGCATGATGACACACATTATGAAACCACTTTGACTTGAAATGTCTCATAAAACTTTGAAGAAGCACAGATAGTTTTATGGCAGAGAAAACTTACAAACTAAGCTTTTCATCCTTTTCCCTAATTGTCCTTTGGCTAGGAGTAAAGTTTTGATGACCTTTAAATCCTAATGGATGGTAGTATATGATATCAAAATAAGTCACATGACAATTTTCTATTTTAGACGAAATACCAGCACTCTTTGCCAGTTTTTCAGTAGGAAATTCTAGATCATGTTTCTGGTTGTGTCCCCCCACCCCCGTCTAGATAAAAAAAAGTTCATGCTTCTGAATTTACTTCACCACTTGTTGATTGAAAAATTATTGTAATGCTCTTCATGGAAGGAAGTTAGGCAGATGGTCACTAGAAAAATCCAATGCCAGGTGGGGGTGGGGGCTGGCCCAAAGTTTCTAGGGCTTGGACTTAAATACTGAGCTAGAGGACTTAGAAGTCTGATTATACACCACATGAAGGTTATACACGGTGTTCTCTCCTTCCGTCTTTGCCACATCCTGTCTCTGTACCACTCTTAGTAACGGAAGGTAAGAATAGAAAAGAAAGCAAGGAGTTTACTTTGTAAACAAATCCTATTGTGTCACAGGGGAAATGATAAAGAGGACAATGCAAGGAGTGTTGAATTCTGCAGTCTTTTGTCATCCGGGTTTGAGAGTGTTTATGACCCTCCTAAGCTAACCCGTGATACTAGTCACAGAAAATACCGGGGGAAATTACCTCAGGTGGGTTTTGTGCTGTGAACTTACTTCCTTAAAAATTATTTAAGACACGTAACTTTTTAATTTTTATTTATTTATTTTTATTACTTTTTTAATGTTTATTTATTTTTGAGACAAAGACAGAGCATGAATGGGGGAGGGTCAGAGAGAGAGGGAGACACAGAATCCGAAGCAGGCTCCAGGCTCTGAGCTGTCAGCACAGAGCCCAACGCGGGGCTCGAACCCACTGACCGTGAGATCATGACCTGAGCTGAAGTCAGAGGCTCAACTGATTAAGCCACCCAGGTGCCCCTAGACAGGTAACTTTTTTAAGCCACCCAAAGGTTGTCTTCAGAATATCCTAAAAGTTTTTCTGTTTGACTAACCTTAGAAACCAAGTAATATCTTTTACTTCATTTTGTCCTCAGAATGTAATTTGGTTTTTATGATCTAATGTGCTGATCCACCATATTTATGTACCTTCCTAACATATAAATCAAGGGATTCTTGCCATGTATGGTAGTCACAAAAGATGTTTCTCTAATAAGGACTTTACTAGTTTCATAGTTTAGAAATCTAGCAGTTCTTGGGCGTCTGGGTGGCTCAGTCATTTGAGTGTCTGACTTCGGCTCAGGTCATGATCTCACGGTTCATGAGTTTGAGCCCCTCATCAGGCTCTCTGGGCTGACAGCTCAGAGCCTGGAGCCTGTTTTGGATTCTGTGTCTCCCTCTCTCGCTGCCCCTCCCCAGCTCAGACTGTGTGTGTGTGTGTGTGTGTGTGTGTGTCTCAAAAACAAAAACATAAACCTAGAAGTCCTAACTATGTGGATTTCTAAAAAATTGAGACTACTTCTTTTAGTTTGTGTCCTGTGATTATAGAAGAACATGGATTAGTTTTTTAGATGAATTCTTCACATAATTGATCATTAATAAAGTCTTCTGTTAGGCTGTTATGAACCTGGCTAGCTCTGGATCCTGCTACTCTGTCCCCCTCATTTATTTTTGTTGTCATGCTCTGTCTTGTTTCACAATACCCTTTTAAACTGTGGAGACAAGCACTCCATTCAGGAGACCCAGAAGGTCCTAACCTGTGCCAAGAATAGAGGAGAGTGAGATAGGACTCTGAATGGTGTAATTTGTGGAGTCCAGATCACAAGGCTGCCTCTGTAGAGCTTCAGGTCTGTGTTTCTATGGTAGGTGTGCCCAGTTGTGGCACGGGGGACCTAGAGAGTCATGTGCACTGGAGTGTGTTGGGTTTGGCAGGCTCTGGGGAGACTTCCAAGAAGTCAGCCTACTTGTGGCTTCCACAATGTGGTGACCCCTAGCCCTTCTCGAAGGGCCCTTTGTTCACTGCTGGTTGAATCCCTTCTGGGTCGCTTGTCACCTCAGCCTTTTTCACCCTCTCGCCTTGTATCCATGCATCCTCAAATATGTGAAAGGTCCTGGAGAAAGTACGGTCATCCCTCAAGGGTTTCTGTGAGGATTTTTAATTCCATGCCGGAGAAGTCTTTCAGCGGTTGTCTCCAAGTGGATTCCCAGGGCATTTGCTTTCCTTTGGGCGGGCTTCCTGGTTCTGGTTTCTGAGTGACCCTGTTTTTGTCTCCTAGGGTGCCACCTGTGGAAATGAAGCGGAGAAATAAGATCCAGCCTTGTTTATCGAAGCCAGCTTTTGCCTCTCTCCTGAGGTAAAAAGATAAAAGAAATTGTGACCTACAACATGTTTAAAATGTGTTTATAATCACTTTTCACGCTTGTTTACTTTTCTTCGCATGAAAAGTATGAAAGTAGACTTTAGCAGCGTGAAGTAGACACTCTATATTTAAGGAAGAGCTTGAATATCCTGGCTGTTTTTGTGCTTTTGGTCAGAGCTCTGCATATATTTTCAGAAAAGGCATTGAAGAACTCAATCAGACCAGTTACTCTTTTTACACAGGTGAGATTAGAGAGCTCTGTTTGTATTTGATCATAAAAAGTGAACTGTTCTTCAGGGCTTTATTTCTCCCCTTGTTGTTCCCATGTTGTTTTTTACCCTTATTATTTTGTAGCTTTTTTCCCCCCTTGTCTCTAGGTTAAACTTCATGATGAGAAATTTTTCCTCACCATGACTTTCAGTGAACTACTTGGAATGTAAATAACGATCTTTATATAGTTGTCAGGACTTGCACAATATCCACAAATATTCTTTTCCTCTTTCACCTCAACTGTGACAGATTGCTGGTCAAAACGCTTCTAGAGAAATAGAAATAAATGACAGTCTGGTCATGTGTAATTGTGTAAAACAGGTCCAAGCTTTTCAATATGTTATCCATTAAGGATCACAAGTTTGTATATTTGTAAATTTTCTTTGCGTAGTATACCGCGCGTTTCCATGACTGGTTCTTAACCTTTTAAAATCGACTCTCGGGGCGCCTGGGTGGCACAGTCGGTTAAGCGTCCGACTTCAGCCAGGTCACGATCTCGCGGTCCGTGAGTTCCAGCCCCGCGTCGGGCTCTGGGCTGATGGCTCAGAGCCTGGAGCCTGTTTCCAATTCTGTGTCTCCCTCTCTCTCTGCCCCTCCCCCATTCATGCTCTGTCTCTCTCTGTCCCAAAAATAAATAAACGTTAAAAAAAAAAAATTTTTTTTTTTTTAAAAATCGACTCTCTAGGAAACTGGATACATAAAATATTTCTGCATATGTTTACAGGTATATCATGGCTACTATAAGCACTTTATAAGATGATAAATCTTTCTAGTTAGGACCACTGCAAAACTAGAAGAGTGGTTTTAAACTTTTTTAACCATGACCCCATAGTAAGAAATCAATTTTACCTTGGAACCCAGTATACACTGGGTATAAATACATTTTACTTTGGAAGCTGGCATACATAAATAAAGCTGGACCCCTGAGAATGCTGACACTCTCAAAACTGAGTCTGGGATACAGATCATAGGTCATGCAGGAAGGGCCCACCCTCACCTGTTTCCTTAGTCTGAATATGGTGTGAGTTCTTAGCCCAGCTCTGAAGACCTTAAGCTCGTGTGACTTGCCCAAGGTGTAATGGCTCCTGAGTGGCTACTATGGATGCAAATGAAACCAGAATGAAACTGAAGCTATTTCACCCCTATTCTGTGCTTTATTTCCATTTTGTCATACAGCCACTGAAACCCCAGGGCACTCTGATCTGCACCTGCAGTTTTTAGACTAACAAAAGGCAAAGCTGATATGACAGGAAAAATGGGGCCAAGTGTGGGGGATTGGGGTAAGGGTGAGTTTGACTTGTTCCTTCTCTTGCATTAAAAGCACTTTGATTTTCTTTTTTTCTACTTCATACTGGTTCCATAAAGAAGTAATACAGAGTTGAAATTCATTCAATCATTTATTAACCGTAGGGAACCTGCCTACTCTGTGCTGATTGCTTAAAGTGAGGGGAAAAAACAGAGGCACATCCTATCCTCATCGAATGGTCTCTCTTGTCTGAGAGAGGACCTGAGTGGGGGCAGTGGGGCATAGCTCAGCACAGAGCAGGCAATAAGAAGAGCATGTCCATAATTGTTGTTCTTCAGTACGTCTTAATGCCAGCAAGAATCCTAGGTGTATCTAACTGTTCTTTATTTTCATTTTTATTTTTACTTTTTTTTCATAGCTGACAAAACTTCACACATATGGTACTTTTTAATTTGGGAGTGGCTTAGCATCCGTGCTTTATTTCCCCTTATTACCTCCTTTGTCTCTTCCTGTATATGGCTAACATTTTCTCACTTGGTATTGATTTGTTTTTAAATTTTGATCCCCCTCCCTAGCCTCTAGAGTTGTGACAAAACTTTGATTCCACAGCCTGGGTAGCGTTTCCATTTTGGTTTTGTAGTTCCATTGCACATTCCATTCTCTATTCTATTTAAATTCCGTTTAAGGTGACTTTTCAATAATTTTACATTTTAAAGTTTGCTTATTTTGAGAAAGAGCAAGAGAGCAAATGGGGGAGGGGCAGAGAGAGAATCTCAATCAGGCTCCGTGCTGTCAGTGCAGAGCCCAACTCAGGGGCTCAATCTCATGGACTGCGAGTTCATGACCTGAGCTGAAGTCAAGAGTCTGATGCTTAACCAACTGAGCCACCCAGGCCCCCCAAATAATTTTAATATTAAAACATAAGACCATAAATAAGCATTGAAGTGAATAAAAAAATACTTTAAAAATAGTTACACAATCGCATATAGTCCGTATATCAACGTGAGTATTACACTTCAGTTGTCTTCAGTTGTGATTTTAGAAGGCTGCATATATTGTAGGCATTTGGGGGAAACGATTCTTTTCCTTTTCTTGCAGGTTTCATCAGTTTCACCCTTTTCTGTGTGCAGCTGATTTTAAAAAGATTGCTTCCTTGTATGGTGGCGATAAGTTTGATTTGCCCTATGGGATAAGAACATCAGGTCAGTAATATTATTCTTACCCAGCCCTATTAATAGGAGTGTGTTTGATGTGAACCACATGTTTATATAATTTTAAGGCCTTTTCATCTTACTGCTTCATGAGGATTCTTAAATGATTCGGCAATTTGTTGAAGGAAATTAAATTTTAATTCAGAAATCCCTACTCCTTTTTGGGGCAGTGTGGAATTCTAGAATAGAACAGGAAGTTTGTTGTTGTTTTTTGAGAAACTGCTCTTTACTTTTGTCTAGCTATGGTATTATTCATGAGTTCTGATGCTGTATTTTATTCTAGTATAGAATTAGCAGGATTAACCTGTAGGTTAACTTCCTTCCTGTCTCCCTTTTTGCCTTTTTACCTCTGAGTTTTATTTTATTCCATCAATGTAAGTTCTAACTTCTTGATCAGCCTTTTAACCAGTGGGTATTTTGCTAAATTGAGAGAGAAATTACTCTATCTGCTAATGACAAAACCGTTTTCTCTCCACTTACTGACAACTGATTGGCCTTAAGCAGCTTTATGTTGTAGATTTTTGAGAGACCCTAAAAGCCCAGTAGGTGACAAGCTTAGTTTTCTGAGTCAGATTTTATGTATTCAGTGGATCCTGTTATGTGTGGTGTGTGTGTGTGTGTGTGTGTGTGTGTGTGTGTGTCTATGTGTGTGTATGTGTGTGTATAGGTTTAAAAAAATATTGCAGAGAATTTGATAATTTAATACATTTAAATTTGCTGAATATTGGTTTCTATACTAATATCAGTTTCAAAGGCTATATTCTACACTAATATCATCTGATGTTGGTATTTTTTTTAATGTCTTATTATTAATTTTTGGGAGAGAGAGACAGACACAGCATGATCAGGGGAGGGGCAGAGAGAGAGAGGGAGACACTGAATCCGAAGCAGGCTCCAGGCTCTGAGCTGTTAGCACAGAGCCCGACGTGGGGCTCGAACTCACAAACCATGAGATCATGACCTGAGCTGAAGTCAGACACTTAACCGACTGAGCCACCCAGGCACCCCAGATGTTGGTATTTTGGGGTTACTTTTTCAGAATTGTTGTCAGATAAGGCTTTTTTTTTTTACCCCCCTGGAGTTTTCACGAAGTGTCTTTAGAGCAGTTTTGAGCGTACCTATTGAGTAGTGCCTGCTAACTGCAGTTGTATTGTTAATTTCCACCAAGGAATAAATCCACATGGATTTACAACTTTGAAATGGGTTGGGGGAGGGATCGGGGGGGAATACCTAGGGTTGCTTACTAGGTATCTAAGAAGCCATAATTCCTTTTATTTATAATATGTCATTTGTTTTCTAGCGGAATATTTTCGACTTGCTCTTTCAAAACTGCAGAGTTGTGATCTCTTTGATGAATCTGACAAGTGAGTTTATTTCCTCGCTTTTGTTTGACTTTTAGTTTTAGCTAAGGTGGTTCAAAATATGCACCCCAATGTAAAATGTCTTCACTCAAGAAAATTCCATAGTAGTTGTGCATGACTAAAATGTCTAGTAGTTGTTTCCATGACACTTCAAATAAACACATTACAAAATTAATTTAGAAACTGCAAAACTGGTTGCCTCAAAAGTTTGCAGAGTCTTATGATGAGCAATCCTAGTCCCAGGTCAAGACATTTTAACCCACATTCACCTCTCCTAAATTGTTGTTACTAGAGAATTAATTCGTAGCCCCTGTTAATCAGCTCACAGCCCCTCCATAGGCTGTCTCCTGTACCTTCCCATGTATCTTCTGATTGCTCATGAGGATCTGTTTTGTTTCACTTGAATATTGGATTTCAGAAGCAGCTCTCTTTCTCCTATTCAGAATTATACTGGAGGAAAGAGAACAGTTGGTTGAGATAATACTTCTTCTGACTACAAAAGGTAATTTAATGTGTAGAAAATTCTGGTGTCAAGTTAACCATCTAGGAATGAAATTGCTAAAGATAGACTCTTTAGCTGATACACTTATTTTTACAAAGGTAGACTTTCTGTACAGATTCTTCATCTACCTTTTAGGATTTGGCCAGTGGTCAGCTGGGGGGATGGAATAGGCACTCCATTAAAAAGCAAAATGACAGAATTTTCCCTCTTGCCCAAGAGGACAGAAGTGCTATTTAGCAAATACATAAATGAGAGTAGTGGACAGAGATGTGAAAATGGGGATAGAATTTACAGAACAGAGCTGGAGGAGCAATGCTAGATTTTGTCTGAAATTCTCTCCTTTTTTCTCTGAGAGCCCACATGATCAAAGTGTGGATTATGTAATGTTGGCTCATTTCAGCTGTACTTAGTACAATTTAAAACTATGCCATCAACTTAATTTGTTTTTGATTGCATATGAACAACAACCATGTATGTACTTTTCTAGCCTAAATTTTATGTAGCTCATGGGTTGAATTTTGTGCAGATCTTTGGCATATGTGCATTATGTCCTGCTCTCTAGTTTTTACCACTACCCTGCAAAGTATGCTTGATAGTCTTTTTTTTTTTTTAATGGAGAAACTAAAACTAGGCAAACATACATAGTTTGTTACAGTGGGTAAAAGCTACAGCCAGGATGTGAACCTAGAGAGCTCCATCCAGTGCCCGGATGTGTGACTTAAGAGTAATAGTGACTGTACCTTAAATATTTGGAGCAAGTGTCTACAAGGTCCTAGTCCCTGTAAATGTGAGCTACTGCCAGGATTCTTGGGTGTGTATGACTAGAAGTTTCACTCTTTCCTGGTCTTTATCTTAGAACTAGACTGTACCATCTGTAGGTGCTTTCAGAAGCCCTTCCCACACAGGAATTCATCATCTGCGTGTGCCTCAGCCAGGCTTGTCTCTCTCTTCTTGCTGATGTGGTCATGCTGTTTCCTTTCCTCCTTTGTCACTGAGCGTGGACCCCACTCCCAGCATCAACCCATGTCCCCATGTCAGGCTCTTAGCATCACCCGTGTTGGAAGAGAGGTGGGTGTGGGTGGTGAGGAGGGCTGGAAGATCTTGCTGATGGCACAGGAATCCTTTAGTCTGAGTTTGTCAAGAGAAGTAGAATAGAATGTGCAGTCAGAGACTTTTCAGGCACAGAGGGAATGGAAAATCCCCTTGTGGGATCTCTTCGGAGTGCACACCAAGAAGCAGTCACATGATCAGCCTTGCTGAATTGCTTGTTTGTGCAAACCTGTTTTCCTAGGGACTTGACAAAGAGTATTTTGAAAGTAGATGAGAATATACTTGGGACAGTATTTCCTATTTCATATTAACTTTTGGGATGGGTTCACATGTAATAAACTATACCTGTATTTTAAGCAAGTCATTATACATTTATCTGAATGGCACTGTATAACACAAAGACAATCGCTGGCCGGTCTATGCCTGAGCAGTGGATTTTATTTTATTTATTTATTTTAAAAATATTTATTTATTTTGAGAGCGACCACACATGTATGCATGCACACAGGGGAGGGGTAGAGAGAGGAGAGGGGGAGAATCCCAAGCAGTCTCTGTGCGGTCAGCGCAGAGCCTGACATGGGACTCGAACTCATGAACCGTGAGATCATGACCTGACCTGAAATCAAGAGTTGGATGCTCAACCAGCTGAGCCACCCAGGCACCCCTGAGCAGTGTATTTTAAAGGCAGAATATACTCCAGAAAGGCAGAATGTACTAACCTGCCTTCTTGTTGCCTCAGAGTAAACTGTTCCCTAAGTGACCTTAAACATCTCCCATTTCTCCTCTCAGCCTGGGGAAAAATGCTGTAGGACAAACAGGTCTGAGAACAGTCTCTTTCTCAGGCAGAGAGAATGAACTGCCCCCCAGCTGTGGATTCAGGAGCGGGGTTGGGGGTGAGGGGGGCGCCCCATGGACCAAGAGGAAGCCTTGTTGGCATGAGCTGCTCACATGGTCAGTGGGTCTGTAGGGTCGGGATTGGGATGAGCAGAGAGAGGGGAGCTCCACTCTTTCCATCCCCTTCCTCCTTGGGCTGCTCTCCACTGATTTTATTCTTCCTTTATCCTCTTGGTTTCTTCCAGAAGGTTCAGACATCTGGTCATTGTTTCAAATCCGAATCCTTTATAGTCCTACCAGATTTAAGTCCTAGTTTTGTTCAGTTACATTATTCAGTTCATGTGATGCCCTCCATTGGGACAGATTACGCTGTGAATGGGAAAGTTCTAAATACCAGATGCATTTACAAGAGAGGAGTCTTCCTCTTTCCCACGGGTGTCACATAAAGGAAGTCTGCAGGTTAGCATGTTATTACCCATTTGATTTTATTTATCTTTTTGTTTTTAACAAGAAGTATACTCTTTGGCTTTTCCCTTTATATTGTTTAGTTTCTCTCCTGAGCAATGACCCACCAGGTTGGGGTAGGGTAACCACCGAGGCACCCATACGTTGCCTAAAGAATTGTGATTACCTAAGCTTACCTGTCTGTGCTGTGTTGTGCGGCTTGAGGGCCAGACTCAAAAGCAAAGTGGTGAATTGTAGAGAATCGTCAGAGGCAGGAAGGGTGGAGATCTAGTCCAACCCCCTCATTTGAAATGTGAGAGAGCTGAGGTCCAGAGAGGTTATGTGGAGGTCTGCAAATTTCTGTTTTCAGTACCTCCTTTCACATTTTAACAGAGTAAAAGACAGGAAAGACCGCACAACCGAATGTCTTAAACTGAGCATCATCTGAAGAGCTAAGGGGAAGAGAATTCTGGAATTGTGAATTCTTTTGGATATATTGTTAAGGATTTCCAGGGCTATAAATCTTGTGCATTATTGAATATAGCTTATGCCTTTATTCTTAACCTCAAGCCATTTTTAACCAGATGATCTTTAATACTTTGGCAGGGTTAAACCAAATCCTCTCCAAGTTACATGTGTCAGTTCACTGAAAACACATATATGTTAAATAGGTTTCTTTTGTTCTCTTAAAGATACATGATCTCCATAGACTCTTCTCTTCAAGGAGAGCTTGAAAAACAGGGTTTTGGGGGAGGGGAAGTAGAGGGAGGAAAGGGGCGGGCAGTAAGGAAGTGGGCAGGCATGGGACTGCTAAGTAGATGAGTCAGTACTTGTGAAAAACGGTACAGTTTTGTGTCCTTGGGCAAGTTCCTGCATTTCTTTTACTCTTGTAAAAGAGAGTAATGGAGCTACATATGCACCTTATGCCACGGTCAGTTTTAATAGTTAATAGTTAAGTCAGTGAAACCGTTGCACAGTCATTAAGTCAACCTAAGCATTGGTACTGTTTTTGCAACTTCCTGTGAATCTAGAATTATCTGGAAATAGAAAGCTTACATTGAAAACATGACCACTGAGCTTCTATATGAATGTTCATAGGAGCATTAGTCATAGTAGCCCCGAAGTGGAAACACCCAAATGTCCAACTGCCGAATGAATAAATTAAAGGTATATCCGTATAAAGGAAATTATTTGGTCATAAAAAGGAATGGGGTACTGATTCATGCCACAACATGGACGAACTTTGAAAACACCATGCTCAGCAAAAGAAGCCAGTCATGAAATAGCAAGTACAAGTATAGTTACATACGATACAACGCACGTACCACATACAATTACTGCATGATTCCAGTAACAGGGAGTGGCCAGAATAGACAGCGTTATGGAGACAGAAAGTAGATTTGTGGCGGTCAGGGGCGGGGGAGAGGAAATGGAGAGCAAGTGCTACTGGCTGTGGGTCTGAATTGGGTGGTGGTGATTGTTGCACAGCTTTGTGAATATGCTAACAGCTAGTGAATTTTAGGTAAAAGGATGAATTTTACGACGCGTGAATGATATTCCCATTAAAAAAATAAAATGTTTTTGAAAAGAACTGGGGGTGGCAGTGACCTCTCATTTCCTCTCTAGCCTCTGTGGCACTGTGTTTGGAAGGGACTGTGAAGCCGTGCCTAGAACCAATGGTTTCTCTTTGTCATCTTTTCTGTATGCTGCTGCTGCTGAGTTCTTGGGATCCTGGTTGCTCCCTTTATTCCCCAAAGCACAGCTCACATGAGGGGGCCATGGTTTACACATTTCACTAACGATTGAGGATATTTAAGGAAGACGTATCACAGAAAAGCAATACTTAAAATGTGCGTGTGTTACAAGGCCCTGACCCTTTCTGGCTGGCTGTGCATGTATCTCTTTAGCACCAGTCTGCCCCCCAGCCCCAGGGCATGCTGCCTTCTCCTTAGTGGGAACACATTCTCCCTCAGCCAGAGCAGCAGAAACCCTGAATCACAAAATCTCAGCTCCCACTTAAATGCGTGAACCAGGGGCCCTTGGGTGGCTCAGTCGGTTAAGCGTCCGACTTCGGCTCAGGTCATGATCTCACGGTCTGTGAGTTCGAGCCCCGCATCAGGCTCTGTGCTGACTGCTCAGAGCCTGGAGCCTGTTTCAGATTCTGTGTCTCCCTCTCTCTCTGCCCCTCCCCTACTCATGCTCTGTCTCTCTCTGTCTCAAAAATAAATAAAAACATTAAAAAAAAAATTTTAAATGCGTGAACCAGCTCTCCACCTCCCCCTGTCACCATTGCATTCTGGGAGGCCGCCAGATTCTGTGAAGAGTGTGTGAGGCCAGCACAGGCGGTTACAGAGTAACTCTACATAAATACCTTACTGAGCCGAAGCACCGGTGCTAAGTCGGTTGCCTGCTCATTGGACACGGGTTTGTGACAGCTGCCTAGTTGCTCACCCAAGCGGGATCCATTATGTTACATCAGCAGAACGGGGCCAGATTGGCAACCAGCTGGGGCAGGAGCGTGGCTTCAGACAACTTAAAAAGAGGAAAAAGATGGAGACTTCAGTTATTTAAGGAAAAGAGCCCAGGCTCTAGAAAGTTTCTCAATGTCTGCATCACTACTCTGGGCATCCTGCTGTTTTTCAAGGTTTCTTTACAGGGTAGCATTTTCAGCCTGGAGGAGAACTTGAGGCCGGGGGTTGGGGGGGGGGGGTTGGTTGGGGCAGTTGTGTTTCTGTGTCAACAGAGTGAGTCACAGGTGGTGAAAAGGCAGGAGCAGCCACAGTCTGTTTCATAACAGCCATTGTTGTCACATGTTGAGTGGAAATACAGAAACCGGGTACATGTGCCAGAGGACATGGTCTCCTGCAACGTAGAGTAACAACATTTGAGACCTCGGTGATTCCCTTCACAAAAGGGCAGACTAAGTTCCTAGAGGTTAGGTCTCTAGGCCAAGGTCCTGAAGATGCTGAATGGAGGAGCCAGAACCAGCAGTCAGGTCTCTAGCCACAGCCCATTGCTCAGTGTTTCAGGGTCTTCAGACTGCAAGTAACAGTAGCCTAAGAGTGATTTAAACAAAGCAGACCTTTATTGTCTCCCATATCGCCTAGATACGTGGGTTCATGTCTGCAGGCTTGTGGTTCCATCTTGCAGGCTGCGTGTGGCTGCACAGACTGGATGGCACAGCTCCAGGGAGTGTCCGTTCACACATACAGTTACTTGACTGGTGCACCTTATAGGTGGACAGTGTACAACTTGCACATCTGTATGGAGCCGCTCTGGTTGTGTGACTGAATTAGCGGCTCAGTGATGTCAGGGCAGCTTCTCTGTGGCTCTCTGTGTCTCTCCCTATTGTAAGATGACTGCCGCAGCTCTAACCGTATGTTGTCACATATCAGCATCTAAGAGGAAAGGAAGGGGTAGATCAAAAGAAAACCTTCTTTTCAAACTGTGCTCTTGCGGGGGGCGAAATCTTTTCTGGAGCATCTAATAGACTCTCTAATGTCTTTCTGCCCAAGGGTGGGTCACGGGGCCACCTCCAGACCGACCGTTGTCAGGCTTTACGGAAGCAGGGCTCTACCGGCAGGTACACAGGGTAGTGGGTGTGGGAGAATGACCAGTGAGATCTGCAGAGATTGTTAGGCTGAAGATGAGGTGATCTATTTTAATGTGTATGATACTGCTGAAGGGAAGAGTGGATGTCAGAAAGCATTCAGAAGACAGGCCACAGGCCACTTGAAATGGGCAATTCATGTCTACTTTCTCTGTATTGATGGTGTTGATGTTTACCTCTGTAGAGCGTAGGAACTCTCCTGGGTTTTGCCTGACTTGATGAGAAGCATGCCTTTCACCCGGGGGAAGAGTAATTTCTCACCGTAACTGTTTCAGCAGGCTTCCAGATTTTCCATTAACAGGTTCAGGCACTCTGGAGTGATTTTGTTTTCTGGGTGAGCAGTTTGGGGCATGTGCATTTCCCCACCTGTTCCTGGGGTGGGGGAAAGAAGAACGGATAGCTGCTTTTCCAGACACAGAGTAAGGAAACAGTCACCATCCTTCATGTAACAGCCAAACTGATTCCTAAAGTGCACAGCCTATGAGCCAGGAAGTTTTAGATCGGAGGATACAGGAATATGAACAGTACTATTCTTGCCCTCTAGGGACTCAGAATTCGCTGTAGTTATTTGTGCGTGAAAGTTGTGTTAAATAAATATGGTAAAGTTATATGTACCCAAGGGACCCTGGAAATTACCATTTTACACCTCAGGGAACAAGGGGATCCAGGAGCCCAGACCAGGTGGAGGGAAGCCAAGGAGATGATGGATCAACTTTTTGGTAATATGTGGTGACTGCTGGGGGGAGAGGGGTGAGTTGTGTGGTTCAGACTGTGTACCTGTATCATGACGTGTTTCCCACAGTCACGGGGGCGTCGTGAATACTAGCTGTAGATAAGCTGCTATTGCTACAGAGTGGTCCTAGGGATGCCCCTAAAACAGTTTCTAGTGTTATACATGATCCTCAGAAAAATATGTGGGTCTTTGCAATATCCCTTACAAGGAGGAAACGTGAAATTTCACTGACAAGATTCCCTTTCAGAGGCTTAGGCAGACTTTTTTTTCATGACAAAGGGCCTTCCCTCCTCCCAGCTGCCCCCTCCAAAGCTAACAGAGAAGAACATAGAAAGTGAAATTTCTCAAAATGTGGTGACCATCGAACTGTGACCCGTCTTTAGAATTACAGTTCTCTTGAGTGAAGCAGTGTCTCTAAGATTTCTTTCCATTTTTCCCAAGCCCTTAAACCTCCTGGGACGATGGACAGGAAGAGGCTACAGAATTGTGTACAAGCCATGGCCTTCTCTCTGTAGCTAATCCTGGGGCTCCTGTAGTAGGAGCTCTGCACCTAGCCCTCTCCTCCCTTTTCTCTTGACTGGAAGGCTTGATGGGATCTGTGAGGGGAGGTCCAGGACCTGGAGCCTACGTGGGGACCAGGAATGTGACACATTAGTATGGCAGATGGTTTCTTCACTTATCACAATGCTCTTTTGGCCACACAATGATCTAGGGCTTGATGACCAACTGTAGTCCAGTCTGATAAACATACCACTGAGCGGAAACTTCTGTAAACACTAAGGTTGAGCCTGTTGGCTTATTGCTGAGCAGTGATTATGGAACTGGTTGTGTCTGGGACGGAGTTGAGCTACCTCTTTCTGGGTCAACTTCGAGGATCAGACTTGTGGGTCGGTGGTCCTTCGATGAGGCTCCAGGGTAGGAACTCCAGAGACACGGCGGTGGTGTGCACTCCTGTCTAGCGTGGTATGTTTGATGATGTTAGAGTCAGTCAGCCTGGTGTCAGGCTGGAAATCCCAGGCCAGGCTGGATGCTGTAGCTGCAGGGCCACGTGGGAATAGGGAGGTGGGAGAGGGCTAATCTGGGTGCCATAGTTACCGATAGCTCTCCTCCTTCCTCATATAGGTTACATAGGAACAGAGCTGTTATTTGGGTCCTGTCCGTTCCTAGGCACCCCCTCCCCTATGCCCAGCCTTGCTTAGCAGGTAGATGGAGCCAGCTCCACAGCTTCAGCCTCTGATTTGTATTAAACTGACCCCGAGGTTATGGAAGGAAAAGTCAAACAAGCTGTGCATGTGAGAAGTACCCTCGTCACGTAGAGTATTCATAAGATGGATCCGGTGAGGTTGATGACAATACACCCAGAGAGGAAAGGGTTTTTTTTTTTTTTTTCTTTTTTTTTTTTTTTAATTTTTTTTTTTTTTTTCTCAACGTTTATTTATTTTTGGGACAGAGAGAGACAGAGCATGAACGGGGGAGGGGCAGAGAGAGAGGGAAACACAGAATTGGAAACAGGCTCCAGGCTCTGAGCCATCAGCCCAGAGCCTGACGCGGGGCTCGAACTCACGGACCGCGAGATCGTGACCTGGCTGAAGTCGGACGCTTAACCGACTGCGCCACCCAGGCGCCCCAAAAGGGTTTTGAATGTTTGCCAGTCTTCCCATCTTCTCTGTGCCACCTGGTGGCAGAGCACCGTGGATAAAGTTGCCTTCCTGGAAGTGGGATTAATGTCAAACTTGCAATATAAAAGCATCTAGACACATGTTTCTTTCCTAAGACAAGCATTTAAAAAATGTGCTCTGGAGCACACTGCGATCTGTCCATGATAGGAGTTTCGGGGTTATATCCTCAGTGCTTGTTGGACATGTTTCCCCCTGCCCCCCCCCCCCACCCCGCCCCTGTCCCTGGTATCTGTGAAACTGGATTTTCTTGTTTTTGTAGCAAAGCAGACACTGATTTAGACGTGACCCTTGAATTTAGGAGCTAAAAGTCCCAAATTAAAATGTGTAAAAGTGTTTTCGAGTATTAAAAACTTACCAAATAGGTGAGCTAAACAAATTCTAAGGAAAGAGGGTCAATTCATATGTATACAAGGGTGTACATTGTCTCTTCTTGGCAGGGCCAATGTTCGGCTCTTTTTAATTATTCCTGTATTCCTACATTCTCTATGTTTATTTTTTTTTTTAAGTTTATTTAAGTAATCTCTACACCCAGTATGGGGCTTGAACTCCTGACCTTGATATCAAGAGCCACACGCTCCTCTGAGCCAGCCAGGTGCCCCTCTTAAGTTTAAATATTCTGCAGTATTTGTGCAATTTTGCTACTCATTAATTTCCTAAGAGCCTTGTGGTCTAGAGTTCATCTGTTTTGCTTTATTTCATGGTTCTTAGAGAAACAGTTTTTTTTTCTTTATACTTTCATGTCTTGAGGGTCCTGAAAGGACAGTTGCAACAGGCTTCCCCTCTGTAGTCTTGTCCTCTGAAGGAGAAGGACATCATCCGAGTTGTCATTTCTCCAAGCTTGGTTGGGAGGTGGTGAGAGCCTGGAGATGGGTTTAGGGTTGCTGAGAGCGAATGGCACACAATCCAAAGTCCTAGGCTAGTCCCAGCCAGCAACAGGAAGTCCCGCTTCATCATCTACTTTAAAGGTCTCTGCCAGGAACACAGTGAACTTTGAGTTTATATTGGTTAAGCTCCAAGGAGCAGTACATGTTTGGGGAATTGAAGTGCTCATGGGCGGGTCCAAGGAAGCTACCCCTTACCCACCAGATTGCCAACTGTCTCCACACTGATGAGACGCAGCAGTGACCCAGAGCTAGGAACTCAGGGGAGTGGGCAACGCTGGTGAAAAAAGGACGGCTGTGTAACGTAAGCACACTTGTGTCAACATTAACATGCAGCATCGCAGGCCAAGTGGTGTTTTTGTTGTCCAAGGGTCTGGATGCAAATCTCGATTCTGCCTCTTGGGAGTATGACTTTGAGATGTAACCAACACTTCTCTGAAGTCTTTTCTTCATTTGTAAAATGGGAGTATCGGGCTTACCTGTCTGAGCAGGTGGTTATGAGATTCAAGCAAGGGACCGTGCATGGACTCATAAGCAGCTTTAGTTTCTAGCGATCATATACTTCCTATGAAATGTTATTTATTGAATCCTGTATCTTTCTAACATATCCCTAGACCTGTAAGTCACAATTGGTTCTTTTTCTACTTGGGCAACAAATGAAATTTGGTTCTGGAAAGTATGGAACAAGTGCTTGGAATCACCCACTAATACGAAAGATGTCTCAACCTCTCACTTGTCTGTTTGCCCAGCAGTGTGCCATGTAAAAAGTGCGTGGTGGTTGGTAATGGAGGAGTTTTGAAGAATAAGACATTAGGAGAAAAAATTGACTCCTATGATGTAATAATAAGGTAAATATATTTCCTGTTTGCTAACCTGGAATTGTTTTTTAAAAAAAAAACATGGTTTCCTATTTTAGTATGACTGTGTTTTAAAAGGAAGAAGAATTGCTTAGATAAGTTTATTATGTAACTGGTCTCTCAGTTGTTGGCTAGAGTAGGCCTAGATTTCAGGTCGTTGACTCAACAAATATTTATGAAGTTTCCTTAATATGCCAGGCACAGTTTTCGCCACAGGGGATACAACAGTGAATGAGAGCAATGTCCTTGCTCCCTGTGGAACTTATATTCTAATGAAGGGAAGAAAACAATAATTAAATAAATAAGGGAGCGCGGTAATACATGCCATACAAACAATTAAAACATACATGACAGGCAATGATTGAATGGCTGCTTTAGAATGGATGACCATCTTGAGGAGAAGACCTCTAAGATGGACCCAAGTGAGTCTGTAGTACCAACTGTATCAGAGCAATCCAGGCAAATAGAACGTTTAGTGTAGGCCCCAGGGGAGGATATGATCCTGGGTTTGAGAGGAGCCCCAAGAAAATCAGCAAGGTAGGAGGGCAGCAGGCCTGGGGAGAGTGGTATAACCAGAGGCTGAAGGAGCAGGCTGTGTAGGACTGTGTAAACTGAGACTAGAACTTGGATTTTACTTTAAGGACAACAGGAAACTTTTGCAGATTTTTTAAAATGTTTATTTATTTTTGAGAGAGACAGAGTGTGAGTGGGGAAGGGGCAGAGAGAGAGAGGGAGACAGAGAATCCGAAGCAGGCTCCAGGCTCCGAGCTGTCAGCACAGAGCCCGAGTGGGGCTTGGATTCATGAACTGCGAGATCATGACCTGAGCTGAAGTCAGACGCTTAACCGACTGAGCCACCCAGGTGCCCCCTAAAGATTTTAAAGCAGGACAGCAATTCCATCTGATTATGCCTTTAAAATACCCTGGCTGTGACGTGGACAATGGAATATGAGGGACAAGGGTAGAAATGAAGAGGCCAGTTAGGTGGCTATATTCAGGCAGATAATGGTGGCTTGGAACAGGATTGCCATGACAGAGAAAGGAGGTAAGTATAGACTGAGACATATTTTAGAGGTAGAGTTATCAGGATTTGTTGATGTGTTAGATGTGAAGAGAGATGGGAATAAAGGAACCAGATACCTCCTTCTAGGTTTTCAGCTGAAGAGATTGAGTTGGGGGAAGACTAGAGTGGGAACATGTTTAGATCTGGAGAGGGAAGATTTCTGTGTGAACATGTTAGGTTTGAGATGCTTGTAAGATTTGCAGTGGTAAGTCAAGTAGGCCGTTGGTTAAACGGTTAAAGCCTCATTGGTAAACAGCTTGTAAGCTGTATTTAAACCATGGATTGGGCAAGATTCCCCAGGGAAAAAGAGAGAAGAGGTTCCCAGGACAGAGTCTTGAGGTACCCTACACTTAGACGTTGAGTAAAGAAAAAAAAAACGAGTTGGAAGAGGATCTACCAGTAAGTTAGGAAGTGTTTTAAAACAGAGGAGGTCAACTATGTCCAGTGTTGGTGAGAGGTCATGCAAGATAAGGACAGCGAGTTCACCATTGGACATGCAACTCGATGCTTACTCATACTCTTGACAAAAGCAGACTTGGAGATATGATATGGGGAGTGGCCCTACCCAGGTGGTTTAGGAGAGAGTGACAGGCAAGAAAGTGAAGAAACAAGCATAGGCAATTCTCTTGAGAAGTTTTGCTGTGGTGTTGAGTTACGAGATGGTAGCTGGAGATGGTTATGGACTCAAAGGAGGCTCTTTTGTTCCTGTTTAAAGATAGGAGATTCTAGAACATATTGGTAAACTGACAGAAATGAACAAAGAGATTGCTGTGGTAGAGAGAGGGGATGGCTGCAGAGTTCAAGTGTGGTTGGTCCTCTATAATGAAAGGAAAACTGGAATTGTGGTTATGACTACCAAGAGTCCCACCGATGGAGGGGTGGGAGAATGAGGACATTTCCGTCTCTTACTTTCTCATTGAAAGATTAAAGTAAGGTCATCATCTGGGTGATGTGTTGTGTGCCTTGGGAATGACTATGAATAGTCTTTTGAAGAGTGGGAAGGTTTCATGCTGGGGCAGTCATTAGGCTGACCTGGCAGTGCTTGGGGGTTTTGCTGGGTTACAAGCTGCCAAGAGTCTGTGCATTGTGAGGTCACTTTATTTTTTGTTCACTCTCCATTTTGAGGAAGCTGTGAAAGTTTGTCCACACAACAATTTTAAAACAAATTTTTTAACCTATAATTGTCTAAACATTTGATCATCCAGAACCACAGCAAACCCTTGTGGGAGAATGCCACGGGCACAGCATTTATGAAAGTCATTTAAGTGTTATTAAGACCGTCTCATATTACATTGAGTCCAGGGCAAAGGACAAAACAGTATTTATCCTCTAGGGGACACTGTTTTGGAAACAAAGCATCCCTTTTAATAGCATGCCTTCCTAGTGTATGCATAAATAGCGCATGTCTAACTTTGGCATTGAGCAGGCACAAACCCAACAGTAGATCCTCTGTGGTTCTTTAGTTCCCTCTAGCAGTGACATTTATTTGCTTGTGCTTGTGCTTGGGTAGAATACAGAAATTTTATATTATTACTTTATTATGGAGTGCAACAATTTTGATGGGTCCTCACATCACCTTCAGTGTGATCCTTACCTGTCAGCCCGTGTGCTCCATCACTGTAACATGGGGCAAGTAACCTTGGACTTCAGGGCCCTCACCCAAGGTCTCTCTTAACTCAGTTTTCTGTGGTTCTCTGTTCTCATTTGGTTTTATTTAGTCTTTGGTTTTCCTGGAGGTCGGACTGAATTAGTTGTGGCCCCACAATTAATTTTCAACATTTCTGCCTTTGATCCAGCCAGCTGTCTCACGAAAGGGAATGATTTCCTTGGCTGTTATGCCTTAAAAATCAAGCAGTCGCCTTGTAGCTTTTAGCACCAGACCCATGGTTTCTGGTTTGTCCTGCTCTGTAAGCTCTGAAACTGGGATGGAATTGGCTCCTACTGAACTTGGTCTACATTATTTTGTGTGTTTTACTACCCACAGAATGAATAATGGTCCTGTTTTAGGACATGAAGAGGAAGTTGGGAGAAGGACAACCTTCCGACTTTTTTATCCAGAATCTGTTTTTTCAGATCCCAATCACAATGATCCTAATACTACGGCGATTCTCACTGCTTTTAAGCCGCTTGATTTAAAGTGGCTGTGGGAATTGTTGACAGGTGGCAAAATAGTAAGTTGGCAAAATTGATCTGCCTTCTGATTACCTTCAGTTTTTTTTTTCCCATTAAAAAAGAAAAAGACAACCACAATGTTCTATTTTCTGGGTTCTTATTTTATTTCAGAACACTAATGGTTTTTGGAAGAAACCAGCCTTGAACTTAATCTACAGACCTTATCAAATCAGAATATTAGATCCTTTCATTATCCGAATGGCAGCTTATGAACTGCTTCACTTCCCAAAAGTGTTTCCCAAAAATCAGGTACGTATTTTTCCTGGCACAGTTTCAAACTAAAGATCTGGCTGGGGTAGGGTGGAGGGTTCCGACAGTTTTCAGAAAGGATGAGAGCCAGGACTCACAAGTTGGCTTCTGAAGGCCACGTCTGAGGTAGTGAACTTAGATATCTGGCTATTATCTTTATGTTCTTTGGACTGCAAGGAAAGAGTGTCAAGGGGAATGTTGTTTTGTTTTTTTTTTCCTGCCCTTGCAGAGCCCTTCCGGGGTCTCCTTCTGTATGCCTGAATGGCTCATTTCTCATAACCTTGTCTTCAATATTCTGCAGTGAGGAGAGTCTGACGGGGTCAGGGGCTGATGGGCCAGCCGTGCTCAGAGTAGCAGGAAGGGATTCAGAACAAGTGCGTGGCTTTTCAGGCTAAAAAGAACTGTCTGAAGCACTCCGATAAAAATAGCACCGGTAAACCAGAGGAAAGGCAAAGGAAGGACAAGGTAGTTCAGAAATATTTCTGTGGTCACAGAGGAGACACTGGTCCTGAAATTGGAGGAAGGGTGGTTGAAACTCCAAACTCTTTAATTAAGTAAAGGGAGTCTCACCAATTGTGACTCTTGTAGTTCTTCAGTTATGTTCCCTAGAAAACAATACTCTCCAGACCCATACAGTGGCAGAGACCAGTTTTCATCAGAAGCTTGAGCAAGTGTGTAACATAATATCTCAGCTGAAATGAGGTTTTTCTTTTTGGTAATCAGGGAAAATCCAAAGAAATAAACACACATCATGTTATCTTTTCTTTAGTAGGCTAAAAAAAAATTCTCAAGTTTAGAATTGTTAGATTCTCATGCTTAAAATGAAACCACTTACAAAGGAATATATATCAAATATATCTACTTATATTCTAATATATATGTTATAATATATAAAGGAAATCATCCTTCTCTATCTCACTATCCCTTTTTTTTTTGCCTTTTATATCTTTCTAGACTATTTTCTATGCATTTACACTTTTTGTTCAATTATTTTCTGCCATTTCCCCCCTCCATTTAATGAACTATTTACTTATTTATAGTCATTTCCATTTGCATCCAGCTTTCTTCCTCTATATACTATGGAGGAACGCATGTGATTCTAGGTATTTTCAGGCCATGTGTGTGATTTCTGTAGGATAGACTCCTACAAGTGGGATTCCCAAGTCAAAAAGCATAAAGATTTTAAATTTAAGCCTTATTTCTTGGTAATTTTTGAAGGGACAGCTTCTTAATAATTTCTTAATTTTGAGGGGAAAAGACTGCTTCTGAATGTACATTTTGTGACTTCATAGCTCTAATTTTCCTAAGTGAAGTAAGATCAGATACAACTTTTGTTTTCTGTTTTAGGTAGTGTCTCCAAAAGCATAGGATGACCCTTATCTTAATTAGGTCTCCAAAACTAGTTGTAACTAGATTAAAGTTCCAGTAGAACATGGTGTGCCAGAAGTCAAATGAGGACGTAACGCTATTTCAGAGAGGTTATGTGGGATGCTGTCCAGAGGTTGAGCACAAATGATAAACATTGGTTCTGGAAACATGGAAGTCCTATTGGTAATACAGACAAGAATACAAGAGGGAGAAAGCCTGCTTGACTTAGGTTAAACAGAACATGGGACATGAGCAAGTGGAGGTGAATCTTTAATAGAGTTTTGCTAGAAAAGAGAGCAGAGGAATGGTTGAAAGACATCGGATCAAGGAAGGTTTTGTGGTTTTTCAAAGACAGATGGCCATGATTATATGCTGAAGGGAATGATTCAACAGAAGAAAATAATGAGAAAGTGGGTAATGGTAGAAGCAGGCTTGTTGAGAGAGACGAGATTGGATGAAAGAGCGCACTACTGGCGAGGTTGGCCATAGGTGGGAACAGACATCATGTGCACCTAAGAGGAGTGAGTGCTGAAAATACAGGTGAAGATGAAGGTAGATTGGGAATTGGGAAGATGGTGTAGTTCTTCTGTGTTTCTGTTAGTAAAACAAGGATTCAGTTACCAGTTTAAAGTAGAAAGGAGCCTGGGGCTGTTGGATTTAAAGGTATAAAAGTGTCACCTTGGAGAGTAGGAGTGGAAATTTACTGGGGAAATACTGAACGGCCACTTGAGGCTTTGGCCATAAATGTAAAGTGTGCTCAGGCACATACGTTGTTTTCTCTTAGCTTGTTCTGCTGCTTGGGTGTGGGTGGAGCCGGGGTTAAGATTCTGTCAGGTGATCATCTATTTCTGTGGGTGACAGGTACAGAAAATGGAAGGTCTCCATAAGGGAATGGTGATAATCACGGCTGAAGGTACTCTAAGATATGAAGAAAGGAAGTAGAGGACATGAAGGGGAGGGACAGAAGGGGGAGAAAGTGATGGGATCAATGAGGTTGGAGGCTTTTAACCTCCAAAAACCCAGGCTTTTAACCCAGTCACTAATTTCCTTTTCTAACAGATGGTGAAGAGTTGTGGTGGTCACAGTAGGGCAGAGGGTAAAGAAAAGCGTATTTTAAAGGCAGTTAGGCTTTCAGACAGGCTTGCCTCTGTGAGTTTATTTGCTATTACTGTGCTTCTTGGATTTCTTCTCCTCCTCAAAATCATAATATGTAATTTCCATGGAATCTGTAAGTAATACTTAATCAAAAGAAAATCTCTTTAGATTGCTGTGTTAAAAAGTTTAAGATGTATTTTGTTTTTGCCTTTGAAGGCCATCCTGGTGAGAATCAACACTTTGAAGATCTTACTGTCAAACATGTGACTGCATTTTCAGGATATAGGTGTATATGATGGGGACGCTTGGTTTTTGTTTTTAAATTGATAATGATCCAGTTGAGACTGTGACATTACTACGTATATATCTGGAATTTTTATTTTCTAATCAGAGTCTTAACTATTTGTCATTGAAGTTACTTAGTCTTTCCCTACAGCTAAATTACTAGGATTATAAAATAGATTTAGTTTAAGGCTTCTGTGAATTCTTTCACCATGATCATCCATTAGCAAATTAACCTGTCCTTACATTTCATAAATGTGTTCAAAATTCACAGGCTATGCTTTTTCCACAGGAAGCCAAATTCAGCATGTTTTATAAAATACGGCGGCAGTGGCATCCTTTTCCTTGAGCCTCATGGTGTTTCTTCATTTGATAGTTGTCCTCTGGGCTAATATTGCAGTTAAGTTTTATTTGAAAGGTTTTCTAAGATTCCAGTCACACTTTCTATGCTTTTTCAGAGTTAGGACATTAACTGGGGGTTGGGTCTTAGACATGATGAGGGTTTAACCTAAGTATTTCTCACCTGATTACATGTTCAGAAGTCCTGGTTTCATAGGATGAGGTCACCTAAATATGCTTTGGAAACAAGTATCTTGTTTGGGTTCTAAAAAAACTTTAATTTCCTTTTCCAGAAACCCAAGCACCCAACAACAGGAATTATTGCCATCACATTGGCTTTTCACATATGTCATGAAGTTCACCTTGCTGGATTTAAATATAACTTTTCTGACCTCAAGAGTCCTTTGCACTATTACGGGAATGCCACCATGTCTTTGATGAGTAAGGTAATACATACCTACTTGGGTGTAATCTTTGATCCTTAGAGTTGGAAAGTCCACATTTTCTCCTCTGTCATTTTTAGTGAGGGAACAGGCTTTGAGAGTTTGAGAGCTGCTTAACCCTACCAAGAGCTCCCAAGTGCTGAAACTGGGACTTGGATCCGGGGTTGTTAGTACCACCCTTGTTCCAATTTGTGGGCCCCGGACCCTTGGGAATATGACAGTTATTCTCAAGTATCATCAAACCCATATAGGCACCCAGCCTTATCTTAGATGATGTTTGGACTATTTATATACACATACGGGCAACTTGCTATTTGTAGTTCTCAAATTCACTTAGCATTGCCATGGAACAGAGACACTCATCCACGTAAGAGGATCGAGCACTGAAAACAAGGGTAAAGATGCAGGTGCATTTGGAGTTGGGAAGATGATCTAGCTTTTTGTTGTGCTTTTCTGTGTGTGTGTGTGTGTGTGTGTGTGTGTGTTTGTTTTGTTTTGTTTTAGTTATGTAGACGAGGTCTGTAACATTTTAGCTCCCTGAAAGAATATTCATGGTCAAAAAGGTTGCAAACCTTTATAGATCATGCTTTTCTTGAATTAGAGATCAGTGATGGTAGATAGTACCTTTAAGACTTATTATTTTGGAGAGAGAAAGAGAAAATCCTAAGCCAGTTTCATGCTCAGCATGTGGCCTGACACGGGGCCCAACCCACGACCATGGGATTGTGACCTAAACTGAAATCAAGAGTCAGATACTCAACCAACGGAGCCATCCAGACACCCCAAGATCTGTAAGCCTTTTTAACAGAATGGGAAGGAGTTGTCTAAGTGAGGTTAGTGGCATATCACTAGTGTTAGGATTAAAATGTTATCTGTACATTTTTAATATGGAAGTATGAATGGGTCACTGTAATGGATTTGGATCTATCCTATGTAATCAGTGCCCTTACATCATCATCCCCAAATACTACAGAAGCTGGAGAACTGGTATTACCTCACCTCCCACCCCTTGTGAGACAAATGCTTAAGTAGTTCAAGAGTTAAGTACCTGGGGCAGACTTTAGGATGCATTTCTCCTTAGTCCTAAATAACATCGTAACAACTTTGTGAGGAAAATTAGGATATCCATCAAGAGTATGGAACTCTTTTTATCTCTAGGCTGATGTCTCTTAGGAGTTTCAGGTGCTTTTATTAAAATGATCAACCCACTTTGACTTAAAATTTTGGTCTCTAGTCTTACGTCCCTTTTAGGAGGACAGGAAATGATACGGGGTGGGGGGCTTACGTGATGGTTTAAGTGGAAAAGAGTGGGCAGTAGGGAAGGCTGTAGCAAAAGAACGAGCAAAGAATAAGGTAACTGAAAAGTCTACCTGTATACTTGCTACTTGAGTTTTTCATTCAGAAACTTTTTAGATACTGTGCATTCCATTGCTCCTGTTAATATTTTTTGACTGGGGTGGTGACTTTATTATACTTTCCCTCTTTAGAATGCATATCACAATGTGACAGCGGAGCAGCTCTTTTTGAAGGACATTATAGAAAAAAACTTTGTAATCAACTTGACTGAAGATTGACCCTACAGACTCAGAAGACGATGCTAACAGTATTAGTTTTATTTTTATACTGCAATTTTTAGTTTATTTTTAAATATGTTGGATGCACTTGTCAAGAAATTGTGTACATAAAAGTCTGTTGTCGCCTGGTGAGTCATAACCACCAGCTTAATTTCTGTGAATATATTTAATTTATAAAAACCAGGATATATTTAGTTATCAGGGAAATAAGTTTTGAATGCATTGTTTTTAAAACAACCTAGTTTTCTGAAGTGTTTTTAAACATCTTTTTATAGTTACTTCATGTTAAGACTTTTGAAGGGATGTGACTTCTTAGTAGGGGATTAATTTACCACAACAAATTTTGAACACATTTTGAGAGGTGTACTCGTCTACTGTAAATTGGTGGGGAATGGAGATGTGGTTGTGCCTTGATATGGCAAAATGGAACCATTTTAGGCATGTATCTAAATGGTTGATTAGTTCCTTTTTGTCCCCGAGGAGACCGATTTTAATCTTAAAAGCAGCCCTGAACACAACGGTGGGTTATGGTCAAGGAAATCTAAGACCATACTGGTTTCATTAAGCTTTTAACTAAACCAGGATTATTAATGAGTAATTTCATAGAAGGAAGGTGGTGTTTTTAAGGTGAAGGAAATAGGCTAAACATGAAATTTTGGATAATAGCCTAAGAATACAATTACTAAAGTCTGGTGACTGCATTATTTTTAAGTTTATACAAAGAAGCTCCAGGAGACCATTGTTAAACATCATTTTCTGCCTTGTTTAATATATTAAAATTTGAAAGTTTACTATTTGAATTAAATTAGGAAAAATGAAGATGACACAGTAAGTTAAACCCTTAAGAAGATTCAAGCTGTTTTTGGATTTAAATGGTATTTTCATGAAAAATCTCAACTGTCCACGATTAAATCACATCTTCAAAGGGAAGGCTTATCTGGATACCTAGGGTGCATCAGAAGAATCCCACTGGATGCAAACAAGTCAAAAACCAGTCCAGCGGAGGTGGTGAGCTAGTCTCCCTTCTCGTTTTGGGGAGGGAAGGGTATGGGGGTGAGGGAAAAAGAAGTTACAGGAGGGCTGGAATTAAAAGTTCTCACGAGGGGAAAGAGTTGAAAGAACTGCTGTCTTGAACAAGAATTACCACTGGGAGACGATGGAGACCACCCTGTCTCTCTGGAGTCTGTCAAGGGTGAACTGTGAGAGGGGACGCAGGAGTAAATACTTGAGTATAAGGGGGAGGACACTCTGAGGTGGAAAAGACGGGTATTAGTGTGACCTGTCCCTCATACCACACAGCCGTAGTTTGCAACCTAATTTAGGCTTCAAAAAAGGATGGTGCTGGCTCTAGTGACAGTAAAAAACCACCGGTAGCATTTTCAAATGTTACTGTATGGACTAAAATAATGGCAGTACAGTCTGATGCTAAAATTGAGGGATCTGGCATTTTGTGTAGTATGGGAAAAGGCTACAAACCTCAAGGAAGAAAATTCTCAGCAAGACACATATATATACAATTTATTAAAAACACAAGAACACATTAAAATTTCACTATTTATACAATCTAAATCCTAGCAACATATACAAATACCGAGTGACTACAGTACATGCCGAGGTAAGAAAAGTACATTCTGGGAGAATCACTGACAAACCATTTTTATCTTCCAATATGTATTTCAGTATTCTGTTTGGTTTCTACCTTTCCCAGTGCAAAAAAAAAAAAAAAAAAAGAAACTAGTCACAAATTGGAGCAAATAAGAATTGGTGCCACAGTTGAAAGTATTTTAATAACCATCCAACTCTTAATTGATTTTGCAGTTTAGGGACTTCAAGTTCAGAACAGAAAGGCAGAACTAACAGGCAATTTTTTAAAGGTAGAGCTTAATTGATTTCTCTTAGAGTGTGACAAGTTTTTGGCCCACAATGCGTCTTATCGTCTGACATGGCATTTCCATAGCCCTTTCACTCTCCAGGTGACCAGGTGGAGCCAAGGCAAGGAAGTTCCAAGCTTTCTCACTTTCCAAAGAATTATGGCCACATTCATGCTTAGATGAGTGCATTTTCTGCTGGGGCATCGGAGGGCAAGAGTATACATGACACCGTAATTCCAACTGCTGTATAAATTCTCTACACAAACCACTTCATCAGCGGATAAACCCATTCAATGCAAAGTGCAAATAGTGAAACATGAATTTAAATAACTGAACTAGACCCCGCATATACAAGAGGATCTATTTAGTGTTACAGCTTTTAATACAATACAAATCAGCATTCACAATATCTTGAACAGTGCTGGTTCCGAAGACCATGTGTCAGAAGTCAGTGTGATTTTAGGAAACCTGGAAGGGCCACACGTGCTGTACCATTGTCTGACGATTGTGCTAACAGGAAAAAAATTCATCCAAAAAAAACAGTGACTTACGTGTCTTTTTTAAATGTTTCAAGCAAAGAATAAAAATTCAAGGGAATTTTGAAAAAACAAAAAAAAGGTTACTTTCACATTTTCAGTTGTTACTTGATTGTCTCCAAAGCTGTATAGATAGGTATCAGACATAGAAATGGGGTTACAAAACCCAAAAGCAAAACTCTAATGTGAAAACAAACGAACTCAAAGTACAATATCAGAACTCTTTGAGTCAGGCTCAGCTCTTCATTTGGAAAGTAAAATATATTTATAAAAGCAGTAAAAACTTTTGTAAAAATCACTGGTAGTTCAAGCACAGCACAGTGGCAAAAAAAAACATGCATCATTTAAGAAAACATTTGCCTCTCAAAAGTTCTGTGGGAAAATCCCGTACACAACAGTAAATAAAAAGAACAAGCATCTTTGGGAAGATGAAACAGTTTCTCTTAAAGCTTCTAGAACAGGCCTATGATTGGGTGAATAAAAAATAAATTGGTTTACTCTTTCCCCCCCGAAAGGGGATAACTGCAGTAATACATGTGCTTTACACATTTGTGTCTTAATAAGTTCAACATCTGTGCTTTTTGTTTCAAAATATTTGAAACAATATGAACTGGTTTTTTTTTCAATGAATGAAATTATGCAAAGTTGTCTGGAAAAGCAAAAGCAAATGACACCAACAGAAATCATAAGACCAGAGGGCAGAGAGGCTGCAGTGTAGTTGGATTTTTGAAGCAATGCTTTAGAATACTCATCTACCTCAGGAAGCAAGCAGAATGAACACGGTCCTCAACTCTAGCAAATTCTGGAAACAATCTGGTGGTACGAGCCAAAAGAAAGGTCTAGATCCTGATGGGAAATTACATGTCAAGATTAAGTCTACACACTGGGATTTATAGAAGCCTAGATGCCAAATTAGGTTTCAACCTGAGGGCCAGCTTCTCTTGCCGAAGACTTTGAAAGGTTCTTACACTAGAGGCTGGTAAATTACAGATGCTTTTCATTTCACCCATCTAAAACTACTCCTGGGCAAATGGTGACAAAGAAATTGCCTGGAAATTTCACAAACAAGCTGTAATATTTGCTGGCTCGGATGCCAGAGCCTGTGTTCCCTAGGTATGCTGGAAAGGACTGTTCACACCTTCCCCCATAGAGATGAGGGCACAGTCACACACAGCTGAGGAATCCATGTGGGCTTTATATTTCTTTCAGTATTTTACTGTGGATCATTAAAAATACTGACCCCAAATACCTTTGGATTCAAAGAAAAATCCCTGTATATTAAATCAAAGAGGGCAAATTTTTTTTTTTAAGGTAAATCCTTTCTGAGAAAGGATGTTTGCCTTTCAGTGTGGTAAATAAATATAAGGGGGTCACGTTTACGGTGTTCACTTAGATGCTCTTAAGTTTTCACAACTCACCCATTAAGATAAATTTGGAGGGAGGGAGAGAATCTGTTACAGCTGTGTAAAATCAGAGGATTCATGAGGTTGATGAAACAAGCATCACTCGCTAAAATAACTCAAACATTTTAAAACACGAGAATAGGGCTGGCCCCAGACAGAGCAAGCAGGGCTGAAACCAGCTCACGTACCATGAAATGTTAAAGCTCTTGAGGTGTCAGAAGGTGAAGAATCAATCACCTTGCCCATTACAAGTCAGTTTCCCACCTATAGATCCTCCAAAGGAAGGAGGAGTGTACGACTACCATCAAAACAATGATTATATCACTAATTTTTGGAAAAAAACCCACAAAAAACTGTAAGGTATATAGAAATAGAACAGAAAGAAATCCTGATAGTACCCACCTTTCACAAAGCAAAATTTCAAGCCATTAGACATTTCAAGAACAGTACCGTGCGTTATTGCCAGTCCGGCTTACACAACCATCTCTTGAGTTCATCAATGTACCTGCAGCATTGGTAATAAATACTCTCAGTGATTCTTAAATTTCTTTGAAGTGCATAGTAGGGAGCTTTTTCTGTATTAAAAATAGTGTTTTACAGTAGTAACAAAGAGGATGTTTGAAATTCAACAGGCAAGCAGTAACTGCCACAATAACACTTTTAAAGCAAGATGGCAAGATTAATAGTTCCCTGTACCTCGGTCATCACATTTTCCCAACCACATCTGTGACAGATACGTAATACATTCTATATATTACTACCACTAACACACAAAAAAGGCCATGTGCTTTAAAACGATGCTTTATGAAAAGCAGCATCACCTTCAAAGAATCTCTTTAAAAACATCACATTCACCATCCCTCCCGGCTCCTGATCCCTCCTGGGTGCTCTGTGGCACCTGGTACACCAGTTCGTCTGGGGCACTTGGACCTGGCTTCCCACCTTTTGGGGTGTCATACTGGGCGCGGGCGGAGGAGCAGCTGTCAGTCCTGGAGAGGAGAGTGTTATATGCTCCTACTACTGGGGGAGCTTGGTTCCCTGCAGCTTTGAAAGTAGACGTTGAGGTCAGCCCAACTGAAGCCGTGGGGTGTCCAGACATATCCATGATGATGGGGGTTGCATATTCGGGCCCAGTAATTGGCAGTGGTTCAGCGTAGGCGTGGTAAACTTCTTGCACCGGGGAGTTGTAAGGATCTAAGTCAGCATAACTCGCTTCTTTTCCTTCTTCTGGTTTAAAGGTAGACCTCTGATGAAGGGTGCCAACAATTCCTCCCACCAGTGGCTGTGCATACTCTGGGGTATCACAGAACAAACCAGAGAAAAGTCACCTCATTCATACAGGAATCGTTCAATTTAGGGGGGCAGCAGTAGTCTTACACCAAAAACAAACACTTCTTTAGGGCACTTTCTTCATTATCAACACGGACCTATGGATTTCTCTACAAGAACTTCAAAAATTAAAATTAAGCATGTTATGTTTCAAAAGAAGTTAACATGCCAGAGCTTCAATCATGAAATTTTACCAAACTGTATATGCTCTTCAGGTTTATAGACAGTATTTCACTGGTGGAAAAAAAAAAACCCACTCCATTATTAGAGTAATATTTTCAAATATGACACTGTTTAAAATACGGGGCGCCTGGGTGGCTCAGGTGGTTAAGCATCTGACTTTGGCTCAGGTCATGATCTCAGGTTTATGAGTTCCAGCCCCAGATCGGGCTCTCTGCTGTCAGTGTGTGTACAGCCTGCTTCAGATCCTGTCTCTCTTTCTCTCTGCCCCTCCCTGCCTCATGCTCTTTCTCTCTTTCTCAAAAATAAATATTAAAAAAAAAAAATTAAAAAGTAGTTCTACCTCAAGAAAAGCGCTCATCTCTTACATATGAGAAAGATAAAAGATACAATAAATCCCAAAGCACTTTCCAGCTAAGCAGAGCAGCGTCTTCCCTGACTCTGTGGCGAAGGCTGCAAGCAGTTACCTGCAGAGTCCGTCTGCAGCACTGTGGTGACTTCTCTTGGACTCAAGTGATTAACTTCGCTGCTACTGTAGCGAACTGGGGTTTCTTCATGTTCCACTGATTTGGCAGGGAGAAACTGCTTCATTCCTTTCCACCAACCTTCATTGTGATTGTAAGCAATAAAGACCATTAAATAAAAACCTACCTCTGAAAGGATGATACTGTTTACGGAAGAAATCCTGTTGCATTTAAGCCATTTTTGTAGCACATCTACACAAACTAGCCTCTATGTTCAATCTTTTTGTTGTTGTGGTCGTGGTAAAATACGTATTACGTAAAATTTACCATCTTAACCATTTTTAAGTGTGGGTCAGTTGGTTTTAAATACATTCACACTCTTGTGCAACTATCACCACCATCTATCTCTATCATAACTTTAAATCTTGTAAAAACTACAACCGTATCTCCATGAAACAGTAACTCCCCATTCCTATTCTCCATCCCCCCTGGTCCCTGGCAACCACCATTCTATTTTCTGTCTCTATGATTTTGACTCCTTTAAGTACTTCATCTAAGTGGAATCACACAGTATTTGTCTTTTTCTATCTGGCTTATTTCACGTAGCATAATGCCCTCAAGAGCCACCCATCTTCTAGCATATTGCAGAAAATCATTTTTAAGGAGAAATAATATTCCACTGCTTGTATACACATTTCACTTTTCCACTCATCAGCTGATGGGACACTTGGGTTGCTTCCATGTTTTAACTGTTGTGAATAACTCTGCTATAAAAACAGATGTACAATCAGGTCTTTGAGACCCTGCCTCTAATTCTTTAATTCCGGCATACCTGGAAGTGGAGCTGCTGGGTCATATTGTTAATTACTTTTCATTTTATGAGGAATTGCCATAGTGTTTTCCACAGCGCCCGAACCATTTTATAATTCCAACCACAGTGCACCAGTTTCAGTTTTTTGACAGGAGACATCCTAATGGGTGTGAGATGTAATCTCATAGTTTTCATTTGGTTTTCCCTAAAGATTAGCAATGTTGAGCATCTTTTCATGTGCTTATTGGCCATCTATATATATTCTTTGGAGAGATGTCTATTCAAGTCATTTGCCTATTTTTGAATTTTGTTGTTGGTGTTGAGTTTTAGAAGTTCTCTATTCTGGATATTAATCCTTTAGCAGATACATGGTTTGCAAATATTTTCTCCCATTCTGCATGTTGCCTTTTTACTCTACGGATAGTATATTTTGATGCACAAAATTTTTAAATTTCCACGAAGTCCAATCTATTTCTTCTTTTGTTATTTGTGCATTGGTGGCATGACTAAGAAGTCATACCAAGTCCATTGTCATCAAGTTTTTGTCCTGTGTTTTTTTCTATCAATTTTATTAAGATATTACGTCTTGGTGTTTCATTTAATTTTTACAAATGGTGTTCAGCAGGAGCCCAACTTCATTCTTTCATATGTGAACATTCAATGTTCCCAGCACCATTTGTCATTACCCTAGTGGTCTTGGCATCGTTGCCAAAAATCACTTGTCCAGATTTGTGAAAGTTTATCTCTGGGCTCTCCACTCCACTGTTGTGTATGTGTGTGTTTATACCAATATCACACTGTTTTGAAATCAGAACGTGTGAATCTCAGTTTTATTCTTTTTCAAGACTGTCTTGGCTATTCAGAGTCCCTTGAAATTCCATTGGAATTTCTGAATGGATTTTTCTATTTGTACAAAAAATGTCATAGGGATTTTGACAGGGATCGCTAATGAATCTATAGATGGCTTTGGTTAGTATTGACATGTTAACAGTATTAAATTTTCAATCCATGAACACTGGGTATGTTTCCATTTATTTATGTCTTCTCAAATTTCTTTAGAAATGTTTTATCATTTGCATTACACAAGTCTTTCACTTCCTTGGTTAAATTAACTCCCAAGTATTTTATTCTTTTTGATGTTATTTTGTAAATGAAACTGTTTCAGATTATTGTTTATATATAGAAATGCAACTGATTTCAGTATATCCTTTAGTATATTTAGTATAGTATATCCTGCTACTCTACTCAGTTATTGGTGCTAATAGCTTTGTGTGCATGAGTGCATCCGTGTGTGTGTGTGTGTGTGTGTGTGTGTGTGATCTTTGGTAGGATTTTTCTTTTTTGAGAGATTTTTGGTTATTGACTCAATCTCTTCTATTTCTTTGTGAGTCTTGGTAGATTTTGTATTTCTGGAAATATGTCCATTTCATCTAGGTTATGCAATTTTTTGGCATACAATTGTTCATAGTATTCTTATAATCCTTTTTATTTCTGTAGAATTGGAAGTGATGTCTCTACCTGCATTTCAGATTTTAGTAGTTTGAGTCTTTTTTTCTTATTCCATCTAACTAAAAGTTTGTCAATTGTGTTGATCTTTTTGAAGAACTAACATTTAGTCTCACTGATTTTCTCTTTTCCATTCTCTATTTTGTTTCTCTAATCTTTATTATTCCTTCCTTCTGGTAGCTTTTGGTTTAGTTTGTTCTTGTTCAAAGAAATTCCTTAAATTTTTTTTTTTTTGATAGAATATCTAATGCAAAGCAGAACATGGTAGAAATTTCTATTCAAAGCATATACAGAAGCAAATCATTGCTATTAAATTGCAGCCAGATATAATGTGCCTGTTGTAGGGTGGATTTTTGGTAAGTTTTTCTGAAAAAATACTTCCCAAGATCTGCCTTGGGATGTTAGCAACACAGGATCTGCCCCTACCACTGCTCTTTTCTACCTTAGTCACAGCAGTGAACTCTTCTGGCTTCTAACAGTTGTTCCCATAGTGAGACTGGAAAGGGGGGAGAGCCTTAGGGGACCTCTGATGTCACCTCCAGCAATCTGCCACACACAGAAGGAATTAAGAAAATGGCAGCTCATCATGGCAGAGATGGCAGACCTCACGATTCTGAAACCGCGAGACTCCGCCTGGGAAATACCCACAGCAGAGGGACACACACACACCATGTTACCAAAACCAGTCTTTCACACAGTGTTCACACAGGCCCCAAAGAAAGCTGGTCTCCTCAAAAAAACAGACACATGGGGCAAATCAGGTTGTCCAGAAAAAAGGAAGAGAGTGCATGCTACGGGAAATTCTTACTTTTCGTTCTGTTACTTATTGACTACAAGAGATTGCACAGAAAAGTAAAAATGATCAGAATGTTAGAGGAACACCATTTTTCTAACAAGTGCTGGGGAGTTTATGTGGGCCTGAAAAGAACTTTCCTCTTTTACTACTGCCACCTAGGGAGGTGGGAGTTCCTTGATGGAAGGAGATGCAAAGTCTGAGTTACCTGCCCGATCCCAGTAAGGTAAGTCATAAGTGCCTTCAGTTTTTTTCTTTCTGGAAAAATACAGAGACAACATGTAAGCAAATAGAGTGAAGTCACTAGTAAGACAGCTCTGAATCTGCAGGATAAACACTAAAGTTAATAATTAGGAGTATACATTTCCATTTACTAATCTACCTGGGGGAATCCTCTATTTCATTTGCCTTTCAAAGTCGCCACTGCTGGCTCATAAATTGGACTCTCAATAAATTTTAAACAACTATCTCCTGAGATAGTTATTTTGTTACCCAAGGTATTTCCCACTCAAGGGGTGAATGAAATGGAAAAGCTGAGTCCGCAGATGATAAGAGTCAAACTAAAGACTTCGGGGGGCGCCTGGGTGGCGCAGTCGGTTAAGCGTCCGACTTCAGCCAGGTCACGATCTCGCGGTCCGTGAGTTCGAGCCCCGCGTCAGGCTCTGGGCTGATGGCTCAGAGCCTGGAGCCTGTTTCAGATTCTGTGTCTCCCTCTCTCTCTGCCCCTCCCCCGTTCATGCTCTGTCTCTCTCTGTCCCCAAAATAAATAAACTTGAAAAAAAAGAAAAAAAAGAAAAAAAAAACTACTTCGGGATGATGTGGGTTGTTATGGGAAAACTACGTTAGGTGTATTTTGGTTTCCAATACAAACTTTATAAATCAATTGATTCACAAAGTTCATAGAAAGAAACATCCCCACATTTGCTTCTGCATTGTTATTTTTTCCAACTATCTGTTTTCCTTCCATGGTCCTTTGTTCCCAAGAAGTTTATAGTGTCCTACATAAGCATCCCAGTTTATGTCAGTGCTATCTTAAACAGTGATAAGTGCCAGAGGGAGAACAGGATGCTCCATGCCTGGGGGGCAAAAGCCACACGTGCAATGAAGATTCTCCCTAGTCCACCCTTCAGAATTCAGACATATCTTCCCCAGGAGAAATCTCCCTCCTCCCCGTTAAGAATTACTATCTACAGGGGTGCCTGGGTGGCTCAGTTGGTTGAGCATCCGACTTTAGCTCAGGTCACGATCTTGTGGTTCGTGAGTTCAAGCCCCGCATCGGGCTCTGTGCTGACAGCTCAGAGCCTGGAGCCTGCTTTGGATTCTTGTCTCCCTCTCCCTCTGCCCCTTCCCTGCTCATGCTCTGTCTCGCTCTCTCAAAAATGAATGTTAAAAAAAAAAATTACTATCTACAAAGAGCCTTACAAGGAAGTGTTCTGATTCAAGAATGTAAATCTAATTAAAATTAACACCCTGCAAGCTAAAGAAAATGCAGAAATTATTCTAGTGTATAATGAGGACAAGACAGTTATGTGATTTGCTCAAGACACAAATGTGGCTTTCTCAAAGAGCCCAAGCTGTGTGCTTTTCTTACTTGAAAACATTCTTCTCCAGGATAAGACTTTATTTGTATTAGAGATGTTAAAATCTTTCTCACTTTAAAGTCTGACTATTATTTAAAACATGTCATTTTTTAAAAATATAATGTAAAATTTGTGGAAGAGGTGGTAGGCACTAAAGCTGTTAATTAAAAACTGAAGTGCAAAGTAAACAATAAAGGGCTGGCTTAATAATTAGTTTTCTTCTTGAAAATCCTGTAATCATCCTAAGACTAAAAAGTAAAAGGAAACCAATAATCTTTTCTAAATGGAAGTCAGATACCTTATATAGCTAAGACAACAAATTAAGTCTGATTACTAGGCAAAGGTTGTGCTAGAAAAGATTTTATAATAATCTAAAGTGGCAAAGCCTCAGGTTATTTATTACATGGTAAGTGCTTAGAACAGGGGTGCTTACCATGAGTTAAGGGTTCAGTAGGTTGTAGCTGAGTTTATTATTATTCTCCTCCTGGCTATTTTCCACATCCCCTTCATGCATCTCTTACTCCTCATGAAGTCAGTCATTAGCAATTTCAACCACATTCTTAGAAATAACTTCAGTTCTGTAGCTCAGACCTTTGGTCCTGAACAAGCATCTGTCTCTTGAGAATCTGAACATCCATAGGGTCCTTATGTGCCCGCTGATCTCAGGACTTGACTGCCGCCTCCCCGAAAACCTGACTCCCAATCCTTACCCTCTGTGCTTTAACCCTTGGGGACAGGAATTGACTGCCTGATAATATGTCCAGGGGCAGAGGTGGTTCAGAGTGTGGGCTCTGTGCTGTCAGGGCCCAAACTCCGCTCTGCTGCATATGCACCGGGTGACCTCGGACAAGTTATTCATGCTCTGTCTCACTTTCTTCTTCTGTAAAATGGGATTTATAACAGTACCTGCTTCATTGGTCGTTTTGAGGATTAAGGAGTTAAAACACGTAAAACATTTAAAATAATGCCTAAAACCAGCTTTAATTTTCTATAAAAGCTAGCTGTTGCTGCTGTTCTCACTGTTCCTGTTGCTTCTGTCCAGTTCCCTAAGAGCACTGTGAACGGTCTTCCCTGGACTTCCCTAAAGCCCTTGCTCTTCCTTTCCCTGATTCCCTCATAATAACTTGTTGGGTCTCTGCTCAGACAGCCTTCTTAAAACCATGAGTCCAGGACCACCTGCTTCTTCAACTTGCTCCCATGGCATACGCTGTGTGGTCAGTACTATCGCTGACCATTTCTGCATCGTTATCTTCTCCATCCTGTAAACTCTGGGGCTCACCACTCGACTCCCAGTGGTCAATACTTAGCACACGGCAAGAGCGCAAATATTTGCTTAACGAACAATGAAGTCATTCTCTTGCTCCACCAAACCTGTCCCTCCTGTCCTCTCCACTCATGACATCCCTACTGGTACAAGCGCACAAGCCTGAAACCTCGGATCATCCCGAGTCCCTCCTCCTTCCGTAGTAGCCAGTCGCGCATCATCTGATAATCTCACCTATGTGCTTCACCCTCCTCGATGACATCCTCATCCACAGACTGAGACCTGAATTTGTCTCCCCGAAGCTCCCGTCCCCAATCCAGGCCCAGGCCGCACCTCCACAGTTCCTCCTCGGTGCTCTCCCGTGCCAAGCCTGCACGTGAGGACTGGCTATCCCGCCTGGACTCCACAACTCTGTGCCTTCGCTCAAGCACACAGTCTGGGCTGTTCCCTACCTTCCTCCATCTGGGCACATCCAGCTGTCTCTTTACGGCAAAACAAACTTGAGGCTCATTCTTCCCCGCAGAGAAGACTTCAGGTAGCTCTCACGGTTCGCACACCTGTGTCTCCGGCCCTTCATAATAACTCCTCAAGGCATGTGCCAGTTCTTTATTCTGTGAGTTAGCTCTGCCTAACACCCAGGACACAAGAACGGTGTCTCTTTCTTTCAGGAGATATTACTAAGCACCTACTGTGTGTCAGGCTGTTCTTACTCATGTGTATATTCCAGCATGTAAAGCAGATTTTGCTATAATAAAGATGCGCAGTAAATGACTGTGCAATTGAACAATACTCTTGTTTTATGAAAAGGAGAAACAAATGTATTTTTACTTTAATAACTACCTTACCTTTCCTTCTCAAAAAGGTGAATGGTAGTTTATCTTCTAGATTTAGTGTAGACTTCACATTTGGAAACAACCCTCCAAGGCCCCGTCAGGGGAGCTAGCTACGTACTGACCTGCTCCTCCAATGCCAGGCACACACCACCGTGAGGATAAGGGTGCTAAGCACCATGACGAGCACCGGCACCAGGACCGCAGCCAAGGCGACATCTGCAAACACATCAAAGGCAGACTCGGGAAGGGAAAGCGGGAAGGTTCCCCAGGTCATCCCTCAAAGCTTTTGTGTCTCAAAAGCTACCGTTCACAATATTTATGAAATGAGGCTGGGCAAGTGTTGGTAATGGCAGAAGCCTTCACAGACACGTGGAAGTCTCTCACACTATTTGCTTCACCTTTGTACACGCTTAAAATTTTTCATTGTGACTTTTTAAATCACCAAGACAAACTGAAAGGCAAATAAAAAACTCAGAAAATATCTTTCTGAATATGTGGTAAAGGATTACTATCATTTATATATTACAGAACATCCAAGTCAAAAACAAACAATAGAAAAATCAGAGATGATCGAGCAATACAAAGAAAAAACACAAGTGGCCATTCAACATGTTAGCATTACTAGTAATCACAGAAACAGAAGTTAAAGCAAGAATGAGATGCCATTTCTGTTTATCGAATTGGCAAATATTTATAACAATTGCTAGGAAAAGTTATTAGGAAACAGTTATTTTTATAGGACTTTAAATTGATACTTTCTGTATCACTTTGGGGCAATACGTATAAAAATCAATTTACTTAGCAATTCCATGTCTAGAATTTATTCTTAGAAAAAAAATTAAGACAACATTCAAAGATGCATTTTTAAGATGGTCTATTTCTGTATCTGCAAAAGAATGAAAAACTGGAAATAATCCAAATGCTCAACAATGAAAGGGAATAAATACATCACGGTGTCCTCATAGTAAAATATTATCCAGCAATTGGAAATGATATTGCAACATGATGGGGAAAATATTTATAGACAGGGGAAAGCAACAACGTAGTGTTAAGTATAAAAAAAAGCCAATGTGCATCAACAGGGCAGAAAGTGACAATGCTTGAGCCTGCAGGGACCAGGAGATCATTTAATCCCCTTATCTCCCTCCACAGATAAGGTAGTCTGGGCCCAGGTACAGAAAATGGTCCACCTCAGGTCATTTGAGCCATCAGTTTCTTCCCTAATCTGGCAACCCTGTCCCAGCAACTGCTGATGCCTGCTGGGGGCTAAGCACCAGACACTGTGTTGGGCCTGACCCACAGCATCTATTGTACCCTTATAAATATAGCCAAAAGAGAAAAAGAGGCTGCTGATACAGGAGCAGGAGAGGATAACGCATAACCTGAGGCCTCTGATGGCTGGGTGGATAGGAACACGGGCAGAGGTGGATCAGCCCTGGGCAGGACTAGGAACTCCGTTCTTCAACGCAGCGGAAAGAGGGTACAGGTGAGTTTGCAGGCTCCACAGATTGGGAGTGTTCTTCTAATTGCTTCTACTTTCTTCATAAAGTTGAAGAGGTAACTGAGAGTAACTAAAGAGTCTCTGGGTCAAGGGTTTGAAAAATATGGAAAAGCGACTGTTGAGAACAGAAAGAGCTAACCAGAGAAACAAAATGACCATGGGCTGGTGCTGAGGGCCCCCCGGAGGGAGGATTCAGGAAGACACAGGGGCACAAATCTGACCATGATATGATTTTCTCCAGCATCACTCTCAGCCTGGATGTAAAAATGGAAAAGAAGTGCATAAAACAGGCATCATCACTCAGGCTAGAAAGCACTAAGAATTCAGAAAAATAAATGTCCCTAAAAATGTATAACTGGAGAGAGAACCATCAGGTTCAGGTGGATACAGGTCGATTTAATCAGAGGTTTAAAAAATCTGCTTAGGTTCACAAAATAATAAAACATCTACACAGTACCATCCCACAGAAAAGGAGACAAGGAATCTTTAACTGGAAAGACCTCTACATTCTTTTATTCTTTTGAAGAATCCTAGCTCTGGAAGAAAATGCTTTAAGGATACTTTTAGTCTTGAGATTTTAAGATTCTATAATCAGATTTTAAGACGAGCAATACTTTAAATGGCTGTTCTTCCATCCAGGCATGTGGCCTGGAATTCTGCCCAAACAGATTTCTTCTGCAGACTGGTAAGAAGCTTTGTGGGACACTGAGATCTCATCTCTAAGAAGTCTTGCTTCTCTTCAGCAGCATGAGAAAGAAAATGGTCTGTTTAGAAAATACCTTAGAAGAAGTGAAAGGAAGTGACATGTGGAAAGCTGGGAGAAAGTTATCTGCATCGGGCAAATTTTCAGAGTGAATAAAGTTCTGTGTGGCACAAGTTAGTTGGAATGAATTACTTCCTCGTCTCTGCATGGTCCTGAAAATGCTTTATCTGCCAACACCGAAATTAATTCCTCTGACACTGATGGTTTTTTCTGAGTCCAACTGAAATTTTGTTTTTCAACAACTAGTAAAATCAAAGTACTATGTTTCATACGTGTTAATACCTTATTTATCATTCATAAAATCTGAAAGTAAATCCTACTACATTTATATTTATAACCGGAAAAAACTGACGGTAAACATTTTTAAAACAGAGAATAAAGTTTTTTAATGAACATGTTAACTCACAGTACTTTTTAAAAAGTGTTAGTTTTCACCAAAACTTATTTTTCACCCCCCTTCCCTTTTGCCACCAAATTTTCTCTCCAACAAATTAATATATAACGAAAATTATATATATTTTCTTAATATATATAAGAAAAAACGTTTGTTTCCTGCAATGGTTTTAGTTATTTTTTAATTTTTTTTTAATGTTTATTTATTTTTGAGACAGAGAGAGACAGAGCATGAATGGGGGAGGGTCAGAGAGAGGGAGACACAGAATCTGAAATGGGCTCCAGGCTCTGAGCTGTCAGCACAGAGCCCGACGCAGGGCTCGAACTCACGGACCGCGAGATCATGACCTGAGCCGAAGTCGGCCGCTTAACCGACTGAGCCACCCAGGCGCCCCGTTAGTTATTTTTATAAATAGAGACTACTTGTGTTTGGCTGTGGTGGGGAAAAAAAATCACAAGAGAAGACCCAGAATATAGCAGCCATCTCTAAATATTTAAAGAAAAATTCTACATGGCACTGGAGAAGAGAAATCAGAGCGATGCAATCAGTCTCTTCTCTAAGGTAAGGAGTAAACATTTTTGGCTCTTCTTAAAAAACACAGTGAAGAGGAAAAGAAGCTGAGGGTTTAAAAACCGGACGTGTTTCTGAAAATTGAAATTACAAGCAAAATAAAACGCGACCACGTAACGGGTGCTAATGTGGGGGCCTGGTACCTTTGGTTACATTCGGAGTCACGGTGGTGTTTCGGATATCAGGAGTGGCAGTTGTTTGCTCCGTCTGTGCAGGAAACTCATTGCTACTACGAGGCTGTAGTGGCTGAGTAAATTTGGGGGCTCGACCTTGAAGAAAGTTTCAAATACTCTTTATTCTTTTGTCTACAACAGCTTGATTAAAACAAAGTTTTTTTTACAATGCTTTTAATATGTTTTTGGAAAATTATACCACAATCCAGGGACCACCGCATTCTCACACATGAAGCAGGCATACCTTTGGCTATTTTTGGAGGGGTTGTGGTGTTTCTGAGGTCATTGCTGTTTCGAGGAGGTGGAGTTTGAGTAAGTTTTGGAGGACGACCTTGAAAAACGGTTTAGAAAAGTTGAGACATTTTGCTTATGAGAGTCATAGTTAAAAAAAGTCATTTAAATGTCTTCAACGTTCCCTAGAGTAGTTATTTCTGCTCAGCGATTTTAAATCTCGGAGAGCAATATGTCAGAAGGATAAATATACTATGCATTAAATGTACAAACTTACTAGGATTTCTCACTTTTTGAGATAATTATATTCTCTTAAAATAATTTCCTTAGTGAGGAGAAAACAGAGGAGGTGAATAATGTTTAAAGCTACAGAATTGTCATCACAGTCTGACACACTACTCATTCAAGTCACTTAAGAAACATTTGAGGGCCCACTGCATGGGGGCATTCTGGTAGGTTTTGGAGATACAATAGGAAACAAAGTATTAAAATATTATGTAATAGCAGGGAAGTTATTTCTGCTTCTAATTTATTCAGAGGAAAAGGCACTTGGACTAAGCTTACTGTTATAATCATCAGTGTTTGTGATACAGTATATTATGCTACATGAGTCCTGATTAAAAATTAAGATTGAGACTATGCCTGAAAAAAATCGCATTATATTATCTCATCGATGATATTCTCTCTTCTTCCACCTGTAACCTTTGAAACCATTCTGATAACTAAGTTTTTAATAGAATAATTATTTCTTTGTAAAATTTCTTTAAGAAGATATTATAATTAAAAGCTAAACACTCACATTGTCGTTTCTTATTTTCTCTGAGAACAGCAAAGCCATTTTAAATGAATCCAGTAAAAATAACATATCTTAAAACATACTATCACTTTACCTTTAGGAATAAACTGACATCCAAGAAGTTCCATTTTCATGGCAATTTTCTGCTGCCATTGGGTAGGATTCACTCTAATAAAACGTGCAATAATTGGTGGCAAAAAGTTATTACGCACATCCTGGTGATAATCTTTGTTTCCTTGAAATATCTTTAAAAAACAACAAAAAAATGGTACTTTACATCAGCAGAGGTCAGGGCTAAATTGTTCCACTGAAACATGTTTTTGTTTTTTTTTTTTGCTCTGGGCCTTAAATCAGATCTGTAAGGTATGACAGTAAGAATTAATTTCTCACAAGATAAATGAATCATAATTTGGACAAACTATTAAGAAACTGCACATTCTTCATCAAAAACTTATAAAAACATTGAATACGAAAATGATTTTAAGATGATTCAAACATAACAAAAATGTTAACTTGGCAATTTGGGAAGAGGGCTTTAATTCCAATGAGTCAGTTTAATTTCATTAATAAATCAGTAATTCTAGTGTAATTACCAGCTATTTAAATATATTAATGTTCTTTTCAAAGTAAAGCATAAGTGAACATACAATATCTTAGAGGAAATGCTTTACTGTGTACTTTTCATAATTTTTCTTTCAGAAGAGAGAAAGTGAACGCACACTAAGGAATACATAAGTTATATACCTCCACCTACTGGATAAACTACATAAAGACACTTCCCACATTAACCATTTTCATCTTGTGTTGCTATCTGAACCAGAAAAGTGATTCTGAAACACTGCTCCCTGCCGAATATAATGATCTTAGGTAAACAGCAACAAATGTATTACAGGTATCATATGAATAGTCTTTAGATAAAAATACTATTTCAACGGACTATCCCATTCCCTCAACCATTTCAAAGAAATAATGCGAGTATGGAACACTGCAAGAGCTCTTATTTACAAAACATTTTCATTTAATTAACTCAAATGTTCTTCATGACAGCCGTTTGTAACAGGCAGAACTCAGAAAGCTGAAGCTCACAGAATGTAAATGGACTGCATAACCAGTCAATGATACGAGCAGTGACTTGAGTCTCTGTCTTCTGACTTAATTACAGGGCTCCACTAAGCAAAAAGTTCTTGCTCCTTCAGGCTAAATCACCTGGCTAGTTTCTAAAGACTATTACTAAATCGGTATCTGCCTAAAACCAAAGTACTTTCTATCTTATCAGTTCATGTTGCAGCAGATAAATAAATGTTTAGCTCTTCCATCAAGTCATGTCTGGATATTATGGCTGTTTTATTTTGGCTGGTTCATATAGCATTAGACTAAACTTCTAAGACGTGTTAATAGCCTTCATTTTCTACAAGGGCTGAAGTTGTAACAGTCTCCACCACAGATAGTTTCTTTACATGCAACTGAAGATTTAAGGGGAAACTCTCGACAGATCCTAGAAGTCTCTCTCTCTCTGCAGTTCTCTTCTTTATTTCCTCAGAAATAAAATAAAAGCAATTATTTGTTGTCTACTGTATTAGTGGAACAGGAACAATAGTTTAGACATAAAAACTAACCCTGAGATCTTACTCCACACTGGAGTTTCATTTTTATAGAAAACCTTAAAGGATAAAGATTTTATATGAACTAAGTAAAAAAGACTTGCTCTGATCTTTGACCATTTATTATAAGACCCTGTGTGTAAAGAGGTCTGTAAGGTGTCATGAGGATAAAAATGGAAATGGAAGTCAAAGTTCCCACTCTCAAGGAACTTAAATTTTACTGGATATTACCACACACAAATATGGCAGCTATTTAAAAGCAACATGTTATCAAGTTGTATATACATTCCCTTTTTTTTTTTTTTTTTTTTTTTTGCTGGTTAAACATTTATTTTGAAAATTCATTTGGTGATTAGATTATAAACAGAAAATGAGCTAGTATCTTCTACTTTTTATCATTTCTTTAAGCTCTGAAAAACCACAATAAGATACAATGTCATACATATGGACAGAGTAATACGAACCAATGCTGAAAGAAGAGCTGGGGATGTTATTCTCTGAGTAGGTGTGATTCACCAGGACTTGGTCAAGGGCTTCAAGTTAGTACTATGAGCACCTCCTATGTGCAAGGCACTTCAGAGCCGTGAATCTGAGCTTCTAACACCAGATTTCCGGAAGAGCCACCCACACGGCAGCCAATCAGGATTTCTATGCCAGTGGCCTGTGTGTCTCCTGGTTTATTTCCGGGGCCAGGAGCACTCCTTGCCTGAGGCTTGGTTCTTCCCCTCTGAGAAGTCATTTGCTCTGATGCAGATGCCATGCCAAGGGACAGTGACTCGTTCAACCCTCACCACTGGGTTGGCAGCATATCAGAGCTGAAGCTTTCATCAGGGGGTTCTGGGCTTTGAAAGGAAGGACAACATTCTATTGTTCTTTAGGTACATTCCCATCTTCTGAAAAGAAAACCAAAAGCTGTCTCAGTCTGTATGTGCTCATCATGCATGTGTGCATGCTTATTTAGAAAGGGTGTGAAAACAGAATATACCAATTACTCTGGTTGGAGGTAGATGAGGGAGCAGATGGGCTAATGTAAGTGAGCCAAGAGATTGGTATTTTATATAATTCAATGTAAAGACTTCTACTTCTATCCAGGACACTAATAGAGATTAAATTTATTCTTTGACCTAAACATCTGAAAAAATTAGATACAATATATAAAACAATGGTTTTTAAACGTGGGACAAAAGGCAGTACAGGGCAATATTCCCTGAGAGAAGAGAAACACACGAGGTGAACCCTTCTATTGCCCCAATACTGTCTGGAGAGAGCCTTCGTGTCTCAGTGAATTGAGAACACAAAGCTCAGAGATGGAGAGGCCAAGCCAGCTAGAATTTGCAAGACAGGGTATAGGAGAGAAAAGAACTGCAGAGAAAGAGAGACTTCTAGGATCTGTAGGGAGTTTACCCTTAACTCTTCAGTTCCATGTAAGGAAACTATCTGTGGATGGGAAAAGAACCACTGAAAAGGAGTCCTTTTCAGGGTTGGGAACAGCACATGTTACCAACAGATAGTGTGAAGAAAACTCATTTATACATGGGACTTTGGGTTGAGTACTTGGAACACTATTGTCTCTGTAGTAGAAAAAAATCTGAACTAAAAGCTGCTCAGGTCCTGCCTAACAAAGCTAAAATGTAAACCTTAAAAAGACCAAATAATCTCAAGTAACCTAACTGTATACCAGAGTAAAGCTAAAAATATTTGAGTAATAAAAAACACTAGCACCAAACAGTGTAAAAGTTCACAATGTCTGGCAACCAATCAAAAATTACCAGGCATGTAAATATTTTAAATACCCATCAACACAAAAAGACCCACATGGGAGCACCTAGGTGGCACAGTTAAGGGTCCAACTTTTGATTTTGATCTCACAGTTTGTGGGATCAAGTCCACGTCAGACTCTGTGCTGACAGCGTGAAGCCTGCTTGGGGTTCTCCCTCCCTCTCCCTTGCATCCTCTCTGCTTGCTCCCGCTCTCCCCTCTCTCTCAAAATAAATAAACTTAAAAAAGAAAAAGACCCACATGTGACACATTAGTAGACAGAATTAGCAGATAAGGGCATTAAAAGAGTTATTACATACTCCATATGTTTTAGAGGTGGAAAAAAGCATGGGAATGTTCAGGAGAGACTTGAAAGAAATTTTTAAAAGCCCAAAACTGAAAATTTCGAGGTAAAAATACAACACAGAAGATAAAAATACACTGGACAGGATTAATAGATTAGATGTTACAGAACAGATTAGTGAACTTGAAGATAAAACAATAGAATTTTCCAAACTAGAACAAGGAGATTAAAAAAAAAATGTGTAGAGCACCAGTGAATTTTGAGACATCTGCAAGAGTCATAATATTCATGTAGTTAGAATTAGAGAAGCAACATATTTGAGAAAAAATGGCCCACAGTTTTCCAAATTTGATGCAAATTATAACCAACAGATCCAAGAAGCTCGAAAAAGCCCAAGCAGGAGAAACACGAAGACAACTACACAAAGGCACATCATAATTAAACTGCTTAAAACAGATGATAAAAAGAAAATCTTAAAAGCAGCTAAGGAATAAAAAGGCACATTACCTATTGAGGAACAAAGGAATTCTCACTGGAAACAATGCATACCAGAAAACAATGGAGGGAACGACGACATCAACCTAGGTTTCTATACTTAATGAAATTATCTTTCAAAAATGAAGCAAAAAAGAAAGTCTTTTTCAGAAATATACTTCAATAGTGCTAGATGTTTTTATAATAGGAGCATGGATAATTCTTATAATTTCAAAAAATTAACTATATTCCACAAGTATAACAAATATTCTACAAATAAGTACAGATGTGCTCAGAGTAAAAAGTAGCCAAGTTTGGGGTTTAGCAGAAGATAAGTATAAAGACAATACTGTTATATACTCAATGGGTAGAGCCTCACCAAAGATGAAGGTCATGTGATATCAAACAGAAGAGAGGGAAGACAACCTTGAATAACAACAGAAGAGTTTAGATCCATATGACAGATTATAGGAAGCCCCTGGAGTTTTCTGACTAGAGAGATAAGAAAAGTGGTAACTGAAGATATATTAGCAAATCATACATATGATAGAGAACTGACAGCATCATATAGTTGAAATTAAACTCAGGGAAGTTTCACTAAAAAAATTGTGCTTACAATTTCAATTCTAGGTGATAAGAAATCTACCCTCCTTGAGCACAAGGATTCGCCCAGTTATAAGATCTTCATGGTGGATCACGAGCCAGAGGTACTTCTGCCTACTCCCCATCCCTTATCATCTGCTTTGGACCATTTCTGCATTATCACAGCCTACTAACTAAAACAACAATTTCATTACCACAGAAGTTAAGAAAATTCTTCAGGTAGGAAAAAAAAAATAGAAGTTTCCTAAGACAAAATTTGGGGAGGTAATCTTGAAATGAACTTTCAAATCTATATCCTATACTATAATGTACTTTTGCCTTTAGCTTTTGTCTTTTGTCCCCCCTGGCCTACAGAAAAGAAATCTGGAAACAAAATTAGGCTCTCCATCATTCTTTGGATTAATAAGAAAATCTTAAGAAATTACAAGTTCATTTTTAGGATTTCTTTTTTTTTTAAGTTACCACTACTTACTCAAAGTCATTCATGTAGGCTCTACGCCCAAATTCACTCATTCATGTAGATTCTACGCCCAACGTGGGGTTTGAATTCATGATCCTGAGATCAAGTGTCACATGCTCTACCACTGAGCCAGCCAGGCAGTCCTCCTTTTTTAGAACTTCTTCATAAAGTATCTAAACAATTGAGTTAAAAATGTAGCGAAAAACATCAGAAAAGTACTTACCCTTAAAATAATTAAAAAGGACCTGGAACCACTAAGAATTTCCTAACCACAGTTAGAAGAGTAAAGAAAGCTAAAAACCAACACAAGGTAAAATAACCAGAAGAAAGCAGAGGCCAAATGATAGCCAACGTTAACATCACACAGGAGAGCTTCCTTGATTTTTGGTAAAGACCCATTTTTAAAATAAAACCTTGATAATCATTTTACCTTGTCCTGCTCCACACCAGGCTCTCTGTACACCGTCCATCTCTGTCCATCATCGCTGTATAGAATTCTGTAGGCTGACACATAGTAATTGTGTTCCACCATGGTGGAGCCAGTGGTTACAATGCCTAAGGAACGCAGAGTGGCTTTCATTAGTGTGCCCGATCTGATCCTTGAAGTTTGTTAAGCATTGAAGCCCAAATACCTAAAGTGTACTGTCCAGACATTTTTGCCAGTAGCACATTACCGTCTCTAAGGGCCAGGTTTCATTATAATAGTAAATAAATCTTTGGCTCTGTTCCCTTGTAGAGACACATGAATTATGGGTGTACATAAGGAAAGGACTATTCTGTTTTGACAGCTTGTGTTCACATCATTGTAAAATATATCTTACCTACCAAGTAACAACGACCCCCTGGGAAGGAACAGATTAAAACGATTCTTTTTTTCAGAACCAAATCGACATAAATCTTTAACAAAAATTACTTAACCCAATTCTAATCAATTATTCTAACCATCTGATGAACTGCTCCAAATAAATTTGTATTCAGCACATGAAGAGTATAATTTATAGCACTTAAAATGAACTCCTTGAACATAAATTTCTTTTAACGACTATAAGAGATGTCAAGATCACTTAACTGAAACAGTACCTTAAAAGAATCTTACTACAATGAAAAAGCAAAGTTAATAAAAATCAAATACCAACCCCTCTCCTCTGCCATGTTTCATAAAACCACCTGGAGTAATATTTAACACCATACAATTACATTTGCAGTGACCTAATTTTCTATGAAAATCTTCGATGCTATCAGGTTTCTGAATAAAATCAGAACCAGGAATCATTCTAGAAAAGTATGTCTCCCAACCTGTTATCTTCTTTTCTTTATTCAGATCTATTTGTAACCACTGATACTCATCAGCGGCAAAAGCAGCCCAAGGAGGTCCGGGTTGCTTCAGCCTGGCTTTCTCGGGTTTCCAGCTGTTCTCCCGCCCTGTATGGTCAGTCCACTCCAGCACAGACGATGCTGTTATCTGCGCATCGGCAATCACCCCGGATTCCATCCCCAGTGTGCCGTAACAGCCTGAAACGACAGAGACAGTAATGTGGTTGCCAGAAATAAATTCAAAATCTGTATAAATGTGCTCATTGGAAACTTTCTATTGTACATGTAATTAATATATACTATGCTAATAACACACTGTAATACAGAAATTTCAAAAGTAGGCGATGTTCTTGGTTCTGTCTTTGTGTCTTGTCAGGAAATGGACAGACATATTTATTCACAAGCAATAGCCATTAGTTTAGCAGCAATGCATTATCCTCTTCCTGGGACACTGTCTTCAGACCAGTGGATGACGCACTCCCTACTGCCTTCAGGTGTTTGCTCAGGTGTCACTTTCTCCACGAGGCCTTCCCTGACTCCACTTAAAACTCCAGACCAGTCCCTCCTGCACTGCCTATCCTCTTTTCTTGACTTACTTTTCTACATTTTCTATAATATTATAAAGAGTTATTTATAACTTATTTATAATTTATTATTTATTTATAATTTATCCACTGTTTCCTGTCAATCTCTCAATACCAGTATTTAAGCACCAGGAAAGGAGGATTTTGTCTATTCTGCTCACTTTTGTTTCACTAGCACCAGAACAGTGCCTGAAAAATCAAAGATGCTCATAAATATATTCTGTTGAATTAATTACTTGTTCAGACATAGTGAAAAAAATCACCTGTCCTAAGGAACTTCCCAATAATATAAAACTTTCAGTTATTCCATCCATTGTATTAGTGTGACATATGAAAAAGTGCAAAAAAAACAGCCACTGGCATACTGCATGACAGTGTTTAAAAAATATTAACAACTACACAATTATAGTAGGTTACAAAGTCCATGAAAGGCTTACCACTTGTCTTAAATGTAAAAAGACTTGTAGATAAGTGTCCCCTGAAAGAGAGAAAGGTTTTTCTCGGTGACACTCATATATTGACTTCCCCATATTTGTCTTAGTAAAACTTTTTCTTTTGTTTTTATTTTACTATATAAAGAACTAAGGATAGTCTATGGCCATTAAACAACAGATACTGTTCTCAGCCCCCCCCCCCCAAAAAAAGTCTGATTTCAAAACAACTTCTGAAATCAGAATAACAACTTCTGAACTCAGCATAAACAACTTTCTCTACAAGTATCTAGTGCCTGTATCACACATGAAATGTCCAAGTATGCCCATGTAACCTTTAATATGTACTTATTTTATTTATCTTTCATGGAAATAAACAGTTTCCTCAAACTTTTATGTGTCATTTGCTTTTGTTGCAAGTATATTGTAACTCTCAGAGAATGAGGCTCAAGTTTCCTGGGGTAAACAGAAAAAAAGCTGGCTACAAATAAGAGAGCTTGCACTTGTTACAGGAATAAGCACAGCTCAGAACAAGTTTAAGCTGCAACCCAGCACCGCATCTGGATTTCAAAGTAACAGGCAAGTTAAGTGCCGTGGGAAGAATGGAGGGGGAGGGGAACACGTGACTAGTTTACCAAGGACTCTAAAGAACCTGGGGGGGATAAAATCATCAGTGTATGCTCCTGACTTCAGCACAACATTCAAACCATTATTCCAAATGGATGTGACCCACCCTCATTTTTTTCTTAAGGTATGAAAGGAAGAGAACTGATGAAAAAAATTCTTTCTAAAGGTAGAAGAGGGGAAAGGAATGAAAGAGTCTGCGTAAAATCATCTAGAAGAAACCAAGAGATGGAAAGGTAGCTAAGTCTATACCAGGGATGGGCAAATGATATTTCATACAGGGCCTATTTTGTATGGCCAGGGAGCCAAAAATGGTTTCTGCATGGTTAAAAAGCTTTAAATGAACCGAAAAAGAGTAAGTGACCAGGGACATGTGGCACATAAAGCCCAATATATGTGCGAGCTGGTCCTTTGCAGAAGATGTCTGCTGGCTCCTGTATTATACCGTCATGGACACAGATTATGCTCTCATCTTCTGAATGAAAACTGCCCTAGGACCTCTGAAGAGAAACTGGCCTGCTTTCAATTAGGCTTAGTATTACCTACAGGACTAAGCCCATCTAAGAGGCAAGATTTACAAAAACAGATCCCAAGTATTACATTTCTATTTAATGTTTCAACTTTTCTTGCTTGTGATGCCTATTCGGTTTCATAAAACTGATCACTGTAGTAACCATAAAAATACATTCTTAAAATATTCTCTTTGGATTAGGGGAGGATTCGTAACACTAGGTCACACAGGCTGTAAGAAACAGAGCACTTATGCCTCCTGATCTTTAAAATGAAATAAAAATTTGGCCACAGACTTTTAGACCCTTACTCTCGACACTGTTTAAGCACTCAGGAAAGAACAAATCATCCTCCTAAATGACTACCTTTCTGATTGAGAACATGCCAAGGTAGTGGAACCTGGCCTATATTCTTCAGGATATTCAGACAATCAGCACACAAAGATGGGAGTGCTCACCCCACCGTTGTGATTCCATGAACACCATTAACAGTGATGTTGCTCAGGTCTAACTAGTCACTATCCCACCCCTGCCCAACCCTCTTATCGTCAATAACACATATACTTACACCACAGATGTGACGTTGTTAGCCAAAGAACTCTCATAATACGGGATACCTTTACTAATTACAACACTGATTTGGCCACCCAAAATGTTTGACACTACTCCTGCGTGCACACCAGCCATGCACAATGGTGAGGACTTGAAGAAAGGAGAAATAAAAGATTAGTATTTAATTTTCTTTGGGTAATTTATAAACAAGACACTCCTTTCCTCGAGAAAGGAGTTGACCCGGGCAGTATTCTCAGTAAATACAGGATTAGTGATGTGATAACAAAGAACAGACTTATAGCACAAGAATGAAACATTACATGATACAAAAAAAATAATAATAGTCCCTTGAAAATAAATTAAGATTAAAGATATTCAATCGGTACACATCAACCTACTCTGGAGTTTAAAAAAAATAAAGTTAAATCACAACATTAACAAAAGTCTGTGTTACTGCGACTTACATCTCTGTATCCATGAGGGATTGTTCCAGAGATCTCAGCAAAAGGAAGCAAACAACCAGCTGGGCAGTACTTACTGTGAAATGAAAACAAGTTCAAGGGTATATACAGTGTACTTTCTGGGGGAAAAGAACAAAAACCACATATTCATTTTTCAGCTCATTTAAAAAGTATAATCTCACTGCCCTAAGAGAAGCACCACTTCTAAAAAGCCTTTTTTTTTTAGTTCATAATGAATGGTAGACATTTTTGCTATATGATCTATTCATATTTAATATGAATTTAATAGCTACAAGCTATTCTATTTTGTGAATGAACCACAATTTATTTTACCAACCTTCTACAAATCAAATTTAAGTTGACTTAAAAATGTTTGGCATTTATTCATTTATTTACTCATTCACCCACCCATCTACCCACTCAACACATTTATCTGAATGTCTATTTTGTTGTCTGTTAAGTGCTGGGCTGTGCTAGGTACTGGGTTTACAAACATCAGCCAAATAAATATGCCCCCATTTTCACTATGTCTATGCTCCAGATGTCGGGGGAAGGACGTTAAACTGATACCTAAATGAGTAATTAGATTATGATTTTGCTATGAAGAAAAGGTGCTCCCTGAAATAAGTAGGAGAAAGCAAAGTTAATAGAAGTAAAAAAGTAATACAAACATGCAGTAAATTTACTATGTGCCGAGCAGCCTTCTGAGTACCTCAGGTAACCCACACAAGAACCCTAATGGTAGATATCATTATTTTCCTCATTTTACAGATGAAGAAACTGAGAAACAGTGTGCCCAGGTCCCGCAACTGGGAACTGCCAGGTGGGCTCCCGAGTCTAAGTTTTTATACCAGGCTCTGCACTGCCTCAGTCAGGAAACAGGGCTCTGAGGAAGTGAAGCCTCATCAAAGGGAGGGCAATGCACCCTCATGGACAGGAACAGCAGGCCATGAAGCAAGGGGGCCTGTGTGTGTGTCATCAATGGAGGACGACCAGTGCAGGTAGAGTACAGTGAGCACTGTAAAACTAAAAGGGTAACATTAGTTTGAGAGAAGCTGGAGAGGTAGGCAGGGGCCAGATCATGCAGAAGCCTTGGGAGCTATGGTGAAGAGTCTGGAATATATTTCTAAGTAAAAATGGGAAGTCAATTAAGGATTTTGACAGCTTATACACACAATCCGATTCATATTTCCAAAAAGGATTATTCTGACTCCTGAGAAGAAAGAGACTGTAAAGAACTACGAGTGGAAGCTGAGACATCGTTAGGCTGGTAGTGCCATAGGCCAGGCAAGAGAGAACGGCAGTTTGCATTTGGGTGGTGATGACGGAGCTGAGAGGAGAGGCTACAAGACCCTCAGGCAGGGCTGGGTGCCACACACTGATGACAGAGCCACCTCTGCTGATCGGGATCCTCCCTGAGTGCTGAATAGAGTACCCATCCCTCACAGAACTATTCTGGAAGACAACATAAAGGTTGTTCTTTGGGGAGTTCTTTGGGGAGTGGCAGCAAGCTGGGGGGGAGGTTAGTGACACAGCTCTTACAAGATGGGAATAAATTTGCCAGGCAGAGAGTAAAGCGATTCTAGGCAAAAGTTCAGACAGCTCAGAGCAGTGTAAAGAATCCAGAGCCGTTTCAATATAAGTACGTAAGATGACATTGGAAAATTGGCCCAAGAGCTACTTGTGAAGGATCCCGAAACCAGGCTAAGGAATTTGGATGACATCTGCCCTAAGAAGGAACTCATGAAGATTTTAAAGTAGGGGGATGATCAGACATGTATTTTAGGATGTAATTTGGCAGCAACGTGAGTGGTGGAATAGAAGCCAGCAAAGGTTAGTCCCAGCCGAGAAAAGAGACAAAGAAAGCAGCGAAACAGTAGTAGAAATGCTGCCTGGGCAAGAACACTGAAGAATTCAGTCCCAGCCGAAATCATTCTCTTCTCCTTTTTGAGAAAAGATAAGTAACGCCTCTAGCTTCATTAGCAGTTTTGCCAGGCTTTGAAAAGCAACTAGTTCTACTTTTAAAGTATATTAAATTATACTTTCATTGTAGAGAAGATCCAAATGCTACAATTAAAGCAAAATTTAAACATGGCTACTCAATGGCTTTAAATAAGCTCTAATTTGCTGACATCTTAGAGCAATGATTATGTGTCATGTGTGTGACACATACATTAATGTGCATTATCTTTAGTGTATAAAGAATAATGATGAAGTAGATGAAGAATAACAGTGAAGGGAAAAAAGGTTACAAATATAGTCATACCTGAACTCAGGTTCCAAAAAACTGGATGCAGTGTCTAAACAAGTAATTAGATCTAGAAAAACAAAAACAAAAAACAGATTCAATAATACATACTTTTACTGAACACCAACTGTTCCCAAATCCCAAATCATATTGTTCTAAATTTTAAATCTCAACAGCTGTCAAGGTAGTACTAATAACTTTTTACAAATTTTTGTTGATTATGATTTCCTTGATATAAAGTATCTTGATTTCTAGAGCTCTGTCTCTCCAATACTGTTTGCTACCACATCACCTCATTGAGTCCTGTATCATATATATAGAAGTTACACAGATGAGTGTAATTTACAGATATAAAGTGACTTCTACAAAATATAGCTCCTGAAAAAATAAAAACTTTTTCATTATTGTATAGCTTAAAAAACGATCCTTTGCTAGGTACACACAAGGAAAACAGTGACAAAAGAGAGGTGAATTAATTTTGTTGCTCTAAGTAACTAAAATCTAGTCCATGGCCAGGACCAGCAGCACCAGCATCTTCTGGGAACTTAACAGCAATTCAAACTCTTGGATACCTTCCAGACTTACAGAATCTCTGGATGTGGATACTCAAAAATCTGCTTTAACAAATCCTCCAGGGAATTCTTAAGCACACTAAAGCTGAAGAAGCCCTAACCTAAATAAGACGGAACTTCAAAAATTTAACATTTCTATCTAGAAACCAAATCCGAGCAAGAGGTAACTTGTTTCGTTAAGACTTAGCTCACAGACTGGGTAAAACGTGGCTTTAGGTTCAAAGATGTCAATGGCTTCCTTCTGCTCTTAGCACAGAGGGCAGAGCTGTCAACATGTACCACAGGTCTTGAGGTGCCTCGTCCCGCCTAAGTCTTGTTTTGTACCTGTGCACAGGTTTCTTGCCACATCCGCCCTCTTTGGTTCCTTGGGCACATATTGCTCTCTTGACCAAGAATGATTTTCTACTGTCCTTTAGCCTTGCTGGCTTAACTGCTGCATCCTCACAGAAGCTGTTCCTCACTTTCACAAGTCAAACACCTTTAGCACATGGTAGGCACCTAAGGCTTTTTGTTTGTTTTAACGAATAGGTGACTATTACATGTTGCCAAAGTACCACGTGTTATGTAAGAACAATCCGTTGACGTAATCACGGAGCTATAAGCAACATCATTTTACGATGCCTAGTCTATGGACAGAAAAGGCTTTTAGTCCTCATCTTTGTATCTATTGTCAGCAATCACAGCATATGGCCTAACAGGAAGCTTTCAATCAACATTAATGAATAAAGGGATGAATAAAAGTCTGTGACTGTTGGCATGTTTGGCTAAGTCCATTCTTGGATAGCCTGTATAGAGGAAAACCTAGGCCTTAAGGCAATCACAAAAGTAAGTGGTTTACATATAAATTCTTGGCCAAACAACTGAGCTGAGGGTGACAATACACTGATGAGAGAACACCCCACATGCATCCTAGCATGCTGACGGATACAAATGTTTGTTAAATTAATGGGCACCACAGCAAGCATAGCATCACTGATTATTCTAGCTTACAATTCTGAAGAAATTATCACCCAAACGAAATCTGAAAGACCTAGAGCTAGTAACTGTTATGCCAATAGAAAAGTGATTATTTTGAAAGTGATTACATGGATTCATATCTACACACCATAGACACTTGAATAATAATTAAATCTGTGTTTTAGGAGTTTAAGAGAATACATGCCTGGATAGGGGTTCACTAAGACCTGGCTGAATGGGAAAAGCAGACACACTGAATTGCCTATACCCTGATTATTCCTAATTACTCCACACTGTATCAACGAGAACTGATTTTCTGCTTTTCTGCTCTACCAAAAGAGTTTCTAGCTTCTAAGATTAGAGGTTCAACTTCTAAAATTAACAGCCTGGGATGCAAAGGTACCTGTGTGGTCCAACATGGCATTCAAGCCACAGGAAGACTGCCAGCTGGCCTCATTACCTTCAGGCCACATGCCAGAATGCTGGTCAACTATGGATATACTTGATCAGAACAGGGTTTTATTATAAGTCCATGCAGAACTGAAATTCCAGATTATGCCATGCATATGTATGCAGCTCACTTGACCTTGCTTTCAAATTCCATGGAGGCTCAAAAGAGGTCCCTAGGAGGAAAATAGGAATTCAAAATGGACAGCTATGAGGACAGCCAAGAAGACTAAAGACAGAGAAAGGAAATCATGATTACAAATATTAAGCTTTACAACTCCACAAAGGCAAAGAAAGAAAACATGGAGCGGGCAATTAAGAAGCTTTAAAACGTCTTTCCTGAAAGCTTTTCCCAAGTAAACAATCTTCCAGAAAACCACTATTACTACAAACCTTCTAGCTAATAAGAACACAGCTGAGGCAAGATAAATAGAACTCAAAAGAAACCATCTGCCTAAGAGACTTCTGATAGCAATGTATAAGAAATTATATAAATGGAACAGAAGAATCCAGAAATAAGTTCTAAATTTAAAGTCAGCTGATTTTGACAAGGATGCCAAAACAACTCAGTGGGGAGGAAGAAAGGTCTTTTTAACAAACGGTGCTGTGAAAAGAGGATATCTACATGCATAAGAATGAAACTGGACCCCTACCTCAGATCCCATACAAAAATTAAAGGGGATCTAAATTTAAGAGCTAGCACTATAAAACTCTTAGAAGAAACTAGAGGTATAAATCTTGATCTTGGATTAAGCAATGTTTTCTTACATATGATACCAAAAGCATTATAGTCACACAAAAATACATTAATTGAATTCTATCAAAATTAAAAACTTCTGTACTTCAAAGAATGCTATCATGAAAGAGAAAGATAATCCACACAACGGGGGAAAATATATATGAAAATCATATAATCTGATAAGGACCTAGTATCCAGAATACATAAAGAATTATTTCAACTTGATTTTAAAAAAGACAATCAACCCAATTTAAAAATGAGCAAAGGATCTGAACAGACATTCCTCCGAAAAAGACATACGAATGGCCAATAAGCACATGAAGATATTCAACATCATTAACCATCAGGAAAATGCAAATCAAAGTCACAATGAGATACCGCTTTATACCCACTGGGATGTCTAGAATCAGAAGGACAAATAGGACTTGGAGAAATTGGAACCCTCATGCACTTCCTGAGGGATTTTTAAATGGTGTAGCTGCTTTAGAAAAGAGTTTAGCAGTTTCTTAAAAAGAGATTACATATGACCCAGCAATTCCACTATTAGTATATACACAAGAAAACTGAAAATATGTCCATACAAACACTTCACAAATGGTCATCAACTAATGAATGGAGAAACAAAATGGGATATATCTACACAATGAAATATTATTCAGCCATCAAAGGGAATAAAGTACTCATATATGCTACAACATGAACTCAAATACACTAAGTGAAGATGCAAGTCAAAAAAGACCATACTGTCTGACTCCATTTATATGAAATGTCCAAAATAGGTAAATCTATAGAGAAAAAATCAGATTCGTGGTTACTGAGGACTGGAGAGGGAGAGGGTTAATGGGAGATCACCACTACTGACTATGGGGTTTCTTTTGGGGTGATAAAAATGTTCTAAAATGGACTATAGTGGTGGCTACACAACTCTGAATATACTGAAAATCAGTCAAGTGTAGTGAGTAGGTGAATCATATGGCATAATAAAATGATAATAAAAAAATTTTAAAGTGAAGAAAAAGATGCTATTATAAAAGCAGTAACAGTTTTCCTTTATATAGAGCACATCTGCATTGAGGGATGAAATAAAGCATAGTAAAACAGTCAGGACTGGCAGTTCACTTATTTATTCATTTGTTCACTCAACAAATACTTAGGTAAGTATGTATGATGACCAGGTGTTGTTCTAGGTACTAGAAATAAAGCAAAGAACACTCAGACAAAAATCTCTGCATATAGGGAGTGTATGTACCTTTTGTGGGGTGATAAGAGAAAACAGACACGAGTATGAAATGGACATACTATTATTAGGTGATAAGTGCATTAGAAAAATAAAGAAAGGAAGGCAGTTACGAAAAGTTAAGGGGTTCCGATTTTAAGTAGCATGGTCAGGAAAGACCTTACTGAGAAGGTGGCAGGAGGTGAGGGAGTGAGGCATGAGGTACGTGGGTAACGGAGAATAGGCAGAGGAATCACAAAGGCCCTGAGGAGGGAGCACGCTCAGCATGGTGGCTGCCAGAGTGAACACTGGGAAGAAAAGTAAGCGATGAAGTCAGACAAGGAAAGAGAAGCCAAATCCTATAGGGTCTTGGAGGTAAGGACGTTGAACAAAGAGAGAGGAGACTTTCATTCTCATGCTCACCACTGGGCTGAGAGTAGGTTGAAGGGGAGATGGGGAAGAAACAAAGGTCAGCAAAAAAATCTCCTGCCATAATTGAGGTAACTTGAATTGGAGTGGCAGGAGTGGAGGTGTTGAGATGTAGTCCGACGCTGATATTTGTTCAAATATATTCTGAGAAATGGCCAAAGGATATAAAGTTTGAGAGAGTCAAAGACAACTCTAAGGTTTCTGGCCTGAGCAAAGTGAAAGCTGAACTTACTATATGTAAAGTGCTTAGGCAGTGATTTTAATAATGATAAAGTACTCATCGCGAACTCAACTGTCATGCTAGATCCACTTTCAAAGTGCGAGACAATATATAATTTGCTCCGTTCTTAACTAGGAGCTTCTGCATGGGATTAAAAAAAATCCAATATTAAATACATACAAGAGAGTATTTATAATATACATATTATTAACAAAACACTAAACAGAAGTTATAGGTTCTGGGCCATAGAGAGTGGCAGCAGTGGTGTGCAGAATACCCTCAGCGGTTCTGCGGAAGCTGACTGGCATTCTATTCTCTTTTCCTTATGCAGCCCAAGGGAGACCTGGCATCTGCAGTGTAGATGCTACACTAGTCTGAGCAGTACAGTCCAACCCAGAGTGAGTGTCATCATGATTCCTAGAAACAGAATTCCCCTAATATCTGCCACCTTCCTTAACCCTGGAAGGCTCTCTAGAAGACAAAGGCCTCAGGTAGGGTTTTGAAGGCAGAATCATGTAATTGTGAGGAAGAACAGGAGAAAATGCAAGAACAAAGGCAAGCCAACAGTCAACAACAAGATGCCAGATTTCAGTTTTCTTAATGAAAACACCAACATCAGACTTTCTAAGATAGCTCCCAACTTAGCAATATTACTGTCAGCCATAACTGATAACCTATGCACAAGTTCGCTTTTAATTTAAGTACAATTAAACGTTTTACCAGTACATAAAAACTACACAGGCTGGGGTACCTTATAATTGCCCCATGAAATATTTATTTAAACATGAATCTAATGTTAACCCATACATAACACCATAGAAATATGAAATATTTTAGAAGTTCAAAAATCAATTAAAAAATAGCACACTGGTTACTATCTTAGGAATATTTTCCATTCACGGCACTGGCCATTTCTGTGAATGCAAAATTATGAAACAGATTTAGATTTTCCCCCAATTAATACTCGGTTTTGTGTTACTGAATGAATTGAAAACACTCTCAGCAGTGTTAGCACTGTGACTAACAACAGAACACCAACTATATTAACTGCAGGGTATAATTTTTGTCCAGTGAAGGAAAGGTAGCTTGAGTACCTATATTCATTCTAACTCAAGAAAGCATAATATATCATAACTAAGTTACTCTATTTGACAGAAAGAAGAAAATATATGAAGACGACGACGTATATTCCTCTCCTTTATTTGCTCTAATGTTCTTTAACAAATTTCCCAGAGCCTGAAGGAACACGAAGTCATGCTTTCTAATTCAGCAATCTTGCACTGTAGGTGTGTAGGTACTTTGTTCAAGTGCTACAGGATGCAGGACAAGACTCTTCTTGTTGCTAAGTTCTCCCGCCAATATTACTATGTGACCTTGGGCCTAAGTCTTTGTTTCTGTGATAGGAACCTGGCATTAATCTGTACCATCTGCAATTTAGTGAAGGAAAACTTACATATATAATAGAACAGAATTTACTGTGATTCAGAATCAAATAACATTTACTCAGTGGCAGATATTAAATGAGGTATTTTACATCTTCTTTTATGTACTACGAGTAGAGATGAAATCTTATGTTTCTCTTAGAAATATTACACTGCCATCTATGGAAGCTGAGTCTACAGTAGGAGCTTAGGTGAAAATAGTCAATGCTTCCTTAGGGACGAAGCAGGCATGACTGAGTTAAGTAATTAACAACTTAGGCTATAAGGTGTACCTACATGTGGTGAATCAAACCCTCTTCATACCTAAATTCCTATACATGTATATTAAAAAACAAATACAAGAATATTAAAAATATATAAATATAAAATATATGGCATTAAGATATAAAATATTACATTATTAATATACACAAGATATTAAGATTAAAAGATTATAAAACATTAAAATTCTTCTGTGAACTACACGGTATCTAAGGCACTAATAAATACCATCAGTAAGAGCAGCAGTGAAAAATTATGTCATTGGGTAATGGAAGACACCACACAAACACGTACTTACTCCCTTCAAAGCATTACTAACTCACTAAAAAAATGAAACACATACAAAACACTAAAATCACTAAGGCTCTTCAGGTTATCTGTCAACTTGGAATAAATTCTATCCCATAAATGGAATCACCTCTTTGGGTTAACAATCTCCTAGATTGTTTTTAAATGCTCTTTCTCTGCAAAATTGTTAAATTTACTGGTCAGCACCTTTCTTCTACAAATTGACACCAAAATACAGATATTTTTCTGCATGCATATACATCGCATAATGTACACAAACACAACACATATACATTTGTGTGTAAATAAGGATACATCTGAAATATGCATATAAACTGAGACTTCATTAATAAAATCTCACTTAATAGTTTAAAAGTTTTAAAATGTTTGCCAGATATGACAATAACAAAAATTAGGGACATATCAGAAACACCAAAAACAGAAAACTAGCTTAGTACTCAAAATACAAAAGTTTGTATAAAAATTACTGTACAATTAAGGTAGCAAACAATCTTAAGCAACCCATGCTCTATTTTTAAAACCAAAAGCATCCCATGAAAAAAAAACAAAAACATACAAAGCAAAACAAGAAAACACAAAACAACCCGTTACAGAAATCTGCACCCTGTTACAAAGTAGTCCTCTATTCTGTCCCATTTCATTTACAAGTTGATATAACCTAATGTAAGACAGAAAAAAATGGAAAATATTTGCAAAGAAAAAAAAGGTGGTTAAAGAAGGTAGCAATCAGAAAACTTTTAAACTATTGGTGTTAATTCTAGGAATAATCTAACATGTAGCAACAATGATCCTGTCAAATGGGAGTATTTCCTAGGCCCAGCTGTTGGTAACTTGTAAGCAGACTGTTATCAGATGGTAAGGGGTCAGCAAGCAATAAATAAACAAGTGTTTATGAATTCCAACTAGAAAGTACATTAATAACTACATTGGTTCGTTTTATTTCGCATGAAATTTTAAGCTATTTACTGTTTTTCCCAACAAAAAAAGTACAAACTTTAATATGACCACCACAAAATTCTGGACTGGTGAAATCTAAAACAAACAGGTTTAACATTAGTTTTTAAGTGATGCATTCACATTCTACAGAAGGAGAATCTATCAATTCCCCGCTGCGCGTGCACTCACAGACACACACGCCTGCTCCTCTCACTGATGACACATAACAAACACAGACTGCCTTAAAGGACCTGAAGTCTTCCATGCAAATGCAGATGTATTTTCTGAGCTCACTGTCCTACAACTAAAATAACTTAAAAAAAAATTATGGCCCAGAGTCATCCCAGAAATGTTGAGTTTGTCCTAGAAGCTGGCTAATGTTGAACAGATTCAAAAACCAGGAATTTGGATCACTCACCTATAAAATTTATTTTATTTTCAAGTCCAGAGGTAAATGCTATTTTTAATTTTACATTTTAGAATAAAAATGTCGGTATCACTTATTACGATAATGGATAAAAAGATCTGACTTACTGACTCTGGACCTCTGAGCAGCTGGTTTTGCATCTCTCAGTAGGACCAGCTGTAACTCAGGAGTTTCCCTCTATGGAACTTCTCACCAGCGGTTGCTAGCATGTCTAAGATGGCTCTAGGGTCTACATATTTCTTCAACTGCAGAAAGTCTAGTTGGAATTTGATGGAATTACACCAACTCAGAGTAGAAACACCAGTCCTCTAATAATTACTGCACGTGTTAATATTTTTGCCTTTCCTTGCTACCCAGCAGGGACACACAAAAACTTTTCACTGGTATTTACGATCTTTCAAAAATGAGGTTTACAGGTAAGAAAGAGAAGAGATAACCGGCAATGGAAAAGATTGGAAACTACTGGTCAAAAACCATTAAAAGTAACAGAGTAATGAAACCTTAACTGGACACAAAAGTGAGGAGGACAAAGGTACAGTGTCCTAGATACGACCCCAGCATTGCAGCAGTTCAAAGATTCATACAAGAGGGCTTCTTTATGTCCAAAGCCTCTTACTACCACTTAAACTCATGTAGGAAGAACCTTAATTCTTTAAAATGTTTCCTTGGAGAACACAGGTCTGATTCTCAAGTTTTTAAGAAGAATTAGAATCTGGCTTAACTGTAGAGTCACATTTATAACAAGAACTCTTAATTCAGTCATTTCTGACCCAGTGTCCTCCAATAGCCTCTTAACTGGACTCCCTACTATTATTCTTCCCTGTCTTCAACTCATTCACAGAGCAGGGAAGGTCATAAAAACAAACAAAAACACAAATCCAGTCATATCGCTACTACCCTGCTCTAACAGCTTCCATGTCCCCTTAGGAAAAAGCTCCAATCGTGACATTTTCTATAAGGCCCTGAATAACAGAGCCTACTCACCACTCAGTCAACTCCACGTTAGCTGAGCCAGATTCTTTTCCGGCTTCTCTGAAGCTCCTTCCACAGGGCCTTTGCATTTGCTGTTCTCCTCCCTAGAATGTTCTTCTGTCTAGAACCTCCCAATTAATCCTTGGGTTCCCACTTAAAAGTGACTTCCTCAGAAGAGTTTGTCTTTTTACCAATCTTCCACTCCTCCAACCCTTCTGGCCTCTTTTTTTTTTTTTTTTTTTTTTTTGAGAGACAGAGTGAGACAGTGCATGAGGGGCAGAGACAGAAGGAGACAGAATCCTAAGCAGGTTCCAGGCTCTGAGCGAGCTGTCAACCCAGAGCCTGATGCAGGGTTCCAACCCATGAACCATGAGATCATGACCTGAGCTGAAGTCGGACACTCAACCAACTGAGCCATCCAGGCGCCCCATTTCTGGCCTCCTCTTGTCGGAATGTTTCCTTCATCATACTTATCATAACTGCAGCTGAGTTACCATGTGTTTTTTTAGTGTTTAGTTTTGAGAGAGAAAGAGAGACAGAGTGTGAGTGGGGGAGGGACAGAGAAAGAGGGAGACACAGAATCTGAAGCAGGCTCCAAGCTGTCAGCCGAGAGCCTGAGGCAGGGCTCAAACCCACAAACAGCAAGATCATGACCTGAGCCAAAGTTGGATGCTTAACTGACTGGGCTACCAAGGTGCCCCGAATTACCATGTGTTTAATGCCTTTTCCCAACCTGTACTGTAAACGCCATGGAAGTATAACTAAGTCTTATTTACTGCTGTTCCCAGTGCCAGGCATACTGCAGGACATAAGGCACTGAAGGGAATATAATTTTGCAATGTGCTCTTGCATAAAGAAAATTCACACAAAATTATGGCTCTATCAACAACACATAGTATAACATCAACAAGTGTTTGTGAGAGCTTAACAGATGAAGCTGTTGAAGAAAAATTTTTCATGATCTTTTCAATCCCAAATAGTCTAAATTTCTAGCTAGGATGCTAAGCTGGGGACGTGCAGTGATGTTCCTTGAAAATATTCACAGAATTTAGTGTGGCAGCAAGTTTCCTGGATGGAAACAAACCGAGGCTATCAAAGCCAATCAGTGTTCAAATGAATGAGTCATTAAAACTGTGTCTTGGGGCGCCTGGGTGGCGCAGTCGGTTAAGCGTCCGACTTCAGCCAGGTCACGATCTCGCAGTCCGTGAGTTCGAGCCCCGCATCAGGCTCTGGGCTGATGGCTCGGAGCCTGGAGCCTGTTTCCAATTCTGTGTCTCCCTCTCTCTCTGCCCCTCCCACGTTCATGCTCTGTGTCTCTCTGTCCCAAAAATAAATAAAAATAAATAAATTAAAAAACAAAACAAAACAAAAAAAAAACACTGTGTCTGAAAGGCCACCCAAGAAGAAATGGTGAGAAATTCAACCAGGGTTCTCTTGGAGTTAGCCAGTTCACTTCTAACTTCAAATCAAACAAATGCTTCATGGAAGATGCAAGGAAATGGAGAAACAGAAGCAAAAACTCAGGAGAGACCTGTGAAATGAGGATTTCCCACGATTATGCCTTGGGAAAGTGTTACTATAAAGAAGTTCCTGATTATGGGAGATATTTCAAAAACTTTGGAAGCTGAGATTCACCTAAAATAGTGATGTAACCATTTGAAATTCCATAAACATATGTAAGTCTACAACATAGAGAGTCTGTTATGTGAAACCACTTTCAATTCTTAAACTTTAACACAGAGCATTTAGGTGTCTGTAGAACAAAAAGCTCCGTAATGTAAATACCCAATTAAAAAACATTTTTTTTTATAGAGAGGGATACGTATTTTCAAGAAACCTTCAAGTCAATAAATAACAGAGAGAGAGGGGAAAATATGAGAAGAAAAACGATTTAAGCGGATATTGAGAGGAGGAAACTCAAGGAGAGTAAGGAGCAAATGAATTGAGTATTTTCTATCCTCTTACCTATCAACTCAAGACTTTCGAGAAGTATAATTGGAAGGATGGAAACGGACCATCATCTCTGTGTCTTCTAGCTCACTCTTTTGATGGTGGAGGAAATGAGTATGTGCGTGTGGGTATGGTGGTGAAAGGGGGAACATGTGTTTTGCGCCCTACTATGCCATGTGCTTACAGACGTAATTTACTTACACGTAATTTACTTACATGTAAATTACTAGATTGAGTACTCATAACCAAGCCATGGAGGCTAAAGATGTGAAATGAATGGTCAGAAATCCCCTAGTCGGCACGTGACACTGGCAGGCGTGCTCCTCCTACAACGACACACTGCCTTACTTGCTCTGGTTCTGTCTTACTTCTGTCTGGTTCGTTTAGCATGATGTTTCCGTTTTTTTTCTTTTCATTATTCCATCCAAATGAGTTTTCTTTCTCACTCTCTCAGAAGAGTTTTATTAGCTTTCCCACTTTCTGCCATAGCTTAGAAATGGGGAAAAAGTAGACCTTTCTTCCCAGAGAAGAGGCCTTCTCTCTCACATTCCAAATGACACTTTTAATGAGACCTGTAGTGTTTATCTCAAACCCACCAGAGCTGAGAAGGGAACAGCTTGCACTGCTCTCAGTCATTCTCATTGCCCAACACCCTCACACCTAGGAGCTTCTCGATTTTCCCATTTACACAATATTAGGTAACAGCTTTTTTTGTTTTTAATGTTTACCATTTTTGAGAGAAAGAGAGAGAGAGAGAGAAAGAGAGAGAGAGATGGGGGAGGGAGAGAGGGAGGGGGAGAGAGAGGGAGCAGGGAGAGAGAGAGGGAGAGAGAGGGAGGGGGAGAGGGAGAAGGAGAGGGAGAGGGAGAGGGAGAGGGAGAGGGAGAAGGAGAGGGAGAAGGAGTAGGAGAAGGAGAAGGAGAAGGAGAGGGAGGAGAGGGAGAAGGAGAGGGAGAAGGAGAGGGAGAAGGAGAGGGAGAGAGGGAAAGAGACAGAGGATCCAAAGCAGGCTCTGTGCTGATGGCAGAGAGCCTGACGCAGGACTCCTACCCACAAACTGGGAGATCACGACCTGAGCCGAAGTCAGATGCTCAACGGACCGAGCCACTCAGGAACCCTGAAGTAACAGCTTTTTAAAAACTTTTAATTATCAACTTAGTTAAATCATTGTTGAATATCAAAATAATCATCTATTTTTTAAATTTAAATGGTTGATTTGTTCGACATATCTTTGCATTGGTAGCAGTTCTTAGAACTTTCTTACCACAGTGACCCTAATAGCAGAGGAAACAAATACATGCCACAGAAGCCAAAACTCATGGGAGATTTTGTTCAAGTCTTGGATTTTACCTTAGAAATTCAAGTATACTTTGCATTCTATTCCATCTAACAGCCTTGGTTTTAATTTTTCCCCCTTTAGATTATAAACATTAACCATCCAGAAAAATATCTCAGGTTTATCTTGTAGCATCTCAGACAGCACGCCCCAGCATACTCCTGGTGGTATGAGAATCTATGCTTTTGAGAAGAATGGTAATGTAGTCTTTAATACAGTACTATGAAATGGTAAACTGTAGATAACAAAGCTTTAAATTTATATCATACATTTCAATAACTGACAGATTTTTCAAAAGTTAGGTCATTTGTGTTCTAATCCTATAAATGTGAAATATCAGTATTTCCTCTACTATGGAAAGGGAAGTATACAGAATTAACATAAATGTTAGTATACTTTTAATTTTTAGAATTCTGAAACTAATCTAATTTTATTTGTAAAGTTAATCTGTTTTTAAGTTCAGTCTTTCTACTCTATTCTAATCTCAGATAACAAGTACTAAAAGAAATATTTCATTTTTGTTTTCAGAAATTGTAAAATATGGAAGTCATGGTATAAAGTTGAAAATTACCTTGTTTATCTATAACTGAATATGAGGCCAAGAATCCTCGTCCAGAAACATGGATTCCACTCATGAACAGCACTGTAATTTCATTGCTTTTTGACTCAATTGAATGGTTCATCTGCAACCCGAGACCACAGTATTTGCCTAGGAATAAGGAAAAAAAGAGATTTGGTATGACTCTTATGAAGTCAATAATATTTACAACATAGGTAAGAACATCAATATAATATACCAAACCGGACATTAAATAGAAAATGACTAGGATGTTTAGTGATTTAAAATCACATCACTCTGAAGAAAGAAAAAATGAAAATATGTCAAGTAATAACTAAATAATTCAAAAGAAAAAAATGGTACAGGCATCAGTGATCTTACAAAGATTTAATTTCTTGTGAAAGACATTACTCTTTAAAATAGTAGTGAAGAGGGGCACCAGGGTAGCTCAGTTGGGTAAGCGCCCAACTTCGGACTTCAGTTCAGGTCATGATTTCATGGTCCCTGAGTTCGAGCCCCATATAGGGCTGTGTGCTGACAGCTCAGAGGCTGGAGCCTGCTTCGGATTCTGTGTCTCCTTCTCTGTCTGCCCCTCCCCAACTCACACTGTCTCTCTCTCTCAAAATAATAAAAATAATCATAAAAAAGATAGTGAGGAATTAAAATTAACTTAAAGCACTTCATGCAGGCAGGTGGCTCATAAACACATTAACAGTCAATCAGTAATATTCTTTTTTTTTTTAATTTTTTTTCTTAATGTTTTTATTTATTTTTGAGACAGAGAGAGACAGAGCATGAGCAGGGAAGGGGCAGAGAGAGAGGGAGACACAGAATCGGAAGCAGGCTCCAAGCTCTGAGCCATCAGCACAGAGCCCGATGCGGGGCTCGAACTCACAGACTGTGAGATCATGACCTCAGCCGAAGTCAGACGCTCAACCGACTGAGCCACCCAGGCGCCCCAATCAGTAATATTCTTAACATACTCCCCAGAGTGCCCCTAGATTCCTGGGCTTAGGGCACCCTTAAACTTTTTCAGACTCCCTAAATTTCTCTTCCAAGATTACTGAAGTTCTAGTCAATCCCTTGAGGTGATCATGCCCAGTCCTACAGCTTTAACTATGCTCTGACAATTCACATTTACACCTCTTCCCAGAGCTTTTCCCTTGAACTTCAAATATTTATATCTAAATGCTAACTTTTAGGGGTGCCTGGGTGGCTCAGTCAGTTATACGTCTGACTTCATCTCAGGTAGTGATGTTGTTTCTCTCTTTCTCATGAAAATAAAAACATTAAAAAAAATTAAATGCCAACTTTTATCCTTTAATACTTAATAGACACATGAAAATAACATATCCTCAGTACAGATTAATAAAAGTTTAAGAAAAAAATTAGAGCAAGGTATACACCAACAACTAATAAAAATGCATTTTCTTATGTGCTTGCTAACCTAAAAGATTCTGAATAAAGAATAACATTCCAAAAATATTTGGGGCTGTGGCAATATCATTCTAGAACGAAAGTAATGTGTGCTTCCACAAACACCATTTTCAAGGACTACACATGATTTTGTGAGTAACATATCCCAAGGAATCAACAAGAAAAGCCCACCAGAACTTGTAAGAAAGTTTAACAATATCACAGGATACAAAAATCAATTATATTTCCACATACTGGTCACAAATAATCTGAAATGAAATTTTAAAAACTTTGTAATAGCATCTAAAGATTAAAATACTTAAGGATATTTTTTTTTGTTAAAAATTCAAAACCAATACACTAAAAAAATAGAAAACACTGATAAAATTTAAAGGAAAGCTAAACGAACTGGGAGACAGACCAAGTTCATGGACTGGAAGACTCAATATTGTTAAGATGTCAGTTCTCCCAACACTGATCTACTGAGTCAATCAATCTCTACCAAAACTAGAGTTTTCCTTTTCCTTTTTTTTTTTTTTTTGATGTGTTTTATTAAGCAAAGATTTTTTTTTAATTTTATTATTTTTTAATTTACATCCAAATTGGTTAGCATATAGTGCAACAATGATTTCAGGAGTAGATTCCTTAGTGCTTACCCATTTGGCCCATTCCCCCCACACACAACCCCTCCTGTAACTCTCTGTTTGTTCTTCATATTTATGAGTCTCTTCTGTTTTGTCCCCCTCCTTGTTTTTATATTATTTTTGTTTCCCTTCCCTTATGTTCATATGTTTTGTCTCTTAAAGTCCTCATATGAGTGAAGTCATATATTTGTCTTTCTCTAATTTCGCTTAGCATAATACCCTCCAGTTCCATCCACATAGTTGCAAATGGCAAGATTTCATTCTTTTTGACTGCCTATTAATACTCCATTGTATATATATACCACATCTTCTTTATCCATTCATCCATCGATGGACTCTTTGGGCTCTTTCCATACTATAAATATGGGGGTGCCTATGTCCCTTCAAAACAGCACACCGGTATCCCGTGGATAAATGCTTAGTAGTGCAATTGCTGGGTCGTTCTATTTTTAGTTTTTTGAAGAACCTCCATACTGTTTTCCAGAGTGGCTGAACCAGCTTGCATTCCCATAGAATTTTCCTTTTTCAAAATTAGTAAGGCTAAAATGCATATGGAAATGCAAGGGACATAGACCAGGCAGAACAACGTAGTGAAAAAGTTGGAAGACTAATATAACCCGATTTTAAACTTCTATAATACTACAGTAAACTATAATACTGTAGTAATCGAGACAGTGTGATACATTGTAATAGCAAGTCTCTATCTATATCTAAATCTTTATTTGTATCTATATCTACACCTATATGTATATCTCTATGTATTTCAATGGAACAGAAAAGAGTTCAGAAATAAGCCCACTTGGGGCGCCTGGGTGGCACAGTCGGTTAAGCGTCCAACTTCAGCCAGGTCACGATCTCGTGGTCCGTGAGTTCGAGCCCCGCGTCAGGCTCTGGGCTGATGGCTCAGAGCCTGGAGCCTGTTTCCGATTCTGTGCCTCCCTCTCTCTCTCTGCCCCTCCCCCGTTCATGCTCTGTCTCTCTCTGTCCCAAAAATAAATAAACGTTGGAAAAAAAAATTTTTTTTTAAAAAGAAATAAGCCCACATATGTGGTCAACTGGTTTCTGACAAAGGTGTGAAGGTAACTCAGCAGATAAAGGACAATGCTTTCAACAAGTGTATTAAACCAGGTGGATATCAAAATGCAAAAACAAATGAACTTAGAACTTCACTTCAAGTCAAAATGGATCACAGACCTAATTCTAAGAGCTGTACTTATAAAACTCTTACAAGAAAATACAAGAGAAATCTTTGTGACTTCGGGTTAGGCCAAGATTTCTTAGATCCAACCCCAAAAGGGAAATCCATTAAAGGAAAAAATGAGTAATTTGCACTTCATCAAAATTTAAAATGTTTCCTTTTGAAAAGACACAATTAAGAAAATTTAAAGGCAAAATACATACTGGGAGAAAATGTTTACAAAACATTAATCTGATCAAGAACTATTATCTGAAATGTGTAAAGAATTCTTACAACTCAATTTAATCTTGTAAAATGGGCAAAAGATTTATAAAGCCAATCAATAAAGATGACCTACTCCATGGCAAATAGGCACATAAGATGGTCAAGAGAGCTAGTCATCAGAGAAATGAATATTAAAGCTACAATGACAGACCACGGCACCCCCATTGGAATAAAAGACTGACTAATAATAATCAAAAAAGACTGACAATACCAAACATCGGTGAGGATGTGGAGAAACTGGAACCTTCAAACGCTGATGGCAGAACTGTAAAATGGCAGAGCCATTTTTGGACAACAATTTGGCAGTTTCTGAAGATGTTAAATAAGCATATGTACATATATAATCCAGCAAGTACACTTCTATTATCCACCCAAGAGGAAAGCAACCATATGTCCACAGAAAGACTATGCAAATGGTCACAGCAGTATTTCTCATATTTGCCCCAAACAAAATAACTTAATTGTCCATCAACTAATAAATGGATTAAAAATGTGGTATATATCCATACAAGGAACTACAACTCACCAAGATAGGAACAAACTAATGATGCACACAAAAACATTAATGAAGCTCAAAACCATTATGCTATACAAAAGCTATTTATATTTCTAGAAAAGACAAAAAAAAAAAATTAGAGGTAGCAGATCAGTGGCTACCTGGGACTGGGGGTAACGTAGAAATGGACTACAAATGGGCACAAGGGAACTTTTTGGTGTGACAGAAATTTCTAAATCTAGACTTCAGTGATGTTGCACAGCTATATAAATTTACCAAAACTCATCAAACCATGCATTTAAAATAGGTGAATTTTATGGTATGTAAATTATAGCTCAATAATGAAGTTTTTCAGAAGAAATACACACAATGAAACAATCTGTATTGTCAGAAACCATCAGGTGTTTCATACAAAAAAAAAAAAAAAGTACACAAAATCAGACACAGCAGAAAGAGGCTTTCAAAGATTTATTCCAAACGGCCAGATAGAGGCTGAAATAACTTGAACTCTAATACATCAGTGGATTGCTCAAAATAACACTACTCGTCCGTCAGAGGTGAAATCAGTCCGGAGCCTGGGTCCTCCGCCTTGTCCCGTACCTTATTCTTCTGCACACTACTCCCCACTACTGCTGCAGACACCTTCCCAGGGGCTGCAGAGAGGAACGTTCAATACAGCACGATCTTCTCCCCTGTGAGGGATCTGGGGCAGTCGCTGCTCTCTCCTTCCCACCCACAGCAGTAACACCCTTTCGCTTTTTCCTTCCGCATCCCAGCAACAGCCTCACTCCTTAACTAAGTTAGTAAATGCTTCAGCATGTCTTCTGACGTAAGCCACCTAAGTATCTCGCAATACTGCTTTCACCCTTAACTGAATTATGTAAATCTATAGCACCTTCATTTTGAGATTAACTGCAGAGGCACAGCCTACTCCTTCCGCTTCACTCTAAAGCCATGTTTAACTTTCCAAAAGATCACATACAAGTAGAATTGTGAAATTCAGCCGTATTTTTTAAAACGAGTTCTTCTTTACAACTGTTTCTCCCTGTCAATGAAAAAGTACTACATTTCATTTTTTTTTTCAGAAAATGAGAACAATTTAACCCTAAAGCCAGACTGACAGTTGTCAGTTAAAACGAAAACCCCAAATTCTAAAACATCTAACACTGTCTACAGCTTTTATACATAGAACTTTTCTTTCAAGACATAATTCTCCAAAGCTTTACAACTTCTGAATTATTTTTATAAAATAAGCTTATACATGTGACAATTCTGTAAAAACTTTTAGGATGAACAGAGTAGTTGTACCTAAGAATAATTTCAGGCCCACATCTGAACAGAGTAACATATCAGAGACAGAAATCATATTTTATTCTATGTACCACTGTGTTTTACATTATTTTCACCCCTCAACTTGGAAAGGTAAATTCAATTTTTCTGTTCTGCAGTCAGATTAGCCTGACAGAAACTGACAAAGAAAAGCCATTCCAACAAATTTCCTCCCCTTGAGGCACAGAAAAGTTGCTATTATGTCTTACAGTGAACCACATCCACAACCTTATCACAACTGGTTTTAAAGTGGCCGTATGACTCTCTGGTCATTGTACAGAACTTTTACGAAAAAGGTGCCAACAAAGAAACAACAACCAAAAGAACTACTCTAAAAATAACAAGGAATATACTACATTTACAAAGTTAAAAAAAAAAAACAAACCTGAATTTGAAAGCCAAGAACATTCACTCTCTAACTTCTTGATTTATTTAGCATTACAAAAGACCAAACTTCAATGTGCATGTGCATTAACACACACACTTGGCCTTAGGTAATACGGTGTTCAATATCTATATCTATACCTGCATCTATCTATATAGTCTTTGCTCATCCTTTATTTCTTTAAAAACACCTACTGTGGGGGAGAAAAAAAAACTTTCTATTCCTAAATATGGCATGCAATTTAAATAAAGTTAGCAATATTTTTTTAATGTTTATTTTTGAGAGAGAGCACAAGTGGAGAGAGGCAGAGAGAGAGGAGGACACAGGATCCAAAGCAGTCTCTGCTGTCAGTTTCAGTGCTGACAGCAGGGAGCCTGATGTGGGACTCCAACACACAAACCACAAGATCATGACCTGAGCCAAAGTCCAATGCTCAACCAACTGAGCCACTGAGGTGCCCAAAAGCTATCGATATTTTTAACATTCAAGCAAAATGACACTCAAAAAGTTCTACAAGTTATTTCTGCATATACAAAAAGATGATTAGATCTTCAAACTTCAATACTAAATAACTCAAAAGTAGACTAGTAAAGAGAATATTAAATACTATATTATTTTTAAATACTAAAGATCTTCAAATAATGGCCTAATATTATAAGCAGTAAAGTACAAATGTTATTCCACATCTTATCTCAAATGTTAAAAATATCAGAACCTATAAAATTTGTTAGCAAGGCCAAATGTGTGCAGAGCTGGTGCCCATCACATTACATCTTTTCATTTTTTTTTAATTTATTTTTTATTTGAGACAGAGAACACATGCAAGCAGGGGAGAGGGGCAGAGGAAAGGATAGAGGGAGAGGGAACGGGAGCGGGAAAGGGAGAATCTCAAGGAGGCTCCATGCTCAGTGTGGAGCCTGACTTGGGGCTTGATCCCAAGACCCTGAGATCATGACCTGAACCGAAATCAATAGTAGGACGCTCAACTAACTGAGCCACCCGGCTGCCCCCACATTAAATCTTAAGGCCAAATGGGAACAGGTAGAGGCAAGAGAAATTGCATATCTAGGATCTCTACACCAGTCAGTTAATACTTGAAAATGTCATCAAGTTTCATCTGGGCTCATCAGCACTAAATGTTCTTTGCCACTTAAGAATCTATATGTGTGTGATTTTATTACAAGGCTGATCAAGGTCCTCAGTACAAATAATAACTTTTCAGATACTCTTAGGTAAAAATGAAAAAGATCATACTTAAAGAATATTATGGGGGTGCCTGGGTGGCTCATTCAGTTAAGCGGCCAACTTCGGCTCAGGTCATGATCTCGCAGTCTGTGAGTTCGAGCCCCGCGTCGGGCTCTGTGCTGACAGCTGAGAGCCTGGAGCCTGTTTCTGTTTCTGTGTGTCTCTCTCTGCCCTCCCCCCATTCATGCTCTCTCTCTTTCAAAAATGAATAAATGTTAAAAACAAAATTTTAAGAATATTATGATGCCATGCAGAGGTGTCTTTATAAAAATTTTATCATGTATACTAAAACATGATAATGTGGACAGAATAGTACAAGTATTTCCTGTTAGCACTGCAGCTTTACCTCCTGCTTCATCATTGGGGTTACCTTGTCCTCTGAAATGTGAATAAATTCAAAATGTGGTAAAAACTAAACTTTAAAAAAAACTACTCTTCTGCAAAACTCAAAAGGCAGTAGGTACTAAAGAACAGATAATCTCAGTTTTAAAAAAAAAAAGGAAGAAAAGGACTTTGTAGGTGCTCAAGTGAGTTCAAGATATACTAGATAAACACCTGCCTTCACCTCTTATTCCCACCTAAGGGATGTGATTTACTCATCACACAAGTAATGCAAGCACTTAGCAAAATACTCTGGGAAAGAAAGAAAAAATTCATTCCTAATCTGGGCAATATACTAGTTAATTCTTTAATTTCATCTTCTTAGTTTGGCCATTCAAAGACACTCCTAAATTAACATAAATCATTTAACTGCTACCAATTATAGGCTTTCAAACTCAGCCAACATCTCTAAAAGTTTCTCCTGGATAAATAAGAGAATTTCAAACAACACTATATGGATATATACAGAATATTCTAAATACAAAAGTTAATCAAGTATGTTAATAACTATAAGACCTAAAAACACTGGTTTATAGTTTAGAAAAACTCATGCTCCTTGGGGCACCTGGGTGGCTCACTCAGTTAAGCATCTGACTTTTGGTTTTGGCTCAGGTCAGGATCTCACGTTTCATAAGTTCAAGCCCCACATCAGCCTCTGCACTGACAGTTCAGAGCCTGCTTGGGATTCTGTCTCTCCCTTTCTCTGCTCCCCTCCCCCACCGCCCACCGCTTCTAAATAATTAAACTTAAAAAAAAAAAAAGAAATTTCATGCTCCAGGCAAATGAAAATGTTTAAAAAATCATTACCCTCAAGAAACTAGAGAAACAAATTAATTTCAAAGTGAGAAGAAGAAAAGATTTAAGAATTAGAGCAGAAACCAGTGAAATCGAAAACAGTAAATTAATAGAGAAAATTAAAAAGCCAAAAGCTGGTTCTCTGAAACAAAAGTCAGAAAGGCTCTAATACGGCTAATTAAGAAAAAGAGAGGACGCAAATCACTAATATTAGAAATAAAAGTGCAAATGCCACTAATGACACCATGGTCATGAAAATAAAAGAATAGCATGAAAAAATCTATGTCCACAAATTTGATAACCTAGATCAAATGAACTGGTTCCTTGAAACACAATTTGCCAAAACACTAGCAAGAAGAAACTGATAACCTGAATAGGCCTATATCTATCTAAGAAATTCAATCAATAATTAATAAACTTTCAAAAGACAAAGCACCAGGCACAAATGTGTTCACTGATACCTGTTACCAAACATTTAAAAAAAAAAATTATACCAATTCTCTATAATATCTTTCAAAGGAAAGAAACAGAGGGAATACTTTCTAACTTATTCTATGAAGCTAGCACTACCATAAAACCAAAATCAAACCCATTACATGAAAAGAAAACTACAGGTCATGGAATAGGCCATCCAGGTTATTTATCACAGGATACACATAAAAATCCTTAACAAAATATTTAAAAAATCAAATCCAACAATGTATTAAAAAGAATTATACACCATGATCAAGCGTGATTTATCTCAGGTATGCAAGGTAGGTTCAACATTTTAAAATCAATTAATGCAATCTATCACATCAGCATGCAAAAGTATCATGATCAAATCAGCAGATGCAGAAAAACCATTTGACAAAATCCAACATCCACTAATGATATAAACTCTCAGTGAACTAGGAATAGAGGGGAACTTCCTTAGGTTAGTAAAGAATATTTACAGGGGCACCTGGGTGGCTCAGTCGGTTAAGCGTCTGACTTCAGCTCAGGTCATGACCTCGAATTTGTAGGTTAGAGCCCGCATCGGCTCTGTGCTGACAGCTCAGAGCCTGGAGCCTGCTTCAGGTTCTGTGTTTCCCTCTCTCTCTGTTCTTCCCCCACTCATGCTATATCTCTGTCTCTCAAAAATAAATAAATGTTAAAGAAAATTTTTTTTAAGGAATACTTACAAAAAACCTAAGCTAACATCATACTTGACAGTGAGAAATTCAAAGCTTTTCCAGTAAGATCAGACACAAGGCAAGAATGTCCCCTCTCACCACTCCTGTCAAACATCATACTGGAAGTATTAGTTAACACAGTAAGACAAGGGGGAAAAAAGTACACAGACTGTAAAGGAAGAAATAAAATTGTGTTTGTTCACAGATGATATGATTATCTATGTAGTAAATCAAAAAGAAGTGAACAAAAAACTCTTGTAACTAATAAGCGATTATACAAGGTTGTAGAATACAAGATTAATAGACAAAAGTCAATTGCTTTCTTATATATCAACAATAAACAAGGGGAATTTGGAAATAAAAACGCAAAATTTACATCTTACATGAGCAGCCTCCAAAATGAAATAGTTAGGTATAAATCTAATAAAATATGTGTAAGATCTATATGAAGAAAACTACAAAACTCCAAGAGTGAAATAAATGGAGAGATGTTTCCCGTTCATGGATAGGGAGACTAAATTTTGTCAAGATGTCAGTTCTTGCCAACTTTATAAGATTCAATCTGATCCCAATCAAAATCCTAGCAAGCTGGGATAACTGGATATTTGCACGTAAAGGAATGAAATTGGACTCCTATCTCATACCACTCACAAATATTAACTCAAAATGGATTAAAGACTTAAATGTAAAACCTGAAATCATGAAATCTCTAGAAGAAAACATAGGAATAAAGTTCCTTGACATGGGTCTGGGTAATGATTTTTTGAATATGACAACTAAAGCACAGCATCACAATAAAAGATAAATAAGAAGGACTATATCAAACTAAAAAGCTATACAGCAATGGCACAAAAACAGACACTCAGATCAGTGCAACAGAATAGAGAACCCAGAAATGGACCCACAAACATATGGCAAACTAATCTTTGACAAAGCAGGAAAGAATAGCCAATGGAATAAAGACAGTCTCTTCAGCAAGTGGTGCTGGGAAAACTGGACAGCGACATGCAGAAAAATGAACCTGGACCACTTTCTTACACCATACACAAAACTAAACTCAAAATGGATGAAACACCTAAACATAAGACAGGAAGCCATCAAAATCTTCGAAGAGAAAGCAGATAAAAACCTCTTTGATCTTGGCTGCAGCAACTTCTTACTCAACACGTCTCCAGAGGCAAGGGAAACAAAAGCAAAAATGAACTATTGGGACCTCATAAAAATAAAAAGCTTCTGCACAGCAAAGGAAATAATCAGCAAAACTAAAAGGCAAGCGATGGAATGGAAGAAGATATTTGCAAATGACATATCAGATAAAGGGTTAGTATCCAAAATCTATAAAGAACTTATCAAACTCGACACCCAAAAACCAAATGCAGTGAAGAAATGGGCAAAAGACATGAAATAGACAATTCTTCAATGAAGACATCCAGAGTGCCAACTGACCCATGAAAAAATGCTCAACATCACTCATCATCAGGGAAATACAAATCAAAACCACAATGTGATACCACCTTACATCTGTCAGAATGGCTAACATTAACAATTCAGACAACAGATGTTGGAAAGGATGTGGAGAAAGAGATCTCTTTTGCACTGCTGGTGGGGATGCAAACTGGTGCAGCCACTCTGGAAAACAGTATGGAGGTTCCTTAAAATAAAAATAGAACTACCCTACGACCCAACAATTGCACTACTAGGTATTTATCCAAGGGATACAGGTATGCTATTTCAAAGGGGCACGTGCACCCCAATGTTTATAGCAGCACTATCAACAATAGCCAAATTATGGAAAGAGCCCAAACGTCCATCATTGGATGAACGGATAAAGAAGATACGGTGTGTGTGTGTGTATGTGTGTGTGTGTGTGTGTGTGTACACACACACACACACACACACACACACACATACACACACACACACAGTGGAGTATTACTCAGCAATCAAAAAGAATGAAACCTTGCCATTTGCAACTACGTGGATGGAACTAGAGGGTATTATGCTAAGCGAAATTAGTCAGGGAAAGACAAATATCATATGACCTCACTCATATGAAGACTTTAAGACACAGAACAGATGAACATAAGGGAAGGGAAGCAAAAATAATATAAAAACATGGAGGAGGACAAAACATAAGAGACTCATGAATATGGAGAACAAACAGAGGGTTATGGAAGGGGTAGTGGGAGGGGGGATGGGCTAAATGGGTAAGGGGCAGTAAGGAATCTACTTCTGAAATCACTCTTGCACTATATGCTAACAAATCTGGATGTAAATTCAAAAAATAAAATAAAGCTATACAGCAAAAGAAACCATCAATAAAGTACAAACACAACCTATGGAAGGGAAATAAAAATATTTGCAAACCATGTATTTGTGAGGGGTTAGTATCGAAAATATATAAAGAACTTATACAACTCAAAGCAAAAAACAAAATAAATAAAATAACCCAATAAAAAAATGGGCAAAGGACCTAAACAGACATTTCTCCAATGAAGATACATGAAAGGCCAACAAGTACATGAAAAGATGCCAACATCACTAGTCACTAGGGAATTACAAATGATAACCACAATAAAATATCACCTCGTCTGTTAGAATGGCCATCATCAAAAAGGTAAGAGATACCAAATGCTGGTGTGGATGTGGAGAAAAGAGAGAACCCTGTGCACTGTGGGACTGTAAATGAGTAGTCACTACAGAAAACAGAACAGAGGATTCTCAAAAAAATAAAAAATACAACCACCATAAGATCTGGCAATTCTACTTTTGGTAATATATCCAAAGCAAGCAAAAACTGACTGAAAAAGATATCTGTACTCCGACATTCACAGCAGCATTATTTACAATACCCAAGATATGGAAACCACTTAAGTGTCCATGGATGGATGGATGGATACACATACATACAACAAAATATTATACAACAAATATCATTCGGCCATAAAACATGCGGGCACCTTACCATTTGCAATAACACTGATAGACCTTAAAGGCGTTATGCTAAGTGAATTAAGTCAGAGAAAGACAAATACTTTATGATCTCACTTATATGTGTAATCTAAAAAAACTCACCAAATGCACAGAAAATAATATCGGGTTTATGGGCACCAGAGACAGGGGGTGAGTGGGGGTAGGGGGTATATGAGATGATGGATGTTAGTTGAACCTACTGTGGTCTTGCCTTTTGGGAGAAGGAAGGGATGTAACTCAAGGGGAAGACATGCAAGATGTAAGTGGGTCATCTGTGTGGAGACGGTTTGGATGCATAGGAAACTTGAGTCTCAGTATGATACAAGGAAGCCTCAGCGGAGAAAGTGGCTAAGGACTCCCAAGTATGCTCCAAAGGAAATGGACTTAAGGGCCTCAGGAAAATGTGGTGGGGCAAGAACCAATTCTAAGTGCATAAGCAGTAGTAAATGTAACTATTTCCTCTACCATGGAAACTCAGGTTTCCAATTTTTCCATACTTTAGATAATGGCACATAGAGTTGTTAAGTATAACTTATTTCCATATTTAAAACGATTACTGGGGCACCTCGGTGACTCAGTCAGTTAAGCATCCGACTCAATTTCAGCGCAGGTTCGTGAGATCAAGCCCCACACCAGGCTCTGTGCTGACAGTGTGGGGCCTGCTTGGGATTCTCTCTCCCCCTGCCCCCTTCTCTCTCTCTGTCAAAATAAATAAACTTAAAAAAATTTCCTCTGGTATGTGACATTGCTATGCTTCTAGAGCATTCTCTTAACCGGATTCCTGCCTTTAAAATTTTTTTTTTAACTATCTGTATATTACATATATGGTAAGAGGGAGATTTTCCTGGGTTTGCCTGACCTAATCAGGCCCTTTAAAAGCAAAGTGTTTCCTCTGGTTAGTCTATTAACTGGAAATTACAGAGAAATGCCTGCTGGCCTAAAAGAAAAAGAACATCTATGTGCTGAACACTGCAGGTGGTCTTTGGAACTGAAAACAGTCCCTGGGCAATAGGGAGCAAGAAAATGGGACCCCAGTTTTACAATTACAAGTGAATTCTGCCAACAAGCAAAGAGCTTGAAGAGAACCTCCAGCTTCAGAAAGGAACCACATCCCTAGATGATTACCTTGATTTCAACCAGGCAAGACCCTGAACAGGGAAGCCAGTCATGCCAAATCCAGACTTCTGATCTACAGAAACTGAGATAATCAATTATGCTATTTTAAGCTGCTAGGTTTGTGGTAACATTACAAAACAACACAAAACGAATCCAACCAGAAATCTACTCTGGTGTACAAGCATACTTCATTTTATTGCACTTTGCCTTATTGTGCTTTGCAGATTGTGCCTTTTTTCTTACAGGCTGAAGGTATGTGACAATCCTGCATCTAGCAAGTCTGTCGGCACCATTTTTCCAACAAACATTTGCTCACTTTGTGTCTCTGTCACATTTTAGTAATTCTTACAATATTTCAGGCTTTTTCATTATCGTTAGAGTTATTAGGGTAATCTGCGACCTGTGATTTGATGTTACTGTCATGACTGTTTTGGGGTGCCATGAAACCCGTAGGACTGGCAGACTTAATCAATGTGTGTGTTCTGACTGCTCCTCCAACCAGTCATTCCCATCTCTCTTCCTCTTCTTAGGCCTCCCTTTACCGTGAGACCCAACACTATTGAAATTAGTCCAATTAATAACCCTTCAGTGGCCTCTAAACATTCAGGTGAAAAAGTCGCACATCTCTCACTTTAACTCAAAAGCTAGAAATCATTGAGCTTAGTAAGAAATGCATGTCAAGAGCTGAAACAGCCTGAAAACTAGGCCTCTTGTGCCAAATAGCCAAACTGTGAAAGCAAAGGAAAAATTCTTGAATGAAATTAAAAGTGCTCCTCCAGTGAACACATGAATAAGAAAATGGAACAGTCCACTGCTGATGTGAAGAAAGTTTTAGTCTTCTAAAGAAAAGATCAAGCCAGACACAGCATCCCCTTAAGCAGAGCCTAATCCAGAGCAAGGCCCTAAATCTGTGAAGGCTGAGAGAGGTGAGAATGCTGCAGAAGAAAAGCTGGAAGCTAGCAGCAATGGATTTGTAAGATTTAAGAAACCAATCTCTAGGACATAAAAGTGAAAGGTGAAGCAGCAAATGCTGAAAAAGCTGCAGCAAATCATCCAGAAGATCTAGCTAAGATAATTCATGAAGGTGGCTACACTGAACAACACATTTTCGGTGTAGACAAACAGTCCCCAGTTGGAAGAAGATGCCATCTAGGACTTTCATAGCTAGAGAGAAGTCAATACCTGGCTTCAAAGCTTCAAACAACACGCTGACTCTCCTATTAGGGGCTATGGCAGCTGGGGACTTTAAGTTGAAGCTGATGTCCATTTATCATTTCAAAAATCCTAGAACCCTTAAGAATTATGCTTAATCTATTCTGCCTGTGCTCTAGAAATGGAGCAACAAAGCTTGGATGATAGCACATCTGTATGAAACATGGTTTGCTAAGTATTTTAAGACCACTGTTAAGACCTACTGATCAGAAAAAAGGCTGCTTTCAAATTATGACTGCTCGTTGACAATGTACCTGGTCATTCAACAGCCCTGATGGAGATATACAATGAAATTAATGTTGTTTTCATGCCTGCTAACATAATATTGCTTCTGCAGTCCATGGATGAAGAAGGGATTTTGATTTTCAAGTCTTATTATTTAAGAAATACATTTCATTAGGCTACAGGTGCCATGGATAGCGATTCCTCTGACAGATCTGGGCAAAGTAAACTGAAAACCTCCTGGAAAAGATATAGCATTCCAGATACCATTAAGAACATTCATGATTCATGGGATATGGTTAAATTATCAACCTTAATGGGTTTGGAAGAAGTTGATTCCAACCCTCATGGATGACTGTGAAGGGTTCAAGACTTCCATGAAGGAAGTAGCTGCAGATGTGGTGGAAATAGCAAGAGAATTAGAAGGGGATCCTGAAGATGTAACTGAAATGCTGCAATCTCATGATAAAATTCGAATGTATGAGTAGCTGCTTCTTATGGATGAGCAAAGAGAGTGGTTGCTGGAGATGGAAACCACTCCTGGTGAAGATGCCATAAAGATGGCTGAAATGACAACAAAGGATTTAGAACAGTATATAAACTTAGTTGACAAGGCAGTGGCAGGGTTTGAGAAGATGGACCCCAACTTTGAAATGAGTTCTACTGCGGGTAAAATGCTATCAAACAGCATCACATGCTATAGAGTAATCTTTTCTGAAAGGAAGAGTCAACTGATGCTGCAAAGTTCATTGCAGTCTTAAAGAAACTGCCACAGTCACCCCAGCCTTCAGCAACCACCACTCTGATCAGTCAACAGTCATCAACATTGACCCCAGATCCTCCACCAACAAAAAGATTGACTGAAAAGACTGAAAGTGCAGGTGATGGTTAGCAATTTTTAGCAATCAAGTATTTTTTTTTGAGAAAGTATTTTTTAAATTTATTTATTTTTAGAGAGAGAGAGAGATAAGAGAATTCTAAGCAGGCTCTGCGTTCCATGCTGACCTGACACGGAGCTTGATCTCACAACCATGTGATAATGACCTGAGCTGAGTCAAAAGTTGGACGCTTAAGCAACTGAGCCACCTAGATGCCTCAACAATCAAGTATTTTTAAGTTATGTAAATGTAAGTTATGTATAGCACATATCTTGTGCTACTGCACGCTTACTATAGTATAGTGTAAATGTAACTTTTATATGCATGGGGAAACCAAAAAATTCATTTGACTTGCTTTATTCCAATACCCGCTTTACTGCCGGGATATAAAACTGAACCCACCATACCTCTGAGGGATGCTTGTATAGTAAGGATACCTTGCCTTTGGATGATCAAATCCGAGAGAAATAAAGTGCAGAGGTTGGAATCTACCCATGACTCAGGTCCTCTTGGCCTATACAATTTGGGGTTTACACTATTTCAATAATGATTAGCTGCCAAGATTTAAAAATCTTTAAACTTCGGGGCACCTGGCTGGCTCAGTTGGTTAAGCATCCGACTTTGGCTCAGGTCATGACCTCACAGTTTGTGCATTCAAGCCCTGAATTGGGCTCGTGCTGACAGCTCAGAGCCTGGAGTGTGCTTCAGATTGTGTCTCCCTCTCTCTCTGCCCCTCCCCACTCATGCTCTGTCTCTCTCTCAAAAATAAATAATAAACATTAAAAACAATTTAAAAAATCTTTAAACTTCACATAAATTCTGAATTTCTGGCTTCTCTCAAAAAATAAAAATAAATAAAAATAAATAAAAGACACCCGGGCCAGTTCTCCACATGACTGTACCTAAGTAATGGCTGTCCCCTTTAAAGAGAAAAAGTCATACATTGGTTTGTTACAGTCCCCACCACTCCATAAAGTCCCCAATCCCGAAGCTCAGTTAGCATTTATCAGTGCAATGCTGTTACTACACTCACCCCATCCCCTGTTGGCAATGAGTTTGCATCCTCTTGCATAGAGCTTAGAGGTCTTAAGGTTATCAGATGTCTTTCAAAGTCTGTATTAACTATACTTTTGGTAGATAGTGAACAGCAATAAACTCTGGAAGTTGTTAAATAAAAATATTCTATATTCAAAAGAGGGAAGCAATCCCTCTGATGTGAAATAGATTAGAGGTGCTATTATTACTACCATAAAACTTAAGAAATCCGATTTATGTTCTCGACTAAATGGAAGATCATTTAACTTACCCAAGAGGTCTGTCACAGAACAACACTCTCCTTACAAACTTGCAACTTAGAAAGAGAAGGTAGAGGGTGGGAGGTACTTGTTAGAGCAAAAGCACATCAAATCTGTCCACCTCCAATAGATGGAATAGATGGAAATGGAGTTTGCTTAGAGAATATCACTCCTAATTTACAAACTGATTTAGGCATGTGACCTTAGTGCTTATGTCCAGAAGCACTTCTAATCACAAAAACAATTCCAAATTTGGAACTTTCAAAGTAATTCATCAATGAACTGAGCCTCTGAATATCCAGGCACTGAGAGAGGTATGCACTAGGAATTTAGTGATGAAACTAGACTGGCACACTGTTGCCCTTGGAAAGCTTAGTGTAGCAGAACAGGGCAAATGCACAGCTGAAGCGCCTAAAATGCATAAGAGGGCATTTTAATACCCAGAAAATGTTTAGAAAAGATTCTATCAGTAAGTAACGTCCACCAATAAGGATCACTGCCTTGTGCTTGGTGGGCCAGAGTGAGATGGAGGTATAAAATTAGCCATCTGACAGAGTGATTTCACATACTCTTCTTCCCCCCACCTTTTTAAAATTTTTATTTAATTTCTAGTTAGTTAACGTACGGTGCAATATTGGTTTCAGGAACAGAATTCAGTGACTCATCACTTATATACAACACCCAGTGCTCATTATAACAAGTGCCCTTCTCAATAACCATCACCCATTTAGCCCATCCCCCACCCACCTCCCTCCATCAACCCTCTGTTCTGTTTAAATGTTTTTGAGAGAGATAGAGAGAGAGAGAACGCGCGCGCGCTCGTGTGCATGTGTGTGTGTGTGTGGCGGGGGGACGGGACAGAGGATCCAGAGGAGGCCGTGCTGACAGCAGTGAGCCCAGTGAGCCCGATGCAGGGTTTGAACTCATGAACACTGAGATCATGACCTGAGATGAAGCTGGACGCACAATTGAGTCACCCAGGTGCCACTGATCTCCATCTTTGAGAGCCTCTTATGGTTTGTTTCCCTTTTTTCTCCCCCCCCCTTATATATTCATCTGTTTTAAGTTCCATATATGAATGAAACCATATATTTATCTCTTATTTTGCTTAGCTCTAGCTCCTAGCTCCATCCATGCTGTTGCAAATGGCAAGATCTTATTCTTTTTTGATGGCTGAATAATAACTCGTTGTGTATACAATAGCACATCTTTTTTATCCATTCATCAGTCAATGGACCCTTTGGTTCTTTCCCCAGTGTGGCTATTGCTGATAATGCCACTATGAACACTGGGGTGCATGTACCCTTTTGAACTTGTATTTTTGTATCCTTTGGGTAAATACCTAGTAGTGCAATTGCTGGGTCATACGGTAGTTCTATTTTTAACTTTTTGAGGAACTTCCATACTGTGTTCAAGAGTGGCTGCACCAGTTTGCATTCCCACCAAAAGTACAAAAGGGTTCCCCTTTCTCCACATTCTCGCCAACATCTGTTCTTATGTTGTTAATTTTAGCCATTCTGACAGGTATGAGGTGGTATCTCATCGTGGTCGATTTGTATTTCCCTAATGATGAGTGACACTGAACATCTTTTCACCTGTTGGCCATCTGGATGTCTTCTTTAGAAAAATGTCTATTCATGTCTTCTCACCCTTAACTAGATCAGTTGTTTTTAGGGTGGTGAGTTTGATAAGTTCTTTACAGATTTTGAATACTAACCTTTTATCTTATATGTCATTTGCAAATATCATTTCCCATTCCATCAGTTGCCTTTTAGTTTTGACTGTTTCCTTCTCTATGCAGAAGCTTTTTATCTTGAGGTCCCAATAGTTCACTTTTGCTTTTGTTTCCCTTGCCTCGGGAGATGTGTCTAGTAACAAGTTACTCCAGCCTAGGTCAAACAGGTTGCTGCCTGTGCTCTCCTCTAGGATTTTGATAGTTTTCCCTGTCTCAAATTTAGGTCTTTCGTCCATTTTGAATTTTTGTATATGGTGTAAGAAAGTGGTCCAATTTCATTGTTCTGCATGTTGCAGAAGATGTCCAGTTTTCTCAGCACCATTTGTTGAAGAGACAGTCTTCTTTCTATGCGGTATTCTTTCCTACCTTATTGAAGATGAGTTGACCATATAGTTGTGGATCCATTTCTGGTTTTCTATTCTGTTCCAATAGACAGACACTGTCTGATACAGTGTCTGTTTTTGTGTCAGTCCCATAGTGTCTTAATGACTACGGCTTGTAATACAGTTTCAAGTCCAGAATCAGGATGCCTCCAGCTTTGCTTTTCTTTTTCAGGATTGTTTTGGCATCTTTTGTGGTTCCATATACATCTTAGGATTGTTTGTTCTAGCTCTGTGAAAAATGTCAGCAGTATTTTGATAGAATTGCATTAAATGTGTAGATTGCTTTGAGTCATGTTCTTCTTTTGAATGACTGTCTTCCCATAATGATTTCGATTATATGGTGACTAACAATAAGTTGCTTTTGGCTGGACTTAGGATTACCTTTAACTGTTTCAACAAAGACTTACATGGAGATGATAATCATGGGAAGGTACAGATCTAATTTCCTTTTAAACAATATTGAGTATATTTTTTTAGCATATATTTAAAAGAACAAGTAACAAATATTTACCATTTTTAAAAGCAATAGCAGTAACACCAATAATGGATTTGCCTTTACTTCTAAAAGACAGTGGTGACTACCTTAAAAGTATATTTTTCAGATGGAGCACCTGGGTGGTTCAGTCTGTTAAGTATCTGACTCTTGATTTCAGCTTAGGTCATGATCTCATGGTTTGTGAGTTCGAGCCCTGCACTGGGCTCCACTGACCAGCAAAGAGCTGGCTTGGGATCCTTTCTCTCTGCCCCTCCCCATTCATGCTCATGCTCATTCTCTCTCTCTCTCTCTCTCTCTCTCTCTCTGTAAATAAATTAATTTTAAAAAATAATAAAATAAAAGTGTATTTTTCAGGGTACCTGGGTGGCTCAGTCGGTTAAGTGTCCTGACTCTTGATTTTGGCTCAGGTCATGATCTCGCACTCATGAGATCAAGCCCCATGTTGGGCTCCATGCTGAGTGTGGAGCCTGCTTGAGATTTTGTCTCTCTCTCTCTCCCTCTCCCCCTTCTCTCCTGCCCTCTCTAAAAAAAGATATAAAATAAGAGGGTATTTTTGTATATCAAAACAAATCATTGTGGATTTTGATTTCAGGAGAAGATGGTAATTTCAGTGTTATTTTTTCATGAATAAATGACAGACCCAGTATTTGTACATTTAAAAATAAAGTCCAGGGGCTCCTGGGTGGCTCAGCCAGTTAAGTGTCTGACTCTTGATCTTGGCTCAGGTTATGATCTCACGGTTCAAGTTCAAGCCCTGCACTGACAGTGTGGAGCCTGCCTGGGATTCTCTCCACCCCTCCCCTGCACTCTCTCTCAAAATAAACAAACTTTAAAAAAAGTTTTTTAAATAAGATAAAAATAAAGTCCACATGGGAAAATGTACCTTGACACTTTTACTCCTACTTCCCATGCCATGTACAAAAATCAATTATGGACGGATTGAAGGTAATATGTGTAGAAAGGAAAACAACAAAGCTTTTTTAAGAGGAAAATGTTGGGAACAACTTCATGAACTATGAGGGGCAAGGATTTTAAAAGAGAACACAAAAAAATGGTAACCATAAACTTAAAAAATGAATAACTGAAAATTAAAATGGTTAAAATTAAAGTCTACCAAAAGATACCAATAGGGAGATAAAAAGAAAGGCCATAGAAGGGAACATATATGTGTATATATACACACATATGTGTACATATATATACACACACATATATACATACACACACACACATTTTAAAGTTTACTTATTTCTGAGAGAGAGAGAGAAGGAGAACATGAGTGGGGGAGGAGCAGAGAGAGGGAGAGAGAGAATCCCAAGTTGTCTCTGCACTGTCAGCACAGAGCCCCACATGGGTTTGATCTTATGAACTGTGAGATCACGACCTGAGCTGAAATCCAGAGTGAGATGCTTAATCAACTGAGCCACCGAAGCACCCCAGAAGAATATATATTTTGTACATACGGGGTGCCTCAGTGGCTCAGTCAGTTGGGTATCTGACTCTTGGTTTTGGCGTGGGTCATGGTTTTTAGTTTGTTGGTTTGGGCTTCATGTTGGACTCTGAGCTGGCAGTGAAGAGCCTGCCTGGGATTCTCTGTCTCCCTTTCTCTCTCTCCCTCAAAAGTAAATGGATATGGGGTGCCTGGGTGGCTCAGTCAGTTGAGCAGCCGACTTCGGCTCAGGTCATGATCTCACATTTGTGAGTTCGAGCCCTGCGTCAGGCTCTGTGCTGACAGCTCAGAGCCTGGAGCCTGCTTCGGATTCTGTGCCTCCCTCTCTCTTTGCCCCTCCCCTGCTCATGCTCTCTCTGTCTCTCTCTCAAAAATAAATAAAACATTAAAAAATTTTTTTAAAAAGTAAATGGGTAAACATTAAAAAAAAATTAATACACATACCTCAAAGAACTCATGCCAGTATATAGAAAGAACTACTACAAATAAGAAAATGATCACCCAACAGAAAAAAAATGCATAAAATATTTCAACACTTTTCAGAAAAGATAGTCAAATGGCTAATAAACACATGAAAAGAGAATAATACGATTAGCCATCAGGGACATGCAAAGCAAAGCTACAATGTGGTATCAGCACACACACACCCAAGAATGGTTAAAATGGCAAAAGGAGAGATAAGTAACTGGAATTCTCATACACAACTGATGTGTCTAAACCACCACAACCACAAATGCATTCGGCAATATCTACTAAAGCTGAACACATGCATATCCAGTGAACCAGCAACTCCTCTTCTAGATGTCGAACTGGACACTCACATTCACCAAAAGATGGGTAAGAAAATGCTTATAGCAAACAATCCGTGATAGACGAGAACTGGTTATATGGTCGATATAAATCTCCTAATTGTTAGAAATTTAGATTGCTTCCAATTTCTATATAGTGAAAAATGTTGGAATAGACATCTTCTTTAGTTTTTGAAATATTTCCTCAAGAAGGATTCTTAATATGTATTTCAAGACTGCTAGCCGAGTGAGCTATAACTACTAAGAGATTGCAACATTTAAAAAAGTACCAATTTCACTATATCCATGTGAACATAAAATTTTTATATATTTTTTACTAATTAAAAATTCAAGGAGGGAATATATTTTTAAAAATTTGCATTTTTTTTAAGTATTAGGTGCCTCTAATAATAACCTCTTAAAGAATGGCAGGAGCACATAACTTTTTATAACTATCTATGATGGTAACCAAAGGGCCTCGATGGAAAATTTTATAGCATTCATGTGGACCAAAATATTTACAAAGGAGTACCAATCTTCCCCATCAAATTTTTCTTAGTAGGTTTTCCTTCTCTCTTAGGAAACTTACAATTTGAGGGTAAGACTTATCTTCTGGGAAGTAATCAAACCTCTGGACAGAAGAGAAAATCATTAATCTGTTTCTATTTTATTAATAAAAGCTCCTATAAATGTAGTGACTCAATGCTTTGGCTTTTATTAAGTTGATAGTTTCTTTCTTGATAGCTGGCAGAATTTCTCATACTAAGTATAATTAATATAAAAATGATGAGTCACAACAACGTACAGACTTCAGTAAAAACCAGATGTGTCGTCAAAGCATCACAGATGAGACATACATAGCATACCATGAAATTTCTTTCAAAGCTTTTATAGAAAAATAAAATTGTCACCACTTAGGAGATGTCAAAGGCTTTTTATAGTATTTCCTATAAAGGCCCACAAATAGGAATTCGTGGGTAGGACTGCACAGTAGCTTAAGTTTTATCCAGTTGAATCCTGCCAAAAAATGACAGTTGTCAATTCTTCATTGACATGCCTCAAACATTAGAGGAAACATTTTGAAGTGATAACATCATTTATACAGACAAAGTGTATTTTTTTTTTTTTCTCTTCTAGGTCACTAAGCTAGCTTGACCATTACAGGGCACAAAGATTCACTACGGTATTTTGAATTGTGTATGGCTTCTGTACTTTGCAATGCTACAAACAACCTCATATGATACACCTCGTCATTAGGGACAAATCCAGATTAAATTTAAATTTCCACTGAGCCTTCTCATGAAAACTATCCACAGGATTCCATGTATTTTCATGATGAACAGATATGAGATGCCTTTTGCCTTTCTGGCGACTTGTTTTCATAGGCTAGGACTTTATCTCACATAAAACTGTGTGGCTCTTACATGTATCATTCAAGATACCTACACTCGTTAAGATGACCCACCATTTCTTCAATTCCTGCTTATGGAAAACTGCTCTAAATGGAAAATGTTAGCAATGATGACTGTATTGTAATACTTTTACTGCTTTCAAATGAAAGAGTACTTATCACTTTATTTTGACATAAAATAATTATTTTTTACAAAGACAACTTTAAAAGAAGGAGGAAGAAACTCAAAGGGTCACAGACCAGTAAAGCATAGCAACAGACTTCAGGGAGTCTAAGAATAACCTAAGTGGTAGAAGTCAAGGAAAGACCCATTGGGGAAGACAAAGATGATCAAGGTATCCCATGCACAGCCAGAAAATACTGGGAAAAACAATCCACTGGTAAATGAGAATACTGACTTCAGGGAAGGAACTTAAGAGCGCAGAAATCCTCAGTAGTGCAATTTTGGAAAGGAAACACTTCAGGGGAGAAGTAGGTTAAAAGCAATAGAGAGGAATTCTTTGGAACATACATTGTAAAGGAGAGAAAAAGCAAAGCAAGAGGGAAAAATTTAGAATCCTGCAAGATGAAAGAAAGAAAGAAAGAAAGAAAGAAAGAAAGAAAGAAAGAAAGAAAGAACGAACGAACACAACTCCTCCTCCACCTCAACCTCTTTTCTAGAAAAAGAAAGTACCTACTACACTGGCAGAAGAGGGCTATCATGAACCTATCACAAACTATAAAGTAAACAAAGCACTGCAAACTACCACCCTTGTCCACACAAATACCTAGCTACAGCCTTTATCTACTTAAAAAAATATATAGTATACAAACAAAATACAAGAATCCCAACAATTCAGTTTATGGAAACCTCCTCCCACTAAAAAAACAATGGTAAAGCAGAAGGAAACTGAACACTCCAAACTTAATGTTATGTCCTCAAACAATTGGAGATATGATAAAACCACTTGAAACAGAAAATCAAAAACTAAAAACAGGGATGGACAAAATCTGAAAGAACTAAGAGCTGGTCTCACAAAACAAATGACAAAATTACATAAAAAGTAAAGACCATATTTATGTACAAAGTGCACAAGGAATAATGGATTATAATGAAAACATAATAAATATTGAAAAAAAGAATAAAAATAGAATGAAAAGGAAATAAAAAACTAAAAGGACTGGTGAGAATGTGGCTGAAAGGGCAAGGAAGATCTAATTTTCTTATACTTAAAATCAAAAAAAGACCCACAAGACAATGGAACAGAATATTAAAAGTATCATCCCACAAAACTTTCCCGAAGTGAAAGATCTGTATCTATATATTGAAAGAGGTCACTGGATATCAATGAAAACCAGCCCACAATGATCACCTTCAACACATATCCTTGTAACACTATTAAGACTTTAAAGGTAAATAAACTTCTCAAAAATCAATACAAAAAGTCAGGCGATAATGGAAGAGTATTTTTTTTTTTTTAAATGTTTACTTATTTATTTTTGACAGAGAGCAGGCTCTGTGCTGTCCATAGGGAGCCCGACGCAGGGCTCAATCCCAGATCATGACTTGAGCCAAAATCAAGAGTTGGACACTTGTCTGAGCTACTGAGGCACTCCAGAAGAGTATTTAAAAATAAATCAATAAACTCAAAGAAAGAACATGTGAATCAAGGACATATTTACATAAAATCAAATTGATCCTCAAGTCTTCATGTAATACAAATTTAAAAATAAGCAGTTTTTGTAAATGTTTATTTTTGAGAGAGAGAGACAGAGAGACAGAGAGAGAGAGAGAGAGAGAGAGAGAGACAGAGCACGAGCAGGGGAGGGGCAGAGAGAGATGGAGACACAGAATCCGAAGCAGGCTCCAGACTCTGAGCTGTCAGCACAGAGCGTGACATGGAGCTAGAACCCACGAATCATGAGACCATGACCTGAGCCGAAGCTGGAGGCTTAAATGAGCCACCCAGATGCCCCTAAAAAGCAATTTTAAACATGCAAGAAATTCTGCACCCATAAGTTCTGCTTCAAGAATCAATCTAGTCTAAGATAAATTTTACCCATTCACAGTATGACTGGGAGAACTTGCGCAAAAGGCTGAAAATGAACATTTGTTATTTTTATTTTATTTATTAAAAAAAATTTTTTTTAATGTTTATTTATTTCTGAGACAGAGACAGAGCATGAGCAGGGGAGGGGCAGAGAGAGGGGGGGACACAGAATTCGAAGCAGGCTCCAGGCTCTGAGCTGTCAGCACAGAGCCCGAGACGGGGCTCGAGCTCACAGACTGTGAGATCATGACCTGAGCCGAAGCCGGACGCTCAACTGACTGAGCCACCCAGGCGCCCCCATTTGTTATTTTTAAATACAGAACTAGAGAGGCGCCTGGGTCACTCAGTTAGGTAAATGTCTGATTTGAGGTCAGGTCATGATCTTGAAGTTCATGACTTTGAGCCCCACATTGGGCTCTATATTGACGGTGTGGAGCCTGCTTGCGATTCTGTCTCTCTCCCTCTCAACCTCTCCCTGCCCCTCCCCAACTTGCACTCTCTCTCAAAATAAATAAATAAACCTTAAAAAATTAAAACAAAACAGATCCAGAAAAGTTAGAGAGGGGTTGAAGAATAAGAGGTTATATGATGTAGGCTGCATGTTATGAATTTATGTTCTAACAGAGTAAAAGTAGGGAAAAGAAGAGGTAGAATAATTCATTGAATGTTATGCAGCAGGTAGCACAGACAATTGGTAGGAGTTAAAGAACACCATCAAAAAAAGACAAATCCGCGGAGCCTGGGTGGCTCAGCCGGTTAAGCACCTGACTTCAGCTCAGATCATGATCTCACAGTCTGTGAGCTCGAGCCCCACATTGGGCTCTGTGCTGACAGCTCAGAGCCTGGAGCCTGCTTCAGATTCTGTGTCTCCCTCTCTCTGACCCGCCCCCATTCATGCTCTGTCTCTCTCTGTCTCAAAAATAAACATTAAAAAAATTTTTTTTAAAAAATAGTATAAATTGAAAGATAACACTTAGAACAAAATTATAAAACTTATTAAACTCCAAAAGCAGTTTTAAAATAAAAAGGAAAGAAAACAATGTAAAGAAATACGAACAAGGTGTGCCTGGGTGACTCAGTCAGTTGAAGTGTCTGACTCTTAATTTCAGCTCAGGTCATGATCCCAGGGTCATGGGATCAAGCCCCATGTCAGTCAGGCTCTGAGCTAAGCATGGAGCCTGCCTAAGACTCATATTCATTCTCTCTCTCTCTCTCTCCCCCCTCCCCCTCCCCCCTCTGTTTCGCTCCCCCACTTTCACTCTCTCTCTCTCAAACCAAAAAAAAAAAAAAAAAAAAAAAAAACCAAAAGAAAGAAATAAGCACAACAAATACATATAATTATAGCTTAAAATACGATAAACTCGAGATAAAACATTCCAATTTTATAAATAAGTGCAAATGGGCTTAACTATCAAAAAAAATTTTTTTCAACTTACTTCACAAAATAAACCGTGAAAAATGTGCTACAAACAAGAAACACATACAAAACAAAATGATATAGAAAGGCTAAAAATTGCAAAGCAGGTATACCAGGCAAATGAAAACAGAAAGAGACAAGAAGGAGGATATGCAGATATTGAGAGACAAAGAATTCAAACTAAAAGTATTATTAGACATGACAAAGGAAACATCTAATGCTGGAGGTCACAATTTAAAATAAAGATATTATAATCAAGAATATTGGGGCGCCTGGGTGGCGCATCGGTTAAGCGTCCGACTTCAGCCAGGTCACGATCTCGCGGTCCAGGAGTTCGAGCCCCGCGTCGGGCTCTGGGCTGATGGCTTAGAGCCTGGAGCCTGTTTCCGATTCTGTGTCTCCCTCTCTCTCTGCCCCTCCCCCGTTCAAGCTCTGTCTCTCTCTGTCCCAAAAATAAATAAACGTTGAAAAAAAAATTAAAAAAAAAAAAAAGAATATTTATGCAACACTGCAACTCCCGTAAAAGCAAAATCCCAAGGAAAAACAGGAAAAAAGAGACATACCAATCAAGTAGGTAAAAATAAAGATATGTGTAGAAAATCTAAACAGAAGGGCGCGTGGGTGGCTTAGTCGGTTAAGTGTCCGACTTCAGCTCAGGTCATGATTTCACGGTTTGTGAGTTTGAGCCCCGAGTCAGGCTCTGAGATGACAGCTCAGAGCCTGAAGCCTCCTTCAGATTCTGTGTCTCCCTCTCTCTCTGCCCCTCCCCTGCTTGTGCTATGTCTCTCTCTCTCTCAAAAATAAACATTAAAAAAAGTTAAAAAAAAAAGAAAATCTAAATAATACATAAGACAAATCTTCTGAATGTATATCAAACTTTGCATCTTGATATTAGCGAATAAACCTTCTCAAGCATACACGGGACATTCATAATAAAGGTTGTATATTAGGTTATGCAGAAAATATTAGCAAGTTCCATGAAATAGTGATATCCCTTCCAACCACACTCAGAAATATTTATGACCACAATGCAGTAAAAATAAAAATTATTAACAGCAGCAAAGAAAGGTACTTCCAACAGGAAATAAATCTACTTATGTATTATTTACCCAATAGTAAACAGTTAGTGGGTAAAAGGGAAATACAAAACAAATTACAGAATTCCAAAAAAGTATTGATAACACTATAAATCAATCTGTGGCATATCAAATTAAACCCCACAGCTTTAGACATACTTATCAATAAAAATGAAAGAATGTAAATCAATTAAAATTCTTTTCTAAAAGCTCAGAAACAAATGGCAAAATAAGCTCAAAACGAGTATAATGAAGAAAATGAAATAACGGAACTAGAAACAAAGATTAATAAGGGAGAGAAAAAAAAGAACAGATCTAAATACAGTTAATAAATCAAATTCCATTTTTTTAAGAAACAAAATAGGCAAACCACTAGCTGACATGGGAAAAAAAAAGAGTACAAATAAAGAAAACAAACAAAAAATGTCATGAAGAAAACAACCATTGACAAAACCACTGAAATAACCATTAGAAAAAAAAGCCATAGGATTCTATTTTGCAGACATCACTGCAAATGAATTTGAAGACCCAGGTGAACTGGGTAATTTACCAGGCAAACAACTTACTAAAACTGAATAACTTAAAGATAAAATCCGAAACAGATCATACTTAGAAAAAATAAAGAAGGGGCACCTAGGTGACTCAGTTAAGCATCTGAGTCTAGGTTTTGGCTCAGGTCATAATCTCACAGTTTGTGAGTTTGAGTCCTGCATCAGACTCTGCACTGTCAGTGTGGAGATTAATTACTTGGGATTCTTTCTCTCTCTGCTCCTCCCTCTGCTCACATGCTCTCTCTTAAAATAAGTAAATAAACTAAAAAAAAAAAAAAAAAGGAAAAAAGAAAGAAAATAATAAAGAACGACCCTACCAAAAAAAAAAAAAAAAAAAAAAAAAAGCACCAGGCCTTGCTCCCACAGGTAAGAGGCCAAAAAATAGAGAAGACATGAAGGATTAGACCAGAGATGGGGAAGAGGCGAGAGGATGAACATCACACTTAAAGATACTGGGTTCCAATTATACTTCTAAAAGACATTTTATACATTTGTACCAATCAATGTTTCCAAATTAACTCAGAAAGAATTCAAGATTTCTTTATGATGTTAGCTCACCCAAAGAGTCTTAGATTTTTTCTGCCTTTCCTAAAACAAAGGGACTGATCTCTAAAAGCCAAAGGTTCTTACCTTAACGACAGAGTAGATTCTCCTGGGAAGCTTTTAAAATACAGGGGCGTGGGTCACACCCAATCAATTCTGATTCAACTGGTCCAGGATGGGGACCAGGTATACAGTATTATTTAAAGTCTTTCCAGGTGACTCTAATATGCAGGCATAATTGAAAACCACTGATCTTAGCTAAGAATAACAACTATAGTAGCTAATATTTACTAAGCATATATTATGTGTTAGGTACTCTTCTTAGCACTTTACATGTTACTAATTCATTCGCTATTTTACAAATGAAAAAACAGGTCAGGTAACTCACCCAAAGTCACACATATGCTAACAGCAGAGAGAGGGTTTAAAACCAGGCAGTTTGGATCCAAAACCCATGCTTTAATCACCATGATATACTGCCTCCTAAGTGTGAATTATGCGTGAATTATACCTATATTCTTTAGTTGCAAATAAAGTGATCAGGAAAAAAACAAAACAAAAAAATGAGATAATTAATGTCCTCCTTCTTGGAAGCAGTACATTCTGCTTGCAAAAGTACATCCTGTTGCAAAAGTACCAACAAGCTTATTTGGAGAGTAAATAAACAGACAAGAATCTTCTCTTCCCAAAAGGTTCAAATTGAGATTTCCACACATGGTCCACACAAATAATTTCTTACATATCATCCTATACAACTAGTTATTCAATGTCAAGTATCAAACATTGCTTTAGCTTTAAAACTCAGGGCAGTGATGTACATTTACAAGAAAAATTCCTACCTATTTCAGTTCTGCTAACTCCAATGCCATTATAAATTCTCAAGTAATTAAAATGACAAGAATCAGAATCTTCAATGTCAAAGTCACCAAATTTGATGCGCACTCTCTCTCCCATCTTTACACGGATCTCCCATTCACAAACGGTGCTGTTGGGATAGGTCTGTGGGTAGTTTATGGACATGAGGGTCCCACTTTCAGGGCCTAGTACAGTATGTCCACATCCATCACCTTTAAAAAAAAAAGAGTTAAAAGAATGATAAATTATTATTACATCTTTAACTTATACTATAAATAATCAGGATTTTTTGTGAAAATTTAAAAATATGTATGACAGATATTTTATGCCACCAATACTTACTTTCCTTACACAAGATAAAAGGGATGATAGAGTTCTTAATATATCTACTCACAGGAGCTAAGAGAGAAGCCAGGTAAGGTCAAAATGATCAATGATTATCCTTATTCAAAGAACTTTCCAATCTGAATAAACAGATTTATTAGCTTAACAATAGATTTATACACATATCACAATTCCAATCTTTAAAAGAGTATTAATTCATAGTAACTGTTCAAAGACAACGTAAACTATAAAAATAAAAGTATGTGATCAGCTTCATCCATTTATTTATAAATATAAACCTTTCTAAAATCTGTGAGAAGACTAAAGGTTATGCAGATTACTGATCACAGTATTACAAGGCATTCATCCTTGAAGGCATTAAAGCAATATTTAATGAAATTTAATTTTACATTCTACTGAAATTGGACTCTGGAGTACTCCCCCTCCTAAAACCTCACTTTTTCCTACCAAATGAGGAGGAAAAAATGACATTTGTACATCATGAAACATTAGGAAAAATAACCTTCCTATCTTGGTAGCAGCAGGATTTGCTCCAGCAATTCGTTCTGCAACTGGATATGGGGACTCAGGTAACTTAACATAGTACTATTATTTGCACCCTTCCCTTTCTCATAAAAAGTGGTATTTGGGCACCTAGAAGAGGCATGCAGTGGTAAGAAGTTTCAGGTGCTGCTCCAATTGTACCAGTCAGCATTCCTTAATGATGGGATTCAATGATGAATCTCTTTTAAATCTCTAAAAGGAAGATGGGTACACTGTACTAAAACGATAGTATTTTTTCGTTCAAAAATAGCCACCTATAATCATCTTTGGAATAATTCAGTACTTACACAAAAAACTATACTGAAAGTGACAGTGCTGAGTTTTATTTATTTTTTAATGTTTATTTTTGAGAGAGACAGAGAATGATCAGGGGAGGGGGAGAGAGTGAGAGCGAGAGCGAGAGCGAGAGAGAGACAGAATCTGAAGCAGGCCCCAGGCTCTGACCTGTCAGCACAGAGCCTGACGCGGGGCTTGAACTCACGAACTGTGAGATCATGACCTGAGCTGAAGTCGGACGCTTAGCCAACTGAGCCACCCAGGCGCCCCAGTGCTGAGTTTTAAAGTCAATATAGATATAGATGGCTGTAACAGAATTTTCTATTATGTTGATTTATTATTTTTAAGAACAATGCAGTGCTGATATCATTTGCTAGAATAAAAGCTTTAAAGGCCTGTAAGAAGTTAATACAGTATCTAGCAAGTAGTTGCAAAATAAATGTTTATTAATTGGATGTATAAGGAAATTGTACATGAACCAATGAAAAAGTAATTTCAAACCAGTCTCAAAACTAAATTTTTTGAAAAGTTTTTTTTTTTTTTTTTTTTTTAAGTTTATTTGAGGAAGACAGAGAGAGTGTGAGCAGGGGTGGGGCAGAGGGAGAGAGAGAATTCCAAGCAGGCTCCTTAGGGTCAGAGCAGAGCCACATGTGGGGCTCGAATTCACAAAACTGAGATCATGACCTGAGCCAATATCAAGAGTTGGGACACTTAACCGACTGAGCTACCCAGGCACCCCTCAAAACTAACTTTAATAAAAGAACACTCTGTATAAGCTTATGATGACAATACTTTATATCCTTTCCTGATCAAGCAATTCTCAAATCCGTCCTAGTATTGTTAGCCTACTTTTAAATGTTTAATTTTGAGAGACAGAGAAAGAGAGTGCATACACAGAGGAGGCATTTGACAAAGGATCCAAAGTGGGCTCCATGCTAACAGCAGAGTCCGACACGGAACTCAAACCCATGAACCTTGAGATTATGACCTGAGCCAAGGTCTGGATACTTAACTGACTAAGCCACCCAGGCGCCCCTAGCCTATTTTAAAGGCCAATACTAGCAATCTGGCTTCCTAAACGAATATCTCACATAAAGCTCAGCTTTTGAGCAATGTTAAAACTTCAGCTCTCTCTACACCTGCTTTCGTTCTACACACAAAAACTAGGCATAGCCACTCAATGATATAAAAAGGCACCATGAAATAAATATGTGAGTTTTTGTGATATATTCACTGATATTTTGCAAATATAAAATGTAAATGTTAGATAACTTAGAAGAAAAAAAAACCACAAATTTTCCCTGAAACCATCAAGAAAATACCTTGAATATCTCTGAGTATCATCCAAATTAGAAACACAGGGATATAAAAACTGTCTCTGTAAAAATAAATGAATTGTAATATAAATAACTTTTGAATAATCATTAACATTTTTCCTTAGAGAAAAAAAAAAAACTATCCCCTAAGACAAAGTTTCTAACGTTATGAAACTAGTTTGAAATGTTTTCTTAATACTGAAAAGATGAAAATGTGCTTTCTGGAATGCTTAAATCTTTGAAAAGCAGCCGCTGAACAAATGAAATAACTCAAAATATAAATGTATTTTCTTTAGTGAATAGAACTAAAGCAGCTTTTTAAGTGTCTGGAAGTGTTGATGGATTTCAGGAAGCCAAGAATTTCCTATTAACAGCTGAATTCATGACTTAGTAATGGCAGATTGTCCCAACTAATGAATTCCCCATAGGCTATTATTTAACTTAAGGTTGCCATTTTAAGATGAATTTTACAAAAGTACAAGCAGTGTTAGTAATTTTTATGTCTTTATGCTCATATTTATGTTTGATTCTCAATAAGTAATACACAAAATGTTTCTTGCCCTTTCCTCTATAAAGCACAATTTCTACAAGTCAACAAAATAAATGTAACTGATGAAAAACAGGACTTTTACATACATGCTGATGAAGAAAACAATTAAAATGGAGAGGTCTTTTTTCAGTATCTTGTGTAGGGGGAGGGCATGAACAGTCCACAAGTAACGTGCCAAGAATGTTCTAAAATATGTGATGGAGTTCAGAGCTTCCTCCTCCAGCAAAAAGATGATATGCACCAGAAACCAAAGTTAAGAGAGTCTCAAATCTACTACTACAGTGAACGAGTTTGAATGTTTCATATGCCCAAGACTTTGATAAATTTACCTGACAAGATAAATAGCTTAGCTGGTCTGGACAAACACTTATTGCTATGAAGTATATGTTTAGAATATTCCAGTTTGAAAGGGGAAGCTGGGCTTATACATTATCACCAGGCCAGCAGTTCTCAAATGTTTTTCTCAGTTATTCCCAAATAAGAAATACATTTTACATTGTATTCCTACACCCATGCATGTACAATCCTGACCTACTCTGGTCCCCACCAGCACTCAGAAAACCACTGTACTAGGCATCCAAAGGTCATAATGTTGAATTCTCAAAGAAAGACCCTGTCCTCACTTTTACCCCCAAATTAGAAAATATGCTTGCCGTTTATTTTCACAGTTCTTAAAAGCAAATCCTATTCTGCACAATACTTAAAATAACAAAGTATTTAAAAGTAAAACTAAAATCTGGAAAATGTTCTTTATCAACTAATCACCTAATACACTCAGAGCAGTGGTGCTCAAATGGGGGGTGAGGGGGAGGCTCCCACGGGAGCAATTTTACCTCCCATTTGGCAATGTCTGGAGATATTTTTGGTTGCCACAACTGAGGGGGTGGGATCCTACTGGCATCTGGGGGTAGAAGTCAAGAATGCTGCTAAAGATCCTACAATGTGCACAGGACAGCCCCCAGAATAAAGGGTTGATGTTACATGTCAGGAGTACTGGGGTTGAGAAGACTGACTTGGAGCAAAGACTAGGACAACTCAGACAGAAGATCTGAGTGAGTTCTTGGCTGGGTTTCCTTTGGCCCAAAGGATAATGCTGTTCTGTCCACTAAGGGTACAACCTAGGGCATACTTTCCCTGCTGTGGTCAGTAGTTATACTAAAGAGTTTTACAGTCCCACTTCCCAATTTTTATAAGTCAATGGAGGTTAAAGGAGAGAAAATGTCCTTTTTATTAGCCTACATCCCTGGAATAACTTTTTTTCTGGGTCAGGAGCTCTTAAAATTAGGGTTTAAAAAAGGGTGTGAATAGGGTCAGGAGTAAGTCTCCTAATTGTCTGCTTAGCTTTGTATGTTGGAAAGAATAATGATCTGTGACCAAGCTACACTGCCTCTTGTTATTCATTTTCACGAGGCAGAATTGACAAAGACAGCATAACTACTATGGGGAAAAAAAAACTTTCAAATGGTTTTCCTAGGACCAATCCATACACTATCACCCATTAACTCCAACATCACCAAATCTTTCTCCTTCTCAACTCCATCACCACCACCATCGCTGCCAGCTTCTCCTCCTCCCCCTCCTCCTCTAGATGGTCTCCACGAAAGTATAACTGACCATCCAGGATAGAAGCCTGTCAATGTAATTTTTGAATTTCAATTTTATTTCAGTGAAGAAGAGACACTGGAATTTGATCTCACTGCTCCTTTGTTTGGCTGCAGATTTATCTAGGGAATTACTCATAGAACATGTGTTCACTTCCTCTGAAGAGTCTAAGGTCAGATGTGTTAAGCCAGATACAAGTTTTGGTATTGTTCCAGGAAAATAACTGAGTATTTTTTTAAACTACGTATCCCTAGAGAAAACAGAAAGAACATTAAACATACTTAAATAATAACGTATTAATACAATAAAGAAGATATGCTTATTTTAGGCTTCTCTAAACTTCAAATCAAATGTGGTTTTTTTGCATACATGCTCATGATACTGATTACATGTGACCTTGCAGCCACCCCCATATTTTATTCACACTAATACAGAATATAAATCATACTAATGACTGAATCGTATTAACACAAACACTGCATGACTTCTAAAAATACTTTTTTCAACACCAAACACAAATGCAGGATGCTTGCACAAATAATGCCACAAATGTGGAGCAATGTAACTTTCATGATGACCATCATGAACTGGGAAAGGTTCAGACTTTTCCAGCAAGCTTTCAAGGATTTTTTCTTTTTTAATCATTATGAACAGGTGAGTCTGACTACACTTGCTCTAAGTAAGTGTGTCATTTCTGTCACATCTTCTAATGCATCTGTGAGATCTTATAAGCTGGAAAAAGAGGCATTTAGAGTAGAAAAGCATTCAAAGGAGTAACTTGCAAGAGTTAACTAAAACATCCTATTTCATTTGGATACAATGAAGATTTTTAGTGTAATATTTAGCATTGTGAATTTTTGGACTGAAGTACTCTATGAGTCCTATTACTATAAGATTTTTAAAATTGCATCACTACATATCTCAAATAAATAATTCAAGGTACTACTTTAATTCCACTCATTTTTTAAAAATACTACATAAGATGGATATGCTCGGAGAGCCTAAAGAACGTCACTGTGACAATTTTTAGAAAAAGAAATAGCTCCCAGCTTCATTCTTTTTTAAGCCCAAACTATTCTCTGCATGTGTGATAATTTACAAAATTGAATTACATGAAGGAACGTGAGAAGTATAAATCCTCTTTAACCCCCACTAAGCACACATCCTACTTAGAACATAATGGTTAGGCAAATGAGCTCTGGAGTCCTGGCATGATTTTAAATGCCCTATCCAGCACTCACTGTGACTTTCAGAAGGTTATTTATTGCTGCTAAATCTCAGCTCCCTAAAATGGGGATACAAACAATTCAAACACAAAGGGCACAAATTAAATGAGACATTGTATGAAAACACCTAGTACTGAGGGACTAACCTATAATAATGCGCTCAATAAACACTCTTTTGTTTGAGGGTACCATTCCAGTCATAAAAGACCGGAAAGGCTTTTGCCCATCATACGTAGATACAGGGCATTTGGCTACAATCTAGCTAAAGTAACAGAACAACTGTCCATTACTTTAGGAAATGTACAGCAGCTTTAAAGTTTCAAGTGTAGTGTTCTTGTGAAAAGTATAAACCCAAGAGAAAGTAACTCTCACTGAACTTCTCAGGGATGACCTCTACTTCTCTTCAGTAACTCTCCAAATCACAAGCCGGGCTTTGTTTTTGCCATTATTAGAGACACTCTCACCCACCTGTGAAAACTCAAACACTTTAAAGTCTCAGCTAGTCAGTCGTCTTATACCCACATACTTTCCGTGAACTTGACTTCTCTCTTTTCTCCCAGTCTATTAATCTTGTCCTGGCCTCATGTCTTTCCCTACACAGCCTCGGCTTCATGTCCAGTATGTTTAACTACCTCTTCCTGGTACTCTCAATTCCTAGCCATTGTGTCCTTCTTGAGTATCTACTTGTCAAACCCTCAACCCTGGTTCACATAACCTCTCTCTGCCAAAGAGCTGAGCACTACTGTGAAAACACACACACACACACACACACACACACGCACGCACACACACACTCTCCAGGGGGATAGGTGTCATTAGAGTAATGGGTTCCAATCTCAGAAGGGCACTCACAGCCACTCAGTATTCTCTTATTCAGTGGTTCTCAAAATGTAATCAACATTAAAATCACCTCAGGGCTAATTAAATTAAAGGTTCTCAGGTTCCCCCCATCTCCATAGATTCTAATAAGTATGTCAGAAAAATTATCTTAAACTTAGACATTGGTTAAAAAAAAAATGGTCAACAGCATATCTTCTAAATGTCACAGAAGCTAAAAGCTGCCCTATATTCCTGCCCTATAACTATTTTGGATTTGCTATATTTATCACTGCTTAAAGGTCCCAGTTTTCATTACATGTTAATGTCTATAGTTTCTTATCTGGTAGAGATGCAAATCATTTCTGTGCAGCTGAAAAGATAATCCCAAAGGTTAGTTTATGACCCTATTGGCCCATTACCCAGATTTAGCAATTTAGCAATCACATCTAATCTGGCAATTGCATCCTGTAACACCTGGTTTCTCAAATACTCTTAGGACAGGTTTTAACACCTTACTGATTCCCTCATTAATGAATGAACTGAATAAAATCTTTGACACGTGTTCATTTTATATTTGCATGGCATGATTTTGCCTCTTTTGCAAATTCTAACCTGTAAAACAGCTTGTCAGTGGGAGCTAGGTTTTGCAATTTAACAAATCATAAGACACTAACAATAACGGCAACAACAACAAAACCCACAAAAAACTCTTTCCACCCAGTGTACCCTGACCTCTACCATCTTCTCACTCACTTTTCCTTTCTTTTACAAAGAAGTTTCTTCTAGTCTCCATAGTTGATGTCTTACTTCTTTGCTTCCTGTTCTAAGTTCCAATGCACTGCAATTCAGCTTCCAAAAAGAAAAGTTTAAGTCCTAATTTCTGGTACCAATGAATATAACCTTATTTGGGAACAGGGTCTTAACAGATATCATCAAGTTAAAATGAGGTCATACTGGTTAAGGTGGACCCTCATTCAATGACAGGTGTCCTTAGATAAAAAGAGAAAAATGTGGACATGGCTACAGCCACAGGAAGAATACTACATTACAGAGGCAGAGATTGGAATGATGCAAAGAACTCCGAAGATTAAAACTCCAGAAGCTAGGGAGGCAAGGAAAGACCCTCCCCCAGAATCTTCAAACAGAGTATATAGCTGTGCTGACACCCCGATTTCAGAATTCTAGCCTCCAGAACACTAAGACAATAAAGTTCTGTTGCTTTAAGCTATCTAAATTTGTGGTAATTTGTTACGGCAGCCCTAGGAAATGCAGGCCTACTCACCAATGAAACTATTCACTAATGCAGCCAGTTTCCAAGCTGCCAAAAGTTAACGTGATGAGGGAGCAAAAGGCAAGCTGAGGGCAAAGCACAAGCACATACCCACAACCCCTTCCACCTCCCAGGTGTGACCTTCCCTGGGCACTCCTGGCTGCCCAAGAACAAAGAAAGGGGAGAAACAACAGTTATCTGATAGCACAGTGATGCAGGAGTCTCCCATCAGTTTGCAACTGTCTTAATGATTTACAAGAAAAAAGCAATCTCCAGAAACCTACAGACTCAACCTCCTGGGGACCTAATGTCATCCTCCCCTCCACAGCATAGAAAATCTTATATAATCAGTCACTCTTCACACAACCCCAGCGCAGCTCTTTCTGCTCACGGGTACTGTCCCGTGCTGTAATAAAAACACCTTTTTGCACTGAAAACGTCCCAAGAATTCTCCCTTGGCCGTTGGCTCCGAACCCCACTCCAAACCACGTCAAATGGATACTTTTCCATCCTTATCATGTGTGACCTTTCCATATTATCTGGCATCACTGGCCCTTCCTTCCCTCCCATCTTCCTTCCTTCCTTTGTATCTTCCCTCCCTCCTTAAAATTCTCCTTCCCTGGCTCAGTTTTTTGAACCAACTGCAACTTCTCTAGCATGTTCCTGGGCTTCTTACTGCCAACCACTGATGCTGTTCAATTCCTCCCCCATTCTGGGTATTCTACCAGGGGTATCTCCCTACTTCCCTCAGTTACCACGAAGTCTCCAACCCTTCTCCTAATCCTCAAACCTGTCATCTACTTATATATTAAGCACCTCTGCTCATATTATTCACTCACTGAATAAAAATTTACTGACTTCCCAAACAGATTTGATCCCAGCCCTCAAACATTCTAGAAAGTGAGGTGAATTATGTATTTAAACACGTAAGAGCGTTAAGTAGATGCCATGGTCGATATGCCTAATATTTAAATCCAGGTGTCTGACTCCAAGTCTCTTCTCTATACTTTCAAAGTCCACCAAAGCACAAAACGGTGAAGACAGACCAAGAAAGCGCTCAGCTGTTCACAGTAAACACAAGCCAAAACCAAAAAGAAAAAAATCTGACAGTTTAAATGATACTTTCAGTAGAGCAGAGACTAGACTGCAAGGAAATCAGCATTTAACTAATATTTGTTGTGCACCAGCTACTCAGAAAATGTACAGCACAGAGTCAATCGGTTAGTAAGTTTGTCCCTGAAAAAACCAGATGCAAGGTACCGGGCAAGCAAACAGCAAAGAGGAAAGATGTATACAAGCCAGCGGGGTTTTGAGCATGTTTCCAGGTACAGAGTAAGAAGCCCATTCAAGTTTAAATTCTACTTAAACACAACTTACATTCCCTGATAAAGCAGTGCTCGGGTAAGTGGAAGAGATGGTTTCGGGAAGAAGGAAAGGTGAGGCAGGTATGCTGTGTAGGAGTTGAGGTCTACAAAGTGGAGGGGCCACTGTGCTCCTGCTGAGCAGTAAGCCCCATGGGAGATTTGATCAGTAGTCCTCGCTGGTGGTAGGACTAGTCACAGTGGGACACATGACTTTCTCCAGTGACCCTGGGCTATCCAGAACCAGAGAAAGGCAGTGGGGACTGGCATGTAAGCCAGGTTGGGGATCTGTCAAGGACAAGAGGAAGGGCATGACAGAATGAAAGACCTGGGAGGCCGCATTGAGGAAGTGAACCTAGAGATGGACAAATGTACCAGATGAAGGCAGAGGAACCTAAGTTTGATGTCTTGCTAATACCTCAGTCTGCCCCTCAGTGCAAAGTCCTCCACAATTTTGTTCCCACTGACCTTTCCAGCCTTCATTTCTCATTACTTTCCTCTGACACCAGATTACTGAAACTATTATTCTCCAGGAATTGCAGCTGCCAAAGAAAAAGGAGGCAGGCAACTGTGAGAACCAAAATTAGTGCGACTCTTTGGTAATGTTGGAGATGGCCAGCAGTCAGCACTGAAATCAGAGTTTGAAAGACCCGGCAAAGGAGGGACCCAACTTGCTGACACTGATTTAGGCTGTTACTGACAAGACGGGCACAACTGTTTTCTAAGTAGCCATGGCTCTGGCTCTAGCTGAAGGACTTCTCTCATCGAGGGAGCAAAGAGGTCTAGCTCCCAGAAAGAGGTTGGCTGGGACATGCTAGGCCCTGAGCAAGTACGCAGTAAGGTCCAAGAGAGGGCTCTAGTACCATGAGACTGAGAAGCCCGGGCTCTGACAGCTAACTGTGGGGATTAGACAAGAAGAGTAACATGAAGGGCACGCAGATGCCCAGACACTAACGTCGAATAACGTACATGGGGCAGCAGATTCACTCCAGAAATGGGTTCCCAATTCATATTTTTGAATGACAATTTAGTAGATATAAGAAGACAATGAGAAGACAATAAGAAAACTTAAAAATCTCTATCAGAACAAATATTTAATACACAGTGTGAATAATGGGTGGCTCAGTTAGTTGTCTGACTTCAGCTCAAGTCATTATCTCACAGTTTGTGAGTTCGAGCCCCACGCTGGGCACTGTGCTGACAGCTCAGAGCCTGGAGCCTGCTTCAGATTCTGTGACTCCCTTTCTTTCTGCACCTCCATCCCCCTCTCAAAAAAAAAAAAAAATTTTTTTTTAAGTTTTTTTAAATACCCAGTGTGAATAATGAATGCAAAGAAATAAGTGAGAAGTACTATCTGGAAGGAGTGTGTGGGCAATGGTTAAAGAATTCTTCTCGGGGATAATACAATACCCAAGAAGGGTTGTGAAGGAAGATCAGGAGCTTACCAAGGATGCAAGGAAAGAAAAAGCTCTTTCTTTTTAAATAGACAAAATAGCATATGTAAAGAGATCACTATAGGGAACAAGGCAAAAAAAGCATGAAATTATACCTCAGAGCATTAAGTCTTACACATGAAATATATATATAAAACGGGTGGGGATGCTGGTATAAGATTAAGTTAGAGAAGAAGGTAGACACCAGACTGTAAAAACAATTACATGTGTAACATGCAAAGGAATTTGGAATGTATCTTACAGGTGATCAAGAGGCTGCCCGCCACACTATGGAAGTGTTAACATAGTTCCAGGAAGGCAAGTACCCCAGGGCCCAGAACCATTGCCAGCAGTAACCAACCAGCAAATATCTGTCCAATTATTAGGCAGGGGTGCAAGGTAGGGGGCTCAAAAGGAGGAAGTAGTAAGCCAGGACCAGGTACTTAGAGTCTGGCTACTCACTGCAACAGGACAAGCTTTTATACCCCCATGCTTTCCTGACTCCTTAGTGTTCTGATGCTGTGATCTTCACTTCTCAAATGTCTGTCATCCCCGTGGACTACAAACATACCAGTCCTTTAAAGCTCACTCAGTTATCAGCAAGGCTTCTCCTATTTCCCCAGGCATTGTGAGCTCTTCCTCCCTTCAAACCCACAGCACTATGCAACCTCCCCTGGTTATTTTTAGATATAATCCAACTGAATTATTTCCTCAATGAGACTGTAGGTTCTCCGAAGACAATTAAAGTATTTTACTCTTCTCTAAATGTCTCAAGACTGTACTGACATACGTGCAAACATCTCTGGGAGCTCATCATAGCTGGTACTACTTCCTGCTATAAATTCTTAATGAGAGGAGTACCAGCATCTTTTCTTTGACCAACCAAGCAATTCAGTTTTGACTGCAAACTTACATGCACCCTACTCAACAAAAGCCGTGCAAGAAACTTGGCCTACTCTCAGAAAGCTTAGTTGAGGGAGGCTGCACCTTGGAGGGAGTCTTCCCCATAATTTCAAGTGACTAATCAACATCTTTCTTCCAACTACATATCCTTCAGAGTGCACGCTGATCTAACAGGCAATGTTTTAGCAGTCTTCTAAGATCACCTCATTATCCCATCTGCTTCAGTGGACTCTGGCATTCATTAAATACTAGTTTATTTGAATATCTCTATTTTCTGTCCTTGTGGATTATGTTGATTTCCATGTAATAATCTGGAAATTAGCATTATGTTTCTTTTTTTTTTTTAATTCAATGTTTGTTTATTTTTGAGAAAGAGACAGATCACCAGCAGGGGAGGGGCAGAGAGAGAGGAAAACAGAATCCAAAGCAGGCTCCTGGCTCTGAGCTATCAGCACAGAGCCCGACTCAGGGCTCGAACCCAAGGACCACGAGATTATGACTTGAGCCGAAGTTCGCGCTTAACTGACTAAGCCACCCAGGTGACCTGCATTATATGTTTCTAAGCTAATACTTTGAACTGAAATACCTTCTTACAAAAGATCTCACAATGAATGAAGAATTTAATCAAATGCGCTAAAGAAAATGCTGTAATAGCAATTCTGAACAATAGAGTAATTACTTCATAAATAATGAATTTTTACATTTTGAAGTTTTTGCTATATTTTTAAGTATGCTTGCATGTGTTAAATTAGCCTACACAATACACAATTTGAACACAATATGTCTACAGAACATAACAACACGATTAAAATTATAACCATGTAAGATTATGTAGGTGTGTGAATATAGAATACAAAGAAACATAAAAATCATAAATTGATAGATTAGGGAGTAAAACTATGGATAATTATCAATTAAGTTTTTGGTTTAGAATCACCATTATCTGTACAATATTTAAAAAATACAGTGATAAGGCCATAAGGTTTTTATAAAGTAAACTGAATCCATGAGCCATACAAGAAAAACTGCCTGTCTCACTTCATATTTCAACAACCACATTTCACTATCTCTATGAAGCTTTTCCTAATCCTAACAATTTTAGGTCATCATTCTACATCCTTCCAGCTAATCAAGAAGTTGAAACAGAAACTTTATTTGCATGCATTCAATTAACGCCCAATATTACCACCTCAGCTTTCACATCCCACGTCATTGTGTAAAGTATAATCCGAAACTTAAAACCTACCTCTATGTAAATGGAGCCTTTCCGCATACTATAATCTTATGATTTTTTTTTTTATGGAAATTAATTCGTTTGTCACGTTAATTCTAGCACTGGTACTTTCACCTACACCAATTTCATGGATATTAAGGTGTTGTTCTTATGTTGGTCTTCTAGAATGAACCTTAGATGTTCAGATAGTATTAACCATCTTCATAGGCAAATAATGTTTCTTTTTGCTTATAACATTGGGAAATCTACCTAAAAATCATTGACCTGTAATTTTACAATGAATTTTTCATTTACAAGTTTTAAAAATACAGATTTTAAACCTGATCAATAGCACTTTGGAATTTGTGCTGTATTTCTAATTTTCACTGTGCGAAATTAATCGGAAACAGCAGAAAAAAGATGCTTTGATTTTGCCTCTCAACAAAACTACATGTAAGAGGCCAAATGTTTTATCAGACCAAGAAAAGCCAACGGAAAATTCTAAATTAACCTAATGTCAGTATTAGAATTACAAATGTTCACTGCTGAGGCAGAAGTGTTCTTCATTTCTGACAATTCACAAATATTGTTCAAAAATTATTTACCTGCGTCACAGCCAAATAAAGGCATTACTTGACAGAAAACTCCCCCCCCCCCCCCCCCCCCCCCCCCCCCCCCCCCCCCCCCCCCCCCCACACCCCCCCCACCCCCCCCCCCCCCCCCCCCCCCCCCCCCCCCCCCCCCCCCCCCCCCCCCCCCCCCCCCCCCCCCCCCCCCCCGCACATTAGTTCTGACATCATTGCGGAACTGAATAAGAAAGAACCTGACTTGTTTCACAGATTTATTAGCAAACAAAAATCAATACCTTCACAAATATTTCATGGTAATAGGTATAAACAAGTCAGTCTTAATAAATTTTAAAAATTAACTTCCTGGGGAGCACCTCAGTTGGTTAAGCGTCCAACTTTGGCTCAGGTCATGATCACACGGTTTGTGAGTTTGAGCCCTGAGTTGGGCTCTATGCTGACAGCTCAGTGCCTGGAGCCGGCTTCAGATTCTGTGTCTCCCTTTCTCTCTGACCCTCCCCTGCTCCAACTCTGTGTGTGTGTCTCTCTCTGCCTCTCTCTCTCAAAAACAAACATTAAAAAAATTTTTTTTAAATTAATGTCCTGATATTTTACCACATTCAAATAAACGTCTAACCCAAGAAGGGAGGCAAGTCCTCTAGGACACAAATGAGGAAGCTGAGATCCTGAGATGAGGGGACACAAATTGCTAGTCATAAATAAAGTAAATCAGGGGCATAGAATCATTCATAGACTCTCAACTTCCTATTAAATATACTTATTACAGTAAATATGCAATCAAATACGCAAATAATAAATTTAACCAATTAGAGTTTTTTAGAAAGACGTGTTACAGTAAAATAGGCTTTCAACAACAAAAAACCCATCATAGTACAATTAGATGTGAATAAATACAATCTATGTATAAGTATATTAATGAAATAAGACTGGTTAAAAGACATCTCTGCTGTGAAGGGTTGACGGATTTTCAGACCACTGATAAATTTTATTCTGAGCCAAATGATAAGAAAAATCACTGCCAGCAGAATATATGCTGAGTATTACATGACATTACAGCTCACCCTTGAAAAACGCAGAGGTTAAACACGCTGACCTCCCCATGCATAGTCAAAAATCCGCCTATAATTTTTGACTCCCCAAAACTTTACTAGTAGCTTACTGTTGGCCAGAAGCCCTACCAGCCTTCCATATAACAGAAACAGATGATTGACACATATTCTGTATGCTACTGGTGTTATATGCTATATTCTTACAACAATACATAACTTTTTCTTAATTTTTAAATATTTTTGGGCTATTAAGTTCCTGAGTTTTTTCAAATGTTTGTGAATCTCCAAAAAATTTTCTAACACACTTATTAAAAAAAAAATCGGCGTACAGTTTGACCTGTGTAGCTCAAGGGTTGACTGTAACTCGAATGAGAGTAATACCTACTGCTACCTCAAATATCTGGAAGATTTAAAAAAAATTTTGAAGCACAGTTCTACCTCAACATATACACTAAATGCATTTCTACCTAGACTGGCCAAAGGGGGAAAAAAACTGAAATATCATAAAACAGTTTTTTCACAGCTTATATTTTGACTATATGTTAATTACAGAAAATATGGAAAAGCATAAAGAAATACCCAAAAGACAACTACTATTTTATTTCTTTTCAGTCTTCTTCCAAAGACTTATAGAGTAAAAACTCCAGTTTGTCACTTAACACTACAAAATATAGACATTCCCATCATTAAAAATTCTAATGGAGTTTTAAAACACTTTCTTCATTTTTAAATTAGATTTCTTTTCAGGTTATGTGAGGGAATACCAGTTGGATCCCAAAGCTTGTCTGTTAGATTAGTTAAGACTGGTTTAAAAGCAATTCTACCACCGACTGCATCAGGGTCCTTTGGATAAAAAATATAATTTTTAAAAATTAGGGGAACTGAAATCTCACACAATTCCTATTTCCAGTGATGCATACCTAACTGGTTCTTATTTATCAACTTAATACACTCAATTAATAATGATAATCACTTATAGCTATATTATACTTTTCCCTTTGCAAAATTCCTATGTACTATCATTTCATTTTTTTTTTTTTAGGCTATGGAATAGGTTATTCTCTTATCACAGATGTAAAAACTGTGGTACAAAGAAATTAAGTGACCTCACAAAATTTACCCTATCAACTTAGCAGAACTAGAAATCAGGTCTTTTAAATTAACACCATCCTTTCTATTTGTGCTAATCTACACTGCTTATATAAGACATTGCTGTGAAAGAGAACCATGTGTTTGTTAAAACGCTGTGCAAAAAACCGAAGTTGAATGGGGGCACCTGGATGGCTCAGTTGGTTAAGCGTCAGACTCTTGACCTCAGCTCACTCAAGTCACGATCTCAGGATTCGTGAATTCTAGCCCCGTGTCTTGGCCCTGCACTGGGAGCGCAGATCTTGCTCGGGATTCTCTTTCTCCTTCTCTCTCTGCCCCTCCCCTGCTTGCTGCCTCTCTCTCTCTCTCTCAAATAAATAAACTTAAGAAAATACAAACCCTGAAATTAAACCTTGAAAGAAAATAAGTTAATGTTGCGTGTTAATTAGGCCAGTTTCGAGAAATTCCAAAAACTAAGGAAACTGTCTCATTTGGTGAGGAGACACAGAACTGATTCTATACTGCTCAAAGATGATTTTTAAAAACACGATATGAACACTTCAGATCTAGAAATAAGCAAAACTGAGCATTCTGCTTATACAGTTACATTCCTTTCTGTATCAAGGTACCTTTTATTTGTGTCTCCGTTCCCTTATGTTTGAAATGGGATAACCATCCCTATCTCAGATGGTTGTGGTAAGGATTAAATGACTTAATACACATACACCACTGAGTACTATGCCTGCCACAAAGTAAGTCCCAACTAGCTGTAGCACTATGCAAGCCTTCTCATTTTTTCTCTCTCCTACTAGAAGGAAAATACATGCACAGGCTCTAAAACTTCAATAGGGGGGTGGGAAGGAGGAGATATCACACTTTATTTTATTAAATGCTGATTCAAGAATTTAAGATGAACTAAAAACCTGAATGCTAAGCATCTAAATTTTAAGTTACACGGCATAGAAACGTGCCTAGAACTAAAAGAGGTCACTTTACCAAATACATTTTTCTTCATAGTGAGATTCTATTTCCACATGCCTGTCAAAGTTTCGGCATTTTCATAACGACAGGCTGTGGCCATGATTCCACACTTTACTGAGAACCATATGAGAACATTTAAGCTGGACTTAAACATGGAGATCAACTTAAAAAAAAATCTTCCCAGCAATAAATAACAATCCAATCCATATTCTTCTCACTGCAATAAAAAAGGAAATACAATGGGAAAACGTGTTCAATAACTGATGCCAAACTGAAAAATTGCAGTTCACTGCCTGAAAATAGTACTAAAGGGCGGAGGAGGAATCAGCCCTGCATTCTCTTTCCATTATGATGATTATTCAATAAACAGTTTTGCTCAATTCTGAAACAGGTATTTCAAGGACGGTAGACGGAAAAAAAGTTCTGTCACTTTCTGGAACGGCTTACCCTTTTAACTCGGAATGCTCATAGCACGTTGCCTTGGGTCAGAATGAGTGTCTGACCCAGGCAATCTAGACCACCAGCAGGAATAATAGGAAGGGATCGTAAAGGACTTGTACTGAATCCAAAACTCAAAGCTAACCAGAATCAGTATCCTTCGCTTTTGAACCTGAGCACTTTCACAAAAGATAATTAGCGCCACTTGCCTTTAACTGGTTTAAGATGCTATTTAATTATCTTGTCTTCCTACTCTGTCCATCATTTTAGCTTAACTTTAGGGGTCACATCTCCAAAACTTTTTTCCTCCCAAATATTTTTCCAAGAAGAATCCAATACCGAAAAGGAGGCCTTCACAGCAGAGTCTCACTTCTCTCTTTTCAGCAGTACCAAAGGCCTGGTCAAAAAGTAAAGACGCGCCAACTTGGGGGACAAGGGGCAGAGCCCACCTTTGCAACTCATCCCGGAGAGGGCCTGGTCTGGTCACGCACCCAAGAGCACTGCACCTCCCCCGCGCGTCTAGAGACCCGGCATCCCGGAGGTTCCCCTGCGACCCCGCCGCCCCTGGGGCTCCGCGCGCCGCGCGCTCCCCGGGAACCACTCACCTTGCTGGGCTCCGGCGTCCTCGAGCAACAGGAGCAGGATAAGTAAGAGCAGGAGGAACAGAGGCATGGGGAAGGAGGAGGAGGAGGAGGAGTTGGGGCGGGGAGGGCGAGGGCGGGAGAAGGGGAGCGCGGCCCGGGCGGGGGCGGCGGCCGCGGCCCGGACTCGGAGACGGGGAGGGTTGTGCCCGGCTCTCACCGCCGCCCGGCTCCCCATCTCGGCGGCCGGCTGTCCGCCTGCATAGTGCGGGAGCCCCGGGAGAGGAGGCGGCGGCTGCGGCGGGAGAGCGAGAGGCACCGCGCGCTACGCCCCGCGCCGGGACCGTCTCTGCCCCTTGCTCCGCTTTCGCCTCCTCTTTAGTTCCTTCCCTCCGCTCCCTACCCGGAGACCACAGACCAGAGCGCTGGGGAAGAGAGGGAAGGAAGCGGGGTACTCGAGCCGCGGAGGGCCGCTGCGGCAGAGCCGGAGGACGCGCCTCCCGTACCGCGTCCCTCAACCCAACCCCCGACTCGCGGCACACGCCCGGGACTCCGGCTGGCTAGCTAGCTGGCAGGCGGGCCGCCCGCTCCCTCGCGCTCCCTCTGGCGCGCACTGACCACGCCTCCTCGGCCCGCCAAGGCCAATCTGCAGTTGGCTCCGGTCCGTCTCCCTCCGAGCCACCCAATCAACACGCTCTCTCCTCAGTCGGCCCGTTAGGTCCCCGGCCCACTCCTTGAGCTCAACCGCCCCTCTTCTCTCTCCTCCAATCCCCTGCAGCCTTAGGAAAGCGTCCCACCCCGCTTCCCCCAATCGGGGTTCCGCCCCCAAGCTCGGGCCCCCGGCAGCCCTGCCCGGCCCGGGCGCCTGTTATTGTTGGGACGGCAGCCCAAGCTGATCTCGCTGGGGCGGCTGCTCGCACTGGTCAATGACTTCCGGGACTTCCCCCATCCCGCTCTCCTGGCTCCTCAAGCCCAGCTTGTTCATTGCTCCTCCCCTGCCGCGCATCAGGCCACTGGAAGGGGTGGGAAACCAGGATCCTGGATGGTTTTAGCTGAGAGCTGAGTCTAAGAAAGCAGAGCGTGTTTTTGTTTTGTTTTGCTTTGTTTTGTTTTTTTTAATTACAGCCAGTTGTTGCAACAACTCAGACTTAAAAGGTGCAGTGTTGGATATTAAAAAAATATGTATTTGTTTCCTATGCCTTTTACTATATTTACTATATTGGGGGCGGGACAAAAAAAAAAAAGCATATAACAAGATCTATGCCCCCAAAGCAGTTTAAACCTAACATCCTAACATTCATTCAGCCATTCTACCAAGAGTCGTTGACCACCTGCTATCTACTTTCAAACCCTACGCAAAGACTTGTGGGATTTGCAGCCATAATACAGAAATCTTCTAGGATCTAGTGTTGGTACAGAGATGGAAACACATCATGAAAGTCAGAATGCAACAAATGCCAATTAGCGTCACAAGCAATTTGATGGAGACTGTAAGTAAATGCAGTGACAAAAAGAACTGGTCTTTTGGAAAGATGAATCCACAGGACTAGGCAGTTGATTGCTTTTAGGAGAAAGGTGCCATCCTGGATGTCATTAACATGGGCTCCTAAGAGGAGGATGGTGTCATTAACAAATACAGAAAACTGGAAAGGTGGATCAGGTTGTGTAGACAGGTGAGTTGATTTTGGACATAGTGAATTTGAGATACTCAGCAGCTAGTATTTGAAGTTATATAACAGGCAGGGGGACATTTGGGTCTAAAACTCAGGTTGAGGAGTGCCTTCGAGTCATAGGTAAAAGTCACAAGTGGATGTGATATTCAAAATCTTGGAAGCGACTGATATCTTCAAGTGAAAAGCTAAGAGTTGGAAAGGACTCTGGAGATCATCTTGTTCAATTCCCCTATAGATCCCTCATGCGTTAAACCCTTCTACCAAATTTATTCAATAAGCATTTATTGGATGTCTGTTGGACCCTAAGATGCTTTAGGACTAATGTAGACAGTGGACATAAAAAGTTCAATCAGAGGAGCCTACATTCTGTGGGGGAGGTGAACAAATTCATTGCTGTCAGCACCATTTTGGAATTACAGACTAGTGCCACAATACCACAGTGGAAGGAGTTCAAGGACCCCTTTATGGTGAGTATGAAACTCCAGCTGCATCTTGAACAAAAAGACAAACTGGGGAAGGTGATCTGAAGCCAAAGGCAAAGTAGGCTGACTCACAGACATCATGATGAATCATGTTAAGGGAACTGAGTGGGGTTAACTATTGCTGATTTAATAGGAGGAACTGAAGACCAATCGGGAAAAGTTGACAGGGGCAAGATCTAAGACAGGCTAAGGAGTCAGGATTTTATTTTTATAACACTGATAAACAGCTAAAGGGTTCTAAGAAAGAGTTACATTATCCAATTTTTATTTTAGAAAGCTCCACCAGACAGGAAGGTGAGGAATAGATTGGAGTGAGAGCAAGACTAGAAGCCAGGAAGAGCCTATCTGGAGACTAGTCTGGTGATTTGTACAGTTACAGGGAGTGACAGTGAATTTGATCTGCAGTGTCAGTGGGCTTGGAGAGGGGAGACTGACATGACAGATATTTATGAATGTAGGGACTGATTACATGTGGGGTTAAGGAAGAGTCAAGGAAGATGCTCAGGTTTCTAGGTAGAAAGCATTGCCTTTCACATAGCAAGGGAATATGATAAGGGGAAGTGTTTTGGTTGGATGTAAAGGTAGGAGACAAGATCATGAGTTCAGTATTGGACATATCAAACATGATGTGGTAATGTGGCAAAGCAGTCAGTCATGTACTAAGACTTCTAGTAATCATTCTCTGAGAAAACTCTCGTTTGTTGGACAACTCCTTTCAGAGGGCACTGAATGGTGACTTTAAGGCCACAGAGATGGTGACAGAGCAAGGTATTGTGAGTCTCAGGCTGGCATTCTCCTGATGACATAGAACTGCCCAGAGGCAGAGGATTCACCTGTGAACTGTCAGCATTATAGAAGCCTTGCCAGAACAGGCAAAACCTGGGCTATTGCCCTCTCTACTCCTTGTTGATACAGCATGAAAAGATGCCAACTATAAATGCCTAAAGTAAGAAGTAGGAGCACTTACATTTTTTCATCCCTGTTTTACTGACTGTCTAGTATTTTAAAGGGCTATTAATAGTGGAGAATAGAGTGGCGAAGAGATTCTGAATAAGGTCAGTAGGAGGAAAGAGATGAAGGAGAAAGGGGCAAACTGGAGTTATATTTAAGGAGGTGAAATCAAAAAGCTCTTGGTGACTGATACTATAAGACAATTCCATATTTCTATGCTTCAGCTTCTTGGGTTTTGCTTTGGAACTATAGAGTATGGAACTCTGGCTAGAGAACATCTCTGGAGATCGTACTGCTGTAGTGCAGGGGGATTACAGGTATAGCACGGATGTGGAAGATGGTTGATGCTATTTCTGTCCCTATTTCTCCCACTTCTGAGCGTTGTCACTCTACTGAGTTGCAAAAACAATGAAAGAATATTGCTCTGTAATGACAAAAATCTCCTTGTGGGACCTCACGCCAATGTAACATAACAGGGATTCATTTCTAGAATGATGACTGGATATGGTGCAATTATAGTTTGTATTATCTTTCTCACTCCCTTCATGCTGCTTTAGCCAACTTTGTCATCTTCCTCACCTCTGGGACTTGGTGTGATTGAGGGTTAACATCTGCCGAGGCAGTAGGAGCAAAACTTGTCCAGGACTACTTTACCCACATGGCTCAGATAGCTGGGTCAGGTCAGAAATGGGGATTCTTTTTTTTTTTTTTAATGTTTATTTATTTTTGAGAGAGAGACTAGGGGAGAGGGCAGAGAGAGAGGGAGACACAGAATCTGGAGCAGGCTCCAGGCTCTGAGCTGTCAGCACTGAGCCTGACGCGGGGCTCCAACTCACAAACAGTGAGATCATAACCTGAGCCGAACGAAGTCCAATGCTTAACCGACTGAACCACCAGATGCCCCCAGAAAGGGCGATTCTAACCAGGACCCAAAGTGAACAGATCTAGAGGAGGCCGTCATCATAATATAACCTCTGTTATGGGGCCCCCTGAAGCTCAAGAGTGCTTCCACAAGGCAAGCCCAGGTCCCATGCCCTTCCTACAGAGTCTCAAACAGATATGGGTTTTAGAGCCTCCCTTGTGACAAGTCCAACAGAGAAAACACAAACTGAGCAATGTCTTCATTGCACACCAGTTCACTGACACGTGCTAGGACTTGTGGCAGCCATGGTCAACTCCGTGCATTGACTAGTAAATGAATTAATGCTTTGGATGAAGGCTCTGGGTAAGACTAGGGCCACACAGAATAGTTACATATCAAATACCAGGAAATTAAAATGTGTATTGTTTGGATGTAGTTATGTTTGATTTCTGCATGTTAAGAAATTTAAAAATATATAGAGATTCTTAACCTAAATTTTAATTCACCAGACCTTGTTCCCCCTTTTGTCTTCTCTCTTTTGTTCTTTTTTATCTTTCTTTCCTTCTTCTCTTAATCATTAATGAGTGGAAGAATAGAGAAAATTGAATTGATCTGCAGAGTAAATGAAAATATGGAAAGAATGGTTACAGTCTGCTATTTCTGCTTCCAAATGAATCCCAGCTCAGCCACTGCTAAGGAAATGAGAATAGAGGGCAAGAACCTGGAGGCTGGTGCCTTTTTGCTTCTGTTCATACAGAAACATCTGGATTTTAATGGTATGACACAGTAAGAATCATTGGCACCATCATTGCTATTAAATGTCTGTTAAGCATTAATAAAACAGAAGAGACATTTAATATGGCATTTATACTGGAAAACTTGGGATGATGGTATGTAATGAATCACTGGTGGGCTTTATCAGTGAGTGTGTATTTTTGGCAGGATATCAGAAAGAGGGAACAAACAAGAATTTACTTTTGTGATCTTCCAGTGGGATAGTAGAGAAAGATGAATGTGGCAGTTCTGGGGAAATATTTTAAACTTCAAAGACCAGAGTCCTCAGATCTGGTTACTCTTCTCACAGGAGCATTTTCTTTGTCCTGTTGACTGTTTGGACAAATGTTTGCAACCAACATTGTTGCTAAACGTCTGAATTCTGCTGAGACTTTCTTCCTTTTTGTCAACAAAAGTGGTTTGGATACATTTTTTTTTCTTTATCTTGTAACTTCTTTCAGTTAGTCATTTCATCCAAATCTAGCTCTCAGGTTTGCTATTCATATTTTCTTAACATTTGTAAACTATTTAGGTAGTATAGCAAATTTAAGACAGAAGTGTTAGGGACATGGTTTATTATAGAAAATATTTAATTTCTCCTAGTGGATAATGGTTAAATTTTTTTTCTTGGCATATTTCAGCAACATGACTGACTTTCCTTGTTTTCCATTTGCCTTCTTCTCCTGTACGACCACCTCTTTTTTTTCTCCTTCTATTCCTCACCCCCACCCACCAACACCCCTTTGGTTTTTCTAGGAACATAAAAATTTAACTCATTCATTCTCTTGTGGATCAAAACAAGAAGGTTTCAGCTTGGTGTTTTATCTCTGATGGAAGCTGCCAAAGATTTTAGTGAGAATGCTCTCCATAACATCAACATCATGCCTGGAAACAAAAGAATAAATTATTCGTGAATGGTTAACAGAAAACTGAGAAATGAATAGGGAACAGAGCAGAGTAACTGAGATAATGTGATTTAGGTATATAGTAGATGCATGCTTCCTCTTCTCTACGCCTGTGTTCTTTCCTGTGGGACCTTTGCTGGCAACACAGTCGCAAATTAAATACACAGAGCTGAGATGTTGTTTGGCTTCTGAGAAATTGAGTTGTTTCATGAGATCATGGAAACAGCTCTAGACCAGACTCTTGTGTCCAACTTCCGCTTGAAAGTGCTGTATGATCTCCAGCAAGGCTCCTAACCTCTCTAGGCCTCAGTTGCCTTATTTATGGCTCTGAGAATAGGTTTAAAGTTTGACGGTTCTTCCAAATTCTCATTACACACTGCTTGCTTTCATCTCCGAGACAAATTCCATGTCCTCATTTCCTAAATAGCTACCCAATGCAGGAGGGAGAGGAAACAAGCTGATATCTGCAGAATTCTTCTCTAGGAGAGCATTGCCTGTGCTGACCAGGTGTGCACCTTAAAGGGTGTGCTTAGTTTGGAAGATGACCCTCATGCCCTTAACCCCCAGCCCAGCAATGCCTTTATGAACTAAGGCTAGATGAAGAGCCCCAGTTCCATTCGGTGAAAGAAGCAAATAGGACCTTGGAGCAGGGAGGGTAACCTTATCAGGAAGGAGATGGGGGAAGCAGAGGACATGAAGCTGACCATGATGTGGCTGGAAGCTGGAGCTCAGAAGTGAAAAATAGTAAAAATTCCCCAGTGCTGAGAACGCAAAGATGCTTTCAAAGATAGAGATATCCAATAAAGGTGTTTAGTTGTTTGCTTTATGTGCTGTTGTAACACACACCCCCCAGCCTTTCTCCCAAACTCTCTTAAATTTACTAAAGTTTAAGTCTTGATTGGATGAAACTCTGGGAAATGGGTCTTAGAAGTACAGAGGTGACAGGTTGGTGTGCAACTTATTGATTCTTCATGGAAAAGGGCAGTGTCCTCAGGAGGTGAAATGAAAGCAAAGATAAAACGATGAGAAATAGCAGAAGATTCCTAGAACCAGAGGTTTTGAGAAGCTTAAACCTCCGCACTGCTCACCATCCTCTTGACAAAGAGGTTCCATCCCTAAGTAAGTCAGGATATTTGAACAATTTGTGGTTTGCTCTTAAGTTTTTATTTAAATTCCAGGGGCGCCTGGGTGGCTCAGTCAGTTGAGCGACCGACTTCGGCTCAGGTCACGATCTCATGGTTTGTGAGTTCGAGCCCCGCGTCAGGCTCTGTGCTGACAGCTCAGAGCCTGGAGCCTGCTTCTGATTCTCTCTCTCTCTCCCTCTCTCTCTCCCTCTCTCTTCCCCTCCCCCACTCATGCTCTGTCTCTGTCTCAGAAATAAACATTAAAAAAAATTTATAAAAAAAATTAAAAAAAAATAAATAAATTCCAGTTAGTTGACATAAAGTAAAATTTTAGTTTCAGGTGTACACTATAGTGATTCAGTGCTTCCATACGTCACCCATCACCTGGTGCTCATCACAAGTGCACCCCTTAAATCCCATCATCTATTTAATCCAACTCCCCTCCCAGCCACCTCCCTTGAACAATGTTGTTTAAATATAAAAGGATGAGGTGACCATAGCAAGCTAGAGAATTTTAAATCATCCATACAGCTCATATTTATTACACTAGGACAAGCAAATAATAGTATAATTCTACTTTTTATTTTCTAAGAACCAAGAGAATAGAAATAGAAATTGGAATTTTTTAAAAATACGCAGGTCACTTCTTTCAATTATTTCTTCGAATCCTTTAATTAAATTTTAATTTAGATCCTTCAAATTTAATAAGTCAATAAAATAGGGACTAATATTTTAAATAATAGCAAGGCTTTGGAAATGCAGTGTTTAAAAGGAATACCTAAGGGTTTTGAAACAAAGAAGTATATCATCTTCCTTATATCACACTCACAGACTAGCTGTTAGCCTACCTTTTAACACAATAGGATACAAATGAGATGCAGAATATATATTTTCATTTAAGCAGATCTTTTTATTTTGGGCATTCTATTAACCATGATTTTAAAATGGCAGGTTGTGGTCTAAAAGGAGATAAAATGTTGTTCAGATTAACCTTAATTTCCATGAGATTCTGCATTAACAATCAGGTTTTAATTCCAATGTAAGTAATACTTTGCATTACTGATTTGTACTATCATTTGTTCATAGTTAACATATTGCACAAAAGTGAAAATGTCAGAGATTTTTCTAAAGGATTCATTGCAGACCATGAGGACTCCTGGGAGGGAAACAAAGGAGAATGTAATTTCTCTGGCCTAGCTAATTTTTTTAAAAAAATCTTGAAGGACTGTATATGCCTTGTACTCATAGAGTTTTGAACAAATGAGACTATTTTCTTACCACATATCTGGCATTATTTACTGGTTATCCCTTTAAATCAATGCTTAGTTCTCATTTGTAGATCTGAAGAATGTGCATTCATTTTTGGTGCGTGTAATCAACATATTTAATACTACTGACTTCACTGAAGTGGAGGGGGAGGGCAGGCCTTGGTAAAAGACCTAAATTATTGAGTCACAAATATATGTGGTAACAAAATTTCATGGATTTCTTATTTACTTAAGACTCATTTGGAAGACCCTGAGATTGTAACAGCTCCATCTAATGACAAAGTTTAACTATTTGTTTAGCTGTTTGATTTGAAACAATAAAAGTGGTTTTATTTCCCCCAAATCAATAACCAGACAGAAGGTAATTCAGGATTCACCTTAGTCTTTTTGTCATTTGCTATTATTCTCATACTTCCAAATGTTGAGAAAGTACCTCATTATCACAACTGAAATATATCCACTCTAGATACCATTAGACAGTCCCATATGCTTAGAGTTAATCAAATCACCTAAAAAATAATGTCCCCACCAGAAAGCCATGCTGAATCAACACCCGGATTTTATTTTAATAATAACTGCAACAATGTGTATAATTAAATTGAAATTCTTTCCAAACTCATACAGTCATTCATGCATACTTATGGCAGCCATCCATTTAAAGAAATTATAGTTATACATGGCCCAGAATGAATTTTTAAACACCATCTGTGCCCTAATGGAAAACAAAATGAAACAAATGAGCCATGTTTGAAGATATGTTAAAATATTACACTCAAATCCCATCTGTAATCACACATTCTCTTTTGAAAGTTGTTTCTCAACATTTATGTCTATATATTTGTCATGTGGAGAATTTGTTTCTCTTTACCTATTTTTTCCTGGTCCTGCAATCATTTTCATAACTGTGTGTCTTATTCCATTCTATCATATGAAATACCCCTCACCTTTATTTTCCCAAACTAAATGAAAACAAGAGGTAGTTAACATTCATGAAAAGTAAAGTGAGTAGCCTTTAAATATTTTTCTTTTTTTTTTTAACATTTTATTTATTTTTGAGACGGGGAGAGACAGAGCATGAACAGGGGAGGGTCAGAGAGAGGGAGACACAGAATCTGAAATAGGCTCCAGGCTCTGAGCTGTCAGCACAGAGCCCGACACGGGGCTCAAACTCATGGACCGCGAGATAATGACCTGAGCCGACGTCGGCTGCTTAACCAACTGAGCCACCCAGGCGCCCCTAAATATTTTTCTTTAAAAGCAGCTTTTATGGACTTGATGTAACTAATAAATGATAAGAAACCTGTGTAAGACAGGACAATATGAAAACTGTGTTTAGGAGAAGAGAATCTGAAATATTTTGAGAATGTAAAAATGTGCTTTAAAAAAATGCAAAGAAACTCAGAATTCTACACCCTACCCAAAGACCATTAATTTTTCCCCATTAGGTTTCCAAATTGATTTAAAAGCAGGATGCGTAAAAATTATGCCATAATTTTTATGGGCTGTGGAATAAAATGAGCTACTCTGCTGAGATGGTGAGCACCAACACACTCAACCTGGTGGCGCTTTCCAATTTCTGAGAGCCCCTTTCGGAAACCCAGGGCCTCCTTTCAGTAATGGTAAGAAAAATATTGAGAACCACTGGGTTAGAAGATTTAATTCTGACAACTGGGCTGTGTGAGTTCATTAGGGTCTTTGGCTTTTTCAGAGTTACATTTAAAAATCCTTATGTGTCTATTTCTGCCAAGCTTGCATGCATCCTAAGCTGTATATCTTCCATATTCCTTCTCCTTTGCTGTAAGAGTCTAAATGAAACACTTTGAACCATTAATGGAATGTAGTTGACCCAGTGCCCTCTCTGTCACAATGTTGATTCACAGCCACAAAGAGCAATGGGCAGCAAGCCCAGATGCAGACAGTGTCTAAATCTCAGCAACAGGTCAGATGTGGTGCTTGCTTAACGCGCCCCTCTGTCTTGATCAAGCAGGTCGCCTGTCACAGTGGGTACAATTTCTCATTGTAGGAATTAGTTGTACACAATTTCCTGTCACCAGGATTCCTCAGAAAGCTGTTTGTGACCAGGATGAGGTACTCTGCTGTCACAGCTGAAGAATCGTGTCCTCTAATGCTGGCCACCTCCCATGCTCAGGGAGTGTGATCAGAAGAGGAAGGGAAGGGGATTCATGTTTAGTGAGCCTCTACCTCTGCTTGGCATTTTACGCATGTCATATTATTGATGTCTTGTGGCATTTCAGTGAGGTAAGTATAATTATTAACATATGGGCACACTGATTCAGCGATGAGGCGAGGCCTCAGCTGGAGTGAGACTCCAGGCCTGCCTAATAAGAGTGCTCATGTTTTTTCCACTTGACCACACTGCCTCCATAGTTATTCTGGGAATTTTCCTTCTATCACTCAGTGACCTAGATTCCTTCCAAAGCCTTCTACCAGCAGGCAACAAAGTACCTAATAAAAGCACATTATTTTGTTGGTCACAAAATTGTTATTTGATACAAATGGCTATTTTGGAAACTGCTACTAAAAGGTCACTTTATCTCTTGCGTTTTCTGAAAGTTCATCAAAAAATTCAAATCCTGAATATTTTGAAATATGTGCAAGCTTAGATTATAGAGTTGTACAGGGTTGAGTTCAATGTTCAGAGAATGCCTTATCTTTGCCTAATGTAGTCCCGTGAAGCCTTGGAGAATCTGAGAGATTGATTTCCAGTTAAAAATGGTGGATTGACCACGAACATTTATTCTTTCCTCCCACTCTGAAAATGATGTTAAAATGACATTAGAAGAGTTAAGAAGGTATGTATCAATAAGGACAAGGCTAGAGTTCTCTAGATCAAGGAAACATCAGGCAGGGGACTGGAATTTAAGAGCCAGAGCTACATGGATTGGAAGAATAAATATTGTTAAAATGTCAATACTACCCAAAGCAAACTACACATTCAATGCAATCCCAATCAAAATTGCACCGGCATTCTTCTCAAAGCTAGAACAAACAATCCTAAGATTTGTATGGAACCACAAAAGACCCCAAATAGCCAAAGTAATTTTGAAGAAGAAAACCAAAGCGGGAAGCACCACAATCCCAGACTTTAGCGTCTACTAGAAAGCTGTAATAATCAAGAGAGTATGGTATTGGCACAAACACAGACACATAGACTGATGGAATAGAATAGAGAACCCAGAATTGGACGCAGAAATGTATGACCAACTCATCTTTGACAAAGCAGGAAAGAGCATCCAGTGGAAAAAAGACAGTCTCTTTAGCAAATGGTGCTGGGAGAACTGGACAGCAACATGCAGAAGAATGAAACTAGCCCACTTTCTTACACCATACACAAAAATAAACTCAAAATGGATGAAAGACCTAAATGTGAGACAGGAAATCATCTAAACCCTAGAGGAGAAAGCAGGAAAAAAACCTCTTTGACCTCAGCTGCAGCAATTTCTTGCTCGACACATCTCCAAAGGCAATGGAATTAAAAGCAAAAATGAACTATTGGGATCTTACCAAGATAAAAATCTTCTGCACTGCAAAGGAAACAATCAACAAAACCAAAAGGCGACTGGTGGAATGGGAAAAGATATTTGCAAATGACATATCAGATAAGGGGTTAGTATCCAAAATCCATAAAGAACTTACCAAACTCAACACCTGAAGACAAATAATCCAGTGAAGAAATGGGCAGAAGACATGAATAGACACTTTTCCAAAGAAAGACATCCAGATGGCCAACAGACACATGAAAAGATGCTCAACATCACTCATCATCAGGGAAATAAAAATCAAAGCCACACTGAGATACCACCTCACACCGGTCACAGTGGCTAAAATGAACAAATCAGGAAACTACAGATGCTGGCAAGGATATGGAGAAACTGGAACCCTCTTACACCGTTGGTGGGAATGCAAACTGGTGCAACTGCTCTGGAAAACAATGCGGTTCCTCAAAAAATTAAAAATAGAACTATCCTATGACCTATCAATAGCACTACTAGGAATTTATCCAAGGGCTACAGGAGTGCTGATGCATAGGAGCACATGTACCCCAATGTTTATAGCAACACTTTTGACAATAGCCAAATTATGGAAAGAACCTAAATGTTCATCAACTGACGAATGGATAAAGAGGATGTGGTTTATATATACAATGGAATACTACTTGGCAATGAGAAAGAATGAAATCATGCCATTTGCAGCAATGTGGTTGGAACTGGAAGGTATTATGCTGAGTGAAATAAGTCAGTCAGAGAAGGACAGATATCATATGTTTTCACCATATGTGGATCTTGAGAAACTTAACAGAAGACCACAGGGGAAGGTAAGGGAGAAAAAATAGTTACAAACAGAGAGGGAGGGAGGCAAGCCATAAGAGACTCTTAAATACATAAAACAAACTGAGGGTGGAAGGTGGTGGGGGCAAAGGGAAAATGGGTGATGGGCATTGAGGAGGCACTTGTTGGGATGGGCAGTGGGTGTTATATGTAAATGATGAACCATGGGAATCTACCCCAAAAACCAAGAGCACACTTTACACACTGTATGTTAGCCAACTTGACAATAAATTATATTAAAAAAAAAAAAAAAGAACCAGAGCTAAAAATGGAGTTGGGGCTGCATGAGTACATGCCTACATAATGAACTCAGGGGCTCTAGTGGTTTTTCATCGCCTGTGTTTCACAGTTCCAAAGACTGGGTCACAGTGGCATGTAATAATTAAATGAAATGTTCTGAGATTTCACTGAGGTTCTGGAACATTCTGCCATGCCATTACTATCTATGCTGCTTCAATTTTGTCTTGGGCCTGCTGTGGGTCACAGTATGGCAGGCTTGGTCAATGGTTACTTTCATCCCATATTCCTGGCCCTGTGTGCATTCTAACAGCTACTTAACCAACTGGACAAGAGCATGTATTGACCTGGTGCCCAGCTAACCTGAGAAATGGCAAGCTAATTTCTACTGAGCCAGTTTGACAACATAAAAAACATGAAATTTTTTAACGAAGAATGCAAGAATTTTGTAACAAAATTAACTAGGTCCTCTTTTCGTTTCAACCATCCATAGATCTTAGAATAACCTTTCAATACCGTAACTCTAAAAGAGACAATTACTGTGTCAAAAGTCATATTTGTGTCTCTACTTTGTCCCACCTCCCTTCCTCCTTCATGCTTTATGCATGGTTTGCTACCTACAATTGCATGAAGTCCACTCATACTTCTCCACAGTGTGAGCAAATGGCATGCTATAAACTGTGAAGAGTTAGCTGGAAATCACAAATATCTCTTTACACAGTTGGATTCTCTTAGCATATGCTTAAGGTTTTAGAGAATCTGCTCCAGGAGCTGGATTTTTTTTTTTTAAATCTTGTTGTGAAGGGCTCCATAGGCCATTGCTTTAAGATCATGGGGATCTTAAGATCCAAGCTTCCCTTAACTGTGAAGGTCATCCTATATACACGCTTATACCGAATTTTTTGCTGCTAGAGAGCATGGACTATTTTACATGATTTTAGTGTCTCTTTCCAATAGATAGCACCATAGTAAGTTTACAGTAAAGGTTTGATGAATGAATAATGTATAGATGAAAGAACTGTGGCTCTTTTGGACTCAGAAAAATTCTCTTATTGTTTAGATTCCAGGTATCACCCTTTGATTTCCAGGCCTTACCACTAGCTTCTGTCCTAAGGCTCATGTCACAGGACAAAAAGAAAAAATAAACGTTTATTTACTTAAGTCTTCATATTTAGGTTTCTGTTATTTAGAGCAGAATGTAGTTCTAGCTGACATAACTGATGTATGGTAGGAGGGAGGTGCCACAATCCTGATGAAACAAAATATAATATAAATGCACTGAACATTTTCTAAGAGGAATTGGTAATGAAAAAGACTTTGTTACAAATTGGTATAAAAGTCCCTTTTGTCAATGCTGAGTTATATGAGCCTGCTATTCCCTAATCTGATTAAATAAATATTAAGTAATTTCTAATGTGTCTAAGATATTGTCCATAATACTATAGCAAGATATAAACATGAGTTAGGAATGGCTCCATAATAAGCACTAATAGGGTCTATTAGTGCTTGTTAGAGATGACTGGATAAGCACCACAAATATATATGATACAAAGTGCAGTCCAGCGTGTACTGTGAAATAGATGTAGATGTAATAGAAACATTGCATTTTGTTGAAGGGATCTGGAAAGCTTCATAGAGAAGTCCTTTGAGATGGACAGGATCTCATCAGGTTGAGAGGTTAGGACACTATCAAAGAAGAAAACGGTACAGACAAAGGCATGAAGGTAGGAACCTGCAAAGTATGATCTAAAGAGTTATTACCTACCGTATAAGCTATGCTAATTTTTGTCAGCTCCTGAAAACTGTCAAAATATCATTTAGATCACTGAGATCCCTCATTTACATTTTAATTTAGCCACCTTTGACACTCTTGTCAGAGAAAAATTTTATTTCTCCATTTCGTTCCGGCAATGAAAGTGGGACTTGAAGATACTACAATCTGAGGGTATTAATGCAAATGAATTCCTTATTTGTACCCACTGCCTGTGAGAGAGCTTGGAATATACTAATACATCTTTATTTTCCATGATGACTTGAAAGATGCCTATTTTAATGATATCAGGATTATAATAAATGCAATCACCTTGAGTATCCTTGCCCACTGTGTAATGTGTGATGCTCTTTAATTGCACTCCTTGTCAAGCAAGAGGAAATTATACAAAGGAAGTGATACAGCCTGTGAACAGATAAGAGTGTGCACTTTGTAAATTGCTCTGGAGTGTGGGAGAATCCCTAATGAATCTTTGATCATCACTTTATCTCCCTTATTTTTAACATGCAGTCTATGGCATTCTTTCTTGAAGGTAGGATGGAGAGATTACCCTTCTTTAAGGTTGCCAAATAATTAATACTATGGAATTGTTTGCGTAGAATCTGAACAAATCATTCAAATAGTTGAAGAAAAGAAATTTAATTAATAAAAAGTGTATACATCAAAAATTAGGTCTTTGTTTTCCTTATTGTGGCTGAAGGGGTTTCCTTGCCAAGTTTCCCTGTGTTTTCTGCCTTTCCTCCAGCTCTTACTTTTCCTGGAGCATTGGCAATCGGATCTTTTGAACACTGTGTTACCCTGGCTGTCTATGACTGTGTCTTTGACTCCCTATGTTACCCCGAAAACTAATATCCATGTACCTACAGTCTTTGTTGGATGATTAGTGGAGATGTTTTTTCTTTGTTACTATTTTTTTTTCCTCCTTCCAGATACCAAGGTCTTCCCCTGCTTGTGACTTTTCGCTTTAGAGAGAACGGCATTTTGTCTTTGTGTCCTTTCATTAGAGAATCTATATCATAGATTGTTGAATCAGGGACACTTTAAGATATATCATAGGGTCATCCTAATACAAGGATGATATTGATAATGAACCTGGAATAACAGGTATAAACTTGGACTGTGCTGGGCACCCTGGGGTGTCTGATCACCTGCCCTGCTCTTTTTCTCTTTGTCTAAGCTGATAGGCAACAGGCTCACACCTTTAAGGGTAGAAGCTATGTTTGGAATATTTACATTCAGTAAGTAAGTAGCCATTGTCTAGTGTCCCTGAATGCACCGTCTCCTTCATGTCACTTCTCCCAGTACCCTTCAGACCTCCCTACTTTCTGGCATCTAAACTGCTAACCCTCGGAGTGGCTGGAGGCCTCGATCCTGTACCAGGTCTAAGGTTGGTATCTGCTATGATAACAACTGTGCCATATGAATTGCTAAATACTTATAATAATACCCCAACCTTTTCCCTATCTGTCTACAATGTCGCTTTTTCTCTTACCTTGTCATTCTATCAGAGTCCAGTCCCAATCCTGCGAACATTCCCAAGCTTCAGTTTTCTGTTTCATCCCTATATCCCTGTGTGTTACATTCAGTTTTCTAGACATTATGCATATACATGTCATAAATAGTAAGATATTTCTTCTGGCTCAAGGAGAGAAAGGTATTTGATTTTGTTATCAGCTTCATAGAACCTCATTGTGATTATAATTGCCTTAAACAAACAGCTTTGAAAGGAAAGCTCTTTCTTCATAATCACAGCATTACAGAAAGATTGTTTCTGTCTGTGAGCCACCTCCTCTGACTGGAATGTGGAGAAGGCAACTGGTCTCCATGAGTCAGATTAGAAAACTAAAGAAGAGTGTCAAAGAGCATTATGACTAAAAAAGGGTAGGGGTGCCTGAGTGGCTCAGTCGGTTGGGCGACCGACTTCGGCTCGGGTCATGATCTCGCGGTCTGTGCTGATAGCTCAGAGCCTGGAGCCTGCTTCGGATTCTGTGTCTCCCTCTCTCTCTGCCCCTCCCCTGCTCACGCTCTGTCCCTCTCTGTCTCTCAATAACAAATAAACGTTAAAAAAATTAAAAAATAAATAAATAAATAAAGGTAGAAAATGATTGTGTCTTTTTCTTAAAAAATTTACAAGCCACGTATTTCAGATTACCAGGTCAAGTGAAGACCTTTCAAGAAGCATTAGAAAAAAATAAATTAAAATGTTGTGATTGGTGAAAAACATTCTCCCTTTTTTGCGAGGACCAAGTATGAAACCAGGATGAAGTTCTCCCTCTCATATAGCAATTGTGAATTGAAGGGACTGGCTTTGGATCAAGATCCAAAGTATTTTCATGACTTAATATGAACGTGAGATCTGAAATATTTCAAATGTGAAGATGTCTTTGATAAGAACTTTGGGGAGTTGGTGTCTTTTATGTCATGCCCAGAACTGGGATTGGGAAAGCCATAGGGGAACATAGAAATTCTAGGGAAGTAGTGGGGCTGCAGAAAAAGCATATGACCTAGAGTCAAATGAAAATCTGGGTTCAAATCGAACTCTGCCCCTTGCTAACTAACCTCTCTCATGAACTGTGATCTCACAAACCATGAGATCATGACCTGAGACAAAATCGAGAGCCAGATGCTTAATTGACTGAGCCACCCATGCGCCCCAAGGAGATCATTTTTAAGGAAGAGGCTAAGGCAAAGACAAAGAAGAGCCAGTGTGACCTGAACACTAAATGGGTGTCTGAGGAGTGTGTGGAGAGTTGGAAGGAGAGCATAAAAAGCATAAAAGAAGGAAGGAGAAAGAACGAATCTGGCACTCCTGGAGGAGTTGATTCCATATGAAGTTAAGACCAAAGACAGTCCAGACATGTACACAATCCCCTTGCTTCTCTGGAGATCGAAGGGAGAACTGTGGCAATTTCTGGCCCCAGAATAATAAAAAGAAGGACTACTGTTAAAATGACTGCACCCTATGGATCAGTGTTTAGATGAGAAGTTCATAGCCCTGAGGTCCATAAACTCCTAGAGGAGCTGTAAGTGTACTTCAGGACGCCCTGTGAGCCCCCTGAAATTGTGTGGAAAATTTGGCATATATTTGTGTTTTCTGAGAACAGACTCCATTGCTTTCTTTGGATGGAACAGGAGTGGCGGTGGACGTCAAGTCCCCAAAGTTCATTCTGTGGCTCCCCCCATTGTGGAGCAGCAGTCGAGTGTTTGGGAATTAGTATCTTCTCTGGGGAGGTGTGCTTGATCTAAGGATAATCCACGCCCCTTTGCAATAACTGAAATTAGAAAGAACAGAAAGATAAACCTGATGTAACCCTCGCTCAGCTTCTTCTCTGACTCTTGAGAGAAAACTTGCTCTTGCTCTAAATGCACATGTCTGAAGAAGCACATAGCCCAGCCCGGAACCCAGCCTACAACCACAGCAGGATGAATCTGACACTGTGGATGGAAGAACAGAGAGATGAAGAAAACTAGAGTCCTCATAACATTCTTTGAGCCACTGGTTCAACAATGTCCTGAAGCCTGACCTACATCTGAACTTTCTCCTGTAACTAACAAAGGTTACTATTTAAACCAGCTTGAACAAGGTTTTCTGTTACTTTTAACCAATTGTATCTGAATGGATACAGTGACCACCAAAGTGTGAGAGCCAGTGGTTTATACTACATTAACAGGAGAAGAATCATAGGGAATGCTTAAATGAACTGTTTAATGTTTAAAGCCATTTCGGTATAACTGGACACCATAATGTCTTTGTGCACTTTACCTCATCTGCAGTGGTTAAATAATATGTACTTTTCACTCCAATACAATTGTAGGTGTGCCCTTGAACTCTTTAAGGTGGTCAGAGGATGTAGGAACACTATCATACAAAAAGAGGCGGTATTAGGAAACTTAGGGAGTGTGTGTGTGTGGGGGGGGGTCTTTAATTATGCAGTGAAAAATTTTATGGAATCAGAATAGTTCAGAAAAACTCAGGTATACAAGAAGTGTAATCGGGAGAGTGTATAATACAACTGCCTCAAGGCATCACTGGGGAGGGAGGTGTCTGCCTTTAGGTCTTGATCAATCCCTTCCTAGCCTTTCACTCCAGAGGAAACTCTTTTGCTTTGGTACTTGGCCTGAGTGATTAAGTGCGCTTACCTATTGGCAAATGAAGGCTCTATAGGCACCACCCCAGTTTGTGCTCTGCCCCTGCCTTTACAATCTGCAGACACAACTTAAGTTTTAATCCAAATTTTTGTGGTAGACTAGCCACCCTGCATCTTTCTGATACGCACCTTCTTCTCTAGACTGCAAAACCCTGGTTAGGCACATTATCTTGCTTTCTCTATAGAGCATTTTAATCTAAAACCCTACATTCTGCTCAGAGCCCACAGGAACTTTCAAATGCTCTCTCTATCACTTTAGGTCATGGACAACTTGGGAGGATGAGAATGGAAACTTAAGGCCCTCTCTTGGCTAGATCGGCTGTGCTGCTCTCTCTCTCTCTCTCTCTCTCTCTCTGGCCTTTCCCATGACTATATGAGGCTGTTACTTCCATCATTCCAGGCAGAAAGCCAGGCAAATGTCCACTCTACTCTTGGAACTCAAACTTAAAATGAAATCTGAGAGGGAATTCTGTGGGTGTGTCCTACCTGCTATCCCTCTTCGTATTTTTTTTTTTTTTTTTGTCAATCACTTGGGTTAATGAATAGAAATCAGTCTACAGATAACACCGTGCTGGGAAAAATGGATGAGCATGAAATAAAAGCTGCAAATACTTCTCTAATGTTTACTGTATCCTTTCTTCTATGTGCTTTACATATTTTAACTCATTTAATTCTTATTTCATAGATGAGGAACTTGGGACATGGGGTCATCAAGTCACTTGCCCATGGCCACACAGCAAGGAAAGAATAAAGGTTTGAACCCAAATAGACTAGCTCTAAAGTACATGCTATTAACCATTATATATATATATATATATTTATATATATATAAAGTTTATATATATTATATGTATGTTTAAAGTTTATATATATTATATATATAAAGTTTATATATAAAGTTATATATATATATAAAGTTTATTTATTTATTTTGAAAGAGAGAGCACATGCAAGCAGGGATGGGGCAGAGAGGGGGGAGAGAGTGAATCCCACGCAGGCTCCACACTGTCAGTGCAGAGCCCAGTGTGGGGCTTGATCTCATGAACCCTGAGATCATGACCTGAGCCAAGATCAAGAGTTGATTGCTTAACCAGCTGAGCCACCCAAGTGCCCTTTAACCTTATGTTTGGATGTCTTCAACATGGTACAAAAGTTAAGCCAATAGAATAGATGCTTTAGATTTGCTAAAACAAAGGGCAGAGTCGAACAGGTAGGGAAATACAGATTTTAAAATAGTCGATATGATAGAAGACACGGTTTGTAGTTGGTTATCATCTAGATTTGAACAGGCATAGCTGCTTTTTAAAAGGTTAGCACAATTCCAGACTTGTGGCAAACAAAAACATGATTCAGCAAAGAGGAGGTAAATGTTCCACTGTATTCTGACTACTCTAACCAATAGATTATGCTGAACAATTTCATCTAAGTCTAGTGTCAGAGTTTACAAATAACACTATCAGATTCAAGATGCCTAGGATACAAGCCAAAAATGATGTTCCATCCAGTGACCACTTTATAAGAAACGGGACATAAACTTGTCAAACAGGCCATGCAATAGCAATTTTTGGATATTCCAAGAATCATCACAAGGAAGCGGTATGATCTGTGAGGTCATGGAGACAATATTTCAGCTCAAGACCTAGGAGAAACCATCTAAATGTTCAAAGTCTTCCACAATGGTCAGGGCTTCCTCATCATGCAGTGGTCTCCCAGGCAACAGAAGTTGGAGGAAATATCTGGATGATCATTTGTTGAACATCTCATTTGGTGGGAAATAATATTAATTGAATACCATTCCCACAAAGTTGTTTTAGGAATCTGGCTTTGCAAAGGTAGTTTTAGCCAAGGAAACATTTCCTGCACAATCGTTAACTAAAAAGAACATCAAATTAGTATGGGCCTCCCAAAACTCATATTAGCACATTAATAATGGGCAACACTGCCATTAAGTTGGAAAGATGGGAGCTTAAGGTGAAATTTCTAAACTATCTATCATATGTTTTGCAAAATGTTGAAAGCCCCAATTCAAGTGGATGTTTGCCTGCCCCTTTTATGTTTTTAAGTGCTCTGTCTTTGGGAAGATGCTGCAATAAATAGAAGTGTGAAAGTTAAGTGGTTACATGGCCTGCCAAGGTGCCCTGTACAGCAACTGCCCATGGGACGAGTGATGAAGGGAGAAAAGGTTAATGTAATTAGAGAAATGAATTCTCGGTAACCCCAAAGAACATGCCTTGTGAGTCATCCATGTTCACATTTCTTTGAACTTTGTCTATCCTCAGGAGATGAAGCAATTACGTAGACATAATGTCTTACCCTTTCAGTACAATGCATCCCGCATTCCTCCGCCCATTCATCATCATCAGCGGTATTTGTGTGCAACGCTGTCATGCAGAGCTGGTTGCCAACAATTATTAAGAAGAAACCAAAGCTTATGCATTCGGGAGACCAAGCAAAACCAATTTTCACAGTGTGTACTACAAAGACTTACTCCATTAAGGGGAAAAATCACTAAGGAGCTCCTCAGAGCTGCTCTTGCATCAAGGGCTATCTCCAGAGAACTAGGAAGTAAATGAAGTGATCAGCTATCACTCATGATTTCTCTTCTCTGAGACAGAATTCACAATGACTATGACAGCTGTACAGCAGGTTGTCCCTCTCTGTTATCCTCTTTACCTAGATTCTCACTCACTTCTCATGAAACACTTTTCTCTGGACTTTCCTCCGTACCTGCTTCTTTTTCTTCAAAACCACCACCAACACCACCACCACCACAACAAAACATACTCTAATATTTTATTACCAGAGTCATTTCATATCTCAAGCATCCTGTCTGATAACAGCATTAGTACTATCTTACCCAACTTTTTAGAAAAAGAAAATGTTCTAAGTGTATTTTTCTCATCTCCTCTTCCTCCCCTTCTCTCCCTCTCCCTCCATTCTCCCTTCCCTTCCCCTCCCTTCTTTCTCTTCTCTCCTCCTCCTTCTTCTCCCCTACCTCAGGAACTCATGTTTCCCTAAAAAATTAAATTTTCTTCAATCCCAATCAGTCTTCTCACAATACTAATAAAATAGCACTTCTATAGTGCCTGCTATGTACCAGGCAGTGTTCAAAGCACATTACACATATTGGCTCATTTATCTTTTCAACAACTCTAGGATAGGTATGCAGTATTGTTATATCCTTTTCAGAAAGAAAACTGAAGCATGGACAGGTTATGTAATTTGTCAATGGTCATGTAGCTGATGAGATCTGAACACAGGTACTGTGGTTCTGAAGTTCATGCTTGAACAGTGATGTATACCACTCCTTTAACACTAAGGTTTTTCAGAGCAATGACTTCCTTGGAGACTGAAGAAGGGAACTAAACATACTGAGTCTCGAGTTTTGCCAGGCACTCAATATATGTTATCTAGTTAGATCTCTGCAGTGAGTTAGGCATTATTATCTCTGCTTTCCAGACAAAGTTAAAACAACAACAACAAGAAACTTAACTCTTTTACCCTCTCCTTCTATTTCTGCCTCTCTCTCTCCCTCTCCCTCTCCCTCTGCCTCTTCCTCTTCCTTCTCCTACTTTCATCTCTTTATTTTAATTTACGCTAAAGAACCTATTCTCTTATCTGGGAGACTTAGGGAACCTACAATCTCTCCTGGTTATGAGTCATACTGCTGACTCTGATCTGCATCATACATTTTTCACCTTTTCTTTGTTATCCCAAATCCTGGAATGGCATATCAGGAGGAAACGATTAAAGGAAAACTATATGAATCACATTATAAAAATTATTAGGTTGAACCATATGAAACTAATGTTTTTTGTTAGTCAAATAGTGCAATTTAATGAGGATCAACATCATGTAAGTTTTAAAATCCCCATTTTTATTTCCATAATTTGGAAAATATAAATTACAGAAAGTAGGCTAATTTTTATTAATTAAAAAATTTTTTTTAATGTTTATTTATTTTTGAGACAGAGAGAGACAGCATGAACGGGGGAGGGTCAGAGAGAGGGAGACACAGAATCCGAAACAGGCTCCAGGCTCCGAGCTGTCAGCACAGAGCCCGACGCGGGGCTCAAACTCACAGACTGCGAGATCGTGACCTGAGCTGAAGTCGGCCGATCAACCAACTGAGCCACCCTGGTGCCCCGAAAGTAGGCTAATTTTTAAGGAAAACATAATCCTATTTTCCAAGAAAAATTATCACTATATTTTATATAATTTTATTTCCATTGTAAAATTATTATAAGTATAGACTAAGTAGTCCTGGTATCTAGCATCTGCCATGCTGATAAATCTCAAAGGAAATTAAAAAAAAAAATACATTGCCTCCATGAGAATAAAAATGTAGCATGTGGGGGCACCTGGGTGGCTCAGTCTGTTAAGCATTTGACTCTTGATCTCAGCTCAGGTCGTGAGCTCAGAGTCATGAGCCCCATGTTGGGCTCTGCACTGGTTGTGAAGCCTTCATCATCATCATCACCATCATCATCATCATCATAATTAATACAGCATATGAAAATTTGCAGGCTGTAGGTGAAGCAGTGCTGAGAGAAAAGTTACAGCACTAAATACTTCGAAAAGGAGAAAAGCTACAAATTATTAATCTAACATCCCATTTTAAGAAACTAGAACAAGAACATCAAAATAACTCCAAAGCAAGCAGAGAAAGGAAATAATGAAGATCAGAACAGAGGGATGCCTGAGTAGCTCAGTTGGTTAAGTGTCATGTCAGACTTGATCTCAGATCATGATCTCACAGTTGGTGGGTTTGAGCCCCATATCAGGTTCTGTATTGACAGCTCAGAGCCTGGAGCATGCTTTGGATTCTGTGTCCCTCTCTCTCTGCCCTTCCCCTACTTGCACTCTGTCTCTCTCTGTCTCTGAACAATAAGTACATGTTAAAAAATTAAAAAAAAAAAAAAAAGATCAGGGGCACCTGAGTGGCTCAGTTGGTTAAGTGTTGACTTCAGCTCAGGTCATGGTCTCATGGCTAGTGAGTTCGAGCCCATATTGGGCTCTGAGCCAACGCTCAGAGCCTGGAGCCTGCTTTAGATTCTGTCTCTGTCTCTGTTTCTGTCTCTGCCCTTCCCCCACTCATGCTCGCTCTCTCTCTCTCTCTCTCTCTCTCTCTCTTTCTCTCTCTCAAGTATAAATAAACATTAAAAAAATTTTTTTTAAGTTCAGAACAGAAATCAATGAACTTGAAAACAGAAAAAAACAATAGTGAAAATCAATGAAACAAAGAACTATTTCTTTGAAAGATCAATAAACCTCTAATAAGACTAACAACATTAAAAAAGAGAGAGAGAGAGAGAAAACAAATTGCCTATATCAGGAGTGAAACAGGAGATATCACTACAGACCCTGCAGACACCAAAATGACAATAGGGGAATACTATAAACAACTCTATACACATAAATTTGACAGCTTAGTTGAAATGGGCCAATTCATCAAAAAGCACAATCTAATACAATTCATTCAGTATGGAATAATTTGAATAGTCCTATAAACTATTAGAGAAATTGCATTCATAATTTAAACTCCCCCTTCCCTTTAAAACCAACTAACCAACCAACCAACCAAACAATCAACAAACAAACAAACAAAAAACCTCCAGGCCAGATGATTTCACAGGTGACTTCTTCCAAACATTAAAAGAACAATTAACAATTCCATATAATCTTTTCTAGCAAAGAGAAGAGGTAACACTTTCCAATTTATTTTATGTGGTCAGTACTAACTGATATTAAAACTCGGCAAAGATGTTACAAGATTTAAACAACAACAAAAACTACTGACCAATATCCTTCACGAACATATACAGAAAAATACTCAACAAAATATTAGCAAATTGAATCCTGTAACATGCAAAAAGGGTAATACCCAACAACCAACTGGGATTAATTACACAAGAAACAAGTGTGATTAATTATAAGAATGCAATGTTGGTTCAATGGTTAAAAAGCAATCAATACATTCCATTCATAAAAGACTAAAATGGAAAAGCATATGGTAATATCAATTAATGCAAAAGAATCCATTTGGTAAACATAATATCTCTTTATTATAAAAGCTCATCAAACTCAGAACAAAAGGGAACTTCCTTAACCTAATAAAAGGTATCTATAAAAATGTCTTAACACTTAATGGTGAAAGACTAAATTCTTTCAAAGACAAGAATATTTACTCTCAAATCTTCTGTTCAAGATTGTACAAAAAGTTCTTGCCAGTGCAATAAGACAAGCAAAAGAAATAAAAATCACCAGACTTCTAGAAGATGTAATTATCTATGTAGAATATCCCAGGGAAATTATAACAAAAGCTCTGAGAATAGAGTTTAACAAGGTTACGTGTTACAAAGACAATCTACAAATATCAACCATATTTCTACATATAAGCAATGAACCATTGGAAGTAACATTAAAAAGCAACACCACATATGACAACTATTAAAAAAAAGAACTACTTAGGTACAAATCTAACAAGATGTGCAAGGTCTATATACTGAAAACTACAAAATAATGATGAAAGAAAATTAAGAAAAATTTTAAAGAAACCAAAATAAATGAGAATATAGACTGTGTCTATAGATTGGAAAACTTAATAGAGTTAAGATGTTTATTCTCTGCAACCTGACCTATAAATTTAGTACAATTCCAATGAAAATTCCAAAAGGATTTTTGTAGAACTCAAAAAGCTGATTTTAAAATTTATGTGGAAATGTAAGGAACTAGAATATATCAAACAATTTCAAAACAATAAAATGGAAGGCTCATATACCCTAATTTTAAGACTTACTATAAAGTTATAGTAATCAAGTTAGTGTGATATTAACAAAGGGATAGACATATGGATCACCAGAATAGAATAGACAGTCTAGAAATTGACCCACACAAATACAGCTGATTGATTTTTAATAAAGGTGCAAAAGTAATTCAATGGGATAAGCATAACCTTTTTAACGGTTGGTGTTGGAACAATTGCACAGCCATAGACAAAGAATTGAACTTTTGCCTTAATTTATACAAAAATTAACTCCAAAGGGATCATATATGTAAGCATAAAACAACAACAACAACAACAAAAACTATAGAAATTTCAGATGAAAACAGAAACTATGACCTTGGATTAAGACAAGAATTCTTGGATAAGACACTAAAATCCCTGAAAGAAAACATTGGTCAATTCAACTTCACAAAATTAAAAACTTTTGCTCTGTGAAACACAGTGTTAAGAGAATGAAGAGACAAATAACAATCTGGGACAAAGTATTTGTAAATCATATGTCCAACATCTAGAATATATAAAGAATTCTCAAAACCCAATAATAAAAAAGCAAACAACCTGATTTAAAAATGGGTAAAAGATTTGAACAGATGTATCAACAAAAAAGACATATGGTTGGTGAACCAAGCACATGAAAAATGTACATTATTAGCCATTAGGGAAATCCAAATTAAATCCATAGTGAGGTACGACTACACACCTACTAGAAAGAATAAAATTTTAAGAAGATAACAACATCAAAACCAATGGACAATATCAAGCTCTGTCAAAAATGCACAACAACTAGAACTTTCCTACATGTTGGTGGGAATACAAAATGGAAGACGGTTTTGGAGTTTCTTATAAAGTTAAATGTATGTTTACGATATGATTTAGGAAACTTATTCCTAAATAAGGAACTTATATTCACACAAAAACACAGTGAAATGAAAGCTTATATTCACACTAAAAAAACCCTGTACATCAATGTTCATAGCAGTTTTATTCTTAATAGCCCCCAGATGGGGACAACCCTGATGTTTTTAAGTGGATGAATAAACTATGGTACATCCATTGAATGGAATACGGCTTAATAATAAAAAGGAATGAACTATAGGGATATGAAAGAGATCAGTGATTTTTGTTATACATAGCTCTTCTGTCCACTGTCCAGAAGCTAAAATTTCTGCACAGTTATTGCTACTTTTAGTTAAGCAAAGGAGAGAACACAGATTTTTCCTCCTTTCATATCTAAGATGGCATATTGCTGGGGTTCTTCTCAATGTGAAAGAGTAAATTCATTATCATCACCTTTCTCTTTAATTCAGAAAATGTCTGGAAATTAAAGTTTCTAACATCAACAGATACTTATTGAAATAGTCTATTCATTGATACTTGGAAAGAAAGCTTAGATTTTAATAGTGATGCTTTAGCTGATTTTAATAATGATAAAAAAACAAAGGTGTCAGATCTTTCTGATTTTTCAAAAATAAAATAGAACTAACCGAAACTAGAAAAGAGATGTGATATCTTTTGTCAATTTAAGTCTTGTTACTCTTGTGGGGAGGGTGTGGGGAGAAAGCATGGAGGAATTATGAAATTTTATGTTGTGATTCTCAAACTTGACTGTGTATCGTAATCACATGAGAGCTTTCTTGTAACACAGATTGCTGGGCCCCACATCTCCAGCACATCCTCTTTGGACAGACAGAACAGCAAAATGAACAATTCTGGTATACAAGTGCCTTGCTGTTCCAGGCACTGCACCACCATTTTGGGGTAATTCTGCCAACTCAAGAGACCAGCCCAGAGATCCAGAAGGGAACAGGAATGGCAAGAAGCTGGGTGCATTGTACTTCAAGGTCATTGCTTACTTTTCTTCAGGGCCTTGGACTGGTTTTTATTAAACAAATGGATTTCTGTCAAGTTTCAATTTTTGCTTATTCCCATAGTAGAAGAATCATAAATGACCCAGTCTCTACTTTGCTGTTCAGAGAATGCTCTCTTTTTGGCATTAGGGAGTGGAGCCACATGCCCTTCTTTAATCTTATTACAGATTCAGTGGTGCAACTGAATTTATGCCACAGTATTTCTGGAGAACACTCAACCACTGTGATAGATATTCTTCTTGGCTACATTTCAGCTGCATGAGAATTGCTTTAACTGCTCTTCCTGACTTGACCAATCTCTTCCCCTTTACTTATTTAGCATTAACTTTGAATTAGAATGTATGCAGTTGAAAATAAATTTTCAGCCACAGTATAAATTTATAGATGAGGTTCCATAGCAGTTCAGTTTCCTTTAAAGAATGCATGGCATATTATCAATATTTAACTCTGCTTACCCATTCTAAGTATTTTACTTGCAATTATCAAGTTGTTATACTGGTTGTCATTTGTATTAGGTACTTTTTTTTTTTTTATCAAATAAAACACATCTGAGTGGAAAGTTTCCTTTTCTTACCTCGAACTTCATTTTCCCTATAGGGTAACAGCAAAAGGACAGATGAGACAAGATCACCATTTACAGATGTGTATTTTATGAGATGGAGATTTTAAATGTCCTATGAAAAAGATATGAAAATAAACTTAGAAGGGACTACAAAAATTATTTGATTGAACTATTTTGTTTCACAGATTGGAAAAAAAAAAGTCTGAGAATCAGAGAGGTTAGGTAACTTTCTCAAGGTCACACAACCAAGCTACTTACTGAGCCAGTACCAGAAATGGGTCTCTTTAGTGGTAGGGAAAGTCAATATTGAAAGAAGTGAATTCTGGATGTCTGGATGGCTCAGTCGGTCAAGCATTCAGCTCTTGGTTTCCGCTCAGGTCATGAGCTCCCAGTTAGTGAGTTTAACCCCCCATCAGGCTCTGCACTCATAGCTTGGAGCCTGCTCGGGATTCTCTCTCTCTCCCTCTCTCTCTGACCGTCCCCCACTCTGTGTGTGCACACATGTGCATTCTCTCTCTCTCTCTCTCTCTCTCTCTCTCAAAATAAATAAAATAAAATAATAAATGAACTGAATCCCAGCATTTCAAAGGATTAACAAATTATTATAATTCATTTAGGTCTATTTGATGAGGCTTTAAAAAATCTCCTAATTCAAAAATCTCATATCATATTCTGATAAAAAAATAATGCACTACAGGGTTTAGATACTGATGTCCTTCCAAACAGTTCATTAAAATGTTCGATTTGGGGCACCTGGGTGGCTCAGTTGGTTGTGTCTGACTCCTGATCTCGGCTCAGGTCATGATCTCACAGTTTGTGAGTTCGAGCCCTGCCTTGGGCAGAGCCTGCCTGGGATTCTTTCTCCCCCTCCCCCCCCCACCCCCCTCTCCTTCTCCACTCGTGTGTGCATGCTCTTCTCTAAATAAATAAATAAATAAATAAATAAATAACTTAAAAAAGTGAAAAATGTTTGATTTGAACCAAATGAAAGTGATCATTAATGATGTATTCCTGCTGACTTCTAAGGAGCTATAAGTAAGTGTAGAAGGAGAGACTTGGAGAAGGAATGAGGATGGTAAAGTGAAGCCACAGGAGAGATAAATGGCCCAGTGGGAATATATGTGGAATAAACTTTTTCTTTAATGACTTTTTCGACATTCAACTTTCTCAATTTCTCAACATCTACATTTATTGTTCAGACTTCTATTTCCCTTCACTCTATATGTTTTCACTGTAGCTTAAGACACAGCTGGGTAAATATTAGTACTGGTGGCAACAATACATTTTTATGGTAAATCAGTCTTCTTCTCACTGAATATAATTAACAATAATGAATGTGACTCTCGAAACATTTTAAAACCGATTCTTACTTTTTGGGCTGAATTTTAAAGAATAAGTGGGTTGCTAAAACAAGAAAAATTTTGGATGAAATTTGGCTTTAAATGACCAGTTTCCACCTTAATAAATTCTGTGGCCATGCTAATATATGAACTCAGGGCAAAAGCAACCAATCAGTTGTACCAAATTCATTAAATTAACTAACCAACATGCCAGTTTAGTTAGATAAAGCACAATCAAATCAAATGGCCAGAGTACCAAGTATCGATGTTTTATTGACCCAAAGCTTTATGTGTAGGCTTGAACACATCACTGAGAGGGGAATCTCTAGAAGAATGCCAGAAAATGCCAGAAAATGCCATCTCTTCTACTCTCACCTTGTCTTTTGGCTTTGCCTCCTTGTCTCTGTGCCTTGGAAGCATGTGGATGAAGGGATCCTTCCCTTTCTGGGACTAAGGGAAGCCTCAAGCTCATTATTTTTAGCTTGCTCCAAATTGTGAATCAGATCAGACTATGAAAAATATTGATGGCAGCTGTCTCTTCTAGAAAAATAATTATATCAGTCTGTATGCTGCCTTTATATTTGATTCTTAGCCTATAGAAAACTTATTGATAACAACAAAATCTAACATGTATTTCATGTTTACTATATATAATTGCTGTTTAATGTATATAAGTTATTTAATACTTAACACCACCCAATAAGGTAGTTCCACGTATTGCAATATTGTCATTTTCCAGATGAAGAACTAAAGGCAGAGCAAGGTTAAGCTAACTGTTTAAGGTGTGCAGCTTGTAATCGGTAGAGCTGGAATTTAAACCCAAATTCTTAATCATTCCACTCTTCTTTCTTTTAATTACAGCTCAGGCTAGAATTATTTAAAAAGAAGACAATTTATGTGAATCAAAACAAATTACTCATGGAAATTAAAAACCCGTGAAAACTGAGAAATTTAGCAGATGCATTGAGATATTAGTCCATCTGGTTGCTTGGTAACAATTACTGTTATTACAGCTTCCATAAACAAAAACTCGAGAGTCTCCTATTTGAGAAATGCAGGGATATAAAACATTTTGTGAGATAGTATAGCACATTCTTTATCTCAAACTAAGGATGACTAGAACAACAATCTTGAAAGTCATTCAAACTTCTGGGTTCTTTTATCAACAAGTATTTACTTGTTAGTATTACAAATGGTTTAAAGAATTTTAAGATATAACTCTTGTCTTCATTCAGCCTACTGTTAGGACAACTGTTCATTCACATTGCAAAGTAGATAACCATATGTATCAAGATAGGGTAATTAGAGTTAGTTAAGTATCACAGTGAATACTAACCTTGTAATCCCTTTGCTAGATGTATTCAAGTAGGGGTAGAACAATGTGGATCATTTATGAGAAGTTTCATGAAGGAGGTGAGCTTGAGCTAGAACCTGGATGAAGAGAGTGGTGAGGTGGGCTTACTAGGTGGGAAGTAGGATCAGCCTGGTATGTTTAGGAGATAGTGAGGAGACAGCTGTGGCTGAAACAGGAGTGTAGAGAAGAGTTGGGTAGGTAGGATTACGTGCACTCTTAAATTGAGGAGTTTAGATTAGATTTTAAAGCAGCATAGGATTACGAGAGACTATAAGGTGATGTTAAAGTGTTTTAGGATGATAACAAGATACGGAGAATAGATTGGAAAGGGACAATCTCAAGTTAGGAGAATATAGTCAAGAGGCTGGAGCACAAATCCTGACATGGAACAGAAGATATGAAATACGATGGGTTGTGCCTGACCCCTGCGGAGATGTCTGTCAAACCAACTGATATCAGGGCTGTTCCCTGGGGGTGGTAAGCTAAGACAGAGCCGAAACAAACCGTATCAGAAGACGTAAGAGTTCCAGAGCTCAAAATTCAAGAAGCCAAATGTATTTTCAGTCACAGGGTTCAACATGAGGCTGAAAACTAGAGACAAAGCTAAAAGGAGCTGGGTGAAAGCAAGATCTGACCAGGAGGTGAGGACATGGGACAGGGACAAAGTGAGAATTTTCGGAGAAGGGCTAGAACTTTGGCTACAGCTCTTCTGTCGCATAGCCTACCAATCAGTCATTCTAAGCAGAGGGTGGACAGAAAACCATCACTCTGGCTTATAAAACACCAGGAAGCCTGCTGCAGTTGCCAGCAGTCTTGTTGGACATTGACAGGTCATAGTTTTGAGGCCCTTGCAAAACCTAGATTTGTTTTAGGGACTTTCTCGGCACTTTGCTTTTCTTTAAAATGACAGAATATTTTGGATGAACACAAATGTTGCACGATCTGAGTTTTGAACCTCAGAAAGATTGTAGGATGGGAATGAATTCAAGAAAATTGCAAAGCTGAATCCAGATTTTTAAAAATAGATAAAACCTAAAATTAAAATCATATAATTTTAGAGCATAAAGGGACCTTAGAAATTATTTATAGTTTCCCATGTACGGTCTAAGCTAGATTTTCAAAAATAATATTCACTATTGTCTTAAAGTGTTCTTTGAAATGTTTATTTATTTTTGAGGGGGGCGGGGATGGGCAGAGAGAGAAGGAGACAAAGGATCCAAAGTGGATTCTGTGCTGACAGCAGCAGAGAGCCTGATGTGGGGCTTGAACTCACCAACTGCGAGCTCATGACCTGAGCTGAAGTCTGATGCTTAACTGACTGAGCCACCCAGGTGCCCTTTAAAAGTGTTTTTCTATCCCCAAGATTTTTTCTGTATGTTTTATAGCATTTAAATTCCCCATTTTTATAATGGATTGGACTCATAGAGAAGTGTTAAAGTTTACGAGAATCAACTACCATGCACCTTATTAACGAACCTACCGCTACGATCACATTCATTAAGGAGACATTTAGATATAGATGACAGTATGAAAAATAATCAAGATCTACGACCGCAAAAGACAAAAAGTTGTTCTAAAGATGTATCTGAGAATTCCGATGGGAAAATCTCAGCCTTGTTAATACTACCCTTCCAAAGTTGTACCGCGCACATAAGCACACGTCAGATATTTAAACATTAAAACCTCATTCGTTGCTGCCAGGGAGAAGAGCTGACGGTGCTACAAGAAGTCGTAAAGAACCAGTGATGAATGCACCAGTTGGGAGACATTTTGAGGAGGCAGAGTAAAAGACAATTTTTCTTTAAATCTGAACGTTGACCATGCCCAGAGAAGGACTAGGGATATTCTATTAAATTTTCAGTCTAGCATGAGCAAATAAGCAACAATAAACATTAAGGCAATGAAAGAGAGAGAGATCCATGAAAGACTGGGGTACATTTTCATTAGCTACACCTGGCTCAGCTTGGCATCAACTCTCTAGAGAGGAAGTGACACTGACACCAGGACCAGAGAAACCTATTAAATATTATTTTTAGTTTGTATATATGTATTTATGCTTATTAATAATAGAATGATCATCTTATCCTATTATTGTTTTAATTGAGAGAAGTAGGATTATGAGCTGAAGACATTGGATTAATTTGTAACAGACTTCACTGCAGCAAGTTGAGTCCCTTTTGGCTCGTTTACTTCACTGTTTTTCCTCCTTAATTTGAGCACGAGGAATATTTTAAAACCACAATACAGAATCGATCACAGAGATCTAACCTGAAATAAAATTGTATTTCTTCTCTAACATAAAAAAAGAGACTAAAACAACATCAACACATCCTAACCAACCTGTTTTCCCTGGAGAATAAATTTCCTGTTCACAAAATAGCTGCACATCCCATCTTGTTCCTATTAAAGTTTAAGTCATATAATGAACTGTGAAAAGAATGTTACATGCCAGTGTACCCTGTCCTCATACTACACAGCTTTGGAGCACACTGCAGTAAATGTCATTTTGTCATTCCTTGCTTAAAATACGATGCTTGTGGTTCCTTTTGGAGGTGGCCAACTATAACTTCAATGTTGTTCAGTCATTCTTTGTTTCTTCTTTCAGATCCTGTTGGGTAACTTCACATGTGCATCACTTTTCAATATAAGCCTTCATATAGTATAGATTTATAGTAGCATTCTCTGTCTTTTTTGCAATAAAATATGGAAGTAAATTTATGACGCATCTGCTCAGCGTGCAAAGCACAGTGACACTTTTAAATTGTGCTGACATCACTGAACAACTAATCAGTAAGGTGCAACGCTGATGTAGGAAATGTTCTAAAAAAAAAAAATCCTGATCTGGATGTCTTGCTGAATTAGCTAACCTAGGGAAATGGCTCCAAGCAAGACAGATGAGTAATAAGCATGCCCAAGATGACAGAAGTATGTGAATCATTTCTGCAGAAGTGGAGCCCGTCCCTACAGTCTTACATTGAAAGCTGATTGTACATGGGATGAATGAAAACTTTTGTGCTTTGCTGGTTCAGAGTTAGAGCTGCAGATTACAATGGAGGGTTTGCCACTACAAGGTTTTCTCATTAGAAATTCTCATTTAGTAACTGAGAACAAACTGAGGGTTGATGGGGGGTGGGAGGGTGGGGAGGGTAGGTGATGGGTATTGAAGAGGGCATCTTTTGGGATGAGCACTGGGTGTTGTATGGAAACCAACTTGACAATAAATTTCATATCTTAAAAAATAAATTTAAAAAAAACCATAAAAAAATAAAGAAATTCTCATTTAGTTAACAAGTTAGCTACCCACTCAGGCTTTGTTGGACTCCTGGGGCCTGAGTCACAATGCAATGATTAGTCAAGGTGAACTCTAATCAGAAATGTCCATGGACCATTTGGGTTTGCAGGAATGAGAAAAAATGACCCAGGCTAAAAATTAGTGTTGAATAAGGGATATGCAAAGGAAGGTGTCTTCTGGTGAATGAGAGGCACACGGGGGATATTTGGCCTTCTTCACTCTGCAATTTATTAAAATTGGAAAAAAGGGAAATTATTAGTTATCTCCAATATAAGTCAAACCTCTATGAGAAAAATATATTAAGCCTGAAAATAAATTATTCCCCACTGCCAATAAATGCTTATACTGGTCCAATAGCTAATCCTTGAACTTGGGTTTACCTGTTTTACTATAATGACTGAAATAAGAAAAAATAGTGCCTGAAATACAAACATCACTAACTTAAGCACATAAAAAAAGAGCAAAGGGAAATTTGAATCATTTTTGTATAGTCAGAATTAATGGCACATTGTCCAATGATTATTTTTTTCTAAAATCTTTTTGATTACATATATAAATGTTCTGGAAATCCCACATTGCAATGACCATCTTTCTTTACTAACTGTCTAGGAATGCAAATTGGAGTTTGTGGAAATTCTGTTTTTGATTTAGTGCCATATGGAGATTGCTCAGAATAAAATATGATTCTATGCTTTTTAAAAAATAAAAAAGTTGATAAATTCTTTGAAAAAACAATCAGTGATGAGCAGCTAAATCTAAAAGAGAAGAGTGAGGCATCTCTTAATGAATCTATAGAGCATCATATAAATAACTTACCCTGCAGTGGAAATAGCTTAGTAGAATAGTTCCACATGCAGCCAATATTTTCATTATTAGAATTCCCAAATGAGACAAAATGAAAGCTAGAAAGGAATGGCCTCCTGGGAGAAATCCAGGTGTGCCAGATAGTGTTTTATTAATTTAAAAAGTTTTAATAATACACATCACTTATGGAGTATGTTCTATGTGCCAGGTACTGTGCTAAGTATTTCACATGCTATGTACCCAGCTTTGTGCTAAATGCTTGTCATTTAGTAATTACTGTGACACCATGAGATAGGTGCAGCTGTTACTGTGTCCCTTTTGCAGGTGAAGAAATTAAGGCCATGAATGTTTAAGTGGCTTGCCTAAGGCCACATAGCAATGATTTGCATCTACATTTGTCTAGCTCCCAGCATATGTTAAACATGCAACATTGTAGAAATTGGAGCAGTAAATGCCCTTATTAAAAGCAAACAAATCTTTTAAGTAGAATTATTTAAGCTGAGCAAGGTTTGATTCCAGTTCAGGGCTGCTGCCTCACTGCTCAACATCACTATTCCTGGGAATCATATCCAGCACAGAGGACAGCTACTTAATAATAAGAATTAGGAAGTTATTTCTTGTTCTCTCACGTCCTCCTCCTTTTTCTCCTCCTCACACTCAATTCATCATCCTCATCATTGTACATTCTTAGCTTTACGAATTATTTAGTTCAGGGGCACCTGGGGGTGGCTTAGTGGGTTGAGTTTCAACTTTGGCTCAGGTCATGATCTCATGGTTCATGATTTCAAGCCCCATATCAGGCTCTGGGCTGTCAGCACTGAGCCCACTTCAGATCCTCTGTCCCCCTTTCTCCCCGTCCCTCCTCTACTAGAGCTGTCTCTTAAAAATAAATAAATGTTTAAAAGAAAGAAAGAAAAAAGAATTGTTTAGTTCAAAAATATTCTGAAGTTTCAATTCTCCTTTCAACATTCCTACTTAGTGCTTGAATACCTCCCCTAAGGGAAAATTTCTCCCTACTCATGCTGCCAATTCTATTTTCGGACTGCTCTGACAATGAGGAAGTTCATCTTCTATTAAAGCCAAGGATTTCTTTCTGTAAGTTTCATACAGTGTTCCCAGTATAACCCCATGGCCTCACAGAATAAGTCATGCTCAAAATTCATTTGCTGAGTAAACCACGTATATTTCCTATAGAATAAGGTGTTGGTCAAGGAAATAAAGTAAAAGTTTCATGATTTTATAGTAGTGATAAATGGGAAGAGCACAGGTGAGGAGGGGAGGAGAGGGGGCCAGAGAAGAGCAAAGGAGAAATAATTTAAAAAGTTTTGATATAGACTATTTTGAAATGAATGCAGTGCTATTCTTTTATGAAGATCCAGCAAGCAAGTGGCTAAAAATAGAAGCCCACAACATTTCTCAGATGTATCAAGAAGTCTAACATCTTTTGCAAATGATACCCCCATGCACTTGTTTAAAGACAACTAACTCAAGAGGTAGCTGCTTTTCCATACCAGATTCTTGTTAATGTTAGCTTGCTTAGCAAACCTTTTTTCATGCATGTCACACATAGAACCCTGGCCGATTTCAGGACTGAATGTTACCAAATTTTGAGTTAATGGGATCTGATGATTTACAAAAAAGTTTAAAAATATTTTCATGCTGTTTTTATTCTTTCACAGGTATACTAATTGTCCACACAATCCAATTTCACTTCTATTGCTTCAGTTTTTAATTTTTTTAATGTTTATTTTTTATTGAGAGAGAGGGAGAGAGAGAGAGAGAGAGAGAGGGGAGAGAGAGAGAGAGAGAGAGAGAGAGAGAGAGAGAAAGGGGCAGAGAGAGAGGGAGACACAGAATCTGAAGCAGGCTCCAGGCTCTGAGCTGTCAGTGCAGAGCCCAACATGGAGCTTGAACTCACGAACCATGAGATCATGACCTGAGCTGAAGTTGGACACCAACCAACTGAGCCACCCAGGTGCCCCAATAGTCTCAGTTTTTAAAATGTGGTACTAATGATGGTCACGTTATAGTAACTATCTAACACAGAGTTAGGTACATATCAGATATTCAATAAATGTTGTATGTAATTTGGTTGACTTAAATCAGGTAATAGATTAATTTTTATATGGATTAGTTGACCTTACAGAGTTGATAACAATGTTTCAAAGTCTAGACTATGTTTTAATTTTAGCTGAACACCAAAAAAAACCTTAAAGGGAACAAAGATATAAGATTAGAATAGTTCAGACCCAATACCATAAAACTCCTGGAAGAACACATAGGGAAAAACGTCCTCAACATTGGTCTTGGCAATGATTTCCTGGTTGTGAGATTAAAAACACAAACAACAAAAGAAAAAGACAACATCTAGAAGTATATCAAGTTTAAAAGCTTCTGCACAGGGGCGCATGGGTGGCGCAGTCGGTTAAGCGTCCGACTTCAGCCAGGTCACGGTCTCGCAGTCCCGGAGTTCGAGCCCCGCGTCAGGCTCTGGGCTGATGGCTCAGAGCCTGGAGCCTGTTTCCGATTCTGTGTCTCCCTCTCTCTCTGGCCCTCCCCCGTTCATGCTCTGTCTCTCTCTGTCCCAAAAATAAATAAACGTTGAAAAAAAAAATTAAAAAAAAAAAAGCTTCTGCACAGAAAAAGAAATAATTAACAAAACGAAAAGCAACCCAAAGAATGGGAGGAAATATTTGCAAACCATATAGTGGATAAAAGAGTAATATCCAAAATGTAAAGAGTTCATATAAATCAATAACAAAAAAAACCCCAAACATTTAAGAAATGGACAGAGGATATGAAGAGAAAAGACACTCAACACCACTAACTTTTATGGAAATGAAAGCCAAAACCATAATGATATAATCATATTACACCAGTTAGAATGGCTATCAGCAAGAAGAGATAACAAGTGTTGGAAAGAACGTGGAAAAAGAGAATCTTTGTACACTGTTGGCGTAATGTAAATTGGTTCAGTCATTATGGAAAACAATATGGTAGTTTCTCAAAAAATTAAAAATAGAGCTTATCATATAACCCAGAAATTCTATTTCTGGGTATATCCCCAAAGGGAATGAAAAGGGGATTTTGGTTTTGTTTTTTGTTTTTTGTTTTTTGTTTTTTTTTAATTTATTTTATTTTATTTTATTTTATATATATGAAATTTATTGACCAATTGGTTTCCATACAACACCCAGTGCTCATCCCAAAAGGTGCCCTCCTCAATACCCATCACCCACCCTCTCCTCCCTCCCACCCCCCATCAACCCTCAGTTTGTTCTCAGTTTTTAACAGTCTCTTATGCTTTGGCTCTCTCCCACTCTAACCTCTTTTGTTTTTTTTCCTTCCCCTCCCCCATGGGTTCCTGTTAAGTTTCTCAGGATCCACATAAGAGTGAAACCATATGGTATCTGTCTTTCTCTGTATGGCTTATTTCACTTAGCATCACACTCTCCAGTTCCATCCACGTTGCTACAAAAGGCCATATTTCATTTTTTCTCATTGCCACGTAATATTCCATTGTGTATATAAACCACAATTTCTTTATCCATTCATCAGTTGATGGACATTTAGGCTCTTTCCATAATTTGGCTATTGTTGAGAGTGCTGCTATGAACATTGGGGTACAAGTGCCCCTATGCATCAGTGCTCCTGTATCCCTTGGATAAATTCCTAGCAGTGCTATTGCTGGGTCATAGGGTAGGTCTATTTTTAATTTTCTGAGGAACCTCCACACTGCTTTCCAGAGCGGCTGCACCAATTTGCATTCCCACCAACAGTGCAAGAGGGTTCCCGTTTTTCCATATCCTCTCCAGCATCTATAGTCTCCTGATTTGTTCATTTTGGCCACTCTGACTGGCGTGAGCTGATACCTGAGTGTGGTTTTGATTTGTATTTCCCTGATAAGGAGTGACGCTGAACATCTTTTCATGTCCCTGTTGGCCATCCGGATGTCTTCTTTAGAGAAGTGTCTATTCATGTTTTCTGCCCATTTCTTCACTGGGTCATTTGTTTTTCGGGTGTGGAGTTTGGTGAGCTCTTTATAGATTTTAGATACTAGTCCTTTGTCCGATATGTCATTTGCAAATATCTTTTCCCATTCCGTTTGTTGCTTTTAGTTTTGTTGGTTGTTTCCTTTGCTGTGCAGAAGCTTTTTATCTTCATAAGGTCCCAGTAATTCACTTTTGCTTTTAATTCCCTTGCCTTTGGGGATGTGTCGAGTAAGAGACTGCTACGGCTGAGGTCAGAGAGGTCTTTTCCTGCTTTCTCCTCTAAGGTTTTGATGGTTTCCTGTCTCACATTTAGGTCCTTTATCCATTTTGAGTTTATTTTTGTGAATGGTGTGAGAAAGTGGTCTAGTTTCAACCTTCTGCATGTTGCTGTCCAGTTCTCCCAGCACCATTTGTTAAAGAGGCTGTCTTTTTTCCATTGGATGTTCTTTCCTGCTTTGTCAAAGATGAGTTGGCCATACGTTTGTGGGTCTAGTTCTGGGGTTTCTATTCTATTCCATTGGTCTATGTGTCTGTTTTGGTGCCAATACCATGCTGTCTTGATGATGACAGCTTTGTAGTAGAGGCTAAAGTCTGGGATTGGGATGCCTCCTGCTTTGGTCTTCTTCTTCAAAATTCCTTTGGCTATTTGGGGCCTTTTGTGGTTCCATATGAATTTTAGGATGGCTTGTTCTAGTTTCGAGAAGAATGCTGGTGCAATTTTGATTGGGATTGCATTGAATGTGTAGATAGCTATGGGTAGTATTGACATTTTGACAATATTTATTTTTCCAATCCATGAGCAGGGAATGTCTTTCCATTTCTTTAAATCTTCTTCAATTACCTTCATAATCTTTCTATAGTTTTCAGCATACAGATCCTTTACATCTTTGGTTAGATTTATTCCTAGGTATTTTATGCTTCTTGGTGCAATTGTGAATGGGATCAGTTTCTTTATTTGTCTTTCTGTTGCTTCATTGTTAGTGTATAAGAATGCAACTGATTTCTGTACATTGATTTTGTATCCTGCAACTTTGCTGAATTCCTGTATCAGTTCTAGCAGACTTTTGGTGGAGTCTATCGGATTTTCCATGTATAATATCATGTCATCTGCAAAAAGTGAAAGCTTGACTTCATCTTTGCCAATTTTGATGCCTTTGATTTCCTTTTGTTGTCTGCTGATGCTAGAACTTCCAGCACTATGTTAAACAACAGCGGTGAGAGTGGGCATCCCTGTCGTGTTCCTGATCTCAGGGAAAAAGCTCTCAGTTTTTCCCCATTGAGGATGATATTAGCTGTGGGCTTTCATAAATGGCTTTTATGATCTTTAAGTATGTTCCTTCTATCCCGACTTTCTCAAGGGTTTTTATGAAGAAAGGGTGCTGGATTTTGTCAAAGGTCTTTTCTGCGATTGACAGGATCATATGGTTCTTCTCTTTTTTTTTGTTAATGTGATGTATCACGTTGATTGATTTGCGAATGTTGAACCAGCCCTGCATCGCAGGAATGAATCCCACTTGATCATGGTGAATAATTCTTTTTATATGCTGTTGAATTTGATTTGCTAGTATCTTATTGAGAATTTTTGCATCCATATTCATCAGGGATATTGGCCTGTAGTTCTCTTTTTTTACTGGGTCTCTGTCTGGTTTAGGAATCAAAGTAATACTGGCTTCATAGAATGAGTCTGGAAGTTTTCCTTCCCTTTCTATTTCTTGGAATAGCTTGAGAAGGATAGGTATTATCTCTGCTTTAAACGTCTGGTAGAACTCCCCTGGGAAACCATCTGGTCCTGGACTCTTATTTGTTGGGAGATTTTTGATAACCGATTCCATTTCTTCGCTGGTTATGGGTCTGTTCAAGCTTTCTATTTCCTCCTGATTGAGTTTTGGAAGAGTGTGGGTGTTCAGGAATTTGTCCATTTCTTCCAGGTTGTCCAATTTGTTGGCATATAATTTTTCATAGTATTCCCTGATAATTGTTGTATCTCTGAGGGATTGGTTGTAATAATTCCATTTTCATTCATGATTTTATCTATTTGGGTCATCTCCCTTTTCTTTTTGAGAAGCCTGGCTAGAGGTTTGTCAATTTTGTTTATTTTTTCAAAAAACCAACTCTTGGTTTCGTTGATCTGCTCTACAGTTTTTTTAGATTCTATGTTGTTTATTTCTGCTCTGATCTTTATTATTTCTCTTCTTCTGCTGGGTTTAGGCTGCCTTTGCTGTTCTGCTTCTAGTTCCTTTAGGTATCCTGTTAGATTTTGTATTTGGGATTTTTCTTGTTTCTTGAGATAGGCCTGGATGGCAATGTATTTTCCTCTCAGGACTGCCTTTGCTGCATCCCAAAGCGTTTGGATTGTTGTATTTTCATTTTCGTTTGTTTCCATATATTTTTTAATTTCTTCTCTAATTGCCTGGTTGACCCACTCATTCGTTAGTAGGGTGTTCTTTAACCTCCATGCTTTTGGAGGATTTCCAGACTTTTTTCTGTGGTTGATTTCAAGCTTCATAGCATTGTGGTCTGAAAGTATGCATGGTATAATTTCAATTCTTGTAAACTTATGAAGGGCTGTTTTGTGACCCAGTATATGATCTATCTTGGAGAATGTTCCATGTGCACTCGAGAAGAAAGTATATTCTGTTGCTTTGGGATGCAGAGTTCTAAATATATCTGTCAAGTCCATCTGATCCAATGTGTCATTCAGGGCCCTTGTTTCTTTATTGACCGTGTGTCTAGATGATCTATCCATTTCTGTAAGTGGGGTATTAAAGTCCCCTGCAATGACCACATTCTTATCTATAAGGTTGCTTATGTTTATGAGTAATTGTTTTATATATTTGGGGGCTCCGGTATTCGGCGCATAGACATTTATAATTGTTAGCTCTTCCTGATGGATAGACCCTGTAACTATTATATAATGCCCTTCTTCATCTCTTGTTACAGCCTTTAATTTAAAGTCTAGTTTGTCTGATATAAGTATGGCTACTCCAGCTTTCTTTTGGCTTCCAGTAGCATGGTAAATAGTTCTCCATCCCCTCACTCTCAATCTGAAGGTGTCCTCAGGTCTAAAATGAGTCTCTTGTAGACAGCAAATAGATGGGTCTTGTTTTTTTATCCATTCTGATACCCTATGTCTTTTGGTTGGCGCATTTAATCCATTTACATTCAGTGTTATTATAGAAAGATACGGGTTTAGAGTCATTGTGATGTCTGTATGTTTTATGCTTGTAGTGATGTCTCTGGGACTTTGTCTCACAGGGTCCCCCTTAGGATCTCTTGTAGGGCTGGTTTAGTGGTGACAAATTCCTTTAGTTTTTGTTTGTTTGGGAAGACCTTTATCTCTCCTTCTATTCTAAATGACAGACTTGCTGGATAAAGGATTCTCAGCTGCATATTTTTTCTGTCTAGCACACTGAAAATCTCGTGCCAATTCTTTCTGGCCTGCCAAGTTTCAAAAGAGAGATCAGTCATGAGTCTTATAGGTCTCCCTTTATATGTGAGGGCACGTTTACCCCTTGCTGCTTTCAGAATTTTCTCTTTATCCTTGTATTTTGCCAGTTTCACTATGATATGTCGTGCAGAAGATCGATTCAAGGCACGTCTGAAGGGAGTTCTCTGTGCTTCTTGGATTTCAATGCCTTTTTCCTTCCCCAGTTCAGGGACGTTCTCAGCTATTATTTCTTCAAGTACCCCTTCAGCACCTTTCCCTCTCTCTTCCTCCTCTGGAATACCAATTATGTGTATATTATTTCTTTTCAGTGTATCACTTAGTTTTCTAATTTTCCCCTCATACTCCTGGATTTTTTTCTCTCTCTTTTTCTCAGCTTCCTCTTTTTCCATAACTTTATCTTCTAGTTCACCTATTCTCTCCTCTGCCTCTTCAATCCGAGCCGTGGTGGTTTCCATTTTGTTTTGCATTTCACTTAAAGCGTTTTTCAGCTCCTCGTGACTGTTCCTTAGTCCCTTGATATCTGTAGCAAGAGATTCTCTGCTGTCCTGTATACTGTTTTCAAGCCCAGCGATTAATTTTATGACTATTATTCTAAATTCACTTTCTCTTATATTATTTAAATCCTTTTTGATCAGCTCATTAGCTGTTGTTATTTCCTGGAGATTCTTCTGAGGGGAATTCTTCTGCTTGGTCATTTTGGATAGTCCCTGGTGTGGTGAGGACCCGCAGGGCACTTCCCCTGTGCTGTGGTGTATAACTGGAGTTGGTGGGCAGGGCCGCAGTCAGACCTGATGTCTGCCCCCAGCCCACCGCTGGGGTCACAGTCAGACTGGTGTGTGCCTTCTCTTCCCTTCTCCTAGGGGCAGGATTCACTGTGGGGTGGTGTGGCTCGTCTGGGCTACTTGTACCCTGCCAGGCTTGTGATGCTGGGGATCTGGCGTATTAGCTGGGGTGGGTAGGCAAGGTGCACGGGGGCAGGAGGGGCGGGCTTAGCTCGCTTCTCCTTAGGTGATCCACTTCAGGAGGGGCCCTGTGGCAGCAGGAGGGAGTCAGATCCGCTGCCGGAAGTTTGGCTCCACAGAAGCACAGAGTTGGGTGTTTGCGTGGAGCGAGTAATTTCCCCGGCAGGAACCGGTTCCCTTTGGGATTTTGGCTGGGGGATGGGCGGGGGAGATGGCGCTGGCGAGCGCCTTTGTTCCCCACCAAACTGAGTTCTGTTGTCAGGGGGCTCAGCAGCTCTCCCTCCCTTTGTCCTCCAGCCTTCCCGCTTTCCGAGCAGAGCTGTTAACGTATGACCTCCCAGAGGCTAAGTCGCGCTTGCTGTTGGAACACAGTCCGTCAGGCCCATCCGCTTTTGCCAGCCAGACTCGGGGGCTCTGTTTGGCCAGCGGGCTGCCCCTCCGCCCCTGCTCCTTCCCGCCATTCCGTGGAGCTCGCACCGCCTCTCTGCCCTTCCTACCCTCTCCCGTGGGCCTCTCGTCTGCGCTTGGCTCCAGAGACTCCGTTCTGCTAATCCTCTGGTGGTTTTCTGGGTTATTTAGGCAGGTATAGGTGGAATCTAAGTGATCAGCAGGACGCGCGGTGAGCTCAGCGTCCTCCTATGCCGCCATCTTCCCCTCAACTCTCGAAAAGGGGATTTCGAAGAGATATATGTACTCCTGTGTTTATTATAGCATTATTCACAATAGCCAAGATATGGAAAGATGAAAACAACCTAACCACCTGTCACTGGATGAATGGATAAAGAAGAGGTATACACACAGTGGAATATTATTCAGCCATGAGAAAGAAGGACATCTTGCCATTTGCGACAGCATGGATGGAACTTGAGAGCATAATGTTAAGTGAGGCAAGTTGGACAGAGAAAAACAAATACTAAAGGATATCACTTACAGGTAGTATCTAAAAAAGCCAGATTGGTATCATGATTAAAATGGTCGTTACCAGGGGCTGAGGGGTTGGGTGATAGGTGAGACATTGTATAAAGGTATAAACTTGCAATGAGTAGTAAACAAGTTCTAGAGATCCAATGCACAATAGAGTGAATATAAACAATATTGTATTATAACCATCAAACTGGCTAAGAGACTAGGTCTTAATTATCCTAACCACCAAAAGGAAATGACAATTATGTGATATGATGGAAGTGCTAATTACATTATGATGACAATCATATTACAATATATAGATGTATCAAACAAACATGTTGTGTATCTTATTTTATGCAATGTTATGTGCCAAATATCTCTCAAAAAAAAAAAAGATGAGAAAAGTTAAGTGAGTACCACCAATTCAATAAGAAGCAAGTTGTATAAAACTGTTGTATGGAAATAGCACTAACTTTTGAAACCTTGAAACAAATGAAAGAAGTTAAGCTATTCCTATAAAGAATCAAACACATAGAAAAGAGCTTAACTTCTCAGAACCTCCAGTTTCTTCCTCTACAAAATCATCATGAGAATAGTCTGATCCAACAAATAGTGGGTGAATTTAGTTATCAAAGGTTACTAAACAGGGATGCCGGGGTGGTTCAGTGGGTTGAGTGTCCAACTCTTGATTTTGGCTCAGGTCATGATTTCATGATTTGTGAGAGAGAGCCCTCCGTCTCTGTGCTGACAGTGTGGAGCTTGCCCGGGATTCTTTTTCTCCCTCTCTCTCTCTCTGCCCTTCCTCCATTTGGGTTCTCTTTCTCTCTCTTTCTCAAAATAAATAAACATTTAAAAAATGTTAAATAAAAAATAAAATTATGATATATAATATATAATATTATATAACATAAAAAATTAATAAACATTAAAAAATCTGGAAATATAATTTTAAAAAGTTACCAAACAGTATGTGTACCATTATATTACTTTGTAAAATTAAATTAAGTGCATAGAAAAAGTTCCGGAAAGGCCCACAGTGGATGCCTTTGGTCAGATAGGTGCTTGGATTATCCCTACTTTAAACAAATATTTATTGTGTTTATATAGTGTGGTTCTTTGGACATTAATATTTTAACTCACTATTTTTTTCTTTTGAGATACAATTTTTAAATTGTGGTAAAATATACATAATATAAACTTAATCATTTTAAGCATTTTTTTAACGTTTATTTATTTTTGAGACAGAGAGACACAGAGAGAGACAGAGCATGAATGGGGGAGGGTCAGAGAGAGAAGGAGACACAGAATCTGAAACAGGCTCCAGGCTCTGAGCTGTCAGCACAGAGCCTGACATGGGGCTTGAACTCACGGACCACGAGATCATGACCTGAGCCAAAGTCGGAGGCTCAACCGACTGAGCCACCCAGGTGCCCCTCATTTTAATCATTTTTAAGTACACAGCTTTATGACATTAGGTATTTTCACTTTTAGTATAAAGCTAGTCCATTTTATTTTATTTTTAAAATTAAAATCAATTAATTTTTTTTTAATTTTTTTATTTTAGAGAGAGAGAGAGAGTATGTGCCAGGGAGAGGGAGAGTTAGAGAGAGAATCCTAAACAGGCTCCATGCTCAGCATGGAGCCAAACGCAGAGCTTCTGACTCTGGGATTATGACCTGAGCCAAAATCAAGACTCAGATGCTTAACTGGCTGAGCCACCCAGGCACCCCCAAAATTAAAAAAAAAATTAATTGAAGTATAGTTGGCATCAACTGTCCATTATTAAAAACGGGTCAAAGCAGGAATAATTTTCTGAAAGTCAATTAGAAATTAAAAAGCAAAAAAGTGAGAACTTCACCAACTCCCCACTCCTGGCAAATTCTGAAAAGCAGACCAAAATGAGTAATGGAGGGCAAATTTGCCCAAATTTACAGTGTAAACAATGCCAAACACTGATGTCCACTTTTATTTATTTAAAAAAATTTTTTTTAATGTTTATTTGTTTTTGAGAGAGAGACAGAGTATGAGCGGGGAGGGGCAGAGAGAGAGACACACACACAGAATGGCAAGCAGGCTCCAGGCTCCGAGCTGTCAGCACAGAGCCCGATACGGGGCGTGAACTCATAAACTGCTAGATCATGACCTGAGCTAAAGTCGGATGCTTAACCGACTAAGCCACCCAGGTCCCCCTACCCTGATGTCCACTTTTAAAAATAGTCATTACCGGGCACCTGGGTGGCTCAGTCGGTAATGCATCCGACTTCAGCTCAGGGTGTGATCTCTCCATCTGTGAGTTTGAGCCCCCCATCGGGCTCTGTGCTGACAGCTCAGAGCCTGGAACCTGTTTCAGATTCTGTGTCTCCCTCTCTCTCTCTGACCCTCCCCCATTCATGCTCTTTCTCTCTCTGTCTCAAAAATAAATAAACGTTAAAAAAAAATAGTCATTGCCAAGATTAAATTATAATGTCAACCAACTTGCTTTTACTTAAAATTGGGCGAAACCATTTGTAGCCAAATTATGTAGGGTCCTTGTCCAAAGCTGCCTAATGTTTGTATCTTTGTAAGACTTTTTTAATCTAAAAGTTTAGAAATCATAAGAGCTCTTGGTTAGACTCTGGAAAAGATGGCCATCCTAATTTCAGGGAACCTAGGGTTGATAACAGACCCTTCATGTTAGAGGCAATAGATTGCGGAAATACACAGAAGTGTTTCATATCGTCCACATGAATGCTGGGAAGACTCTTTCCCTGATTCAAACTGTGGCATGCAGAATCTTCTCTCTCCACAGGTGAAAAGGATGGTTGCTGGCTAAATGATAGATATGGTTGCCATATAAACCCAGTCCTTTGATAACCTTTGGCTTGAGGCCTATCTTCCGAAAGACCTCGCGTATCCAATGACATCAAATGTGGGTGTTTCATACGCAGCCATATTAGCGTGCTAATTAATTTATTTTGTTAGAAATTTATATTTATTTGAAATTTCCAATTCGATCGTTTACGTTGACAAGATTAACAGCGACGGTGCAGTAATAGTAACAGTAGTCCTAGTGACAGGCACAGAGGGCTTGTCTGTTAATGCAGTGGATGTAACAGAGGCATTTGATAAGCCCGTAGGTGCTATTGGGAGTAGTCAGAGCACATCAAGGGAAAAAAAAGATAAAAGGCAGGACATATTAGAGAGATCAGCTGATATCAGGACCCCATAATGAAAATAGAGAACGTGAAGTTGTGGTAAAGAGAGTAGTGTATAGAGTGTCAAAAGTCCTGAGTTTGAGGCTAGGTTGTCGCTAACTAATGTTGTGACCTTGGATATGTCATTTAACTTCCTTGATCCCTAGTTTTTTTCTTCCTTCCTTTCTTCCTTCCTTTTTAAAATTTTTATTTTATTTTAGATATATAGAGAGAAACAATGCAAACAGGGGAGAAGTGCAGAAGGAGAGAGAAAATCTTAAGTAGGCTCCACCTCAGTGCACAGCCTGACACAGGGCTTGATCCCACAACCCTGGGATCATGACCTGCGCAGAATCAAGAGTCAGACGCTCAATCGACAAAGACACCCAGATGCCTCCCAAGTTTTCTTATGTCTTAGGTATGATTAACAATAACTGATGTTTTCCCTACTGATGCTAGGACTAAATCTAGTAAGGCTCTCCAGAAAATAAATGCAACTCATACTGAGACAGGAAAAGAAATGGATATTGGAGTGCAAAAGAGAGGGAATTTCTTCACTTTCAGAGTTAGGTGATGGAGGTGGAGAGGGAATGGGCCTTATGTACTAGATGCCCCTCTGGAGCTAGACACTGTGGGGCACTATTGATGAGCAGCAGGGGAGTTACTGTGGGTGTGGGTGTTACTTAAAAGAGCTTCAGGAACTAACTTGCTGAAACATTGAGAGTCTCAACCTATAGTAGCATTAACCTGATAATACTCAACAGCTTTCTTCTACCCCAAACCTGGAGAATGTATTTCTAAATCACCTGTCTTCCAACAGCAATAGTCAAAAACAGTTAAACTCCTCAGTTATCTGATCATTTTTTCTGCTTTCTCTCCTTTAGGTGATAGTGACCAAGTTGCTTGACTCCCTAAATTGCACAAGGATCCATCTATTGGAATTATCACAGGAAGGGAGACCCTGAGGAGAGAAAAGGGATATTCTTACATCAAGTGGGATGGGAGCTCAGAATCATTTTATTTGAACATTAAAATGAGTGGTTTCCATTTTGTATTCTAATGTAATTATGAGCGTGTGTGTGTGTGTTGTGTGTGTATGCATGTGTGTTGCACGGGTGTACGTACACATACAATTGTCCTTTGGAAACTCTGCAGTATTACGAAAATTCTTTGCACAGTTCTTTGACTAGATTACTTGAACAGTAAAAAACTTGAAACTTGGGAGTAATATATAGAGGATATAAATGTGACATTGGAGGGTGAGCTATGAGGAGCACCTGAAATAGAGGGATTTCATTTATTTAAGAGAGAATATTTGGTAGAAGGAAGCTATTATGGACTAAACTGTGGCCCCTTCCCACTCTCCCCGAATTCATATGTTGAAGCCTGAACTCCTGGTGTGACTGTGTTTGGAGATAGGGACTTCAAAGAGGTAAGTAAGGTTCAATGAGATCACAGCGGTAGGCCTCTAATCTGATAGCACTGGTGTCCATATGAGAAGAGGAAGAGACGTCAGGGCTTTCATTCTGTGCACACAGAATAAAGGCCATAAGAGGATACAGTAAAAAGGCAGCCATCTACAAGCCAGAAAGAGAGCTTTCATCAGAAACCCACCCTAACTGGCACCTTGATGTTACTAGAACTGTGAGAAAATAAATTTCTGTTGTTTAGGCCACTCAGTCATGGCATTTTGTTATGGCAGCCCAAGCAGACTAAAACAGAGGACTTCCTGTTTGGGTGGCAGCAAGACCACTTGGTGACAATTATGGCCAAATGGGAAACGGCACACCTGACAGTCCTTGATTAAGTATCACTGGAGCAGTGGATCGAGTTGTGGAAACAGAGTGTGGTAATTCACGGATATGATAAATTATGAAGGCAATAATAGCAGCAGCAAAAGTATCATTAAAGTAGAGAGGCTGTCCAGCATAGTGTATGGTGTCTGTTGCCACAATGTCTGGGTTCAGAGTCTGCCTCCAGCACTTGCTAACTGTATGACCTTGGGCAAGTTACTTAAACTGTAAAATGGCATAACTATAATACACCTGCTATACAATATACCTATAATATACCTACTGTGAAGGTTCATTGTAAGGGTTAACATGTAAAGTGCTTAAATTAATGCCTGAGAATTAGCTGCATGAGTTATTATTAATAGGAATAAAAATATTACAATGGAGTGCACACATCAGAGTTTTCCTTTTTCCTTTCAGAGCCTGACCATTACAGTAATAACCACTAACTACCCTAGAAAGCACTTAGCCCTAAATCGTATAATTCTCACTTTCAGATACCATGAAGACATTCCCTTTTGTTTTAAAATGAAAACGATTAAGATATATATAAACCCATTGTCCTCTTCCTAAGGATATGAAATAGCAGGTTTGATTCCTAGGTGGCCAACAAAAGAACTCTAGTGAAGAAGGATATAATGATTTTTATATTCCCTGTGAACTGAAATCATCTTTGGGCTTAAATCCTAGAAGATGCCTCATCCCCAATGTTGCTATTCCTTTTGTCTCAGTGACATAAAACCTCGTGTCTCAGTGACAGAAAACTTTGTGTCATAAAACAAAATAATAATTTGGATACATCAATGTCAATGAAAAGAACATGCTCTGATGCCCCCAAATTGGGGTGGACTTAGCCAGGTGTCATGGAGCTCATACCAAAGGGGTGATTCATGCCTTCTCTCTGGGACTCATTCAGTTCAGTCTCACTAGAATCCTTGGCGCTTATAATTCCTGAAAACACTAACCTAATGGGTATATGTACTAGGAAGTGGTGGAATTTGTACAATATATACATGGTAGGTTTCCAGAAAAAGTCACAGCTAAAGTGTTATAATTCTATTAGGAAAGCAGATATATGAATGGCATGATGGAAGAATACGTTTGCTTCTCTTCATGTTAGAACTTGAGTTATTAACCTTAGTTAGCTTGGTTAGCTCATCTATTAAAGCGTGTCCTCCTTTGAGATGAATTTCCTAGTAAAACTGTTCATGTTGGTCATTACAAACTGAAGGTGGCTTTTATCTCATCCTAATACACTTGTAAAGAAACCCCTCTCTGACAGCTTTCGGTTGCCAGGCTAATGGAACTGCCTGAGTGTATGATTACAAATGGCCTGTGGTTAGCCCTGTCGGCTTTGGCATGTAAATCCTCCTACTAAAAACCGTCTTACTTTTTTTAAGTCTTAATCAGTAGTTTTGGCAAAGACTCCATTCATGATTCTATCCTAAAACATCTCTCTTGTACCTGGCACTTTTGAAGGTGTTCAGTGAATAATAATAGCAATAATAGTTTATCATTATAAATAATTATAATATAATATAATATAATATAATAATGATTTATAATTATTATGAGTTATCTTATTTTAATGTAAAATATTTTAAAATTTACTTATTTTATTATTATGATTAGGTTGTTTGTAATGCAGTCTTACTATGGAAAACTGTTATATATTTTTTTTTCTTGGGAAAAAGACATTTTCCCAACTACCCAGTATACCAGACACACCATCGTTTTGAATATTAGGAGAGGAAGATGACAATGATTTTATGGAAATTTATTTACATATTAGTATAATGCAAAGTGAAAGGGAATTATACCATAAAATTTTTTATTTCTAAATCTTTGTTCTCTAAAATATTTTTGAATACTTATTGGGTTGTTCCATTTGGTTATTCAATGTTTGAGCAAAACTTAGTGCCTCACATGCTGAATCTGAATTGTCTGCAGTTTTCAATGAATTACCTTCCTGGTCAGCCATATTTGAAGAATTAGCAGTTTCTCAATTTTTATTAAAATTCTTCAAAATTGCAGTGATATGTGCTTATTCATTCTTTGAAATAACACACATTTATCCATATGTCCATTCCTGCCTTTCCTTTGATACATCAACCCTGCGCCAGGATTCCACTACTTCGCATTGTGTCTAACTCTGCTCCTCACTACAAGTAACCTCCAGTCATCTTAGGTGGCCATTTCTAGATACCTTTGACTAGAATAACTCTTATTATTTCTCCCTCAATTGCCTTCAGTGATACGTCCTTTAAACTGCAAGCAAGCATTTTGAATTGAGGAATTACCATATTTCCATAAATCTAAAGACTCATTATTTAATGATCAGAAAAAAAGATACAGCCGAAAAGTTAAGATAAATTCTAATTTCAGATGTACAGTAAAATCTTGGTGGTTTGCAAGCATAATTCATTCCAGAAACATGCTAGTAATCCAAAGCACTTGTATATCAAAGCAAATTTCCCCATAAGAAATAATGGAAACTCAGATGATTCGCTCGACAACCCAAAATTTTCATATAAAAATGATTACAATACTGTAATATAATAATAAAGAAAATACAAAATTGAAAGAAAAATAAACAAATGAACCTGCACTTTGAAAACCTTTGAAAACTTTCGTGGCTGGTGTGAGGGACACAAGAGAAAGGACAGCTATTGTGTAAGATGACTTTCACTATCATTAATGGACTCACTGCTATCTATTGGCTCGACAGAATCTTTTTCTGCATGGGTGCCATTGTATACACTATCATGGATGTTGACTACAGTACAATATTGATAAACTCTGGTCCTATACTGTATTTAATGTAACTGGTGATAAGGCAGCAGAGGAAAGGGTCTCTACCTGCAGGTAGCCTGACCTAGAATGAAACAAAGCATTCCTAAGCTTACCCTTGCATGAAAAAGCAAAGGACCATCCATAGGTGCTTTGAAGTGACAAAAGAAATACACTAGTGCCAATTGTGGGCACCTTCCAATGTTCTGAAAAATGACTGATCTCTGCCAAACACCATGGCCTGTGACCAAGCATCTGAGCATGATAGATGATCACCCACAATTCCGCAGTGAGATAGACACAGAGAGAGAGAGAGAGAGAGAGAGAGAGAGAGAGAGAGAGAACCATTGGCTCAGTTGTGATCACGTGACATTTGGCATTACATATGACTAGTATTGCAAGACGTCACTCATTTATCAAGTTAAAATTTATTAGAAATGTTTGCTCTTCTTGCAGAAAACTCATAGAACAAGTTACTTGCAATCCAAGGTTTTACTGTGTTAACACTTGGGGGAAAGCATGTATCTAAGGACCAAGAAAATATGGTACTTCGTTCATCTCTGTAACTTGAGAATGTAGCCCAGTGGCTATCACATAACACATATTGCTACTTGTTTCATTATTACTTTTTTGTCATTAATATTATTAAGTAAATAATGGGGCACCTGGGTGGCTCAGTGGGTTAAGCGTCCGACTTCAGCTCCTATCACGGTCTCATGGTCTGTGAGTTCAAGCCCCGCGTCGGGCTATGGGCTGATGGCTCAGAGCCTGGAGCCTGTTTTAGATTCTGTGCCTCCCTCTCTCTCTGACCCTCCCCCGCTCATGCTCTGTCTCTCTGTCTCAAAAATAAATAAATGTTAAAAAAATATTATTAAGTAAATATTAATTGATGGCAAATAAACACTAGTATTTCAAATGGATATGCAAAATCTTTGGTCCTCAGCTTTATCCTGCCCCATCTTTAAAACCATATGGTTTTCAGTTTAGTGTCTTTAGTGTCTTAGTGTCTTTACTTTCCTGATCATGTATATTCCTTCCTCCATGCCTTCTATCTTTTTCTTTCTTTTGTGTTAGGTTATCTCTGTTTTCCAGACTAGAAAGAATAATGTCCTGCCGATCCTCCAGTCCTCTCAGTTCTGAAATCTTACATTGGATTACCAGTAGTTTGGCATTTGGTATTGCTTGTTAAGATGGAACCAGATAAACACCAACAATTAACAACTGGTACTAGACTTTCAGTTATTGAAAGTAACTGCATGTGCTTAAGAAAATACCTTCATGAATGTGAAAAGAGAGTCTCCTGAGCAGAGTCTGAAAGAAAGGCAGAATTTAAAAAAGGAGCGGGGTTGGGGCGCCTGGGTGGCGCAGTCGGTTAAGCGTCCGACTTCAGCCAGGTCACGATCTCGCGGTCCGTGAGTTCGAGCCCCGCATCAGGCTCTGGGCTGATGGCTCAGAGCCTGGGGCCTGTTTCCGATTCTGTGTCTCCCTCTCTCTCTGCCCCTCCCCCATTCATGCTTTGTCTCTCTCTGTCCCAAAAATAAAAATAAATGTTGAAAAAAAATTTTTTTTTAATAAAAAAGGAGCGGGGGGCACCTTGGTGGCTCAGTTGATTGAGTGTCCAACTTTTGGTTCCAGCTTAGGTCAAGATCTCTTGGTTTGTGAGTTGGAGCCCCGTATCAGGCTCTTTGCTAACAGTTTGGAGCCTGCTTGGGATTCTCCCTCTTTCTCCTCTCTCTCTCCTGCTTGTATGTTCTCTTTCTCTCAAAATTAATAAACTTAAAATTTTTTTAAAAAGGTGGGAATGCTCTGCATAAAGTAACAGTAAGAACTTTATTTTTTATTTTATTTTATTTTATTTTAATTTAATTTAACTTAATTTAATTTAATTTAATTTAATAATTTAATTTAATTTTTGCTTTGAGAAAGAAGTACAGGTAGAGCAACTTCAGCCAGAGACTGAACGGAAGGCTAGAAGTCAGAGACTGATGCGAAGTTGACAGAAATGGCCAAGGGATGTTTAAGCACTGATGAATCTGGTATTCACTTATTTTTTCTAGCATCATCATGACCTTAACTCACTGCATGCACAAAGACGTTGTGGGCGTAGGTTAATTTTGTAAAATTCGCATTGGTATGATGTGTGGGTTATATGGCGTGAAACAGAGACAGCATTTGTAAAACTCCAAGATGGTCCATAAGTTGAAATAGCACAAAAAGAAGTTTCAGGCAGATTTAAGCAGGAAAGCCATCCCACTCCTAGTCCTTATGCTGCCTTTGATAAGAGTTAAGCCTGTTTCCTTACTCTCCCCTGTAGGATCATTATTAGCAGAAACCTTGGCTTTTTTTTTCTTACTTCCTGCTTTGCCAATAGTATGTGAAGCTCAAAGTACACACTCAGAAAACTCGATTTGAACAATTCGGCCACTTTCATTGATGCAGAAAGACAATTCACATGCACAGAGTGGCTGAGGTTCACTTTGATTTTACATATCTGCCCTCAATCACTAAAGATCTATCTCTAAGGTAACTTATTTTCTAATATGTAATTAAAGCTTTGGCTCACAATTAATATTTCCTGTCACTTGTTGGTGGAAACTAATAGGATAGCAATGAGAGACAGAATAAGAATACAGTTGAGAGAATACAGTGAGTAATGGTCTTAGTGATTCATATGGGCAGGAAAAAAACATTTACCTTGAGAAAAATCCAGTTGGGTGTTTTTGCTTAACACTTATTCATATGTCATTTACCATAGTTCAACATCATTTTTCACTAGTTTGATATCTGGCCTCTGGTTACGTTTCTTTTCTTTTGGAGGGAGCATGGGGGTGTTGTTTTATTGAGTTTCTTCATGGAGGCAGTTTATAAGAAAATCTATAAGATTAATGAATATGAACTTCCTCCAGTGATGTGAGTAGATAGAAACTGCAGGAAACAGATCTGTAAAGAATGCAATACTGGTTAATTTAGGCTAACTCTCCAATGCTTCCAGCTAGGAGAATTCAAGGGACACTTATTAAATCTGTTGGAGCAAGTTAGGCTAAAGTTCCATAATTACTTAATAAACAACATTCATCATCTGCTATTTGGGAAGCATGGAATTGGGCACTGGGTGGAAATCAAATATGAATAAAATATGGTCCTATATTTAGAGATTATGTAGTCTAGGATCACAATCTGGTTTATTATCTGGGCATTAAGTTAACAATATCAGAAATTTCCCTAAGCTACAATAACGAATTATATGGTTCAGAGGACAACATGCCATTTTCTGTGGCTTAATCTGGGAACATAAATTTTGAACTGAACCCTGAAGTTGGGTTGGATTTAATAGGTGAGCAAAGGGAAGAAGAAAAAGTGGAGAGGAATCCCAGGTGGAGTGAATGAACCTGCCTGCCTCCAAAAAATCTCTCTTCAATTTACCTCTTACCATCACTTCCTTTGTATTTACCAATACTCTTGCTACTTCCTGCTTACCCAATGGCAACTGCCTCCTTAATAGGTCTTCCTCCTTTTCTAATTTATCCTCTGAAAAGCAATGCCATATATGCTACTCTACTACTAAAAAAACATTAAATGTTTCTAATTGCATACCTAAAGAATAAAGTTCATACACAAGGCTCTTCATAATGTGGCCCAATTCTATCAGTGTTGATTGTTGTACCCTCCAGGGGACATTAAACAATGTGTGGAGACGTGTTCTGTTGTCACAATTCAGGGGAGGGTGTTCCCAGCCTCTGGTGGGAGAGGTCAAGGATGCCACTAAATATCCTATGAAGCGCAGGTTAGCCCTCCACAACAAAGGATTTTCTGACCCAAAACGTCAATTGTGCCGAGGTTGAAAAACCCTGGTTTCCATAACACTTAATTCAGTTCTGTAATTCTCACAAAAAGTACAACAGATTTAAGAAAAGAGACCACTGACTCAATAAACCGAACACTCAACCAGCAGCTATAGAATTCTATGGGTGAATAGGAGAGTAACTTATTAGCTATAAGCATTTAGCACATCCTATGCATTAGCTGGTGTATTTACACAGGCAATCCAATGCCCTGTTTAATCTCCAGTGTTGTTTTAGTGCACATTAACTAAGGCAGCTTTTACTACACTTGTATTTTTCTGAACACGCTATATATCTTTGCATTGCTGGACTCTTGCATATCTTCTTCTCTCTGGAATTCCCTTTCTTACTCTCTGCCTGGCAAACACACTTATAAGTCCCAGCAAAAATATCATACTCAAGGGAAAACTTTCCCTAATTTTCCATATAGTCAGTTGGTCTAGCAATTGCCTCATACCTCACTTGTAACAGGCTTCACAGACAATTATAATTATTTACAATGTATGTTTCTTCTACATTACAGTGAGCTCTGTGATGATAGGGTTCATGTTTCATTCACCTTTTCATTTCTAGTACTTACCACAGAAGCTGGCACATTAAAAAAAAAAGCAACATATGTTGATTTAGTAAATGAATGAAGAGGGATGAAAAAATTATATGTATGCTAGAAGCAGGGAAGAGTCTACTTTGGATGGAAAGGAAGGCATGAATAAAAGAGTAGTGAGAGCTCAGACTGCAGAGATATTTGGGGCCTGGATTATAGTGTGCTTGGAAGGCCTAGAGTTCATGGTTTACGTGGGAGGATTTAGAGAAACTAGAATGTGTTTTTAATCACAGGGTGACACAAAGTGGCACTGTAGAAACATTAATTTGGTGGAGCTATCAGAAAGTATTTGGTAATTACAAAGTATTTAATTGTTGGATCATAATGTATATGAGGCTTATGTAAATATTGTGGGTCTACTGCTGAAGACAGCCTGTAAATTAAATTTGGGGTCACTCCCAAGTCTAGAAGAGTAACGAGAAGGAGGCAGAACATCACTATAATCTCACTACCTGTCTCAGGGGATCTGTGTATTCCACTAAAGAATTGGAGTAGGTCAAATTGGGGAAGCCATGAGAAGGAGTCTCAATAACCATTAGAACTGACCAAAGTCTGACCATCAGACATGCCCTGGATGGAAGTGTCTATGTCTCTCCTTGTAGATATGCTTTCTTGGTATAGTCCATGGTAGGCATTGCTATTGGTATCTAGGTTATCATAAAGGAGTCTGGTGGCTCTTATTTCTGTCCACTCATCTTTCCCATCTTTCTTTTTATAGCCACAGCATTTCCTTTCCTTGGGGGAATTCCTGTCCCATTTACATTGTTTTGGTACACTATTGATTATTGCATGCCTATCTTCTACCTTTCCAGGCACATTTGAAAACATGGCTCAGGCCAAGCCAATGATAATGCTGCACCCACCTGAGCAGTTTTTCACAGAGTTGTGCATAATCAACCAAACCAGGCCACTCAGAATTCTTCCCCAAAACTTTATATTTGGAATTGGAGAGGAATTGTTTTCTTCCATTTAGTAAACTATAAGGATGTGGACCTAGATTGCCAGTGGCCATCCTCTCTGATGCATGGAAACACCCTGCATGGAGTAGAAAACAAAGGAGTCAACATGTAAAGAGAAGGGGACCAATAGAAATAAGAACTGGATGGAGACAAACATTGTGGTGGCACTGAGGCCCCTAATCCAGTCTCTGAGTGACTGGTCACTGTGGCTTCTCTTCCAAGTTCATGACCTATCTCAATATGCTTCCTAACTAGAGGAGTCAACTCACTTCTTTTTTTTGCTTAAGTTAATTGTTGTTGGGTGGTGGTCATATGTAAGCAAAGGAAGATTAACTAATCTCATCCCTAAGGGCATAGTGATACAGGGAACATGCATCTGGTAGCAGGCTGGGATCTGAAATATCAGCTTTTATTGTTACACAAAATTTTCCTCCCTCTTGATCAGGGACTCAAAACAGGGATATTCCACCTTGATTCTCTACCATATCCAAATGTGTCTCAAATTGCAATAAAGTTATTAAAAATAAAAATACGTGTTTTACTTCTAATAGCAAAAGAGCTTAAAATATTAAAAATGTGAAGAATTTTGGTCTTCTTTTGTATCACCTCAGCAGTGATTCAGTGTGTGTCCCATCAAAGTCTGCCTGTCAGGTCCAGATGTGGTTCCTCTCATTTGGAGACTTAGGAACCACAAAGACAGGTTTTTCCATCTCTTTCTGCTTCTGAATAGATGGCAATGGGGGAAAAAAGACAGGATAAGAGCAGCAGACATGCTGATTTGGAGAGTGAAGAGTGCAGACAGTGAGCAGCCACTGAGTTGTGCAAGTTCTGGAATCCCACTGACTGGACATTGCGAGTGGCAGATAGTTTCCTTAACTCATTGGGCTGTGACTCTGTTCTGTGGAGGGAACTTTTTGTCTATGAGTCTTTGCAGGATGTGCCCATTTCCTTTTGTTCTTCACTGGATCTGAAGTGGGCACTGGGGGCATATTTTCTCCTTGGGGGCTGAATAGTTTTCCAGCCCATTTTTGTCTGGAGGGTTGGAGGTTCAAGACTGGTTTTAAGTCGAATGCCTTTTTGGTCAAAGTTCTTGTTTCTTTGGCAATTCATTCCCTTAAAAGTGCGCTTCTGGTCTATTTACTAACAAAATTTTATGTACCAATAACCTCACTCTTTTGAAACCTGGTTCTCAGATCTGCTCTATTTCTTTGCTTCTTCATGCCTATGCCTTGATTTCTCTTTCTCTGGAATGCCTTAAACCTATTGAATTTAAACTGGAAGATTATACCTTTAATCTGACTTTGCCTAGAAGCACTTTAATCACCTAAGATTTTTTTATTCAGTATTTTTCACTAGAAGGTTTTTTTTTTTTTTTTTTTTTTTTTTTTTTGTCCTGTGTCTTACTTTTGAGGTATACAAGGAGTTGACTTTCCAATCTGGAAGGCTCTGAATTTCTAGTCTTTCCCTATAATTCCCTTCTGGCCTGCTTTCCAACTTTCTCTGAGTTCATTTCTTTTTGGCAATATCTTGCTAAATGCAACAAAAAGCCACCAATATATAGTTCTAAATCTCCATTTTCTACCATATTACTCTGAAATTTCTGGCTCAATACCCATGTGAGCTGACACCCAAGTCACTGACTGCAAAAGACTAAATATTTTACCACAGTAAAACATATATTGTTCTCTTTTCCACCTCTGATCTCAGTGGTCTTGCTGTTTATTACCACTAAGCATATTCACATATTTTAGATTTTTGCTATCCCACACTCATTTATTGGGAAAATTAATGCTAGCTGCCACAAAAGATACTCTGAAATCTCCATGCTTATACAACCAAGGGTTAATTTTATCCATATTTTATGTCCAGAAAGACTTGGTGACCTGGGATGAGGAAAGTTCTCCTGTGCATAGTCACTGAGGGAAGCAGGCTAATGAAGCTTCCACTATTTTGTACCTACATCACCTGCAACACTGGGATTTTGAGGTTTCTCTGGCCCAGGAAGAGAAGGATGGAGTGGCATACCAATTCTTAACTCCTCAGGCCCGGAAGTTATACATTTTAAAGAATTTCCAGTCTCCCTGAAATTTTCTCATTTATTTATTTGTTTGTTTGTTTGTCTTTATTTTTGAGAGAGACAGTGTGCATGACCTGAGCCGTAGTCGGACACTCAACCGACTGAGCCACCCAGGCACCCCTCAAATATTTTAAATATGGAGTCCTTATTGATAGTTATTTCTACAGAGCTAAATGTTGCTGTTCTTAATTACATTTATTTAAGGTTAGATAGGTCAGATCTCTGCCACTGACCCCCTCAAATTTACCTTTGACTTATCTATATCTTGCTTTTTGCCCAGATAGGCTGACTCATGCAGACTACATCACTGGGTTCCCTTGGCTCCTGGTTGCTGGCTAAGTTTTGCCAATGGGAAGCCCTGGAGGCAGATTGGATGGAGGAAAGGGAGGGAGGCTCTGGCACCCTTCCTGCAAGGTCTCCTCCAGCTGGCCATGTCTCTCCAACAGAGTCACTGATTCTCTCCAGACAGCAGGAATGACTCTTTCTCTGGGTTCCTGCACTGTTCCCTCCCCTCTTAATAGCTTGGATATGAGGCTATTCCTGACTCTTGGATGTAAGGTTACAATAATCCACATCTCTGCAAATGTCTCTTTGTAAATAAACTCTCATGAAATTATTCTATTTTGACTACACCATCTGTTTCCTCTTGGGACACTAAGTAATTCCATGGATGTCTCTGAATCTATTCTCTATGTTACTACTTTCTCTTTTATTGTTGCTGTTGTTGGCACTTTATCTGTGTATGATGTCTGCTATTCATGCCATTTCTGTGTATTTCTATTTAGTATTGTGTGTCTCTGAATTGCCTTTATATTCTCTGCCAAATAAAGGCCAATGATTCTCAGATCTGCAGTGTGTTTCGTTTTTGTTCTTGTATTTTGAAATAATTAAAAACCTGCAAAAAAGTAGAAAGAATAGTTTGGAGAGCTTTTTCATTTTGAACCATTTGAGCAAGTGGCTGGTAAAATGTCCTATAAGCTCCAACTACTTTAGTAGATGTTCCAAATACTTCCATGTCTGTTTTCTACAAATAAGTACATTTTTTTGCATAACCATAGTAATCTCATTGATGTCCGGAAATTAATGATACGTGCTACCATCTAAATCACAGATGCCATTCAAGTTTTGCCATTTGTCCCAATAATGTTCCCTCTAGTTAAAATAATTTTATCCAAGATCACATGTTGCACTTAGTGAGCTGTTATCTCTGTTATCCTTTAATCAGAAACTTTTCCCTGGTCTCTTTTTACTTTTATGACTTTGACGATTTTCTCAAGATAGTTCATAAAATGTCTCTAAATATACGTTTATCTAATATTCTCTTATGATTACACTCAAGTTGTGCTTCTTCTAGCGCTGGGATTACCATAGTAATGATTTTATGTTCTTACTGCATCCAATTAGGTGGTACATGTTTTCAGTTTGTCACCTTACTGGTGATGTTAATTTTAATAATTTGTTTAGGTGGTATCTGCCAGATTTCTCCACTGAAAAGTCATTCTTTTCTTCTTTGCAATTAATAAGCATTTTTAGTTGAGACTGTGTAAATATTCCATTTCTTGTCAAATTGGACTCATTAATTTTAACATCCATTGATGTTTCTTGGCTGAATTAATTGTCACAGTGATAGTTGCCAAATGCTTATTTTCTGATTTCATCATTCCTCCTGTGTTTACTAGTTGGCATTCTACTGTAAAGAATTTATTCCTCCCAATTCATTTTTTCCATTTATTTATTTATATCATAGGAATTTGTGCATTCCTGTTCTATTCAATGGGTTATAATATTTTACTGTCATTATTCATTCTGATGCGTAACTATTTAGCCATTTCCTTGCTATATATTTAGGCTCATCTTTGATTTTCCCTGCTCTAGTCCTGAAGTCAGCTATTTCCTCAGGGAACCCTGCTTCCTTTTAGTAGAGAATTGTATTTAGGAAGCAAGATCTAGGCACTTGGAATGCTTGTTGGTTTTGAAGTGTCCTTGTGCCCAGACCCCATCAATGGACACAGCTGAGAAATACATTTAAGTATGTAATCTCTATACATACATATATTCACAAATGTATTAGTTATCTATTGCTACATAACAAACTTAGTAGTAAAACAATGGACATTTAGTACTGCACAGTTTAGTCCAGAATTCAGAAGTGGATTAGCTTGGGGATTCTAGTTAATGCCTCTCATGAAATTGTTATCAAGACGCTGGCCAAGACTACAGTTTTCTTATGGTCTGACTGGGGCTAGAGGATCCACTTTCAAGGTGGCTCACTGACAGGTCTGGCAAGCCAGGACCGGTTGTTGGCAGATGAACTCATTTTCTCATGTCATTGATTTCTCCACAGGGCCGCTTGAGTATCATCGTAGTATGGTAGCTGGACTTTCCAAGATTGAGGAAGGCAGATGTCTTTTATGTCGTACCCTCAAAAGCCTCACTCTGTCACTTCCATAATATCCTACTGTTTACATGGGTCAACCATGTTCAGTATGGAAGAGGGAATACAAAAAGGTATGAATACCTGGAGGCCAGAAAATTGGGGCCATTTAGAGGCTGGCTACTACAGTGCCTATATCTGTCTATCTATTCTATCTATCATCTATCTATCTATCTACCTATCAGAAACCATGTTGTTTATACCAATACCTTCAAATTCAACCCAACACCACAGGATTCATTCTAGTTTTTGCCTTTTCTGTGATGGGGAGAAAGCTGACTCCCATTTTTCTCTATATTCCCAATATATTTACTTATTTGATCAATCCTGTATGTAACTCATCTCCTGGCCCCTTCCCCACCTGCTTCCACTCCCTGTGCAGATAGATGTTCGCCTCACCAAGCACGTGGGCTCTTAGCCCTGACCAGGCCACTGCAGCCCCTCCTACCCACCCTACATGAACTACTCACTCCCTAAGACCTCACCTAACTGTTTTTGAACTAAGTCATTCAGGAAGTTATTCCTTCCTATTCAGGAAAGAAGCGAAGTAGGTATGACTCTGTTTTTGTTGTTGTTGTTGTGAATTGTATTGTGACAATGGAAAGATTTTATAACAGATTTGGCCTAGAGATCCAAACCTTTAGGGTTAGTCGAAACGAAAAAGTCTCCCACATGGATACAGAGGACTGAGAACTGTCACAGTTCCTGTGTATTTGGGTCTGGCACTCTGTCTTTCCGTGAACAGCTGCTTGTTTAAACTGTCAAGGATACTGTTGTGTAGGCCACATTTATATTCCTTTATCCTTTCCCTTTTCTTGCTTCTCTTTTTCCTTTTTTTACTACCTCTTTTGTTTCCCTTCCCTTCTCATTCCTTTCACTCCCCACAGCCTTCATCCTCTCACATTTTTTAAAAGCTGTCTTTTCTTCAAGCTTGTCACAGTATCCATTGGCACACTCAAAGACATTGTTTTTTTTTCCTCAGAGCAGCCCTAAGGTTATTAATTGGCTAGTGCCAAACAAGTAAACCTCCACTGATGGATGGTTCACTGGAAAAAAAAAATGAGTCTATTAGCATGACTGTTCACACTTTAGCCCGCTGTCTCAAGTAAGAATGCTGTCTTTAAAATCACGGCTATAGAATTTTCGAAAAGTTACTATTACTCCTATATTTCTTCTGAAGTGCTTATTACCGACCTGAGGACTTCCGTTTCTGCATAAGATACAGGATGAGGCGAGGCAGGATTTCTTACACACTATTAATGATTATTCTAACAACTTACCTTCTCTAAATTACATGCCGATGAATCACAGAAAACATCTTTCCTACTCTGGTTTTTTAATTCCCCAGAAAGTCAGGGTGATTAACTAGATGAGACATTTCCTGAAAGTTATGAGACAGAGGTTCCAGACACATCAGAGAGGCAAAATTATGGCTGAGCAAGCTGCTAAACCGTTACACCCTTTAACAACAAGAGGGATCATGGACTTTGTTTTGTTTGTTTGTTTGTTTAAGATCTCGAATTACAGAATTACATGAAAACTGGGGGGTTTGGATTTGGTTTTTTTTTTCTTTACTCCTAGAAACATATCAGCATATTTGTTATGCCCTGCCTGTGGAAAGATACATAGTAGAGGAGATAACACACACAACAAACAAGTCAGAGCCGGGGACTGACCCATCTGAGCTCCACAGTTCTTATACCTCACTTGAGAGTAAGATGTGGAGAAGGTCAGAGGAAGGACTGCCTACTGAGTGTGCACATGGGAATGCATGCTCATTAGGGAGGCCCAGTGGGGCGCCAGGGAAATGTGAACAGATTGGTATTTAGTACACTTTATGGGCTCCTAGGTTATCACTGCACAAAGCTAATATGTTGTGTCGGTTTTGTGCTGTGAAGAATTTACCACGGCCTGTAAAACGGCCTGCATTTTTGAAATAGGGTCAATGCCAGATTTTATCTAAAGTAACTCTTTAGAGATATCATTCCAGCAACTTAGGAAAAGGATGAAGTAAACAACTGTAGAAGATAAAAATTTCTAAATGTGGTGGTTGACACTTTAGAGGAACACAGAAAATTTCTAGATAAGACAGTATGACAACATTAGCCACTTTATAGAATATGGGGAGGGGGGTTCCAAACACCACTTTTATCTTGTGCTTCTGTTTAACTCTATTAAGATTTCCTGAAATGAAACAAAAACGGGCTTTTTAATCATTGTTCCTTTTCATTTTAAAAAGATCACAAAAACAGTAACATTTCTCCTATGTGAATGTTGACAATAAAATTTCTTTGTCTTAATCCTCACTCCAATTTTTCTGGATGCATTTAATGTTTTCATTTATGTGGGGAAAAAAGGCATTAATGTAAAGAAAATGCATGAGGGCAGAATGAGGTATGATCTCACTCTGGGGAAGGAAAGGACTGGAAAGAAGTATAAATCCCAGTGGTTCCTTTCCAGGAGTCATCATGGAAAAATTAAAAAACAAAAAAAACAAAGCAAACACGTTTTTTACTGAACTCTCAACAAGTCAGTCAGTCTTTCTTTCCTTGAGTTTTTCATTCATCTTTATAAGATAACTAAAAGGAACTAGGTTAATGGAGTTCCCAAATAAAATTTGCAAATGATTAAAACATTAAAACAGAGTAAAACATCTGTATAAAAATTTTTCTGTTTATGAAAGGCATCGTTTCTCTCAGTGGGGGAGAACTCCATATGAACAAAATCATCAGAATTTCTTAACTTTGGCATAGAGTCTGTCATTATTTTCAAAATATGGGAACAAAGTTTTCTATTTCCCATTGCAATTGTGTGTGTGTGTGTGTGTGTGTTTGCGTGGCACAAAATATCATCAGTCATTTTAGTAGAAATTTATTGTCTTGTCTCTCTAGCATTGGTTACTCTTTTTTCACATAACATCACCTTCATTTTCTTTAAGATATAATCCTTTTCCTGCTTGTGGTTTGGGTGGTTTGGGTGAAGCTGACTCTACCTCTCCTTAGGCCGAGTGACTTAGGACTGACCAATCAGCACATTCTATCCCTTGGTGCCAGTGATTGGTTCCAGAATCATCATGTGATCCAATTCAGGTGAACGAGAGTCAATTCTGGGACTCAAGGGTACATATTAGTAATGAGAAACTATTTTCTGGGAGTTTTAGCTGTAGGATGCTGAGGGAAGCCTGCAGTGCTGGGAACTACCACACAGACAGGGACCAGTCTGAGAATAGAAGCAACATAGAAGAAAGTGTTGAGAGGAAGAAAAGGACTGAGTGCTGGAGACCATATTTAACTCCTTTATAGAAATTTAAAATTAAGTTATCTTTTTATTTTTTTTAATTTTATTTATTTATTTTGCAAGAAAGAGGGAGGGAGCACATGTGGGAAGGACAGAGAGAGAGAGAGAGAGAGAGAGAGCCAGAGAGCATCCCAAGAAGGTTACACGCTGTCAGTGCAGAGCCTGATGCAGGGCTTGATCTCACAAACTGTGAGATCATGACCTGAGCCAAAATCAAGAGTTGGGGTCTTAACAGACTGAGTCACCCAGGCACCTCTGAAGTTAGCTTTTTAGATCAAATTTCTGGTAAAAAAATTAACAGAGGAAAAATGCAGGTTATATAGAGACCCAATATTGATTGTTAAACAAGGAGCCAGTTAATCCTGAAGCTTAAAGACTTATTTGCCTTAACTTAGCCATATTTTAAGAATTATTTAGCCTAAGCATTTAGTACTTATCATGAACCAGCCACTGTTTAAACCACTTCACCACCACCAACTTACTCAATTCTCATAACAAGCCTATTGTGTAAGAGTAACTGACAACCTCATTTTAATGGAGGAAAATGAAGCACAGACAGGTTATATAACTTCCAAGGTCATGCAGAGAGCAAGGAGCAGACCAGACCTGGGAACTGGACCCTGTCAGTCTGATTCCTGCTCTATTCTAGCCATTACTCACACTGCCTTTTCAGAATAGTGCTGTACCCTGCCCAAGCTCATAAACAAACACAAAGAATGTATTAATGTGCATTTTATGAAGAAAACTGAGGCAGATGGATAGTGTCGCACAGCTTCTAAGTAAAAAAAGGTGAGACTCTGAGAGGCAATATGGTGCTGTGATTAAAAGTGTGGGCTCTGTATTCAGACAGGCTGGATTTGAATTCCAGCTACACTAACTCTAGCTGTGTGGGCAAATTACTTTACCTCTGCATGTCTTTGTTTTCCCATTTATAAAAGTATGGTAATACCTTTCCAGGTCATCGTGAGGATTAAAAACAACAGTGCCTGTATAGCATTAAGCAGAGTATACTAATTTAGCTTAATTATTAATAAATCTCATCTTTTATTGTTATACCTTTCTATGCATGATGTTGTTTCTCTCTTTTCCATTTATGTTCTTCCTCTCAATACATATGGCTATTCTGCTCTCATTTAAACTAGTGCTTTATTTTCTTACAAGCCTATTCTTTTAATTAAGTCCAGTCTTTTAGTCATCTCTGATCTTGTTTTCATTATTTCTTCCAGTTCTAACAAACTGTTCTTTTGGTACAATGAGGAAAAGGGTGAGATACAGAAAAAGTCAAGTCCCTGACCCTACCTTTGGCTTCTGTCTTTAGAGAACCAACAAGGTACTAGGTTATTTCCTATTCCTGTAAAAGTTGAGAGATAGTGGTGTCACTTGTTTGTTCAGCCCTTCAAAGAGTTTTCTTTGGAGAGGGACTATCAGGTATTTGTTAGAGAGCTGCCTCTGGTCCCCATGGTTCCATACAGGGAGCCAGTGCACATGTTAGCTTGATTTTCAAGGGTAAAGGCCAAGAAGCAAGTAGTAGGTGAATTTTAAAATTTTGCTACTCTGTCTGAATGACTGGTGTGAAGGTATTTAAATATATATAATGATATAATATCATGAGAAAATCTGTACATTTATCGATTGTGGTTGTTTAGTTCCTAAGCTATGTGGGTCATGGGCAGCCACAATTAGGTGCTTCCAAATATTCCCTCCCACCTGGCCCAGTGACAGATGCATTGCACTCATAGGAAAAGGGCAGAAGAGATTTTCCCTCTACACCTGAGAAAAAGGCGTGATCTACTCCAGGAGGAAGCATTATGGCAATTAGAAGCAATCAAATGACTATTGTACTACATCCATCCATCTTTCTTTTCCTTTTCCTTCTTTCCTTCCTTCCTCCCGTCCTTTCCCTCTTTCTTTCTTTCTTTCTTTCTTTCTTTCCCTCTTTCTTTTTCTTTCCCTCTTTCTTTCTCTCTTTCTTCCTTTCTTTCTTTCTTTCTCTTTCTTTCTTTCTTTCTTTCTTTCTTTCTTTCTTTCTTTCTATTTCTTTCTCTACATCAATTTTTCTGCTTTTATATCTTTCCATATTAATCAGTCATGGAAATAAATTTAAATGTAATCATCATAGTTTACCATAATTGCATATGAACTCAATAGTTTAGTTCCCCTGGACTTTATATAAATCAAGATAATGGCAAAGGCTGACCCAGCTAAAATTATCCAGACTAGGGGCGCCTGGGTGGCGCAGTCGGTTAAGCGTCCGACTTCAGCCAGGTCACGATCTCGCGGTCCGTGAGTTCGAGCCCCGCATCAGGCTCTGGGCTGATGGCTCAGAGCCTGGAGCCTGTTTCCGATTCTGTGTCTCCCTCTCTCTCTGCCCCTCCCCCGTTCATGCTCTGTCTCTCTCTGTCCCAAAAATAAATTTAAAAATGTTGAAAAAAAATTAAAAAATAAAATAAAATTATCCAGACTAACATTTTGTGACCTAGTTAGATTTTGAAGTTAAAGGAGAAAATTGATCTCATATTCTTTTATCCTTCAACATCAAGTTTAATCTCTTACATTTTCTCATGTGGTAAAGAATGGTTAAAAGAAAATATTTTCACTTGGTTATTTCATCTTCATGACAAGATATGTTAAGAAACAAACATCACCCTTTCCTCTGAGGAATTCTCTGCTTGGCCACTGCTGGTGGCAGATTGTGGCATTAAATGGACAAACATGAACTCGGTGATCCCTGTGCTAATATGGACCTTTGAGGAAGATTAAGCAGTTTTTCCAAACCACTGGTTTGAGGTTTAAAGCATTGAGGTAGATAAAATAGAAACATTGCCCTGCTTTATCTCGGCACCAACTTGTCTTTGAACCCATGAGTCATTTTCCTCTTAGCAAGTGAAAATGCTCTTAAAACAACTCATTACTCAATGATTCAGAAAGAATTTTGAAAAACTGGTGACAATGTTGTCCATTCTTTTGCCAAGGCAACACATTTCTCTGATTTTCCCAAGGTCTAGGGACTTTTCTAAGTCTTTGCCTTATTATTTGTAGGCAGTGAGCCGGCATAGGTTGCTTTTTCTTTGTGATGTTGTCTTAGGAGTGAGTTCCTGGTGGTCAGGGCCAAAATACTTGGATCTACGAGTTCTGATGAATTGAGCCATTGGTAAATTAAAACAAAGGAGCTCTCTAATTGGCAATTTGCTTTAGCCCATTAGATTGTTTGACTCTATGGGAAATAAAATGGAGCAAGAGCTTAAGATTAAAACTTTCAATAAGAGGTAATAATGTGTTGACTGACCTATTGTTTAAACCAGAAAGAAATGCAGAAGGTAGAGATAGTTGTTCAACTTACTCAAGCAAAAACCACACACACACACACACACACACACACACGACTTTGTTAAGAAAAATTAGGAGTTTTAAGGTTACTTAATTGTATTGTCTGGACAGGTAAAATTTATTTTGCCTATCTCTCTCTCTCTCTCTTTTTTTTTTTTTTGCATTTAACAGATTACTTCATGAAACCCGGATGTAATTTAGATAGCTACAGGTTTTATAGGTAAATGGAATGGGCCTGTGGTCAGATGTAATCATTTCATCTTTATGGAAAAAAAAGGTGGTTGTGCTTATCAATTATAATAGCTAAATTGATAAACAAAAGACATCTAATATTATACCATATACTCACCAAAGTGATAGCCTAGGCAAAGACAACCTTCAGGAGATCTTACCCAGGCTGATGCAGTCCTGGCAAGTCAGAATATCAGAGTGATGGCGGAGCAAGGGAAAGATAACATTTGGACATCCAAGAAACTAGGCAAACTGTACTACTGTCAAAAACTTGTCAGTAGAGTGATCAAGGGTGGGAATTAATGTCTGCAAGTGAATTCCCAGGAGTAAAAAACAGCTCTGGGGCGCCTGGGTGGCGCAGTCGGTTAAGCGTCCGACTTCAGCCAGGTCACGATCTCGCGGTCCGTGAGTTCGAGCCCCACGTCGGGCTCTGGGCTGACGGCTCAGAGCCTGGAGCCTGTTTCCGATTCTGTGTCTCCCTCTCTCTCTGCCCTTCCCCCGTTCATGCTCTATCTCTCTCTGTCCCAAAAATAAATAAACGTTGAAAAAAAAAAAATTAAAAAAAAAAAAAAAAACAAAAAAAACAAAAAAAAACAGCTCTGAGTCCTACAAGGGCTAGGTAGGTAGCCAACCGGGATTAGAACAGGGACTAAGGCACCAAACTGGTGGTGACTGGGTTTCATCAACAAGGCAGAAGCTTAGTTCAATTGGTCAGTCAGTCAGTCAGTCAATCAGTCACTCAGCAAACACCTAATGAATAAAACTTGCATACCATCAATATACTAGGTCCTGAAAGTCCAAAGGAAAATAACACATGATTTACTCAACTCTGCATACAGACTGGAATGCAAATACATGACCTAATTAGGAGCAAGTATCATAGGATAATGAATACCAGAATAGAGAGGTGACATTATTTATGTCTTTTCTGCCAAATGTTAGGGTTGGTCTCTTAGACTGGGAGAAAGGGGGAGAGTGTGCAGGTGGGGTTCAAATAATTCTATCTATAAGGAAAAGAAGGCTGTAGAGGTCAGGAAGGATCAGGGCCTACCTCTACTGAAACCGTGTATATAGGAGCACATGGATGTTATCTTCAAAGTACTGATAGATATTTCCTTGATCTAGATCCTGTCATATCCTGAAAAGAGCAAGTGAAAAGCTATGAACAGAGTTAGAGTTCTCCTTCACTCTCAGCAGTGGGCTTCCCACATTTTAGTTAATCTGAATGTCAGTGAGTTTTGTGGGGGAAATGTGGAGAGAAGTAAAATAATGCATTTGAGGTTGAAGGGAAGCCATCCAAGGAAAGAAAGTTAATCATGGTTTTTGTTTTGTTTTTGTTTTTTTTTCTGTTTGCTCATTTCTCTAGAAAGGGTAATCTTGATGATTTATTACCTAAATGATGCTTTAATAAATTCCACATGTGATTTCTTTACGTATCTCTTCATGGTACTTTGTTGATACCTATTGTTTATACTAACTCTAAAGATGCTACTCAAACCAATTTGTCATTTCATATGCTATAGGACATAATATAACACATACAACCAAATCTCTCTATTCCAGTCTGCCAAATATTGAGCTTAGTCCATTGACAAGAAGTCTGTTAGGGTGGGAATTAACCCTGGCCTGCAAATCAGAAAACTGAGTTATCAACTCTGCCTCCCACTTTCTTGCAGAGTGACCTTGGTGAGGTCCCTTAATGCCTATCTAGTTTGGTTTTCTCATCTCTAAATCGCTTAGGTCATGCATATGTTGTAAATTTTAAATAGAATGGTTACATAAACACAAAATGCTTCTGCTTGGAACCTATAGACTTCTTTAAGCTTCATTCCTGCCACATCTCTACCCTCACCTTCAGCAGAATGCAGTAACATGGGGTCTGGAATTTCTCTCTTTTATTTATCCCTTCTATTTTAATTCAGGAACACTTGCTATGTCCTACTATCTAGACAACAATGGATGAGGATACAAAGCAACTCTTGTTTCCTTGATGAGTGTGGTTCAAGCGGGTTAAGTTAGTTGCCTATTTCTGGCACGTTTGGCTTTCACCAAAATCCAACAGTATGTGAAATTTTTTTTTTCCTAGTAATTTGGATTGATCAGAGAGAGGTGGTTTTAGTATGATACCTTACTTTACAGTCTTTAACTTATTTGGGGTGGGGGGGCTTCTATGCTGAAATTAGTGCTTCTGCCAGAAGTAGATAAAACAAATGTTAAAAGTTTAGAATGATTTCAGTCTATTACAAATAACTGAGGGATTAATGAGCTACTCTCCATCGAAGTTCTTCAGGGGTATACTGCTCCGATCAGATATATTCATTATTCTATTTTTCTGTGAGCTCTTGAAGTAGTAATGATTTTTTTTCCAGAACATGCTCTTACTATCATCTTGAATTGTTAATAAATATATGTTACTAACACCAAAGGCAAATAATATTTTTGAGAATCACAATGATTTGCCAGGGATTTTAAATGTTGGCAATCTTATCTGCCCCTTTGTCAAAGCTAAGAAACATTTGTCAACAAACTGGGTCGAACCATTAATATTTTTCCTGTCAGGATTCAAGCCCGCATCTGTCTGAGTCTAAAGGCGACCTTTTTGTATAATGCCTTCAGGCAAACTTCAAATTCTAACTTCAAGATACTGCTTGCCAGAGTGACTCAAATTTTGCTTGTTTTACACTTTCATGTTTTACATGAAGAGATATGCTTGTCTCCATGATTTGGCACAAACTTGGTGCTCTATAAATATTGAATAAGCGAAGCAATGGATTATAGTTGTACAAGCAAAGAGCTTTTTATGTAAATTTCAGAAATAATGGGAGAGCTTTTATCGGAGCATGCGTGCCCTTGTGGTGGCTCCAGCGCTGACTGCTTAGGATTCCTCTGTGGGAGAGGGAGGTGGTTTCCTATAGGAAGAGGGTTGGGTAATAAAGCCACAGAGATTTGCTGATACATTTGCTAGACACGACTGCTGGTCATTGAGGAAGCTGTTTTGTGGTTCATTAATAAGGTGTTTCCCAGCATGTCGCTGCTGCCTACAGCCATCTCTTCCACTGGAGTTGATGGTTTCCTGGTCTACGACAAGGGCAATTATCCCCTCCGTGCTAACACTGATCTCTGCATCACTTGACTCCAGTAATGAGCAGAAAAAATAAGGACTAGCTGGGAATCAATTTTTGCAAGGCATGGAATATCACTAATCTTTTGATTCTGAAATAGTGGTGCTGTGTAAGATTACCTGAGCATTCCCAGGAATAAGTGTCACTGCTGTTTGCAGAAATTAGTAGATGGAAGCTAAAGTATTCTCTTTGCATAGGAGTCACATTATCTTTTTTGTTTTATAAATAGTTTGTTATTTTATGATTATAAGCGCATGTATGAGCATCAGAGAATATTACCATGTAGAAAATAGTTGAAAGAAGAGAGAAACATCATTTACAATTCCACCATAATAAATAACACTACTATTGTTAGCATTCTGGCGGACTTCCTTCTAATCTTAGCATTTTTTAGTCTTGGAAGCTGAGATCATAATTAACATAATTTGTACCCTTTTTTTTCTCTTTCACTTAATGTTATACGAACACTTTCCTAAGTTACTAAAAGTGGAAAAAATCTTCTAAAGGATTTTTTACTTTAATGTTATAATTACTCTCAATGTTATTATAAAGCCTCATATGTATATACATACATATAATTAATAACTATATAATATTCCTTCCTGTTAATCAGTCATAACTGCCTGAGGTCACATACCTGGATATTCACAGACTAGAACTAGAAATATTTTCTTTCATTATTCTTACTAAAAACATAATCCAAGTTTATTTTCCTTCACATTCTTGGATGACAGATAATATGAAAAGTAGAATTGGAATTTTGAATAAACTTATTCACTCTTAAAGAAGTTTCACATCCTGTCTATTCAGTCATTTTTATCATGCTTCCCACAAGATCATTCTATTTTGAATATTTAGTTATTTATTTTGAGAGAGAGAGTGGGAGGGAGAAGGAGAGAGAGAATCCCAAACAGGCTCCAAGCTGTCAGTGCAGAGACCAACTTGGGGCTCCTTCCCCCCAAACTGTGAATCATGGCCTGACCCAAAATCAAGAGTCAAATGCTTAACATACTGAAGCACTCAGACACCCCAAGATCATTCTGTTTTAAAGGGTTGAAAAAAATACAGGGAAAGAACAGTGCCAGTAATACACTGTAATGGGATTTATTTTGCTGGTTAAAGAATACATCACCTTTGTGTCAGCACCAGATGGAATATAAGCAGACTTTTAGTGACAAGTGATATAATATTATGGCATCTGCTATAGGTCTGTGGGACTGGTTTATGTTGTGGTTTTAATTATAACGATTTGATCTATAGTTTGAGTATGAACATTGAGATTCTCCCCCGCCCCTGCCCCAACAAACTTTCCTTGTCATTTTTTATAGACAAAGAAATAAGAATGTGGAAGTATAGTCATTTGTCTGAGGTCACAGAGAGAGATGAGTACACAGCTGGAATGGGAGCCTTATACTTGACTGAAACCTTGGCTTTGTCCACAGGCCCAGCTAGAGGCATAAAGCTTTTCTCTTTCCCAGCAGTGACTTGGAGTACCAGCTTTCAGAGATTTATTTGACACTGAATCTAAGCTTTGTGATCAGTATTTAGCAGGAGAAGAAGGGGAGGAATTACTTATCCTTTGACATACATTAGCATGCAAATAAATCCTTTCTCTGCATTGTGGAAGGGTCTGAAATTGTCACATATACAATATATCTTTCATCAATGGCCCTGAATACAAATGCTACTTTGAGGAATCCACATTTAGAACCCTTCTCCAAACATTTACAGTACTTCTTTTTCTTAGGATTAGAACTTCTATCTACCGTCATTTTTTTTAACAAAAGGAGAATTATTAATTAGGTTATTCATTATTTACACCCCTCCAGTTGCCCCAAAATGTTTTCATATGGCCTGCACTGATACATATGTCTACAGTAAAGCTTTGGGTTTTAAATAGAAATTTTAACTACAAAAAGGGAATATCTGCATCTATTTAACAGACTTGGAGCAGTTACTATCTGCTGCTAAGGTTTCTACTAATGATGCAAGAAAAAAGTATCCTTATAGTTTCTGTTGGATTGTGGCAGCCACAACTGAATGGGGGTAATACAGGCAGAAAACACTGAGATAATTTTTACAACTCAGAAACAACCTTGTAAATAGTGACAAACCTATTTTACTCCAAAAAGGTATCTACAATTTAAGTTTAAAAAAACAAATGGGGGGAGCCTGGGTGGCTTAAGCATCCAACTCTTGGTTTTGGTTCAGGCCATGGGTTCGAGTCCCACGTCAGGCTCTGTGCTGGCAGGATGAAGCCTGCCTGGGATTCTTCCCCTCTCCCTCTGCCTTTACCCTACTTGTGCTCACGCTCTCTCTCAAAATAAATAAAATTAAAAAAAAATGAACCAAAGAGACAAACAATATCATTATAATCCTCATACATTCTATTCACATGAGTAAATGCTTGAGCTTTTCTTTTATTTCTGTTCTTTTTCCAGTCCAGGGTAAATCAGGAAGAATCACCTGAATTTCATTTGATTAGTGGAAACATAAGAGCATTTTAAACGTGATATATATTTTTTTCTGTATTACTATCTCAAATCAATTCATTCCAACTGATTTTATATACGGGGCATTATCACTGTCCAAAGACTATAGTTACTACTTTTTGAAGGCTACAGAAAGATCGGATGCTATCAGATGTTTATTGGCTGAGAAATAATCAGCTGATACTACTTACTGACTGATAATGCTGTACTCGGAAGGCAGTAAGATTTGAAAATGTTTGCCTAACGCACTAAACAGTGAAGAGGACCGAGCTTGGAAGTTATCTAAATTTCAAAACTCTTTATCAGTGGTAAGCTGACAGGGAATTTTTAAAATTATTATTGGTTTTATGTTTCTTTCTCTAGTTGTACATTTTTACTGATTTGCAAAAAGCTCTGCATAAGGGTATTACATGTTAAGGATATCAACCTTCTCTGATATTAAGCAAATAATTTTTCTAAATTCATTGCTTACTTATTTATAATTTCTGAACTTGAAACGGATATACCAGCAAATGTGATGCGGCGGTTCTCATTAGGGGTGACTTTTTACCCCAAGGGACATTTGGCAATATCTGGACACATTTTTGTTTGTCACAATTAGGGGGAGGGTGCTGTAGGCAGTTAGTGGTTATAGGACAGGAATGCCGCTAAACATCTTATAATGCACAGGATACCCCCACAACAAAGAGCTATTCAACTCTAAATGTCAATAATGCTGAAGTTGAGAAACCCTGGTTTAAGTAATTATCTTGGGCTATTGTTTTTTCTAGTTTCCCCTATTTACAAAAGACAACATGAAGATTTCCCCAGAATTTTCCAGGATTGTGGTATGTGTTTATTTCTTGATCCTTTAAGACTTACTTGCTAAGTAGCCATTAACTGATTAAGGAAAGCTGGATGAAATCATCATATTAAATTTTCTCTGATGAATTAAAGCCATCATTATTTTAGAGGCCTTGCAGAGAAAACTGATCAAAATGGAAGAGTGTCCTTCACATTAAATTCCCCAAACTAGTAATCCTTCCCTGTTGGCATACCCTTGACCTGAATAAAATTGGGTTCTTGATCTACAGGCAACCCTCCCCAGGCAAGGGGTCCACTCTGAATGGCAAGACTGTCATTTGCTTTCTGACTGACTTTAGTGTCAGAGACCTGATGGTGAATCTCTGTTCCTCCATGAACTAGCCCGTGACCTAAGGCAAATGACAGTATCTTTTGTTTCCATGCTCAATTTCATTAAAAAAAGTAACAACTTTATTGAGATATATTTGACATACAATAAACTGCACATACTTAATGTGTACAATTTGGTAAGTTTTGAATATGTGTACACTTATGAAACTTTCACCACAATCAAGATAATGAACATATGCAGCTCCTGAGAAGTTTCCTTTGCCCTTTGGAAATGCCCGCCTCTAGACCCTCCTGCCTTTTCCACCTTGTCCTCAGGCAACCACTGACTTGCTTTCTGTCTGTATACGTTCGTTTGCATTTTCTAAGCATTTTATATAACTGGAAGAGTCATGCAAAGTGTTTTCTTTTTTGGCCCTGTTTCTCTCACTCAGCATAGTTATTTTGAGATATATATATGTTGTTGAGTGTATCAATAGTTTCATTTTTACATTATTATTCTATCATATGGATAAACCACAATTTATCCATTCACTTCACCCAGTTATAAACCCCATAAGCTCTACAAAGTAGGGAAAGAAAAGGACTTTAAGGTACAATACCTTTTTGAAAGTATTTTTCTATAATAAGGTTTTATACTATTCTTTGTTTTTAAGTTTATTTATTAATTTTGAGAGAGAGAGAGAGAAAGAAAGAGAGAGAGAGCAAGCATGGGAGGGGCAGAGACAGAGAGGAAGAGAGAGAATCCCAAGCAGGCTCCACATTGTCAGCAGTGGATCCCAGCTTGGGGTTCAAACTCAGGAACCATGAGATCATGACCTGAGCTGAAATCGAGAGTCAGATGCTTAACTGACTAAACAACCCAGGTGCCCCAGTTTTACACTATTTTTTTTAATGTTTATTTATTTTTGAGAAACAGAGAGAGACAGACTTATGAGCTGGGAGGGGCAGAGAGAGCGAGGGAGACACAGAATCTGAAGCAGGCTCCAGGCTGTCAGCACAGAGCCCGACATGGGGCTCAAACTCACGAACTATGAGATCATGACCTGAGCCCAAGTAAGACACTTAACTGACTGAGCCACCCAGGAACCCCTATACTATTTCTTTATGCTTCCTTCTATAAGTATCTGAGAATGAATTTAAAATGTAAATTAAAGGGTCCATTGGACCCACATGGTAAATTGTAGTGATTATTTTTTTCTGGTACACTGAGGGAAAACCAAGGAAAACTCTCTAAAATTCTAATCTCTACTTACCAGAAACATTGCTGGAATAGAAGTACTTTCTTGAAATTTGAGATCTCGCTTTGAGTAGTCTTTTATTAAATAGAAATATTTTGGACAAACATTAAAAAGACTACCACTAGCACCACAAAAACAATAAAAATGGAGAGAATAATGACAACACTAACCGCCTAAGTCATCAGCTTTTTTTCTCACATCTTTTAAAGCAGTTGGTCTTCTCAGATTCTCAGCTCGAGGGAATGACATTCATTCCACTTGGAGAGTGGAATGCAGTGGGTAAGATAAAAATCACTTAGGAAACATAAAAGAGTTGGCCCGTGAAGTTGGGTAACCATCCAGCATAAAATTAGAATAATGAACCGCCCTTTCTACCTGGATGAAATATTTCTGATGTTTCAGATTTCAGCACTTGAGCACTCTTTTTGAGGACTTCCCTCTCTTCAACCGGTTGCAAGTGAAGCAGAAAAAATTTGCTTCTCTCAGTCTGTTTGATTTGGAAGATATTGATTGACAATTACCAGCTAGGAAACGGGAACAATCTCTTTAGATCTCACTAGTTCATCCTCCTTAAACTGACTTTAGGAGCTTCTTATCATGGTGCCCATGGTGTCACATCAAAGGATACGTGTCAAATTCCTAAAGTATGAAGCATTTCTAGTTATGAAAGGGTTTTTGAACAGAAGGAAATCTGTTATCATTGGAAGCTCTTCAGTCTGTGAGTTGTTCACTGGGAGTAAGCAGGACAGGGAAAGAATACGGAGTATAGGTAACTTTTCCCGCTGACCTTCCACACATTCCTGGACAGGTGTGAGTGTGCAACTCGGGCCTTTGTTATGGCATCTTCACTATCACTGTAACGGTTAAAAACTTGGCTGAAGAGCATGTTTTATAATTAAAACAAACAAACAAACAAACAAACAAACAAAAGCCAGGCAATTAACCTACCCATTGGTAGACCTAATTGATTTGATTCAGTCTAAGATAATCTCATGAAAGCTGATTACAATAAGAATTTAAATTCTACCATCTCTTATGAAAACTTCATACAAGCACCATTTTTAACAGACTCATTTCTCATCTTTTTTTAATTGGAAAATGAAAAATATTTTTCTAAGATTACTAAGAAACACCAAAGGACCCACTCTACTCCAGACTACTCACTGTTCTTTTCCTTAATTGCTTTTACATTACGTCCATGTCTTAAGCGTTTGCACTTAACACATGTTTGATGAACTCCACCAGGCTGAAGGTTGCTTGTCTGTTTCACATTCCTCAGCCTGTGTAGCATTTTTTTTCTGCTTCACATGCCTAAAGGGGCAAAGGTCAAAGCTCCTCTGCTGGAGATGAGGTCATCCTTGCTGATCCTCTGCAGCTGAGCACAATAAAACAGGGGCTCCCGTGGGACCGTCCTCTCCTTTTAGGAGCAGTGATGTCATCTTTGGTGAGACAGGATGAGACTTGCAACTAGTTTTACATTGAACTACATAAATTTTTCTTCTCACTTCCCTGCAACCTTTATTTACTTTACCAAAAAAAAAAACAAAAAAACAAAAAAAACACACACACAAAAAAACCCAAAAAATAGTTTGGTCATCCTTTCAAACTAAAAAAAAAGAAAAGGAAAAATAAAGGAAGCTGGTATTTTACAAGTAGTCATTTACATCTATTAGGTTGAGCCAGATGAAATTGCCTTTTTCTTCTATATTAACATGATTGAATAATGGCAGTCTCAAATGGCTCATTCTAATACCTCTAAAGCATCTACCTCCAAGAATAGTATATGTTCTTTCTATGTATTCCAGAGTCAGGCTGACTTTAGTTTGATATTCCAGCTCTACCATTAATAGCTGGGTGAACTTCAAACCTTTAGGGTAATTTTCTGAACCTTCTTTAGTCCATTTTCAAACATGAAGAAAGTAATATGTACCTCACAGGGTTATATTTAACATGCATAAAGTGCTTAGAATCACTTGCCTATAGAAGGCATTTCATCCATGGTGTTGGTAAAAAGAGCAGTAAGGCTGCTCATGTAGTAACACAGATCCCTTAGCCAAAGCCCTTAGGGTTTATTGTGTTTAAAAATCTATAACTTTTCAGATTTTAGAAAGTGCTTATACCACAGTGTGTGTAAATAATACACTCAGGACTAGCTATATACACTTGCCCCTTGAACAACATGGGGGACAGAGGGGACAGTACCCCTGGAAAGTCAAAAATCCACATACAACTTTGATTTCCCCAAAACTTAACTTCTAATAGCCTATTGTTAGCTGGAAGCCTTACTGATAACATAAACCATTGATTAACACATATTTTATCTATTATGTGTATTATATACTGTATTCTTACAACAAAGTAAGCTAAAGAAAAGATAGTGTTACTGAGAAAATCATAAGGGAGAAAAAATACACTTAAGTACTATATATATATATATATATATATATATACATACATATATATGTGTATATATGTATATATGTATATGTATTGGGTACATATGTATGTATTGAAAAATTTTTGCATATAAATGGACCTGTGCAATCAAACTCTAAAATGCAGAGTCCTATGCAAAACAAAAAACAGAAGAACTCTTGTTCAAAAATTACTAAAGACTTCAAGATAGTGACAGCAGAGCTTTAAGTCAAATGTAGGGTCTAATTGTGGGGCCCAGTGTGACTTCCCTGCTTACACAATATTTCCATATATACCTACAGGAAGGGTCTGAGACAGCAAGAAAACATGTTAATAGTCCTTTAGCGAAATGTAGGAATATTTACACCAAGTGCAAAAAAGACTGTAGATATCCTCATGTCAATTCAGATCAGATTTACTGTCAAATGAATTTATCATAAACTGCTTAAAGCCTTATGGTTTTCAGAGCTTTTTTGGATTTTGGATTTTTTGGATAAGAGATCATAGTGGATTTGTGTTGTATTTTCCAGGCCAGCTACACATCAGGCATTTATGTGATAGACCTAACAGCCGGTTAGACAACATTGAAGCCAAGGGGAATTGGGTTCAGATCCTGCTTTGACACATAATAGTTGTGACATTTAGGCAAGGCAAAATGGAGGCAGAACAAACTAGTGTGGTTTTCACTTCAGGGGAAGAAGCCTAGGCGAGAGGAGAGGAGGGATGGGAGGGAAACCAAAGCCTTTAATTATTGGCAGTGAATGGGTAGGGAGCTTCTAAAATCAACAACAAACCAAACTCCCCCTTCCCTCCAAACCCCTACAATTTGACTTCTACTTAGCTGGAGTCCTGCTTTCACTGATTCCTTTTCATCATGGTCATGCTGTCATGCTAATATATGTGTGTGTGTGTGTGTGTGTGTGTGTGTGTGTGTATTTTTCTTTTTTTACAAATATACTCAAGATACAGAATGTGCTCAGATAAAGTAACTGTGCCTCCTAAGCACCCACCCTAGCCCTGTCTTTGGCTAGAATTTGAGTCTATGGAATAATAATGGGTACCATTTACTGAAATGTACCATTTGGTGAAAAAAGAGCAGTTGAATCCATGGATAGGAGGGGCTTGGATTTGGGCTTTCTATTAGTATTTATGATTTATTTATCAGAGCTCTATATACATTCGATATCTTTTAATTACCCAATAGAACAATCCCTGAGGTAAGCAGTTTCAACGAAATAAGATTAAACATAAGTATCTATTTATATTTTCCTCGCAATACAGAAGGCAATCAGATTATTTTAATATGTATAATATGTATTAGGTGATTAACATGTAATCTTATCAGAGTAAAATAAGACTAGAATAAAATTAGACTAAGATAAATAGGCAGAAGTTTTAAAACTTTAAAAGAACAGAATTTTAGTGGAAAATTTAAAAAGATATGAACAGGGGCGCCTGGGTGGCTAGGTTGGTTGAGCATCTGACTTCAGCTCAGGTCATGATCTTGCGGTTTGTGAGTTCGAGCCCTGCACCCAGTTCTGTGCTGACAGCTCAGAGCCTGGAGCCTGCTTCGGATTCTGTGTCTCTCCCCCTCACTTCCCCTCCCATGCTCATGCTCTGTCTCTCTCTGTCTCTCAACAATAAATAAACATCAAAAAAATTAAAAAAAAAGACATGAATAAAAATAGATGCAGAGATATGCACCAGAAAAAATATACTGATTTTTAATATCCTTACAGAATAAGGAATAAGACAGTTGATGGGACTGTCCTAGAAGAACGCAAGACTATGCAATCATTTCAAGCATGTTGGATTGGAAAAATGAAGGGCAGGATCTATATTCCACTGATTTGCTTCCTAGAATATGAGGCTGCCTAAGAAAGCAAGCATGACCAACTCCAGTTATTTTTCACAAGCAGTGCATGCAATTGTGCTATCATTCAATAGGAGCTCAAAGTACAAAAGTATCTTATTATGGTCGGGAACACATCAAGAAATTTTCAGTTGAAACATCTGGATTGTTGACGTCAATGGAAATACTCAGAAATGAGTATGCTTACCTCAAATATCTAAATGCTAAGATGCGAAATGTTTGAGCATAACTCCCTCACTTTTAAGAAGCAGAAGTGAACCCAAATCATATGGTCTTTGAGATCAAGCAAGGGGTGGGTTTATTTGTTAATCTGCAGATGATGATTTGTGTGAGAGAAGTGTGGATGAATTGCAATTCTAACCCAGGAATATAAGCTCCAATAAGAAGCCTTGTAAATGGAATCAAAAATAAAAAATGGGCTTTAAAAATTACCTAATTGGCCTCATAAAAATAATAACATCTTATTACAAAATGCCTGTGATCCAGACCACGGGAGACTCTGCTACCAGATCCCAGTAGATTCATCTGTCCCTCCTCAGGCTGGAGAGGCTCAAGTTCAGCATTTCCTGTGATGGTCCCCTCTTGGCCTCAGGCGGCACCTGGTCACCTCATCTGACAGTTTTCTTTCATTTATCTTCAATTAGATTAGAGGTTTTCAAAAGCCACTAGGAGCCGAGACAGTAACACCAACCAACCAGCCAACCAGCCAACCAACCAACCAACCACATTTTAAAAAATTGCACAGGGGCTCAGTCAGTTAAGCATTCCACTCTTGATTTTGGCTCAGATCATGATCTCACAGTTTGTGGGTTGGAGCCCCGCACCCGGCTCTGCGCTGAAAGGTCTGAGCCTGCATGGAATTCTCTCTCCTCTCTCTCTCAAAAATAAATAAGTGAACATTTAAAAAAAACTCCCCAAAATACAAAGACTCTGCATTGTAAAGTTCCTTATAGCCTTGACTGCATCCCGTTCCATGTGGCTATGGCCTTTAGTAGGCACTCAGTAGCCACACTTTATTTGCTAAAGCGTTTTCTTCTGGGAACTGTGGGGATGCTGTGGCTTTCTTCAGTGTTCCGTACGAACCCTTTACGGGAGGCGCCTCATGCTTCACAATGTCTAGAGATGTGGAATCTCTAAATATGTTTTCATTTTTGTCACAGTCTTCTTTCCAGTGTCCTCAGTTGGTTTTGGTTTCACTCCTCAAAATCCTTCTCTCAATTTTGCCTGTTGCTTCTGCTCTACAAAATTAATCATAAGAAGAGCTACACTTACATAGCACTGACTCTGTGCCAGGCACTGTTCTGAGCACTTCACATACATTTATTCATGTGGCCCCATGACATCTCTCTGGGAGAGATATCATGATTATCATCTCCATCTTAAGTGAGGAAATTGAGTCAGAGAGAGGTTTAAACACCTGCTCAGGGTTGCATCATTAATAAGTAGCAGAACCCTGATGCAACCCAGACGTCTAACACCACACCTTGGCTCTTAACCACTCCTATAGCACGTGCCCCTAACTAGACTTTTCCTCTGCTGGTTATTTTTCTTTGTGCCTTTGGTCCAGGATCATTTTATCCCCTCAGGTTTAGAAAGTCTTCAGTTTTAAAAACAAACCAGAAAAAAAAATGCTAAAAGTATTTTGAAGCCTTTTTAACTGTTCCTGGTTGAGACATTTTTCTAGCTTCATCACCATATACATAAGTTTCTCAGAACTCCAAGACTTCCCTTATGTGCAATACAGGGATTTTAATAACCACATCACGTGTTGTTATGACACTCGACATTACAAAAGAACAATAGAGCTCACTCATCTGGATCGCTGTGATGGGACTTCTTCTTTGGCACTCTAGGCTCAGGAATCTTGATTTTAATGGTCAGTTAGGGTCCATCCAGTCTAAGAATCTAGTGACTCCTCGAGGGGGGTCTTGATTTTAGAACTTTAGGAATAAGAACATTTTTCTTTTTGAGAATCATTATATTTACATTCTGTATTTAATTATATATGGCTTCTTATTTGTATGTGCCACCTGTCAATTTATTGCCTCTCAGCTCCAAATTTACTCTCTAACATCTGCTCTGCATCTCTCCATCATAGGGAACATGATGTTTAACTTTCTCTGTAGAGGGCATGAGAAGGACTTAGCAGGAAGAAGGGGATCTCCTGTTTCCAGATTGTAAAACCAGTTAAGGTGTGAATGCAAGAGCAAAGGGTTGTGCTCTGCCCCAGCCAAGAACCCAGAATGTAAGACCCCTCTACATCCCCGCAGCTCCAGCCCAGCTTGGTGATCACTTTCCTGCCTCCTTCTTGACATAAATGCTGCACACTCACTGCTGGCCTCCTGGCCCCGCAGGTACTCCCTCCCTGGCCACTAGATGAGGCTCACTTGTACTCACCTACACCTGGAGGGCTGTCTGCACGTCTGTGTGCCAGCCACGGACTACGGCAAGCCTGTGCCCCTGAAGGTTGCCACCTTGCTTGCCCAGTGGCTGCAGCCCAGATCTGGACCAGGCAAATCAGCAAGCTTCTCTGTTATCTTGTGGGCTGTAACCTCACTTTCTCCAGTAAGGTCTGAACTTGGTCTTGCCGGGGAGGTCCCCTTCTAAATTTGGCCTTCCTCAGGTTAGTTCTCCCCATCTCTCGACTCTGAAGATGGCTGGATAATGTGACACTTCGTCATCTCTCTCCACCTGAGCGTGCTCTCAGTGTTCTGCTGGAGAGACTCTACTTTCTCTCCCCACGGCAACAGTGACCTCCATTTGCAGTTGATTATGGGAGGGGCTTTGAAAGCTGGTTTGACAGGGAGTTTTTCAGGCCTAGGGCCTCACAGGAAAATGGACCCTCATATTCATTCAGCACCATGACACTTCCTATGTAATTCCCCTGCAGGATACAGCTTCCCTTTATGAAATCAGTTTCTTAATCTTTTGCAGTGTTAGAAATGGTGGAATAGAAAGTCATAGTTATGCTGATATTAAGTGATGAACAGCCATTTTAAGATCCATAGTTCCAGAAGGACAAATTATGAATGCCTATCTATTAGCGATTGCTATTGAGTGAGAGTGGCTTATAGTCTCCATAGGGAGGAGCTGCTGTGGAACCATGGAGTTTCCAGAATAAGCTTTGGATTGGAGCATTTGAGGAGGGAGTGCTTTGTGAATATGTAAGGAAAGCTTCTCTTTCCTTTGCTCCTGGAGTTGTTCTGTAACTCAGCCTCAACTGTTTCCTAATGCCGGATAGCTCCCAGATGACTCTTCTCTGGTCTCAGCCTCCCACATTCTTATTCCTGCTTTCACAAAAACAGTTATGCTGTAGGCATAGGCTAGCAAACTCCCCGTTGTTAAACATTTTATAAATGAGAAAAACAAGGAAGAAACATTCATCTCTTGCTTACACCATAGAAGAATTACATGGGGAAAAAAAAGGTCACAAAGAAATTGTGTTTTTTCCTAGGACAGTATTTCCCTCTGCTGGTGAAAGCCTGCAACTCTCCCCCACTGCAGCCCCCCCCCCCCCTTATGCTGCTTTAAAAAGAAGTAATCAACAAGGATTGTTGTTTCTGTATTCTAGGGAAACATTTGGTGTTTTCTTGCACATAATATGTTGTTTCTAGAGCCTGACAAAACCTCCAAGGAAATCATGTGTTACCTCTTTTTTTGTTTTCTCACATATTCAATTCTGAAATTGTCTTCCCCAAACAATGCCCTAGTGTCTAGGGAGAGACTGCATTTATTTACCAAATGAGCATTTCTCTCCTAGCATGTGGTTTATTTTCCACAGAGTCCAACTAATTATAATTTAGAAGAAAGCTCTTTCAATGTTTACCCCTGGAGACTTTCCTCTTAGTGCCCCTAGAGAATTAACAGAGTTGAGGAATGATAAGTATCTTGTATCAAATTCAGTTGACTTCATAAGATCCTTGTGACCTAAACTTGAGGCCATCCTACTGATTTCTGTGTTTTGAGGAAAGTTAAGTCAGTCAGTCCTGAAGGAAGTGGGATGATCTAGTGACTCACTGGGAAAGCCCAGAGAAGATGCCTTATTTGACTCAGATGATAACTGAGCCCTATTACATCTACACATGTGAACACAAGTGTGATTTTTGCATTGATATTTAACAGAAGGATGAAGTAGGAAAGAATTAGAAGTACAGGGGGAGAAAAAAGAAACTGACATTTGGATTAGACTCATCTCAACATTCATCTTGACATTTTGATGAGGGCAATGCAGTAAATAATTAAAACAATGGGTTGATGGGGGTGGGGGGGAGGGGAAGGTGGGTGATGGGCATTGAGGAGGGCACCTGTTGGGATGAGCACTGGGTATTTGTATGGAAACCAATCTGACAATAAATTTCATATTAAAAAATAATTAAAACAATGTATTTACAGGCAGTTTTTAGAGTTTTATCTGAATACTGTTGCCATCCCAGTGGGATTGCACCATGTTTTATGCGCATAAATGTTTAAATGCATCCTTACAGTACACTAATAATCATTCCAAACCCAAGTCCCAATCAATTTTGAAAGCATGGCATCCCCTTTCCACTCCTTTATTTTTTCTCCTTCTCTTGTTTTGAACTGAATATTCACTTACTCCTAAATCTAATACTATTTTGGAGAGCATTAACAGACAACTTTCAAAAAAAGGTTAAAATTATGATTTTTATAGCAATAAAAATGAATAGGTATTAACGATTTTATTCTACAATTTTACTCTCATTAACCAATGAGGCTGCCAGGCAAATATTCTAACTGGTTCAAAGAGAATCTGAGCAGACACATTTATAAGTCAGGAATAGTGAAGTGAATGTGCAAATGGAGGCAAAATTGTTTTTTCCCACCAGGGAAAGGGAAATCAAACCTCTCCTGCACAGGACAAAATTTGCAGGACAATGGACAAGAATTATTTTGCACTGTTACTGGTTATCTTCAATTCACAGAGTTTCAAAAGAGCTCAAGGACAATAAAAGACTAGAAGCAGATAATCCTGAAGAGTGTTCTCTAGAGCCCAGAAAATGCAGACTTTTCCAGCGAAACACAATTTCTTTTCCTACAAGAGAAAATAATTTCCTGCTTGAAGCTCTTTCCTCTGTCTGTTTCCTAGGGAAACAAACAGACCCAAGGCTCACTGTGCAACCTCTGGGTTTCCATTGCTATTTCTTGCTATTTCTCTGACACAATATATAGTGAAGCTAGGTAAGAATTTGCCTTGTACACATGTGAGATGGTTTATAGTTAGAGGTTTTTTCCCCCTCCCAGTGAAATTTTATTTAGGTATATGAAATATCCAATTTTCTCTTGTTCCTTAACATTTATCTATTCATTTAGTAAATATTTACCAATTACCTACTTATCCTGTGTCAGGCTTAAGAAAACAGAAGTAGATCATGATGTGGAAATGTTAGAGTTTGGAGTGAATGGTCAAGAAAGAATTCTTGAAATATCTTTGGTGCAAATAGGTGGTTTTATTAAAGCACGGGACAGGACCTATGGGCAGAAAGACTTGCACTGGGATTGTGAGGAGCAATACATTATATACATTTAAGTTGGGAGGGGCTAAGGACACCAGAAGTCTAAGGAATCTTGGAAGCAAGGTTTTAAGGACCTTAAGGGGGCTAGCTATTGTTAGGGAAAGGTCATTTATTACTGTCTAGTAAAACCTTAGTTATGAGACCCTTCAGATGTATATCATATGCTAGGAGTATGATTGCTAACATGTATCTTGGGGTATAGAGATAAAGGAAGGTTCCAAAGGAATTTTTATATGTTAAAGGAGACTTATAGGATTCTGGAGGTCAGGATAATGTTAAACTAAGATTGCCTTTTGACTTACCCAAGTGTCAACATCAAGGCAGTTGAGTTCCTAGAGGAAGGTCACTCTGCCTGTCTCAAGGATGAGTCAATGGGCCATAAATTGTTGTTTTTTTAAAATGTTTTTTTTTAATTTAATGTTTTATTTATTTTTGAGAGACAGAGAGAGAGAGAGAGTGTGAGCAGGGGAGGGGCAGAGAGAGAGGGAGACACAGAATCAGAAGCAGGCTCCAGGCTCTGAGCTGTCAGCACACAGCCCGATGTGGGGCTTGAACCCACAAACCATGAGATCATGACCTGAATTGAGGTTGGGTGCTTAACCCACTCAGCCACCCAAGTGCCCTTGGGCCATAAATTGTAAGGAAATTTAATTTTTTTCTTTTGCCTTTGTTTCCTACATCAAATCAGATAAGGTCTCTGTTTTTCAAGGAATCTGAATATGACAGATATAAATTTTATTCAAGAAACTCAGAGGTATAAGAAATATCAACATTCTTTATTGTCTTTAAATCAAAGGTATTCTGAATCTGAGACCCAGAAACCTGCTTGGCAGCTAATTTAATCACAGTCATTATCCAGCTTCCTTGGGGTCATATGAAGGTCCCAAGGATTACAAAAAAGCAAAATATTTGTGGAGCTTGTTTGTGGTCTTTGGTCCAATGGGGCAAAATTGTGCAAGACTGTAATTTAGTAGACATTCTAGCTAGCTCATCCATGGTGGTTGTCTCTGCTTTTGGTTGTCTTTAACTAGGTTATTTATAACTTCCTAGAGATAGAAGTTAACTTGTAGAACACTAATAATAAAGCAAATATTTCTTGTGCAGAGCTACGTAAATAATTCCTGTTTGTGACAAGGCAAATTAATTTTGTCAGGAAATATAAATCTCTGGAAGTCAAATTTCCATTTGAACTGGTTATTATATATGTTACTGGTTCTCCCATTAAGTATTGAGCTAAATAAAATTCTTTATGTGTTCATTTTATATTTGTATGACAGTCAAGATTTTATCCTCTTTTAAAATGTATCCTGTTGCAGTTCCATTAATAGGATCCCACCGAAGCTCATAGGTCACTTGAAGTGGCTTCCCTGCCTCAGTAGGGATGATATTCCTTGCCAGGGTCTGTAGTTTCAAGGTTTTGCAGTACTCAACTCTCAACTCTAGGGGGTGCCATTCACATGGACCAGGAGTAAAATTTTTCAGATCGACTCAGCTGTACCATCTTTTTTTGACAGACAGCAGCTGTAGGCATTACATGAATAAATAGACGTGGCTGTGCTCCAAGAAAAACTATTTACCAAAACAGGTACTGGCTCATAAACTGAATTTTGCCGGCGTCTGACATGAAGCCCAGTAGATTGCTGGCAACCCCCCTTGGAAAGCCCTCAGACAATGAGAAGTAGGGGTTCATCATTTATTTCTTTTTCTCTGTTCCCCTACTTACCAGTCAAAAGGCAATTGTTGTTTTTTTTTTTCTTGTTATCCTCTAGCATAATTTTCTCAAAAAATCTAGTCTTTTAAAAATGAAAGGAGAGGAGCACCTGGGCAGCTTAGTCAGTTAAGCGTCCAACTCTTGATTTTGGCTCAGTTCATGATCTTGATGAGGGAGACTAAGGCAAGCTGAAGGCAAAGCACAAGCTAGCACACCCCACCTCCCAAAAAGGCGGGATAAATGTGATATTCCTCAGGCAGTCCTGGCTCCCTAAGAACAAAGGAAAGGACAGAAACAAATGGCTGACTGATAGAGATCACAGTCGTGTAGGTCAGGAGTCTCCTTCAGTTTATGACTAACTTTGTAAACCGCAAGAAAAAGGCAATCTTATCCATGCCTAATCTCCAGAAACATTTAGACTCCGTTTCCTGGAACCCTAATATCACCCTCATCAAGATGTAAGGGGGTTTAAGTGCTTGCCATGGTGATATGGCACGCACATTATCCTGACCCCTCCCCTCCTCCCCAGGATCCTGTGAATCTCCTTAAACGCATAAAAATTCCTTTGCAAACCTCCTTTATCTTTAACCCCCAAGTATGTGTTGGCAATTATACTTCAAGCATATGGCCCACTGATATACATCTAAAGGGTCTCATGACTGAGGTTTTACTAAACAGTAATAAATGACTTTTTCCTAACAACAGCCTGTTTTTCCTAACAACAGCCAGCCCCTCAAGGTCCTGGAAACCTTGCTTCCAAAATTCCTTAGAGACTTACACTATCCCTAACCTCACCCAACCTGAAGGTACATAATCAGTAACTCCTCACAACCCCAGTGCAGCTCTTTCTCCCTATGGGTCCTGTTCCCATACTTTAATAAAATCACCTTTTTGCACCAAAAACGTCTTCAAGAATTCTTTCTTGGCCATCGGCTCTGAACAGTCACCATCACCCCCAAACCCCATCAATCTCACAGTTCGTGAGATGGAGCCCCGAGGGCCTGTGTCGGGCACTATGCTGAGCATGAAGCCAGCTTGGGATTCTCTCTCTCCCCCCACTCTGTTCCTCCCCTGCTCATGGACATTCTCTTTCTCTCTCAAAATAAATAAATAAACATTTTTTTTTTTAATGAGAGAAATTGTTAAGAAGTTGTTCTTTGGTCTCATGATGGAATCAGAAGACTGGCTACCTTGAGGGAAGAGGAGAGGAGAAACATAAGATCAGAGTATAAACTGATATCTCAGTAAGTTATCTTGTCACAAAGATAAGTCCTATAATTTTTCTATCATCACTTCTGAAAATTTTCTTACTTTTATGAAAGGCTCTATGGTTTTTGAAAGCACTTTTCCACATGCACAGAGGCACGAAGACAAAGCAGCAAGAGCTAAGCCAGTGGTGTTCTAGTCAATGTTTAACAACTGGCTAGGTCAGCGAAGGCCAGATGGTTCGTCTGGTGCCTCTGGGGTGATTGCTCAGGACGAAACCAGCTACTGTATGTAGAATCTGACTACCCTGAGTCCACCTTGCTAGGACACATGTTGGTACTTTGGTAGATGGCCACCATCAGCGGCTAGCAATGAGAGTGAGTGGTCTTGGACGCTCACTGGTCTTGGTCCAGGCCAGGTACCCCTTTAGACAACTGTGGCATCAGCGGATGTCTGAATGCAACTATCTGAAGAACCCAAAGTGAGAACTACCTGGCCGAGCCACACATGAATCCCTGACCCACTTAATTGCGAGCAAAATGAAATGGTTGTTATTTTATACCACCGTGGTTTAGATTTGATTGTTATATGGGAATAGGAATTGTAACAGAGAGACAATAACAGTGTTCGAAGGGTCAGCATGAAACTGTCCCCCACAGGGTTAATGAGCTCAATTCCAGCAGGAAATTTAAAGCTTTTTGTTCTCTAACGATTTCTCCCGAATCAGCTATTGTTTCTTTCCAGACCCCACTAATGAATGTGCTAGCTGTCTCTGTAGAAGCCTGGACTCCAGGTCAACTGATATGGTTCCAGCCTGTGAACAAGCAAGACCCTGCATTCCTCAGCCTGAATTGTCTTACACCGCAGAATAGCCTTAGACTACCTACTGTCAGACCGAGTATTAGCCAGCCTAAGCTAGCCTAAACCAGCTTGAGCTCAGCCACCAAGTCAATGCCTACACAGATGAGCCAAGAAGTGTCAGACAGTTACCTCTGCTTCATTATAATGTTAAAGTCCCAGGAGGAGCACAAGCTTCGTTAACATAACATATGATGCATGTATAGGCGTGTTTTCTAGGTACAGCTGTGCAACCATATGCCTTCCTTTACGTGTGATGACAAAGCTCCCCTTTTTGAATATTCATCCTAAACCCTAAATAAAAAGGACCCACTCACCCCTGCTGGGGGATGGGGTGGAGGGTGGGTCACAGCTTTGGAAATTATTCCCTGTGATCTCCTTACTTGCTGCAATGACAACTCCACCTGGTGTGTAGTCTCTATCAGTAACTCACCAAGGAACAGACTCATGTTAGTCCAGTTACAATCGTTACAATCTTATAAGAATGAAGGAGAGAGAGGAGTCAATGAAGTTTCTAGAAGATTGAATCTTCTGAAAATAAGATTGAGGAACAGGAAGAAGAGAAGATGGTGCAGACAATCTTGACTACATCGAATTTCAGATGTGTCTTAGTTCAGCCCACTATAACAGAGCACCACAGACTGGGTGACTTAAACAAGAGAAAACTGTTTCTCATAGTTCTGGAGGCTGGGAAATCTAAGATCCAGTCACCAGCAGATCCTCTGTCTGGTTAGGGCCTGCTTCCTGGTGTGCAGATGGCCATTGTTAAAGAACAAAATTCAACTAAGTAAATTTGAAGATCAAATTGACTTTACTCAATGCTTCATGAATGGGACAGTGTCCCATTTAGTAAACAGAGGGGAGTTCCAAGTAGATGCATAAAATGAATGGCTTTTATAGGCAGAGGGAGAAGAAAAAGGGAATTTCCAACAAGGAGTAAATCGTCTCAGGCAAGATCACCCTCCTTTGGGGGAAGGTGGGGGAATCTATCAGAGAGTTTATCTCACTAGTGCCTATCAGGTAATTCCAGGTTGTCTGGTTAAAAGGTCATATTCCTAGGAGAGGCTGAAACTACAATTAGATTAGATACTAAGTCTTGGTTCACTGATGAGTGGCTCAGCACAAGTGACTGCATTTGGGTCTGTTGCTTCTTTCTTAGCCCCATTTTTTTCTCATCGTATCCTCTCGAGTTACAATTTTTTCTCATTGTTACCTCAGGAGAGTTGTTCTTGTGTCTCTTCTTGTAAGAGCACTGTGATATGACTGATAACAAGAATTATATATTTGGTCTTCATCACCATTCCTGGCAAAGAGGGCCTAAACGCCTTGTAATTTTTTAAGTTGGAGAGCAATGGAGTTATCTTTTGTTATTCAAAACAACTTCTTTCAACCACTCCTGAGTTTTTGTTAATGAGGTGACTTTTGGAAAGCCCCTAAATGTGAGGGCTGGTTCCCCAGGGACCAGTTATGTGATTAGAGGGTGCAAGCTTTCAGCCTCATTCCCCTACGTCCAGGGAGGGTAGAGGGGCTGGAGACTGAATTAATCCTCAAGGCCAGTGATTTAACTGATTATGTCTACATAATGAAGCCTCCCTAAAAATTCCTAATGTAAAGAATTCAGAGAGCTTCCTGGTTGGTGAACACATGGAGGTGCTGGATGGTTCCAGAGAGGGTATGGAAGCTTCACTCCCCTTCCTACATAGCTTACTTTATTCAACTCTTCCATTTGGCTATTCCTAAGCTATATCCTTTTATAATAAACTGAAAATCTAGTAAATAAAATGTTCTCTGAGTTCTGTGAGTCATTCTACTAAATTAATTGAATCTGAAGAGAGGGTCATGGGAACCTTTAATTTTGTAGCTGGTTTGTCAGAAGCACAGATTTATGAAGGGCATCAGAAGTAAGGACAGTCTTATAGGACTGAGCCTTTAGGCTGTGGGATGTGATGCTATCTCCAGGTAGAGTGTCAGAGTTTAATTAAATTGTAGTGATGAAGGAGCATAAGGCAAGCTGAGGGCAGAGTACAAGTGAGCACACGCCCTCTCCCCAGGTGGGATATGTGTGATTTTCCTTAGGCACTCCTGGCTGCTCAAGAACAAAGAAAAGCAAAGAAAACAAATGGTTAACTGATAGAGATCACAGTCATGCAGAATATGGGTCTCCATCAGTTTACAAATATCTTTAGTAAATTATAAGAAAAAGGCAACCTTATCAATAGCCTAATCTCCAGAAACTTAAAGACTCAGTTTCCTGGAGCTCCTAATATCTCCCTCCCCTCCATAGTGATGTGAGAACAAAGGCAAGAAGGAAATGGTAGGCAAAATTAAATTTCCTTATGACCTGCAGCACTTTGACAAATATTTGAGGCAAATGCAGAGTAGAACATTTCTCCAGGAATCCCCTACTGTCATAATGTTAATGCTTTGCTAGAGGGAAAAACAACTTTAGCTTGACATAGCTAGGCCTCCAGTATCCTGTGAGTCTTCTTTAGCATATGAAAATCTCATTGGAAACTTCCCCTTTGGCTTCACCTTCCCCAACTCCATAGTAGATAACCAGTCATTCTTCACAACCCCAGGGTAGCTCTTCCTGACCATGCGTCCTGTCTGTGAGAAGTGAGATGATTCATTTTCAGAAATACCAAATAAAAGCTGTACTGTATAATTAACAAAAGGTGTACAACCTATTGGAAATATGTACGAACCACCCCCCACAACGGAGTACCAAACCCTTAGACACTTCACTTCCTGGTTCTTTTTCCCCTCTCCATTTCATGGGTTTGTTTATCATGGGCTTTGCAATGAGCATGCACCAAAGAACTGAAGTCTCTGGGTCACCTCAAGGAATGTACATTTGCTCCAATCAGACTACTTTTTCCCTTACATGGGCATAGGTGACTTCCGGGTAAGGCTGTAACCTCTGTAGTACTCAGCCAATGAGGAATCAGGGAAGGGACTTGCATGCTAGGAGATAAATTGCTTGCTATGACTAGAAGGAGTGTGCCTGTCCATCAGACACCCCCTTTTGAAAGAACCTTGATTGAAGCCTCCCTTCACTGTGCTCTGAGTCTCCATGTCCCTCCTTTGATTAGATCAGTGGGTTTATTTCTCACACTGTCCCCATGCTTTAATAAAAGCACCATTTTGCACCAAAGATGTCTTCAAGATTTCTCTCTTGGCCATTAGCTCTGAACCCCCACCACTCCAAAATGACCACTGGGTCATCAGTAGGACACCCAGTTGATGTCCACCAGACAACTGAAGAATTGCTTGGTATAGGAAAAGACCCACACATGTGGTCTTGGAGTGTTCAGTGTGATTAGCAGAGAAAAAAGAAACATTTTAACATCTGAATCACAGGGAAACAGAAATATTCGATCTATAACAGGATATTTCAAAAATAGTGTATATGTTCACAAAAGGATTTGTACAAGAATATTCATAGTGCTTTAAAATCAGGTTATTCCCAAACTAGAAATAACCCAAATGCTCATTAACAGGAAAATGTCTGAATATTCATGTTATTAAAAGAGATAAATTTCTTTAATTTGAACAATATTGATGTAATATCCTTTTCTTGTTTAATGTTAATCTTCTTCTTTAGAAAATAGAATACAATGAGGTGCCTGGTTGGCTCAGTTGATTAAGTGTCCGACTTTGGCTCAGGTCATGATCTCATGTTTCATGGGTTTGAGCCCTGCGTCAGGCTCTACATTGACAATGTGGAGCCTGCTTGGGATTCTCTCTCTCCCCCTTCCTTTAGTGCTAAGTAACTAAATAAATAAGTTTACACAACTAAATAAATAAACTTAAAAAAAAGAGAATACATGAATAAAAAATAAAACAGTTCAGAGTTAACAGGTTTTAAAAAAGAATTAACAGTCACAATATATTGGTATTAAGCTGACTTTCAAAAAGAAGAGATTGTCCCTGAGGAACACAGAACTTGGAAGATAAGAAAATGACTTGTAATAGATAGGGGCACCCGGGTGGCTTAGTTGGTTGAGCGTCCAACTCTTGATTTTGGCTCAGGTCATGATCCCAGTGTCCTGGGATTGAGCCTCACATCGAGCCCCATGTCAAGCCCCATGTCAAGCCCTACATCAGGCTCCATGCTGAACGTGGAGTTTACTTAAGATTCTCTCTCTCCCCCTGCCCCTCTCCTCTGCTCATGTTCCCTCTCTCTAAATAGAAAAATAAAAAACCAAAAAAAAAAAGAAAAAGAAAAAAAAATGACCTGCAAGAGGTAATCTTTCACTTTAAATGAGTGGATTGTTGATTGACACAGTATGGACCAGTTTTCATTCTACAACTTTTGATTATTTGAATGTAGATTTTGACCTATTGTTTCATTTGAGCTATAGCTACTCTAATCACATGTAGTCATTACAAAATTACTACATTTCACAAAATTTACCTCTTCTAAAAATGTCAACAATGAAGGCATTTTCTTTTATTGAAGAAGACACATACATGATGAAAAATTTCTAATACTTCAAAAGTGTATATGATAAAGTCAGTTACCCTCCCACTTCAGACCCTTTTCCTCCTTTGTTAGAGGCAACCATAGTGAAGAGTTTCTTGCAGACATTTATAAAAAAATTCTATGCTTATGCAAGCATACATAGGTGTGTATATACACATATATCCAATTTTTTCCCTGATACGTTCTTTATGTTAATGTATCTGAGAGACTGCTCCTTTGGATCTACTCTGGTCTTTTTATGGTGGCATAGCTTTCTAACATATGAATGTGCCAATATGTATATCTCATATATATGGTGCTATACATATATGATGATATGTTATATTTAACATGTTTCTTACTAGTGAACATTTAGGTTACTGTCAAATATAAAAAAATTACAAGTGCAATTATCATGGTGTGTATATATATTTCATACATGTAAACATATATCTATCTATATATAAGTGTAGGTATATGAGAGTTTATAGCATAAAATGAAAGTGGAAGGGATAGACAAAGGGCTTATGAATTTTAGGTTTTATTTTATTTAAAAAAATTTTTTTTTCAACGTTTATTTATTTTTGGGACAGAGAGAGACAGAGCATGAACGGGGGAGGGGCAGAGAGAGAGGGAGACACAGAATCTGAAACAGGCTCCAGGCTCTGAGCCATCAGCCCAGAGCCTGACGCGGGGCTCGAACTCTCGGACCGGGAGATCGTGACCTGGCTGAAGTCGGACGCTTAACCGACTGCGCCACCCAGGCACCCCATGAATTTTAGGTTTTAAAAGATAATAGCAAATTGCCCCCCAAGGAGATTATCCCAGTTGTGCTCCCACTGCTTATTTTCTCCCATCTTTATCAATGGTGTCATCGTTGAATAATATTTTTTTGCATTATAATTTGTGAAAAATCATATCATTGCTTTACTTTGCCTTTTCTTAATTATTAGTTAGGCTTATATGTTTTTACTGTATTTTTGGCCAGTTATGTGTCCTTTTCCTTGACCAATTTTCTTGTTTTTAATAGAGTTTCAAGGCTTTTTATATATTAGAAACTATTAATTATGATGCATTCAGTTGTAAATGAGCATATTATCTAATAGAGGAGTGTGGGCCAATGGAAAACACATTCTTGCTGTCTCCTCCCCTGCCCCACATAGTGACCAATGAATAAAGCAGGGTGACCATAAAGTCAGAACTCTTTTCTCAGTAATTCTGAAAGGATCAGGACTTCTGTTTTTCTGAAATGAGCCTATGTTGGAATACAATTATTATAAACATGGCCAGTGGCATGAATAATAATTCAATGGCATATATCTCCCTTAAAGGACAGTGGAACAATGATACAAAGCATTCTTAGATTTACAGTAAAACATTAGACCTGGCTTCTAAAGTAGTGAATTAGCTGAGCTCTGTGGCATAACACTAATTAATCCTAATCTTAGGTTTTTGCCTCTATCGGTACAGTTCTAAAATAGATGAGCAGAGATGGAATGCTTAAACATTTGGTAGGGAGTGCTTGGAGTTTAAAATCAAACGGTGTATTTGTTCCTGTTACAACATTTGCTCCTTCGTGATGGAAGAGCTATTTTCCCAGGTTGGGGTCACCGTTCCCAGGTCCGCATAGCACCCTAGAGGCCGAAGATTTCATTTTCTCTTAACAGGGGTGTTAAAAATGGGGTTTGGTGTTCTTTGCTCATATATGGACAAAGGGCTAAGAAGCTGAGTGCTAGCAATCCTTACAGAAGTCAGCAAGTATGCATGTGCCGCCCAAGGAACACAGAGAGGTTATGAGTTGAATTCTCTTCTCCTCACAAGTAGCCAATGCCCAGCCAGCTTTGCAGTTCAGCCAGGAAAGACATTTCTTCTGTGTGACTGCAGCTGTCATTTCTGCACTGACCTCCAGGTGGCCCGGTTTCCTGCAAACCTTCTGTGTTGTACGGAGAATGACCACAGACCTCCGGTGATGCTCTCAGACTCCAGGTGTTGCCTTTTATCTCCTCCCTTCAGACTTAGCAGAAATTATAATTTAGAGGCCACTTGCTACATGAGTTCAGAGACTGAAATGTCCACCGGTAAGTGAGTCAGAGGCTTTTGGGTGCCAGATCCTTATAATCTGCTATCTGATGGAGGCTTTATGCCTGACAGAAGCCTGATGTTTTAAAAGATATGGGGTTAGTTTCCAGATAAAATCATCTGCTGATCTTCATGCTGCTATTATTACCCAAATACTGAAGAGGTGGAGAGTGGTCTATTTAAAAAGAAATGTACAGGATATTGAAACATATAAATGATCAGCAAATAGATTGAATGAGATGATGGATCAGAGAGATGGTGGGTCTTACAACAGGAAGAGGTGATTGGTACACCAAGAAGAGTCATCCATGCTATGTACTGAGTACAGGTTACCTGTTGACCCAGAGAGACACCTGAGATTTTTGCTGCATTTCTAAAAACTCAAGTAGGGGTAGCACCTCTAGGAATAAGTTTAGGCTATGTATCTTCAGCAGGAATGTCACAGAAATGAAGCAGTCCTCTTTGTTGTTTTTTTCAGAGTTTTCTTTGGTTTTTGTTTCTGTCAGTTCTTGTTGCAATTATGTTTAAAAATGATGAGTGAATAAATTACCAAAACATTCTTTTTTAAAAAAATAATTTATTCAAGTTAGCTAACATACAGTGGATACAGTGTAGTCTCGTCCTTGGGAATAGATTCCTGTGATTCATCACTTACATACAACACCCAGTGCTCATCCTAACAAGTGCTCTCCTCAATGCCCATCCCTCATTTTCCCCACCCCCATCAACCCTCAGTTTGTTCTCTGTATTTAAGAATCTCTTTTGGTTTGCCTCCCTCTTTGTAATTTATTTTCCCTTCCCTTGCCCGATGGTCTTCTGTTAAATTTCTCAATTTCCACATATGAGGGAAAACATATATCTGTCTTTTTATGACTGACTTATTTCACTTAGCATAATACCCTCCAGTTCCATCTATGTTGTTGCAAATGGCAAGGTTTCATTCTTTTTCATTGCTGAGTAGTATTCCATTGTGTGTGTGTGTATAATATATATATATATTATATATATCATATATATATAATATATATACACACATATATATATATATGTGTATATATATTATATATATATATATATACACACACACAATGTTCCATAATTTGGCTATTATTGATAGCACTGCTATAAACATTGGGGTACATGTGCCCCTACGAATCAGCAGAAACAGTCTTCTTATAAACCTGATTATGTTGCATACTATTTTAACTTACTGTATTACTAATGATATTTACTTTGATCACTTGATTAAAGCTGTATCTACCATGCTTCTCCATTGTAACATTATACTCTTCCCCTTTGTAATTAGAAGGTATTTTGTGGGAAGATATTTTAAATCTATATAAATAGCTCTTTCCTTATTAATTTCAACTTAGCCATGTATTTATTTATATCTTATTGAGTTTAATAGGCAATAATCTGCTATCATCAATATATATTTGGATACTCAACTTCCCCCAGAGCTGGCCAGAGGGGGTCCCTTTCGGCTTTCTTTTTTGTCATTTTGACATGGCCCATTTTTCTTTGAGTACTTCCCAAGTTTCTACCATAGTAAGATATTCTAGGTTCATTTTGTATTTTCTCTTCCCCAATTTGAAATCAGCTATTACACTAAGGTGACTTTTAACGGAGAATTTTATTTAAACCCCATGATCTGGGTACTAAGTGTTCTTATTGATTTGGGGTGTTGCCATTCACAGTTCCTTTCAGTGGTCACATACAAATATATATGACTTTGCATTTACTTCTCTATATTTTCAAAATCAATTTTATTGAAATTTATTCACATACAGTAAAATATAACCATTTTAAGTATACAGTTAAATGAGTTTTGACAAATATTCACAATGTTGTAACCCGCCGCCCCCCACACCCCCAATCAAGATATGGTACATTTCTATCACCCAGAAAGCTCCACCGTGCTCCTTTGCAGTCACTCCTCCTAAACCCACCACAGGCAGACACAAATTTGGTTTCTATCACTGTAAGTTGGTTTTATCTGTTCTAAAATTAGTTTATAACAGAATGATATGGTATATACCTTTCTTGTGTCTGACTTTCTTCACTCAGCACAGTGTCAATCCTGTTATTCATGTTATTGCAGGTATCAGTAGTCTGTGCCTTTTAAAAAAATTTTTTTTAAACGTTTATTTATTTTCAAGGCAGAGAGAGACAGAGCATGAACGGGGGAAGGTCAGAGAGAGAGGGAGACACAGTATCTGAAACAGGCTCCAGGCTCTGAGCGGTCAGCCCAGAGCCCAATGCAGGGCTCGAACCCACGGACTGTGAGATCATGACCTGAGCCGAAGTCGGACGCTCAACCGACTGAGCCACCCAGGCGCCCCAGTAATCTGTGCCTTCTTATTGTTGAGTAGTATTTCTCTATATGAATAAACCATGATACGTTTATGTCATCATCTGTTCATGAACATTTGCTTTGGTTGAGTTTTTGCTATCATAAATCAAGTCGTCAGCAATATATGTACAAGTGTTTTTGTGGACATATGTTTTCATTCCTCGAGGGTAAATATGTAAAAGTAGAAGTGCTGGTCATAAGGGAAGTATATGGTCAACTTTATGAGGAGGTGGCAAGTTCTCCCCAAATGGCTGTACCCTTACAAGCCATGAGTGTAGCTCTACATTCTCTGACACTTGATAATGTTAAAATTTTAATTTTAGCTCTTCTAGTGAGTATGCAGTGGTATCTCATTAGAGTGAGAATTTTCATTTTGTTAATGAATCATACTGTGAAGATTTTTGAAATGTGTTTACTGGTCATTAATATATCTTCTTTTTCATCTTCAAATATCATGGACATTTTTCAGGGGTAGTTTGCTTTTTCTCATTGAGTTATAGGAGTTCTTTTTAAATTCTGGATGCAAATCCTTTGTTAATCCTATGTGTTAAAAATAGTTTCTTCCAATCTCAGATGCTTCACCTTTCAGCTTTCTGAATAGAGCCTTTACTTTTTATTTATTTTTAAAAATATTTACTTATTTTTATTTTGAGAGAGAGAGAGAGAGAGAATGGGGAAGGGACAGAGAGAGAGAGAGAGGGGGAGAGAGAGAGAATCCCAAGCAGGCTCTACACTGTCAGTGCAGAGCCCATTATGGGGCTCGATCCCACAAACCATAAGATCATGACCTGACCGGAAATCAAGAGTCAGACGCCAATTGACTGAACCATCCAGGCTTTAAAGAGTAAAAATTTAAAATTTTTCTGTGGTTTCAATTAATCTGTTTTTTTCTTATATGGTTGGTGATTTTTGTGTCCTGAGTAAGAAATCTTCGCCTAACTGAAGGTTACAAAGATTTTTCTACATATTGAGTTTATTTCTGTGCTAACAAAGAGGACTGTTAGATTGTATCACATATTTGAACTTTCATGAAAACACTAATAAGTATACTGGATCAAAGAAGATGTGTTCTTCCATTGTAAACCACGGGAAAGGAACTTTGGGATTAAGCCATGGTTGGGCTTCCTCAGTGTTCTGGGTGAAAATGTTTTGAGCAAATACATGTAGAAATCAAATTCTGACTGTTCCAAATTTGGTTTTATTGCAAAAAAACACATAGAAATAAAATCACACTTAAAGCCAGACTGATTCTATTTTTTAAATTGCCATTTCAGTGACTTTATGGCTCAGAAGAGAGAATGTTAACGCATTGGTCCATCAGCACATAAGGTCAAGGAATGATTTTCTCCATTGAATAATTTATTTAAAATTTTTATGGGGAGGCAACCTATTTCCCCCTTTTTTCTTCTGATTGACACTTAAATGGTGATTATTAACCATGTTGTCTTTCACACCCACAAATGTTCTTCTCAGGACTGTTTCTGTATATCATAAACCAGGGTTTCTCAATCTTGGAACTATTGTCACTTTGGGCTGGATAATTGTATTATTAGTTTGTTAGGGCTGCCATAACAAAATACCACAGACTGGGTGCTCTTTCACAGGATTTTTTTCTTTCTTCCCCTCACAGTTCTGGAGAAGTCCAAGATCAAGGTGTTGGCAAGTTTGGTTTCTTCTGAGGTCTCTCTCTTTGGCATACAGGTGGTTGTAGGGTCTTTCTTCTGTGCAATTCCTAATAAGATTGGATTAGGGCCCACCTTAATGAACTCATTTTAACTTAATCACCGTTTACAGGCCTTATTTCCAAGCAAAGTCACATTCTCAAGTACTGAGGGTTTGGGCTCCAACATACGACTTTGGGGAGGATATGATTCAGCTCATATCAGTAATTCTTTTTTTGTGGGGTCTGTCTTGTGCATTGTAAGATGTTTAGCAGCATCCTTCACCTTTGCCCACTAGATGACATTAGCACTCCCCACTTGTGACAACCAAAAATGTTTCCAGACACTGTATAGTGTCCTCCCTGGGGAAGGAAGATGGGAGGAGGGGTTAAGAACTATTATCTTAAAAGAACTTAGAGATATTTTGCAGTTTGTTTACTTTCTGTCCCACAGATTTCTACCACAGTTATTTAAAACCACTCAGTGGCTGAGATAATTTTGAACCCCAAAATTACTTGAACTTGAATCTAAAAACCACATCCTTTCTCTTCATCGTGTTTTCCTTACAACTTAACCATTAAAAAAAAATAAGTAAATCTTAGAACACAAATTATTGGGTACCTATTAAATGCCATATGCAGTATCTATCCATTTATCTATCCATCCATCCATCTACCTATCCAACATCTATCATCATTTGCAATTCTAATCCAACCATATAGGATGTTATTCTAGTTTCCTATATTTCCATATTTTTATTGCTCCCTTTTTTTTGACAGTGAGAAACCTCCTTTTTATATGTGGGAGCATGTCTTTATTTCTCTATATTTATATGTATATGTATATCTCAATCAACCCCCCCCCCCCCCCCCCGCCATATGTATCTATCTCTCATTGTCACTGCCACCACTGATGTCCTGTCCCTAGTGTGTATGTCCTCCTTGGTCTCCTGGGCTACTCCCCTGCATCGATACAGTTTTCTCCTTGCTCCCTGGGCTGAGGTACTTCTGCATAGATGTCCTCCTCACCTTCCTTGGTGATAACGTGGGCTGAGCTGCTCTTCTACCGGGATGACCTCCTCGCTTGGATTGTGACACCTCATGTCGGGCCACCCTTGCATGGATACCCTCCTTTACTCCCCTCAAGCTTTGACATTCTGAATTAAGCAGCCCTCTTCACCTCCTTGTGGAATCTGACCTCCTGTGTCAGCTACATTCCTCCCATGCTACATGGATGCGCTCCTCATCCTGCTTGGTCTCTAATGGCTCCTGCTGGCATCCTGTCTGGATGTCCTTTTTTGCCCTCCCAGACTGGGATGCTCCACTCACCACACTCTTGTTTGGATATCTTCTTTGATTATCTCCATATAATGAATTTGGGATGATTTTTATTTTCTTTGGGGTGGTGGGGGGAAGAAAATGGAAAGGGAAAGAGGGGAATACAGGTAAAAAGACTTTAAAGGGGATAAAGGAATGAAAAAGAGTTACTAGGTAGAGAGCTTATTCAAATCAAGATTTATCATCTTTCTCCTTAGGCTAGTGTTTTTACCTGCTTCTATCTGTGGTGATATTTTCCTAATTAGTAGTAAGTTTTTTGGTGAAAAATTATAGTCAGTGAGCATATGCTAAACACGGGTTGAAAAGAATTTTTGTGAAATTTTCCCAAGACATGGGGGTTTCTTCATTATCTTAAGTGCCTTAAAACCATTTTTTTTTGAGTTTTGGAATCATATAATAAAAGATTCCTTACTAAAATGTCATAATAATGCCAATTTTCCCAGTATCTTTGGCCCCTGGGTGGAAGACTACCTTTTATATTGGACAGAGATTATAGCCTGGCACTGAAAATCTGTTTAAACCTTGGAAATCAGATGTACTGATTCCTCTTCCAAGAACTGTCATTAATTCATTGTTTCATGAGACAAGTCCTGAACTTTGGTTTTTCTTTTGGTAAAGTGAGAACAGTATTTCCATTGGCCAAAATAAGCAAAGGTCAGTGCAATAAAAAAATTTAAAGCAAGACATGCTGCACTTCTCAGGTGAAAACTTTTATGTAAGTACAAAGTATTGATTTATTTCTAAAATATCATTATCTTTATTAGAAACACTCCAGAGGGCAAAACATTTCATTGCTTTGGAAATTAGAGTACCAGAAAATATTGGCTTAAAGATGTAGCTAACCAGGCCATCTTAAAGACAATCGTTCATATCACTGACATTTGAAATAAAATAATCATGTAAAAAAAAGAATGTTTGATTATTTGTGATAGGAAAGTACAGAGGTTGGCTTCTTGACCATGGAGTTTAAAAAAAGTTAATAGGAATTTGTGGATGGCCCAACTATCTCTGGAATACTTATGCTAGATATTTTTTTTCCACATCTATTTTATTCTTTCATCAAACAAAACATTGGATTTTTAAGGTTTAATTTTATGACCTGTAGCTTTTATTATAAATCATTAGTTCTGCATGTAGGAAGTGGCTTGGCTAAGTTCTCTTTGTATTTTATTGACTTGAATGACTCCAACTGAATTACATTCAGATAAAGTTATCAATTGTTGTAGTTGCCCGGGAAGGCCACATGATTGTGTGGAACGTGTACTGGACAAGGAGTCCTGAGAACTGGGTTCATGCTCCAGATCTGTGGAATCTTAGCTAAGTTCCTTTCCATCTTGGACCTCAGTTTCATTTCTCAAATAGGGGATATAGCTATTGCATGTATCCACCTCATGTAACTTTGTATGACACTAAATAAGTGTGGAAGCAAATTTTGAAATGTTATAACGTTGTGCTATAGAAGACACTAACTTGTATTTAATTGTCTCCGCGGTGATCTACATCTGTTAGGTGAATTTGTCTTCACTTCCACATCTACTCTGCTTTTTAACTACCTCTTTTCTGGCATCAGTGACACAGCTATTCCTCTAGTTATACAAGATGGAGATTTGGTAGATCAATTCTATTTTACTGTTACCTTTCTCTGCTTTCTCCAATTTTTCATCAGTCTCATTATTTCTTTCTCCACGTCATAGCTCAGTTTTACTCTTTTTCTCTATTATCATTGCTATCAACTTATATTGAACCTTCTCTTCTTTAGCAGTAAGTCAGGAGATAGTGCAGTAAGAACCATTTTCAAGTTCATTTCTACTTTCATTACTCTACCAGGAGGCATCCCTATCAAAAGAGCCCTGAACTATTTAGCTACATTTTTACTAAATCTCCATGATGGAAAGTAGAGTAGGGCTCTTATGCCTTATACACAGAATCTTGTTACGGTGCAGGCATTCTGGGGATAACCTGAACTTGCATAAAAGGAGAACATGATATCCAGATGTTATGCCCACAGACTGTATATAGAAGAGATACAGGGGGAAAGATGGTACTCATGTTTGGGAGACTGGTTCTCAAAAGAATTGAGATTGTTCCATTCATGAACAGAGCATAAAGTTAAGTGATTCTAGAAGTGGGTGATATTTGGAAATCTGGAGTAGGAAATAGCACCTTGGAAGTCTGTTTTCAGAGAGCAGAAACTCAGGGAGTTAGGAGTCTGGATCCTGAGAGAGACTATTAAGAGGCAGTAATGTCTCCAGCTGGGGATGAAGGGTTGAGTATACAAGAGTTTACCAGGCATTAAGAAACAAGTAGATGAGAGGTGGGGATCAGGATGTCAAATCATAAAAGAAATCAGGTTATCAGAATGGGGGGAAAATAATCTAGCACCTTCCTTAATTCAAGTGAATAATGCTGAGTTCTACAAGTGTAAATCAATGCTCATTAAATTTTTTTCTACTTAAAGTCAAGTTTTGGGGAGCTGGGTGCCTCAGTCGGTTGAGCGTCCGACTCTGGCTCAGGTCATGATCTCACAGTTTGTGGGTTCGAGCCCCACATCAGGCTCTGTGCTGATCACTTTCTCAGAGCCTGGAGCCTGCTTCAGATTCTGTGTCTCCTTCTCTCTCTCTGCCCCTCCCCCACTCACGCTTTGTCTCACTCTGTTTCTCAAAAATAAATAAATGTAAAAAAAAATAATTAAAAATAAAAGTCAAGTTTGTCCTAGATATTGAGATGTTGTTGATGCTGATTCAGCTATGGAGAAAGGAGTCCTCCAGAGTCTGGGGATAAAGGTAAGGTTGGTTGACAACTGCCTTGTCAGGGAAAGAAAACTGGCTTTGAAATAAACATACCTATATTTTAGTTTAGTCTTATACTTTTTTGACTGTGAACAAGTTATTGAATTTTTCTGAGAATCAGTTTCCATATCTATAAAGTGGGGATGATATTGTCTATGTAGTAAGATTATTGTAAGACTTAAGTTAGGTGTTATAAAGTTTTGGGAACTATACAAGACTATATATTTATTGATATCTTCACTGATTTAAAAAATAGTATTTCTACTACTTTCATGTATGAAAAAACAAAGAAGCTTATAAAATTTTTTGAAATGATGTGTAAGGCTGGCTTTGTTTTCTAATTCCATTTGCTGTCTTTGGGAGTCACTTTCTTAAAATTAGGGTCTTCCTTCCTTCCATCCTTCCTTCCTTCCTTCCTTCCTTCCTTCCTTCCTTCCTTCCTTCCTTCCTTCCTCCCTAGCAAATACTAACAAGCTATCCTTTCATTCAACAAATACTTATTGAGCATCTATTTTATCTGAGAGACTGTTGTACTTGCCTGGGATATTTTATAAATGAATCAAATAAAAATCTCTGTTGTAACAGAGCTTGCATTTTGGTGGGGGAATGAATATAATATATGAGAATGTGCTAAGTGCTACGGAAAAAATAAAGCAGGAGAAATAGAGAACTGAAGTTTTAAATGGAGTGGTTAGGATAGGCCTCTATCCTATCCTATCCAAGTGGGAGCTTGCCTGTGATGTTCTAGGGCAAATCTGGCCCACCAACTATTTTTGTTAATAAAGTTTTATTGGATCAGGGCCATATTCATTATATATATATTTATATATAAGTTTCTTTTGTGCTACAACAACAGAGTTGAGTAGTTGCAACAGGAACCTTAAGGCTTTCAAGATCTTAACAATTTGAAAAACTTTATGAAACAAGTTTGCCAACCCCTGTTCTAGAGGCCAGTGCTGGAGTGAAGTGAAAATATAATAAGTTCCTACTTTTTCTTTTTTGGGAACGAAGAGATTTTTTTTTTTAAATTTCATTTATCCACTTTTTTTTTTTTTTAAATAAGTTCCTTTTTTAGCTTAGACTTTATCTGGAGAAAGCACATTATTAATACATAGATCCAGTTTTTCAAAAGACCAACTAAGGGACTCTACTGACTCTTATCATCTTTATTTTCTCTAACAGTGGCAATTTATGTTTTCCTTTATTCTTTAAATTTTGTTCATGAAGGAAAAATGCTAAGCCTTCTTGCAAAAAACAAAGGGTGAACAGAATTTTACTGCCAGACTAAATCCAACAGGTGGCGGTATTTCTCAAAGTTTCAAAACCAGCCAGCTTGCTTACTGAATAAAAATTTACATCTTAGTTTGTAGTTTCCTCACATTAATTCTGTGATTCCAGGATCATTAGTTTTATGACAAAGGGCTAAATAGTGGTGAAAAAAAGAGAGGTCATCAAATAACCAGAGATCATTTCATTGGCTTTATCCAGATCAGTGCTTCTATTGCTCGTGCAACAAATTCATAACCAATATTTGTCCCTATCTTCAGTCTGGTTGGGCAGTCCATGGTAAACTTCAAAATGACATGGAAAATATACTAAAGAGCTGAGATATTGAGTGGAGTCCTGGATGCATCGTATAGTAGCTGCATGAACCGGGAAGCTATTTATCTCTTGGACTAGCTTAATCAGTAAAGGACTTTAAATAGTAATTCCTACTTCATTGGAATTTTAGGAGGTTTTATATAGGATGTTGGCCAAAGTCCTTAATTTTTACTAAGAGGTTTTATACTAAATGTTATTATTACTATTAATCTTTCTTTTCTCTCAAATATTTTTCATGTTCTATTTTATTCTCTTGGAAAATTTTATTCTCTCAGACACATAGATTTCATCTTCTTAACTTTGACCTCTAAATGATTACATTGATCTCATTGTTTAAAAGATTTTTAGTTCATTCTTATTCCCTAAGCACTGGAATATGGCTATCTGAAGGCATATCATTCCCAAATTGTTTCCCTATATGCCTTTACTTGTGTTTGTCTCCTACAATGCCACTGTCCAAAATGGAATCTGGTTTTACTTCACATCATGGTTTTAAAATTTTTCATTCAAGTTAGCATGTTGGTTTTGTTGTTGTTGTTTAAATGTTTATTTTTTATTTTTGAGAGAAAGAGTGTGAGTGGGGAGGGGAAGAGAGAATGGGGGACAGAGGATCCGAAGTGGACTCTGTGCAGACAGCAGAGAGCCCGAAGCAGGGCTCGGATTCATGAACCGTGAGGTCACGACCTGAGCCCAAGGAGGGTGCTCTACTGATGGAGCCACCCAGGTGCCCCTGTTATTTGTTTTTACTTTTCTTTGTATTTGTTTTTTAAATCAGAACCGATCTTTCAAGTCCTTATAACATAGTACTATCCCCAGACCATTATTTTGATAAGTCAATGTCAGAAAATGAAATTCAGCAATTTATAAACTATGTACAAGACGTTGTGGAAAATGTTTTAGTATGTAAAATTCTAACATTGAAAAGGTTACAACCACATGTGAACTATAGTAAGAGGAGATAATCCTCTTTGTAACAAGTTGAAGTAATCTTTTTTTTCTTACTCATGTCATTACCAGATATCCACTTCCCATAGCCCTCTCTTTCTACAGAAACACTAAAGAGCAGTTGGTGGACATGAAAAATGTTGGCAGGCTTTCTGTACACCTCAGATACATGTCTATACCTCTAGATTTACCATGCCAGGTCACCATATAGGCCTCATGTTCCTCCATATCCCTGTGCCTTAAGGTTTCGTCTTTTTTTTTTTTTTTAATGTTTATTAATTTATTTTTAGAGATAGCACAAGCAGGGGAAAGGGGCAGAGAGAGAGGGAGAGAGAATCTTACGCCGGCTCCATGCTCACTGCAGACCTGATGTGGGGCTCAATCACACAACGGTGAGATCATGACCTCAGCTGAAATCAAAAGTCAGACACTTAACCAACTGAGCCACCCAGGCGCCCCATGGATTAATCTGAAATATAATCCCATTATCCATCCTATGGGGAAGAGATTTATGCATTGCTTTTTTCATCTTCACAATACTGTAGTCTATTCTGATCATTTTATCTAACACACATTTTGAAAAAGCAAAAAGAGTAAAACAATCAAGAAACTGTGTTGATTAAAGAAAGTCAATAGGAAAGATTAAAATTTCTTCTCAGTGTTAAAAGAGACCTGGCTGAGTTGGAATATAAATTTCTTTTTAAAAATTATTTACTTTTTAAATTTACATCCAAGTTAGTTAGCATATAGTGCTGATGATTTCAGGAGTAGAATCCAGTGATTCATCTCCTACATATAACACCCAGTGCTCAACCCAGCAAGTATCTTCCCTAATGCCCCTTGCCCATTTAGCCCATCCCCCCATCCACAACCCCTCCAGCAACCCTCTGTTTGTTGTGTATATTTAAGAGTCTCTTATGTTTTGTCTCCCTCCCTGTTTTTACATAATTTTTGCTTCCTTTCCCATATGTTAATCCATTTTGTACCTTAAATTCCACATGTGAGTGAAGTCACATGATATGTGTCTTTCTCTGACTGACTAATTTCTCTTAGCACTCTAGTGCTAGTTCTAGTTCCATCCATGTGGTTGCAAATGGCAAGATTTCGTTCTTTTTTGATTGTCAAGTAATACTCTGTTCCATCTATCTATCTATCTATACCACATTTTCTTTATGCATTCATATGTTGATGGACATTTGGGCTCTTTCCATACTTTGGCTATTGTTGAAAACGCTGCTATAAACATTGGGGTTCATGTGCCCCTTTGAAACAGCACACCTGTACCCTTCAGATAAATATCTAGTAATGCAATTGCTAGGTTGTAGGGTAGTTCTATTTTTAATTTTTTGAGGAACCTCCACACTGTTCTCCAGAACGGCTGCACCAGTTTGCATTCCCACCAGCAGTGCAAAAGGATTCCTCTTTCTTCACATCCTTGCCAAACATCTGTTGTTGCCTGAGTTGTTAATTTTAGCCATTCTGACTGGTGTGAGGTGGTATCTCCTTGTGGTTTTGATTTGTCTTTCCCTGATGATGAGTGATGTTGAGCATTTTTTCATGTGTCTGTTAGCCATCTGGGTGTCTTCTTTGGAAAAGTGTCTATTCATGTCTTTTGCCCATGAAATATAAATTTCTATATTTATTGCAAATGATATGAGCACATGAAATTGTAATTATTCACTAAAGATTTACTCATTAGGGCTTAGAAAAGTTATGGTAATACATTAATTCAACAAACATTTTTTCAATGCTTTTTATATGTCAGGCACTGTGGCACATGATGAGGATATAATGATAACCAAAGTAGACACAATCTCTGTCCTCATGGAGTGTATTATTTTTTCGCAGCTGGTGTAACAAATTACCACAATTTTGTGACTTAAAACAATACAGATTTACAGCCCTGTATATCAGAAGTCCAACATGGGTCTCACTGGACTAAAATCAAGGTGATGGAAAGAATGTATTCTTTTCTAGAATCTCTAGGGCAGAAACTTTTCCTTACCTTCCAGGGTCTACACACTGGGCTTGTGACCCCCGTCTTCTGTCTTCAAAGCCAGCAATGTGGCATCTCTTTGACCCTTCTAAAGGCTCTCCACTTATAAGAACTCATGTGATTGGAGTGGGCCTACCTGGAAAATCCAAGGTACTTTCTTCACCTCAAGGTCTTTTTTTTTTTTAAGTTTATTTATTTATTTTGAGAGAGAGAGAGAGAGAGAGCCTGTGCACATAAGCGAGGGTAGGGGCAGAGAGAGAGAGGGAGAGAGAGAATCCTAAGCAGGTTCCATGCTATCAGTGCAGAGCCTGATGTGGGGCTCAATCCCACAAATTGTGAGATCATGACTTGAGCTGAAATCAAGAGTTGGACACTCAACCGAGTCACCCAAGTGCCCCTAAAGGTCTGTACTTTTAATCACATTTGCAAAGTCCCTTTTGCCATGTAAAGTAGCATATTCACAGGTTCTGGGGATTAGGACATGGACTCTTTGAGGGTCATTATTCTGCTTATTACATGGAGCTCATAGTCTAGTGCATGAAGAGCAGACCAAATTCCAATGGGGCAGGCAGGTGACTGAAATGAATGAGATTGGCCAGTGACAGCAGTTGTGAATGAACTGAACATTCGTGCTGATTCTGAGCACATGAAAATACTGGCTGCATGTTGCCAGATCTTTCGGTATTTCGAGAAAAGTTACAAATCTTGATTATATGGAATCCACTGATCTTTAAAGTGTGAACAACTGTCTTAGGTTGTTTCCCCAGAAGCAGACCCTGATTTGAAAATTGGTATATTCCCTCTAGGGAAACTAGAAAGGGACTGAGAAAACCAGGACCAGGAAGGAAGAGAATCCCAACAAGGGTACAATTTCAGGCAAAGTCCTACTGCATAACCTCAAAGGGGAACTCTGAAGCGTGTCATATCTCATAGTTAGCTCCACACACAGCAAGGGATCTGAGGCTTTATAATTGTGTGATTCTCACCCATTGGTTAAGGATAGTTGAGGGGCATGTAAATTGTCTGGTATTACTTGGATTATCATGAATCAGTGCCCATGTTATTTTCTTACTTGGCCTGATCTTCATATGGCCCTAGACATCGGAGTAACAACAACTGTTAAAAGTATCTGTGTGGCTAGCTGACAATCCTATTTCTAAACGTACTTCCAAATCTAGGAAAGTATGCATAGGAGATTGTAATAACGCCTTTTAGGTCATCAAAAGGCTTTATAGTTTAGCCAGTTGAGCTCACATGTTGTGTAAACCTCTACATGAGAAGTAGAGCAAGCCAGTGTTGGTGAGAAAAATTTATTCCACTCTCTTTGATCCTTTCTTGGAAACCACCATCCATTGCCCAAGACTATATCTAACACTTGATTTTGCTCTCAAAAGAATGTCATCCGCACCTTTGCTACAGCTTCATGAAATATTCTAGCTTCTTATGAAATCATTGCTTTCTTTGTGTTTTCTGGGTGTGTGTGTCAGAAGATATTAATTTTTATTGATGTATCTTCCAAAGCACTAGAAGAACCCAGATGCATTAAAAATTTGTCATATGTTAATTAAGACATCCAGGTAAACTGGTCCCTTCTAAAGAGTTCAAAGAAAATAAGTCAGTTGGTATTAAAAAATATTTAAGAACATCTGTGACTCTTTTGTCACTCCTTTCTGCAAGAATTTTGTAGGAATTTTGACAATGAACAAATTTGGTGAACACATTTAGTTATGAGTTAACCTACTCATTTTTGGATGCCATGAAGGGGGTGGAAATGGCATTAAAAAGTAACAATAGGCAGCTGAAAATTTAGGAAGTCAGTACTTTAATTTTATTATTTATAGGCTGAATGAAATTGGAAAAATAGAGCAGTTGACTCTTTATCATACCCAAGAGAACATGTGGTGTTAGTCTGAGGATAATCTCATGAGTCTTATTAAGGAAAGATATTATGATTGTGCATTGAAGGCTTTGGCTCAGTTCTGATTGTCTACACTTAACTTGTCCATAATTATATCCCCACAATACTCTAGATGTTGCAACCACTATCAATTGCCCAACTAAACAATAGAGTCCATATGGGCACATTTGTCTTGTGGAGTTCAAATCACAATTTTTTCATTAAAAAATATTTTTTAATTGGTTTAAAGCATCAACATCATATGCTGAAGGCTACCAGTGCACTAATCTGAAGACCAGTTCAGAAAAAAAGAGTCAGAAATATTTATATGTTAAGTTCCTAGAAGTTTTCCATGAAGTCAATAACTTGGATTTGTGTTTATAGAATGCTGTTGAGTAAATTGCATATATAATTTGCTAGTATCTCTTATGTTTCATCTTTACACTGTCACATGTGAGGTCTCAAATGTTATCAAACCTACAATTAATCAGGGTAGAGACAGGGGAGATGACTTTGTCAAGTGCACATGGGGTGCTAGTTTTTTGTTCCAAAATGGTGACAAGGTCAAAAGGATACCAGCTTAGCAGTGGGAAGGCTTGGTTATGACTTTTACTGACATGTGACAACACATGAGTGCCTTAGCCTCTAGATATCTACTTCCTCATCTCCAAAATGAGGAGTTTAGGTTTAGACAACTTTTGAAGTCTTTTCCAACTCTGACATTCTGCCTCATTTTCTGCTCCTCCATTCAGACAGACTAGAGACAGGTCAGAATGACATCACTGTCTCCTCCCTTGCTAAACTGATTTATCCTACACTTGTCTGGCCATTTCTCTTTTAATCTTGAAGTCTAAGCATGGGAAATATTAGCTAGTGTTCTGGAGTCACTAGACCCCATAAAGAAAGGCATGGGATTTTCTTCTAGCCAGTCAAGCCATTTGTTTCCTCTGCTAACATCATAAAAATTATCTTTCTGTTTCCACCCTTTTTGCTTTGACTCAGAGGCAGTGAAGGAAACTGGGCTTAAGATTCCAGCCAAGTTTCTTCTTTCTAGCCACTTTCAACTTGTGGTCCTGGTAGGGGAATGGGAAGGAATTGACGAGGGGGTCTCTGGAAGACATGAATTCTATGGATTTTTCCACCTGCAGCGTCTGGACCTTGTAGGACAGACCTTCGGGAAGGCTGTCCACTGGGACCAAGGTTTAGGATCCAGGAATGTCTCTGGATACAGAGACACTGGACTGCAGGGCTAGTTGAAATAATTCAAAATTGTGTTTACAGCACTTACACATTCTATTTGTTTTTTTCCTCTTATCTCTGGTTCTGTGTTTTTTCTAGAACAATCTATGAGCTCTTTTAGAATCTGACATTTCTTCTTAAGAAAGGAATTATGTAGCCTATAGAGGAATGGAAAGCAAAGGGAGAAAAAAAGACAGGAGAGGAGAGAAAATGAACCACTTCTACTTCCTTTCCAGGCTGTCTTCCTATCTTGGAGATTTCTATTATGAGTGGAATGGGGGAAGGAATGGAAGGAGACCACATATTTTCCATACAAACCTTATAAAAACACTGCTTTTGTCCAAAAAGCCTTATATAGTCAGAGGGGACTGAGAGTTTAACCCAGAGAATCCCGGTTTTTATAGCCTTGGCTCTGCTCCCAGGGGCCTCCCTTGGGGCCAGGTGTCTGAAAGCTGTATGAGACTGTCTATCCCAAGGGACCAGCACAGTTTCTCAAACCCCATGTCTTGTCCATTGCCTCATTCCAAGTACTTACTAGGCTTAAAAAGACAGTCAATTGAAATAAAACCATTCTAAGGTTGTTATGGGGACACCCACCCCAAGGTGATGTAGACTTAGGAGAGACTTAGAGGGAAATATCTTTCATATCTCAGTTTCTCAACCTTGGCACTAATGACAGTTTGTGTTGGATAATTCTTTAATTATTGGGGGATGGTAGAAGTGTTCTGTACATTGTAGGATATTAGCACTGGCCTGAACCTGCTAGGTGTCTATAGCATTCCCCTTACCTTCCCCAAAGATGTGGCTACCAGAAACATTTCCAGACAATGCCAAATCTCACTAGGGGACATAATCTTCCTTGATTGAGACCACTGATCTATCTTAAATAAATCTTGGCTTTACACTATTCTATCACACTTGGCAGAATGGTCACTATGGAAGCAAGTTGATCCATGAGAAATTAATTTGACAAAAGGCAATTTCACCAAATTCCCATTTACCAAAAGATCAAGTGCCAAAAGATTAATTCACCAAATTTACCACATTTACTCCATTCATAAGACTTCTTTTAATGACTATTCTTCCTGAATATATTGAGTAAGTTTTCAATAATAATAATAGTAATAATAATAATGATAGCACATTCCTAAGAAATATGTACTTATATTCTTTGAACATATTTTAAAATTGTATCTTTAAACTTGTTTTTGGCAAATCAACAAAGGTGGAAACATAGCAAATTTTTTTCAGTGAGTGATTTTCAGAAAATCCACATCAGGGAACTAACTTAGAGTTCTACCTTATCTGTCCCCATGGCAGCAAAACTGGTATTTGTCTTGGAAGGGACCCTAGGACCATGAAGGTACCTCAGTAGACATCTTAAGAAGATGTGTCTCTTGAGAAGAATAAAGCAACAGGTATGCTGGTGTCACTTTGTGGCAAAGAAAACCAAAAGTTTCTCATCTTGGGTTTGTGTTTAATACATGAGTTCACAAAGCAAACATATGGATCAGAGGCATTGTTTAGTTAATATCATTGTTTCTGTGCCTACATTAAAATAGTAATTTGGCCTTTTATTTTATTTTTTTATGTTCATTTATTCTTGAGAGACAGAGTGCAAGTAGGGGAGGTGCAGAGACAGAGGGAGACCCAGAATCTGAAGCAGGCTTCAGGCTCTGAGCTGTCAGCAGACAGCCCGATGTGGGGCTTGAACTCACAAACCATGAGATCATGACCTGAGCAAAAGTCTGATGCTTAACTGACAGAACCACCTAGGTGCTCCAATAGTAATTTGGCCTTTAACAGATAGTACCTGCCGAGAAGGAACTCTCCTTGCTTGGGCTCCTTAATTGACATAATATTTATAATTTTCCCATGTTAGTTACAAGAACAGTATATGTTTAGAACTGGGCAAGAGAAGCAGTGCTATGGTGCACCTACTGCGTTCCAGTTAATGTATGGAGGTTTTATTTGGGAAGTTTATGGGAACAGGGGACATATAGATGAAAAGATGCAGGGAAGTAAAAGAGAAATGTGTGTGTGTGTATTTAAATGTTTATTTATTTTTGAGAGAGAGAGAGAGAGAGAGAGAATGAGTGGGGAGGGACAGAGAAAGAGGGAAACAGAGAATCCCAAGCAATATCCATGACATCAGGGCAGAACCCAATGAAGGGCTTGAACTCATGAGTTGTGAGACCATGACCTGAGGCAAAACCAAGACTTGGACACTTAACTGACTGAGCTACCCCAGTACCGCAGAAAAGAGAAATATTTAAAAACCCTTCTTGTCTTGAAGTACCCCTAAAGCTCCACCATTAGATTGACTCCCTTGGGTAAGCAGTGAGATTGAGAGGCACAGATCAAGGAAACTATGCTCTCTGAAGAGGCAGAATTATTTAGAAGGCAGGAGGGTTCTGGGAATGCCATTAAAATTTAAATATCCTTTAAATTCAAGTAAGGCTTAAGGTGTTCCTTTTACCCAGCTACCATCTTAGAGAAAACTTTCAGAGGGGTGACAGAATACATAAGATATGGAGTGTAGTTGAATGGAGACTGATAGGAAACTCTAGGAGCATAGGCCCAGCCCCAAAAATCTCTCATTGGGTTACTGGAAGTGAAAGCCCTCAGCCAGCCTGCAAGCATGGTGGAGGTGGGAAGGGAAAGCACATTTCAAAACAAAGTATTATATATAGGTTTGGGTCAAATCCTTCCTTATGATGTTTATTTTTATTTTTTAAACTAGGGTTAGCCTGGTTGGCAAAACTTAGAGAAGATGTTTTTGGGTGTTTGTTGATCCATTATTCAACAATATGTTACAAGTTTAGAAATGCCATAGGAAATACGCTGTTGGCCTTCCATCCATATCAAACAAAACCAATACGGTACTTTTTCCTGATTAGCTCAGACTCGGCTTTAGAATCCTACTCATCACAGTAATTTAAGCAGCCGTTACCAAAAAATTAGAGTTGGCACATGAGTTAAAGCTCACTCATCATCTCAAATGCTTACAGATCAAGATGTATACCTAATTATTACTGTAGTATTATTACTAAGTTATCCTTTAAGAAATCTCTATTTTATGGTATCCACAAAATTTCTGTCAAAGCCAGATCCTTGTCTTTATAGTGCCCCATTTTGGCATGTACTTTGGAGTATACTTGGCTGGAGATGAAATGGCTTAGAAGAGTTTCCCTGGTATAGCACATTGTCTCATTCTTTCGCAATACTTTGAAAATCTCAAATCTTTTATTTGAAGGCAGAGAACTTTAAGCACTCAATAAATACTTGTTCATTTGACTTGCTCCAAATTCTCACATCATCACCAATGATAAATTGTATTCAGATAGGACGGTTCCGTATAACTTGATCCTTATTTTAATGAGAGAGTCTACTGTTTTGCCATTAGAGGAGGTCAGGAAGCCCACCTCCCATGCAAAGAGGTAGAGTTGAATGCCACATGACTATTCTTATGCAGCTTGGAGTTGCTGTACCGTGCTACATGGCTTCATTTATGTTTGGCTTCCAAAGGCCACGTTTTTAGGAACTTGGAAAAATCGCCTTTATCCGCTTCAATGATGTTGCAATCTTTCAAAATAAAATGCATAACTTTAGCCAAAATAGGCCGCTGCCTTCCTCATTGTTATATTCCATGTTTCCCCAATTGCCTTAGAAATTTTTCCTTACACCTATCAACCATATTTGACTAATTTTGTAATCTTTTTGAAAGAAGGTCAATACTTTGTATATTTTAATGCATATTCATTATATACATACATATGTGAAATAGTTAACATTATAATTTCTGTGAGATATGTTAGTGGTGTTCGCAGTGGGTTCAGATCTGCTGCTGCATCACCATCTGTCTATTTATTTGTTTATTCAAGCAACAAATATTGAACCTCTACTAAGAGCCAGGAACTATGACAGGAGCAATAGGAAAGATGATACTGGGAAATTGTGGCATTTTCCTTTGCTGGTAGATGCAGAAGCAATGTCTGCACTCTTTCATTAGAATAACAACAGTCTAGTGCTAATTTAGGGACATTCACATTAGTTTTGTGTCTTCTGTACATAAAAAAAGAAAAACACACACCATTAGAGTAGCTTTAAATTCCATTATCTAGGTCATGTATTACTGGTCTGTATTAGCACGAAGCTCATTGTCAAGTAAAATCTTTTTATATTCTCATGGGAGCTGCTAAGTCACATTCCTTCTTTCCTTAACTTATACAATTCATTTTCTTCTTATTCTCTGTACAGTTTCCTTCATTCTCATAAAACTTCACGTCAGTATCAGCCATATTTTTAAGCCCAGAGAGAATGTTTTGAATTAGTGTACTATTGATGTAGCTCTCCAAAATATTGGTTTCTAAAGATATAAGTATGCTTTTGCCATCAAACAAATCACTGATAAACACATGGACTAGGACAAGGCCAAACACAAGCCTTGAAGCACAGTACCTTTCCAGTCAGGCACAAATTCCCCTTGCTCTGCCAAAACCTAGCTTACATTTCTTCACCTTAACCATAAACTTATTTTGAAAGAGCTTGTCAAATGTCTCAATATATTCTCTCTTTTCTACACATTTTGTTCCTCCTAATTGTAAATGAAATTACTTTAGGATACCTTCTACTTAGACCTCAGAACAGGCTATTTCCAGTTCTTAAGATAGGGCAAAATGTGGAAAGCATCTCTCTAAGAAAGATAAATTAGTTAGTGCAACTGAGGCTGGGTTGGAGACGGAAAGACAGGAAAAAGGAACACAAGAGAGGAAGCCACTGACACAATCAAAACAACCGGTAATGAAAGCCCCAGCTAAGGTATGCGAAGTAAACACGGAATGGGTGGGAGAAATACTATCCATATTGGAAGGAAACAGTAGAGCTTCTTGGCTTTGAAGGAGACTCAAGGGTGACTCTGAAGCCCCAAAATGAAGAATTTTGGAGGGGCATCTAATATTCTAGTATGTAGCATTTGGTATAGAACAGGAGACATTAATTATCAATGTCAGTTTCACTTGAAATAACAAGTATAAAGTCACAGGCTACTTTCATTCATGACACATCACTTCACAACATTCTCCTTAGTTTCCCCTTGCTCCCTTCACCCCTAGCCCCTCAGATTTCTAAAATGAGTCTATAACTCAAACTGGTAATTGAAGGTTGGGCGTGAGGTTGAGATTAGAGGCAGAAGAATGTTGGAAATCATACAGGAGGAAACAGAGGACTGAAACAAGGAATTGGTCAGTGAGGGAAGAGAAACAAGAGTCCAAGGATGAATATGAGCCCTCAAATACCTCACTGTCTAAAAGGCACATGGATATCAATCAAATGATAGCATAGTGATCTAACTAGTACTATGAAGGTGTGCTGGGATCAATGCACTCAAGCTCAGGAGATTTACCAGAGTGTAAGGAAAAAGGATGTTGTCATTTAGAACATGAAACACTACTTAAAGAGGCATGGCTTGGGAGGAGAATCCTAGCAGGTAACTGCAGCAGTCAGAGGGTAGCTATCATGAGGTAGGAGAACAATGAAGTCACATACCATGCTTGCGTCTGTCCTGAACATAGGAACACACGCACAATGCCTAATTCTTGACCTTCAATGTTTTTGTTGCCTACCAGTGAGCAATTAGCACACAACAGTATGTGAATCCAACCCAGGGTTAGAATGAAATGTTTCAATAAATTATGCCTCTACTCTCAAACAATAGTGTCATAAATTTGCCAAGCTGATTTTGGAAGCCAGAATAGCCCACATAAATCAATTTTAACTGGGAAGGTTTAGATCTAATCTCAATTAATAATGAACTTCAAATGGGATGTTGTATTTACTCCAGCAGTTACCCAAATAAATATAGATCATTTATATTTTGACTTATCCCCATGGCTCTCACCGTTAGGACACTGGAATTATTGTCAATGGCAAAACAAAAAAGGAGAAAGAGAAAAAGGGGACTGGGAAAATGAATTTAAGTCCAACTTTTTCTTACTAAACACTTCCCTTCTGTTCAATTTTATTATTATTTTCAGAGAGCTATTAAATGTCATGTTTGGAGTAAATGTCATTAAACATCCAGAGGCAAATTAGAAAAATAACATCTGAATTTAATAATAAAATATCTCCTTAGAACTATACAAGCTGGTGAAAAGAGATTTCTCTGTACCTCATCACCCTCCCACATGTTCCCAACTCACACACTACTGCCAACCTTTCCTCACAAGGACATCCAGTGACAATGTGATTAACCAATGAAAGACAACTGTCTCACTGGCTTAGACTGTTTTGAGCTGCTTTAGTTATGAAGAAAGAACACTTTATTTTTCCCAAAAATGTTCTCCTTAGGATACCATGTAAACCATCCCTCAAGTTGGTGATTGGAGAAATTGCACATGATATTTAGGAGTCGCATTCTTTCTAAATGTCAGCAACAGGCTGGCCAACACTCAGATTATAGAATGGGAGCATTCTAACTTTAGAGACTTTTTAAAGGGGAAATTTTGTTCCAAACCCACATCAACCTATGGTGAGAAATGTTTTTAGGCTATTTTCAAGAGAGGTCACTACATTATTGATGGTCCTTTAGAAACACCGATCTGATTGAGCTTCGCATTGTCATTGGTTTAGAAATACCTAAGACATTTGTTTTCTAGCTTGATCTACAAATTTATTTTAATAATGATTCTACCTAATTGTTTTAGTTTCTTCTTCAGATGAAGGATTATCATAAGCCTTTGGAGTAGGGGGAAAGAGACAGATATTTATTTAATACTATTTTTTTTCCCTAGGAACTTAAAAAATGACTTCTATCTTAATATATTCATTTCACTTTTTTGATAATAATGTAATTTATTGAGAAACTACTATGTGATGATTCTTTGCTGAGAATATTCCACATATTGTCTCTAACCCTCTCAACACCCCTGCATTCCAGGTATCATTAATTCTCTTTTACAGATGAAGGAGCTGAAAAATGGCAGACATAATATTTGAGTTGATCTAGCTAATCCAAGGTTCTTGCTTTAATTAGATCAAAATGGCATCTTCTATGCAAGAAATGATGACTTCATGTACATACAGTTTTCTGTTCACACTCTTCCATCATAACATCACCCATTAGACTATGGTAAATGTAGTTTGCTGCAGTAAATGTCATTCAAAATCTAGAGGCAAATTAGAAAAATAATATCTGCATGTTTTTGTTTTGTTTTGTTTAACATTTATTTATTTATTTTGAGAGACAGAGAGAGCGAGTGGGGGAGGGGCAGAGAAAGAGGGGGAGAGAGAGACCAAGTAGGTTCTGTGCTTTCAGCCCAGAGCCGGATGCAGGGCTCAATCTCACCAAGTTTGAGATCATGCCCTGAGCAGAAATCAAGAGTCAGATGCTGAACTGACTGAGCCTCCCTGCTCCAGGTGCCCCAATATCTGTGTTTAATAAGAAAATTTTTGTTAGAACTGTATAAATTGGTGGAAAGAAAATCTCTATACCCCTACATGTTCCCACAGACATCTCATGATAAAGCACATATCCAGTGAAAGACAACTATCTCACTGGCTCCATAAGTGAGAGGGCATGTACAAAGTTTGAAAGGTCCTCCCCACCCACACACACCAGTCGTCGCTCATGTAGCTGAGAATCTAGATATCTTCACAGCGTCATGATTCTCTAATTAATCATGGGTCCATATAAAAAGGGTCACCTGAAAGACATGTATGTACCTCCATAAAATTACTACCCCGAACATGGTGCACTGTAATTTAATATTTCTTAAGAATCATTTGGATGCATTCTTACAGTTCAGTTCTGGGAAAATTTGTATTTCCTAATGAAAGAAATAACAAAAGTTAAGAATATTAATAACAAAATAACTCTGAGGAAAATAGCATGAAGTGTGGGGAAGAGCTCATCAGCGATGGAGACCAATTATGTTTCTGTTTTGCCGTGTGCCTGGGTTCTCAGAAAATTGAGATTTATATTGTGCATTAAATTGCAGCACTTACCTTTAGCCTAAATTGCTGGCAAAAATGACTTATCTTTTGATGGCTCCTATTATTTGATATTTAATCTTTTGTTCTTAGTTTAATGTTCTGTTTTATATGTCTTTGATCTTAAGATGTCTCCAATAACTTTTTATGTGAAATGACTGTAAACAATACAATTAAAAATAAAACAGTTTTTATTTGTTCCGCTTAAGAATGCCTACATCTCTTTTTTTCCGACATTGTTTGCATTAATCACACAAATCTAATCATTCATAGATTCCTTTGACTCTTTCTTAAAGATTCTTTCTTTCCTTCCTCTTCCTCTTACCATTTCCACCTCCCTCATTCTAATCCAAACTTTCCTCATTGTTAATTTACTGAACATTCCCCAACTATTTTCCTCTCCCCAATCCCTTTTCTTTCCAGTTATTCTCCTCTTCCTCCTGCCCATAAACGGGCTTTGGTAATTACTGCGTTTCAGTTGCTGTGTACTTGTAGTTTAATGATGAACAAGATATACCCCAAAGACAGACCTTAAATGAATACTATTAATCAGATGAATACTGCAACAGAAAAATGTACAGGGTGTGCTCTGAGCTAACGCAGGGTTTCTCACACTTAGCACTATTGACATTTTGTATCGAGGTGGGGAGGGGCTGTACTGTATGCATTGTAGAACCTTTAGCAGCATCCCTGGCCTCTACCCACTACATGCCAGGAGGACTCCCTAGTTGTGACAAGTGAGTGTTTCCTGGTATTGCAAAACGTCCCCTGATGGCAAAATTGCTCCCTATTTGAGAATCACTGCTCAACTGTACAGTCTATGTGGGGTGGGGGTGGCTTTGTGTGGCAATGTTTACCTGTTAATAGGCCATTTGGATTTAGAACTGAAGGACGAGTATGAATTAGTAGGAATTAAGTTGTGGAAAGAAAGGGGTAGGAGGCGTGGGGGTTGGGAGAGTCTCAGTGTTCTAGGATGGAAGCCTAGTACATCAAAGACACTGAGATGAAAATGAACCTGGAAAATTCCAGGAGCAGAAAGAAGCCCAGTGTGGACTACTGATACAGAGTGTGTTGAGAGAGTGGCTACCACTAAGGTTGAGAGATGCACCCATCCAGACCGTCTGTGGAGACCATGCTCAGAACTAAGAACAGTGAGAAACACTAAATGGTTTTTAGCAGGAAAATGACAAGATACTGAATTCAACCAGGATAATGGTTGGAGTTGGGAGGAAGGGGAAGACAGCCTATAAGTGTATCTTCAGTGAATGAGGTTGGGGCTGGTCAGGTGTGTTGATGGCAATGACAAGTAGCAGGGGTCTGGCCATTGGCCAATGGCATAAGAACATGTATATATGCATACTCTTCCTATCTATTTTAACAAGAGGGTCAATTCTGAAAGAATCTTGGAAGCCTTTGTAGGATAATACCGGCTACCCCTCCCAACCCTTGGGGAGGGAAGGTGAGCATGATGCAGAAGAAGCAGCTCTGACTGGAAAGGAGCATGGAGGAAGCAGCTTATAAGAGACAAGGAGAGAGAGAATGTTTGTTGAAGAGGTTAAGGACACAAGGCCGTTTTCATCAAACTCCTGAGGACACTGTTGTATGCAAGGAAAACAGGGGGTGGAGTCTGGGGCTAGAGGGAAAGGAGGTACAGCTATTTCTAGAAAAGACAGCCTGGCATGGTTTAGATGTCTGGGGATCCTGACCCTTTGGGCAATAAGCAGGGAAGGCTGGGAATGTGATACAAGGAAGATTAGCTCTGAGTATCCTGTGGGGCAGACAGGGAGACCTGGAGATTTTGGTATCATGAAATAAATCCTCCCAAACACCCATTTCTATAATGCTACCCTCTAATCCATTACTCCCCAACCCTTCCAGAAACCTGGCAAACAAATAAGACCTTTTACAGCCTATCTTCAGTTTTGCCTCAGATGAGCTTTGCTCTGCCTGGCCTGGTCTTATCATTGTGACAGTGTGCCTTGTTCTCTTCCCCTGTCCATGTCCCAAACCTGGTTTTTCCTCTCCAAACCCTACCCAGTTTAGAGGGCCTAGCTCATATCCTACCTCTTCTGTGGTACCTTCTCAGACCACTGTACCCACAAGTGTTGCCTGCTCTTCTTTTTTTTTAAATGAAGTTTACTTATTTATTTATTTAGAGAGACAGAGAGAATTTCAAGCAGGCTCCCCACCATCAGCACAGAGCCTGATGTGGGGCTCGAACTCATGAACTGTGAGATCATGACCTGAACCGAAATCAAGAGCCAGATTGTTCAATCAACTGAGCCACCCAGGTGTCCCTGTTGCCTGCTCTTTTTTTTGCCTGCTCATCTTAATTGGAATTTAATTAAAAAGTGCTTTGGGGCTTCTTCTGTGCTGCTTTCTTATATATTAATTTTTCATGGTTGTGAATTTGTGTTTTCTAAAGCTGCATTGCAAATTTCTTGTCATATAGGATGAGGCTCTATGTCTCTTAATATACTTCTAAAGGCCTAATATAGGACTTGACACATAAAAGTCGCTCAACTGTTATTTAATTAACACATTGGTTAAGATACATATCACTTTCCTGAGAGAGATGCAGGGGAGCATTGGAGTTCCTGCCATGTGGCAGGTACACTCAAGGTGTGAATATGCCTGGGCATTTATTTTTTTCTCCTTTCCACAAAGGCTCTGGGAAGGACTCTGGCATGCTACTATGCTCATTTAAGGAAAACCCACTGTCTTTTGTCAGACAACTCTGGGACAGACCCAGAATAGCAACTTCAAGTCTTCAGCTTTAGCAACAAGGAGGTGAGAGCAGTTCTGGGCCTGGATGGAGTGGTCAGGAATGCAGGGAAGGACTGGATTGAGTCAGATCACCCGCGGGGGACTACAAGGACATTGGAGCCGGGGGGAAGAACAGGACATTGAGGGATGTCAAAAGGAGGTGACAATTATCCAACAGTTTGCCTCCAGTTTGTGTTCTGAAGTTTAAACTGTGAACTGCTGCAGGGAACATTTCAGAGAGAGTGAGCAATGAACAGACTTTTACTTCTATGGTCATATTGGAAATACATATTCTTCCCCAGTTTGCATTTTCAGACCCTTAGCTGAAACAATAGGTGTGAAGAAAGGACAGTTTGGTGTCGGCAAAGAAAGAAAAGAGTGGTGATGTGCTCACGTTTGACCAATTTGAGCACTTTCAAACAAAAACGTGGCTTTTACTCTGTTTTGTACAGTGACATCTTTGCCAACTCGCCTCCCCATAAGTACAGATGATGGTAGATCCGTTTTCCCAACCTGTCACTGTTTGGCTGCTCTTTGGTAATTGGCAGATTTTTCTGTCTCCCTCTGGTTGGCGGTGGGGCCGGTAGAGCTCTAAACCAGGCACAGGCAACACTCTAACAAAGGCCTGACTGATGCCAAGCATGATGGGAGGGTTACTGCATTGTCTTTCCACATTACCTTTTTATCATTCCAGCTCAGGTTTATTTTCACCATTAATAATAACACTGATGTGTGGTGAGTCCTTCAGCAAGCCTGAAACTGAAAACTCACTTGTTTTATAGAGTGGGGGTTAGTTTTCCAGGTCTCCCTGCCTCGCTTGGGTCGATTTCACTTAGATTTGGGTCTAAATCAAGGGCCTGTTGAGAAATTCCTACTCAATTGGAATAGGTTACCATGTGTATTAACCATATCTTTTATTTTCAGATGCTTTGACATCTTGGGGCCTTGCTGACCCTGAAGGAGGACTGCTTCTCCTGGGATTAGCTAATTCCTAGAGATTGCAAAACTTCCAGCATATCTTCCATATGCAAAGCAACCGATCCAGAGACCATACCACCTCCTTCTTAGGGCCATTCTCATACTCATACTCTAGGCCACTGTCTTCCTGCCCTAGTTACCCTAGGACCAGGGACCAGACAAGCAGGGACCACCCCCTCTCCCCAGAGCCTGCTAAAATTATTTAAACTAGCCATTCCTAAGTTGTTTAAACTTTGTTCCTTTTTGCAGAAAACCACAAAAAGGCTCTAGTCTGTGTTTCCCCCTCATTCCTCTGCCTCCTGACCGACCCCGATACTTCCCTGTATGACCCCTCATATGATGTAGCATGCCCCCTTCTCTTGGGATCTGAGTAACAACTATCTTTTCAAAGATAATCATCGCCTAAATCTGTTGTTGGCCTCACCATACCTAGATAATAATAAAACCTGCTTTTTCAAACATGCATTTACAAATACTGAACCAACTTGCATCATAACCTTATAAATGATATGGCCTTCAATATCAGCTGACTCCATTTTTGTGGGTCGTATTAATCTTTCCTGAGCCACAAATATTAATATTCTCCAATCTTCACTGTGTAAGCTAGTCACAGAGAATCTGGATGAATGTTTTATTATAATCCACATCAAGTTTATGTCACTATATAGATCATTTTAACATTACATTCTCTATAACTAGATTATGAGGTATTTGAAGGAGGGGGCAATGGTGATACTGTTATTGTTTTTTTGTTTGTTTGTTTTTACTAAAGGAGGATGATACTTTCTTGGCATTTCTGGCAGCACGGTGAAGTGAAACGAGTATATACTTTTGGCCAAATAGTGCTTAACCTCCACCTGAAAAGTTTCTTTTCAATTCAGTGTCAGTTTTGGAAGGGATAAAGCTGAAGTGGTAAGAGAGAATAGAGACAATTATTTAGTCAATGAGAGAAACCGGTTTAGTCATGTGGCCACTTAGATAACCTATAAAACCATACGCTACCCTTTTATTATGTTAGTCACAGGGTAGGAACCTTGTAAGTCACGGAGATAAACTTCTTGTTAAATGTCTTCCTTTTGTGTTTTGTATGTAGAACGTGTACATTCTAGTCTTCCCTATCTGTCTAAAATAGAGTTCATATTACAGTTTAATCCCTACTCTTGTAATGGGAACTCATAACAGCCCCAAGTATACTCCAATTACTTCCTCACCAAATCAGTAGATCAGCCACAGTTAACAATGGCATATTGTTATTCTCCTGCTGTCTCTCACTAGAACCATGTCTGCTGCTGACAAAGGTCCCTACAGAGGCTTCATGGCTTACTCTGCTGAAAATACATAGGATCAGCACTCCTATAGGGATGCCAAAGGTGCTATTTCCAGCTATGGGGTATTCCCCTGGGTATTGGCCCAGAAGTGCCAGACTTGGGTTTCACTGGGAGACAGGAAGAATCATTTCCACTCTGCTTCACTGCTACCTTTCATGACATTTCCTGTGGATAGTTTGACTTTTGGGTTCATTACTCTAACCGTGGTGGTTCATACCCAGCTCAAGGAGTCAGAGGGTGATAGATCTAGCAGGCCACCTACTCATTCCTTCTCTCTTCTCAGCTCTTACCTGCCTCTCTTTCCACCCAGCAATATAATTTACTCAAGATGCAGCCTGTGCACCAAAAAGTTTTTAAAATACCGGAGTCCATACATTTCAACTTCACCGTGGATGGTTTGCTTTACCTCTATCTGTAAGAGACCCCTTAAGATGGTTTTCCAGGGCAAAGGAAGATCCACACCAAAGGTGAGTTCAAGTCCCCACCATTTGCAGTAAGAGAAAAACTCAATGCTTTAAAATTATAGTTTTTCATTCTATTCTCTCCGTCAGATTCTTGGAGATCTTAGGGCTGATTTAAAATTCAAGGCCAAGAACTTCTTTTACTTCATTTGTCTTTGCAATAAGGCAGTTTCTACTAATCTAGGGGTTTGCAATGCTGGATGCATATTAGAATCACCTTGTGGCAGGGGGTGGCTATTAAAATATATTGGTAACTGGAGTCCACCCAAGATCGATTACATTAAGATCTGTGAGGGCAGGGTTCAGAAACTGATAGTTTTTTAAAGTTGCCCAGATGATGACACTATACATCGGGATTAAGAACCACTGTTGTAAGCACATGACTTAGGGACAGGGAACTCCAATTTGAGAAACTGACTAGATAGATTACATCTATTCTTCCTCCCATGTGAGACTTCAGGAATCACTATCCTTTTCCTTGTTTGACAAGTAAAGGGCAACTCAATCTAATTATCGCTAATTGCTATCCCCTGTGACATGAGCTGATTCTTGAAAGGTTTGAAGTTTTTGCATCAGCACTCTGATTATTTTCTTGTGGGCACTTTGCTGCCATTAGGAGACATTGTCTCCAGGTGGGCTTCCACTCTAGTTGTTGGTTTCCCACATGTGGGGTTAATAAAGGAATCAATACATTTATCTTCCTCTGGAATCTCCTGAAAGTAATACTTTCCTTCAACTGGGAAAATGTATATACACAAAAATAAATTATATACACTTTCAGAGCAGGGGTTAAATAAGTTTAAAACAAAAACCTAGATAGCCTGATTTTATATTCACCAACTCTGAATTATTGTTAAACATTGCTTAACATAGTTATGGCTTACTTATCCTTGAGCAGAATTAACTCAATCTGAGTATCAAAGTGGATTTATGTACCAACATCACTTGCTTTTTTAATTTTGACAGCTCCAGTAGGAGTCAAAATTTGTGAAGTCTTTTATTCAGGCTGGAATTCTCTTAACAACCATTTAATACTTTCATAGAAAAGGTATCTGTTTGGGTTCTCAGCATCTTAGCACTCTATTCCTATCTGATTTCAGTTGAAGGAAGCAGAAAACCACAGAGAAAAGTTATAGAGACTTTGACCTTGGTAAAACTACTCATTGTTTCCTCTCTCATGGAAAACTGTCTGAGTATCTCTTCCAGTTCTTGCTCCATCTGGTATTTACCATGCATTTATGTGCCTTGGCACTATTATCAATCAGAAAAAACCTAGAGGCATAAATTGTTTGCTTAAAGCTTTAATTACTAAAGTCTCAGTTTACCAGGACAAGATAATTAAAAAGAACATGTGTTATAAGTAGTAAAAAATATATTTAAACAACAACATTGTTTTTCCATGGCACAGCAGAAATGTGACTCTTATTTTAAAAATTATACTGAAAACATAGTGAAACTTTCTTAGTGTTTTCATACATAAAATATATTTTCCAAGAATATCAGTTTCTTTTTTTCCATTCTTTGGACCTTACTTGAAATATAATGCTTCCATTGATATGATCTAGAAATTAATTAGATGTTTATAAAAGTTAATTTAATTGACAAAGAACATGTCAAGAATTTTCCATGTTATTGTATTATTAAGGATTGGTAAGTGTCCATATTGGTAATGGAATAATATTCAGTACATGCAGAAGAAAAGTATGTCTTTCAAGAAGGTGTATAAAGGCACCACTAAAATTACACATGTAATGAAGATAAATGTGAGTCTTGAAATAAGGAATTAATGTTACCCATTATCTCCCTTAGTTTTCCACTGGGGATTTGTATAGAGTCTTTCATATAATGAACAAAAGGATGGTGTTTTATTTTGTGAATTCATGGCCTAACTCATTAGAATACAATGATCATTTATGTATTAGAAGCGTGGAAGTGAGACAAAGACTGTGACTGCATAGTGTACACAATATACCACTCATCTTTGCTGCATCTGTAGCAAAGTCCATCTGCACTATTCAGTTTCCTCAGCTATTGATTTCTGTAAAAAAGATCAGGTAAGTCACACACTCAATATAATTGAGCACAAAATTACTGTCATTAATATTATTTTAAGTGAGTGAATTGTCATAAGAATTTGTCAACGATTCCAGGGTATAAATCACCTTGAGTTTGCACCAAGAGCAACCTCTTGTCTTTCTACCAAGTCTCTACCAGTCATCTATACAACCTCATCCCTTGTGACCACCCTATTTTTCAGTCAAACATCCACACATACATCTAAGAATTGTTTTTGAAGGCATACTACGTGTAAAGCTATGTGCTATATGGAGACAAAGATGAATGTGACACAGTTCCTCAACACAGTAAATTCCACTTTTAACTGCAATCTAAGGCAAAGTATGTCAAATAACAATGAGAAACATTGAAGTAAAGCTCATAGTGGTTTGAAGGAGAAATACCCGGCTTGGTAACTAAGGCAAACCTAATAGAAGTAATATTTCATCTGCTCCTGCATTAAACAAATACAGGCAATGAGAATAGCATAAGATTCAAGTGGCAGTGGTAGTGGTGGGAAGGGGAGAATGATAGATTTTCAACAAATAGGGGGAATATTTCCAAAGAAAACAAATGGTGCAAAGGAGTGCTCTTGAAGGAATATTCATTGAAATGATGCATACTTTTCTATAAATCAGGAATTAGAGATAAAGTACAAAAATTTTTAAAATTCAATTTATTAAAACTAAAAAAAAAAAAAACAAAACCCTCCAACATTTCAGCCATTTCTTCCAGTCCCTCATTCCCCACTTCTGGGAATCACCAATATGTTCTCCATATTTGTGAGCTTGGATTTGTGGATTGATTGATTCCACACGTAAGAGAGATCATATGGTATTTGTCTTCTTTTGTCTGATTTATTTCACTTAGCATAATTCCCTCAAGATCCATCCATGCTGTGGTAAATGGTAAGATTTTGTTATTTTTTATGGCTGAATAATATTCTGTTATATATATACTGCAATTTCTCTATCCATTCATCCATCAATGAACACTTAGGTTGTTTCCGTATCTTGGCTACTCTAAATAATTTTGCAGTGAACATGGTGGTGCACATATTCTTGTCAATTACTGTTTTCATTTTCTTTGGATAAATATACAGAGGTGGAATTGCAGTATCATATGATGGTTCTATTTTTAATTTCTTGAGGAACCTCCCTCCATACTGTTCTCCATGGTAGCTATAACACCTCACATTCCACCAACAGTGAAGGAGGATTCCCTTTTCTCCATACCCTTGTCAATACTTATTTTTTATATTTTTGATAATAGCCATTCTGACAGGTGTGAGGTGGTATGTCGTTGTGGGGTTTTGATGTGCATTTCCCTGATGATCACTGATGTTAAGTATCTTTTCATGTATCTGGTGGCCATCTGTATGTCTTATTTGGAAAAATGTCTATTCAGGTATGCTGCCCACTTTTTAATAAGATTGTTTTTGTTTTTGTTTTTGCTACTGAGTTGTATGAGTTACTTATGATTTTGGATATTAAACCTTTATCAAATATATGCTTTTTAAATATTTTTCCCCTTCAGTAGGTTGCCATTTTAATTTGTTGATGGCTTCCTCTGCTGTACAGAAACTTTTTAGTTTGATGTAGTCCCATTTATTTTTGTTTTTGGTGCCTTCGGTTTTTGGAGTTAGAGCCAAAAAAACCCACCACCAATTGATATTGATATTGACCAATATCAATGAGCTTACCACTTATGTTTTCTTCTATGAATTTTATGGCTTCAGGTATTATATTTGAGTCTTTAATCCATTTTGAGTTTATTTTTGTGTAAGAAAGCAGTCTAGTTTCATTGTTTTGCATGTGGCCATCCAATTTTTCCAATGCCACTTATTGAGAAGACTGTTTTTTCCCCATCATATATTCTTGACTCTTTTGTCATAAATTAATTGACCACGTATGTATGAGTTTATTTCTGGGCTTTCTGTTCTGTTTCATTGATGTTTGTTATCTGTTTTTATGCCAGTACCATACTGTTTTACTTATTAAAATACATTTAAACTTAGGTTTGAATCAGGGGAAAGAATATTCCAAGTAGTGATAACAAAAGGCCCTAAGATAGGTACAAGCTTAATATGTTTGAGGTATGGTAAAAACATGACCATAGCTGAAGCAGTTGTGAAGGGGACAATGGTAGAGGATGATGTTGGAAAGGAATTTGGGGACTTGCTCTTATAGGACTTGTAGGCCATGTAAGGGTTTAAGCTTTATTTTAATTACAATGACAAATCATTAGAGAAGTTTAAGTAGGGATGTACATGGTTAGATATATATTTTAAGAAAACATGGTGGTGTCAGAGGACTAAGAGTAGAAGCCAGAAATTCAGTGTGGAGTTTCTTGAAATAGTCCATGTGAATTATGATGGTGACTTCGCCTAAGGTGGTGATTGTTGAGATGGAGCAAGAAAAGTCATTATCAGTTTTGAATACAGAGTGAATAGAATGTGTTGGAGTAGCCCGGGCAGTCAGAAAATCACAGGAATTAAAAATAACACCTCGACTTTTTTTTTTTTTTTTTTTACTTGACAAGATGTGGGCAAGGTTGTGTGGGCAGGGATGCCATTTTCTGGGGTCGTAAAGAGGTGGGAAGGATTAAATAGGATGCCAATTTGACATTCAAAAGAGAGGTCAATGAAGCAATTCATTACACAAGTCATGAGTCTCAAGGAGAGATCAGAGCTGGAGATACAGATTTAGGAGTTTTAGGCATACATGGGGGGATTAAAGCCATGAGACTGGATAAGATCACCTTGGGAGAAAGTATGACTGGAGAATGGTACAGGTACATCCCTAGAAAGTCTAATGAATTATCAGAGAAGGAGGAACCAACAAGGAATAAAGAGAAGGAAAGACACTGCTCTAATCATCAATTATCATATTAAACTGCAATGTTACAAGGTTCTCAGAAGCTATTGTAATACGAAAAGGAATTTTCATCCTTTTGTGTCTCTGCCAACTGCCTTCCGACTGCTATACTTTTTTTTAATTACTACTCCTCGTCCAAGATGTGAGTTCTTAATTTGCTGTGTTTAATATGCAGTGTACCAACAGATTAGTTATCTCTTCTTGTTGAAGAAGCGTGACAAGCCTAACTAGACAAAAATGCCCACTCTCACCACTTCTATTCAACATTTTATGGTGGATTCTAGTGTAGTAAGACAAGGAAACAAATAAAAGAATTGGGTAAAAGGGGGGGCACCTGGGTGGCTCAGTCGGTTAAGCATCTGACTTTTGATTTTGGCTGTCATGGTCTCACAGTTTGTGGGTTTGAGCCCTGCATTGAGCTCTGCACTTACCATGCAGAGACTGCTTGGGATTCTCTCTGTCCCTGACTCTCTGCCCCTCCCATGCTCACACACACACATATGTGCACACTCTCTCTCAAAAAAATAAAGCAAAACATTTTTTTAAAAGAAATGGGTAAAAAAAGTGTAAGAATTGGAAGGGAAGAAACAAAACTATTACTATTTTCAAATTATGTGATTGGCTAACTAGAATACAGCACATAATCAACAAATTGTTAGAATAGGGGAGTTTAACAGAGCAATCTGACATAAAGAAAAATACAAAATGAAGTACACATCTATGCAGCAGCACAAACCGAAAATATTTTTTAAAAATAGAAATCAGGGGCGCCTGGGTGGCGCAGTCGGTTAAGCGTCCGACTTCAGCCAGGTCACGATCTCGCAGTCCGGGAGTTCGAGCCCCGCGTCGGGCTCTGGGCTGATGGCTCAGAGCCTGGAGCCTGTTTCCGATTCTGTGTCTCCCTCTCTCTCTGCCCCTCCCCCGTTCATGCTCTGTCTCTCTCTGTCCCAAAAATAAATAAACGTTGAGAAAAAAAAAAAATTAAAAAAAAAAAGAAATCATTTATAATAGCAACAAAAAAGATATTTAGTAATAAATCTAACAAAAGGTTTGCAAGACTTATATAGAAACTAGTTCAAAACTTCAAAATAAAGATGTCAATTTTTCCCCAATTATTCTATAGACCCCATGCAATTCTATTAAAAAACTCAACTGGGTGTTTTGAGGAACTTGATTAGCTGGTTCTAAAATATATAAGGAAGAGTGGATGCCAAAGATAGCTAAGCCATTCAAGAAGTAGAATAAGGTGGAGAGATTTATTTTACTAGATATTAAAAAATATTTATTATATACCTATTAGAATAAAAATAGTGAAATATTGAGGCACAAGTAGACATAATGACTTGAACAGACCAGAGAACCCAGAAACAGATCTAGCACATATGAAAAATTGATATAGGATAGAGGGGACATGATATACCTTTGGAATAATTATGAAGTATTACATATGGAAAAAATGAAATCAGATTCTTACCTCACACAAAGCACACAATTCTGTTTGAGAGGGATTAAAAGAGTTGAATGTGAAATGCAAAAACTTTAAACTGTTTAGAGGAAATACAACAGAATATTTTATATTGGTATAGGGAAGGATTTCTCAAATGTGACACAAAACCACTAGTCATTAAAAAAATTAACCTAGGGAATGTTAAAATTAAGAAATTCTGTGCATCAGAAGGCCTCATAAATACAGCAAAAACTATGGGCCACAAACTTGGAAAATATGTTTGCAACGTATAAAATGGATAAAAATATTAATATTCAGAATTAGGGTGGTGGTAAAATTTCGAGGCAGACAATCACATTTTATTCTGAGTTAATGGCAGCTCTGCATTTGAGAATGTGCTTTTTGGAAATGTGCAACATGGCAACATGTTCTAAAATATATAAAGAACTCATAAATAATAAAAACAACTAAATAGAAAAAGTTAAAAGATACAGATATTTCATGAAACAGCAAATGCAAATGGCCTATCCGTGTCATAATAATATGCTAATCTTCAGTAGTAATAAGAAGAATATAAATTAATATTAATAAATATATTAATAAATATTAATAAAATAATGTGGGGGTCCTCCTGTTAAAAATTTTAAATAAAATCTGTGAGTTCTACATAACTGAATAAAAGTGCTATATTTTACAGGACAATATGAAGAATCTCTTGAGTAAATAGGATTCTATAAATGTATGTGTTTAACAAATAATTATCTTTAAAAATATCTTTGAATTCCATTTTAAAGCAAAAGATATAATGCATATATCCCTCTCTTGATGAAAATGGATATTTTCCTAAAATTCTCCTGTGCAATCTCATATAAGCAAACAATCCATTTTCTTCTTCTGTCAATGGTGTCTTGGTAATGCATGAGATACAGCTTCAGGGTAGAAATTCTCTTCTGAACTTTCCAAACCTCTCCAAAAGGTGGCTGAGTAGCAGCCTGTCAAATTAAAGAAAGGTATTCTCATTCAAGAGGAATTTCAGTTTCATTTAAAAAGGGGGGTCCTTCCTAAACAGTCTTGTGGTCTGAGCTTTTTGCTTGTGGTACGTGTTCCTATTAAAAGCGGCTCAATTTTATTACATGTAAAAAACAATCTTCCAAGGAAAATAATAAATACATTTCTAATTTTGTCCTTGTGGGATTATTCCATTGGAAAAAATTATGTGAAGCCTTGGGCCAGGTATCCAAAAACAGTTGGAAGTCAAGAGCACTGGAGAGGGCACTCAGCCTGAATGTTTTGTCTGCAGAATGTGAACTTTTAAAATTTTATTCCTTCTAAGTTTTGCTTGAGACATCTTTGTTTTCTCCAGCCTTTCCTTGCAGACATTTATTTTTAAAATTTGGTTAAGGATTATTTTCATGGGTCTGCTCAATAGAGTCTTGAGTAATAGAGAAGAATGGTTTTTACTTTTACTTATCTAGATACCTGCTCAATATTCCATTACAGTTGTTCTTAATCTTTATGGAGCTATAGATTTGAAAATGTTATAAAAGCCTAAAAATTTTTTATAGGCACATGTAGTTGAAGGGGACTGTAGTCTCCCAGATTAAGCACCTGTGTGTGTGTGTGTGTGTGTGTGTGTGTGTGTGTGTGTGTGTTTAAGAGACCATCCTTTTTCCACTGAGAATTCCTGGCTTCCTTTTCAAATATTAGTTGACCATATAGGCAGGGGTTTAATTTCTGTACTCTCTATAATGTTCCATTCGTCTGTGTGTCTACTTTTATGCCAGTACCACACTATCTGTGTTTTTTTTAAATGTTTGTTTATTTTGAGGGAGGGAGGGAGGGAGGGAGGGAGGGAGAGAGAGAGAGAGATTGAGAGAGAGAGAGAGAGAGAAAGAAAGAAAGTGAGTTGGGGAGGAAGAGAGAGACAGGGAGAGGGAGAATCCCAAGAAGGCTCCACACTGTCAGTGCAGAGCCCAATGCCGGGCTCAAGCCCACAAACCTTGAGACCATGACCTGAGCCAAAATCAAGAGTAAGACACTTAACTGACTGAGCAACTCAGTATCCCATGGTGTATGTGTGTATGTGTTTTAACTATATTTTTGTCATATAATTTGCAAGGAAGTGAAATGCTCCAGATTTGTTCTTATTCAGGATTGCTTTGGCTATGTAGGTTCTTTTGTGGTTCCATATAAATTTTAGGTTTCTTTTTTCTATTTGTATGAAAAGTGCTATTGGAAGTTTCACGGGAATTGCATTGAATCTATAGATGGCTTTGGGTCTCATGGACATTTTAACAACATTATTTCTTACAATTCATGAGCATGGAATGTCTTTCCATTTATTTGTCTTCTTCAATGTCTTATGGATTTCAGTGTGCAGATCTTTCATCTATTTGGTTAAATTTATTCCTAAGTATTTTATTGCTTTTGATGTTTGTAAATGGGACTGTTCTCTTAATTTCTCTTTCACACAGTTCACTGTTAGTGTATAGATACACCACTGATTTTTATACATTGATTTTGTATCCTGCAACTTTACTAAATGTTTATATTAGTTCTAACAGTTTTATGTTAGAGTTCTTAGATTTTTCTGTACGTACTATCAGACATCTGCAAATAGAGACAATTTTATTTCTTCCTTTCTGATTTGGATGTCTTTTCTATTCATTCATTCTTTTTTCTTGTCTAATTGTTCTGGCCAAGACCACCAGTATTATGTTGAGTGAGAGGTGAGAGTGGTCATCCTTGTCTTGTTCCTGATTTTAGAGGGAAAATTTTCAGCTTTCGTGAGATGGTAGTTGTGGACTCGTAATATATGGCCTTTATTATGTTGAGGTATGTTCTATCTATGCCCACTTTGTGGACAATTGTTATCATGAAAAGATGTTGAATTCTGTCAAATGCATTTTCTATATTTATTGAGATGATTATGTGATTTTTATCCTTCATTTTGTTTGTGTTGTATAACACAATGATTGACTTGCAGCTTTTGAACCATTCTTGCATTCCCAGAGTAAATCCATCTTGATCATGATGTACAGTCCTCTTAATGTACTGCTGAATTCATTTTGCTAATATTTTGTTGAGAATTTTTACATCTATGTTTATCAGGAATATTGGTCTGTAATTTTCTTGTGCTGTCTTTGTCTGGTGTTGGTACTCATAAATTAGTTTAAAAGTATTCCCTCTTCTTCTATTTTTTAAAAGCGTTTGAGCAGGATTAGTATTACATCCTCTATAAATGTTTGATAGAATTCATCAGTGAAGCCATCTGGTTTTGGACTTTGTTTTTTGTTGGGGAGATTTTTGATTACTGATTTAATCCCCTATTATTAACAAATAGTCTATTCAGTTTTTCTATTTCTCTCTGATTCAGTCTTCGTAGGTTGTATATTTCTAAATTTATCAATTTATTCTAGGTTGCCTAATTTGTTGGTGTATAATTGTTCATAGTAGTGTTTTATGATCTTTTGTATTTGTGTGATGTCTGTTGAAATGTCACCTGATTATCTGATTTTATTTATTTGAGTCTTCTCTTTCCTTGGTGAATCTAGCTAAAGGTTTTATTTCTGAGTTTTCTATTTTCATAATTATTTTAATAAATGGAGTTATAATTATCATATGACATTACAGATTTGCTTTGACTTACAATGGGGTTGCATCCTGATAAACTCATTGAAAGTTGAAAATATCCTAAATCAAAAATGCATTTAATTAATCTAACCTACCCAACATGACAGCTTAGCCTAGTTTACTTTAAACATGCTTAGAACATTTACATTAGCCCACAGCTGAGCAAAGTCATCTAACACAAAGCCAATTTTATAATAAAGTATTTAATATCTCATGTAATATACTGAATACTGAAAGTGAAAAACAAAATGGTTGTACGGGTATAGAATGACTGTAAGTGTATCAGCTGTTTGCCCTCATGATTGCATGGCTGATGGAAGCTGCAGTTCACTGCCACTGCCCCAAATCATGGAATGGTATTGTACTGTATTGCTAGCCTGGCAAAAGAACAGAATTCAAAATTTGAAGTACAGTATCTACGAAATGTGTATTGCTTTTGCACCATTATAAAATCAAAAAATCTTAAGAGAAATCCTTCTAAGTTGAAGACTGTATATTAGTTTCAGGCGTAAAACATAGTGACTCGATATCTGTGTACACTGAAATGATCACAAGTCTAGTCACTATCTGTTACCACACATAGTTACAATTTTTTTCTTCAGGTAAGATATTTTAAGGCTTACTCTCTTAACAGCTTTCAAATATGCAATGCAATATTAACTATAGTCACCATACTATACATTACATGTTCATGATGTACTTATTTTGTAACTGTAACTTGTACTTTTTGATGAACCTTACCAACTCCTACCTCTCTTCTCTCTGGCAACCACCAATCTACTCTATGTATCTATGAGCTTGGTTTTGATTTGTATTTTTTCTTATGTTCCACATATAAGTGAAATCATATGGTATCTGTCTTTCACTGTCTAACTTATTTCACTTAGTACAAAACCTTCAAGTAAGGTTCATTTATGTTGTTGCAAATGTCAAGATTCCATTCTTTCTTATGACTGAGTAGTAGTAGTATTTGTGTGTGTGTGTGTGTGTGTGTGTGCGCGCGTGTGCGCTTGCACGTTCTTTATTCATCCATTGATGGACATTTTGGTTGTTTTCATATATTGCTTGTTGTAAATAATGCTATATAATGAACATGAAAATACATATTTCTTTTCAAATTAGTGGGTTTTTTTCAGGTAAATAGTCAGAAGTGGAATTGCTGGATCATATTGTAGTTCTAGCTATAATTTTTTGAGGAACCTCCATACTGTTTTCCATAATGGCTGTACTGATTTACATTCCGCCTATATCCCAAACCTATAGTAATATAAAAAGTATGAAATTAGCATAAAAACAGACACATAGGTAAATGGAACAGAAGAGAGAACCCCAAAATAAACCCATGAAGCTATGGTCAATTCATTTGCAAAAAGTAGACAAGAGGTTACAATGGAGAAAGAACAATGTCTTTAACAAATGGTACTGAGAAAATCTGACAGCCACATGCAAAAGAATGTAACTAGATTACTATCCTACACCATGCACAAAAATTAACTCAAAATGGAGTTACTTGAATGTAAGACCTAAAACTATAAAACTCTTAGAAGAGAACATAGGTGGTAAGCTCCTTGACATAGCTATTGATGATGAAATTTTGGGTCTGACTTCTAAAGAAAAGCCAACTAAAGCAAAAGTAACCAACTGGTGCTATATCAAACTAAAAGAAAATTCTTCACAGCAAAGGAAATTATGAACAAAATGAAAAGGCAACAAAGTGAATGAGAGAAGATATTTGCAAATCAGATATCTATTAAGGGATTAGTATCCAAAATATATAAAGAACTCATACAATACAATAGGAAAAAAAAAAAAACCCCAGATAATCTAATTTTAAAAATTGGGGAAGGACCTGAATAGACATTTTTCCAAAGAAGACATATAGGTGAAAAACAGACATATGAAAAGATGCTCAGTATCACTAATCATTAAGGAAATACAAATCAAACCCACATATCACATTACTTCAGTCTATTAGAATGAATACTATCAAAGGACAAGAAATAACAATTGTTAGTAGGATGTAGAGAAAAGTGAACCTACAAGTCTTGCTAAAGGTTCACCTATTTTTTTAAATCTTTCAAAAAACCAGGGGCGCCTGGGTGGCGCAGTCAGTTAAGCGTCCGACTTCAGCCAGGTCACGATCTCACGGTCCGGGAGTTCGAGCCCCGCATCAGGCTCCGGGCTGATGGCTCGGAGCCTGGAGCCTGTTTCCGATTCTGTGTCTCCCTCTCTCTCTGCCCCTCCCCCGTTCATGCTCTGTCTCTCTCTGTCCCAAAAATAAATAAAAAAACGTTGAAAAAAAAATTAAAAAAAAAAAACCAGCTTTTAGTTTCTATCTTTTCTATTTTCTTTTCAGTCTCTATTTCATTTGTGTCTAGTCTGTTATTTATTACCTCCTACTACATCTGAAATTAATTTTAATTAACTTATTAATTTATTAATTTATTTATTCTTTTTTTTAAGCTTATTTTATTTTGATAGAGAGAAAGAGGATCCCAAGCAGACTCTGAGCTATCAGCATGGAGCATGACATGGGGCTTGAACTCATGAACTATGAGATCATGACCTGAGCTGAGACCAAGAGTTGGATGCTTAAGTAACTGAGCCACCCAGGCACCCCAATTTATTTATTTCTTCTTATTCTAATTTCTTGAGGTGTAAAGTTTTTTATTTGAGATCTTTCTTGTTTCTTGATGTAGGCATTTGTTACTATAAACTTCCCTCTGAGAACTCCTTTGGTTGCATCACATGTTTTGGTATATTGTGCTTCTATTTTCATTTGTCTCAATATTTTTTACTTCTCTTTTGATTTCTTCTTTGACCTATGTGCTGTTCATAACATGTTTGATCTCCACATTTGTGAATTTTCTAGTTTTCTTCTTGTAATTGCTTTCTAGTTTCATACTGTTGTGGAAAAGATGCTTGATATGATTTCATTCTTCTTACATTTATTAAGGCTGCTTTTGGGTCCTAACATATGACCTATCCTGGAGAATGTTAACATGCACATAGGAAGAATGTGAATTCTGCTGTTGAATGGAACATTCTATAAATGCCCATTAAATCCATTTGGCACTAAAAACAAACAAGGCAGCTTGGACAAGCACAGGGTTGTGAGACAATCAAGAGCATGGGCCAGACTGCTTGACCTGGTTTATCTCCTACATGAGACCAACCTTTCAAGCTTGAGAAAGGTGCTGGTTTTACATAATGCACATAGTGTCAAGGAAAATGAGGAAACATAGGAATGTATTAAAACAAAGGAACAAGAAAGGTACCTGGGTGGCTCAGTTGGTTGACTGTCCGACTTTGGTTCAGGTCATGATCTTACGGTGTGTGAGTTTGAGTCCCACAACAGGCTTTAAGCTGACAGCATGAGCCTGTTTCAGATTTTCTATCTTTCTCTCTCTCTGCCCCTCCCCAGCTCATACTCTGTCTATCTCACAAATGAATAAACATTAAAAACCATTTTAGATAAGATAAGATAAGATAAGATAAGATAAGATAAGATAAGATAAGATGAGATCTTTAAAAAGGGGGTATTTGTCAAATTGTTTTAGCCAAGAAGCCCATAAGTGCTGTAGCAGGTAAAGACTGTGGGTTGGCGGTTGAATTCTATCAAGGGAATCCATCTGTAGGGAAGTGACATTCACCTCTTCTGCTCATATTCTTACTTTCTAAGGATCCTTCCAGGTACCTCAAAGAAGAGGGGAACTGATAAAGAACAGCAATGTATGCCACAAACTGCTATCAAATTCATTAAAACAACAGCACACATAAATGAACTTTTTGTGATGCTGGGAGCCTAAAGAATATTGTTTAACAGCAGAAAAAGCATTGAAGTTAAAATGAAACAACTGAGGGGTGCCTAGATGCCTCAGTCAGTTAAGCGACCTACTTCGGCTTAGGTCGTGACCTCGATGTTCCTGAGTTTGAGCCATGCTTTGGGCTCTGTGCTGACAGCTCAGTGCCCGGAGCCTGCTTTGGATTCTGTGTCTCCCTCTCTCTCTCTCTCTTTGCCCCTCCCCTGCTTGCACTCTGTCTCTCTCTCTCTCTCTATCTCAAAAATAAATAAACATTAAAAAAAATAAACAACTGATAGTTTGAATTGACTTTGTTAGATGGTTTGTGTTGCTTATATACAGGGTACCCCAATATACACACATTACTATGATTTCTTTTGGGGAGAAACCATACAAAGAGATTAAATGCTTTATCTCTTACAGTTACTGAAAGAGATCAAATTCTTTATATCTATAGTTCTACTCAGTGCCTAATGCATTCTACTGTTCCTTAGCTACTGTTAAATAGCTGAAAGCCTTAAAAAGTATTGATAGCTAAGGATTTTGAATATTTTACATTAAGAGAACTAATGATCAAAGGAGTCATTGATTTCTTTAGGTTTGTTCTATTTGATGTAACTTCTGTTACATTTACATCTTTGCATTAGAGCCATGTTTTTGCATTAATAATAAGCACCTAATATGAACCATTGCTTCTCAAGCCCAAAATAGTAGAGTACAACTGAAAGGGTCTTAGAAACTGGAATTCTAATTCTAGTTAGTAAAAGTGTAATCAAATAGTGAAATTCTTTAACTTTCTTGGTCTTTGCTTTTCATGTATAAAAATAGTAGATTTGAAATAGGTGATCTCTATGACTTTAGAATTTTTATTTATTAATTTATATTTATCTATTTATTTAAAGTTTACTTATTAATTTTGAGAGAGAGAGAGAGAGAGAGAGAGAGAGAGAGAGAGCAAGCAAGCTTCACAAGATCACCATGGAGCCTGATGCAGGGCTTGAACTCAGCAACCATAAGGTCATGGCCTGAGCCCAAATCAAGAGCCTTGACACTTAACTGACTGAGCTACCCAGGTGCCCAAACCCTAGAAATTTTAATAAAATGTTTTTTATAAAATATTGATAAAATTATAAAAAGTATTTTATAATTTTAATTCCATATCTTCTGCAGAAATGTTCTTGAAATCAATGTGATGGTTCATGTTTTATGTCATTCATTCATTTATTCATTTAACAAATATTTAATGAGCAACTTCCATTAAATGTGTGACTGCTATCACTCTACAAGGCTTTCGAGATGAAGTGAATAAATGAAATATCAATAAGCTCATACCCAAGTATTAAGCTTTACAAGATTTTGTTTATTAAATTGCTAGTAGAATAGATGATAATTATACCCCAAGCTCCTGTTTTCTGTGAAGATATAATAGAAGTTAGCTACTGAAGAGAGTGGGAAGATTGCATTCAGGTCACTGGGTTAATTGGGAGTTTTTTCTTTCAACAACTTGAATGAAAGATCACTGGTGATGTCACATCTGAACAAAGTGAAATAGTATTATGAGTTTTTAAACTGCAGGAAGTTGCCGCAAGAAATAATGAATCCATTTCAAATAGGCAAAATTTGACATAATTCATAATTAAGCTCTTGAAAAAATGTTTCAGGGATACAGGATTGAGAAATTTGTAATGGCCATGAGATGACAGTCCTCTGTCAATAATTGTTAATAAAAATGTTCACATTTCGATTTTTAAAATAGCCAATCATTTTAACTCTATAGCTGACTCTGATGTTGAAAAGAAAAACTATTCCCTGAGACAGAACTGAAAGTGTTGGGTTTGGGAGTTGTGGGCAGACATGGTCCCAGAGAAACAATTGTCAGATGCATGAGATTTTTTTTTAACTTTATTTATTGAGAGAGAGAGAGCGAGAGAGAGCACATGCATGCAAGCAGAGGAGGGAGAGAGAGAATTCCAAGCAGGCTCCACACTCAGCTCAATGGGGATCCTGACACAGGGCTAGATCTCAGGACTATGAGATCATGACCTGAGCTGATCCTGAGTCAGTCACCTAACCAGCTGAGCCACCCAGGTGCCCTGAGATTTGTTTTTATGAAGGAACACAGAGGGAGCTGCTGTCTTCTTGTTTCTAAGGAAACTTCACAGTGTGCACATGATGGGATTCATGTCATCACTGTTTTATGTCAAGTCTGTTTCACTTAATTTTCCATGTTAGGTAATAGGCATTTACAAAGCACTGCCTGAAAGAAGAAAGTCACCCACCTCACCCCCATATTTTCTCCCTTCTGGAGAAGATGAAGACAGTTTCTAGAGAAGGCTTGGAAGTAACTGCTTCTTTCATGCTTTTCAGTTCAAGAGTAAGGCATTTTCAGGAGTTAAAAATCAGGGCACATAATGGTAGATACAGAAAAGGGCTCAATGGGCACGTGGCTCCCACACAAGGAGCAGAATTGCCCCACACCTGTGCAGGGAAACCAATGTTCCTCAGTCAAGTTAGGATCAACCTTCCTTTACTTTCATGAATTCAGCTTAGGTCACTATCCCAAGTATTAAGGACTCTTGTCCATGATACACACTGCACAGATGCTACATGGAGTCAAACAGAGAAGAAACTCCAACTCCATGCTGGATTCACTGGTTCACTCAGCAAATATTTAATGTATGTCTACTATGTGCTAGACACCATATTAGGCATTGAAGTCTAATATGGCAGGAGGTCATGCTGAACAGGACAGACATACATAGAAAGATAATCTGGGGGTTGGGAAGCCACACCAAAATCCAATAAAAAGATAAGTAATTACAAATTTTTATTAGATCAATGAAGGAAATAAATAAGAGATAGAAACCAATAGCAGAGAGGAACAGAATAGCAGAGAATGATTTTCATAGAAACATTAGAGGATCTATGTCTACAGAAATGATATTTGAGATAATGTATTAGCTGAAACTCTAGGGATGAGTAAATGATCGCATGAAGACTGGGTGGAAAAAGTGAGTCAGGCAGAGGAAGGGGCATATGAAAAAGTCCAGAAGTAGGAAAGAGTTCAGTGAACTGAACTGGTCGGCTGGGGTGGCCATGCAGGGTTTTGCAGGTTGTCTTGTAGGGTATTTAATTCTAAATGCAATGGGAAGGTATTGAGGGCTTTTAAACTGGAATTGAATGTAATCAAACCTCTGCTTTAATGTCCCTTGCCTATATGGGTTGAACAGGAAGGAGACAAGAATGAAGGGATACAGAACTGCTAGAAAGCAAATCAGAGATGACATCAACCTGGAGTAGGAGGCAGGAAGTGGAAATGGACAGAAGTGGATAGATATTTATTAGGTGAAAAGACTATATTGTACATATGAAAAGGGACATGGAGATTACATTGTGAAGTATAAATCTAACTCCTGAATATCAAAAGATAGTAAAAGTAATTTGTTGGTCACGTTGTCCAATCCTTTCATTTTATAAGAGTATGAAACCCAGTGATGGAAAGACTAAATAGCCGGTGACTCATTATCAAAACATCTCTTCTGATTTCCTCTTTGGTACTTTTGGTACTTTTTCCCCCAAAGAACATTTTGAATTGTAAGAGTAATATTATGGAGTAGCCACCTCCATAATACCCATTATACCCATTTAATTGGGTATATTTTAAAATTCTAAAAATAAAGATTGTTGTAGTATCAGAAAAATCTGATAAAATCTATTTGTCCTGAATACTGTTTCATAAAGATGACTGGTTGGAGATAAAAATATATATATATTTTTATGTGGAAGGAGAAGGAAGACCAGACTTAGGAATATTTATATGACTTAGAATAGCACAGTATACCCTAAGCTTAACTTCTGAGAACCAAGAAAAGAAGCTACACATGCAGATCTTTAGTCTTTTTATTTGCAATGTGGCGTCTAAATTAGCAGGATGTATTACTAGGTAGAGAGAAAGCTTAGGCAATTAGAAAGAGCTGCCTCCCTTACTGGGACTCTGGCTATCTTTGGCTTCTTCCTCCTCCTGGTAACTGAAGTAAAATCACAATAATGAACCGGTGGTAGTTGGGGATGTAGTTGAAATGGCGATGGTAGATACAGTGAGTGCTTCACAGAATATTAGAGGTTAAGCTAGATCCCTCCTGGGCTAACTGGATAAACAGAAGTGGGTTGGTAGATATTTCCCATTCTCCAAATACAACGATCTACCTCCACTGGCCGGCAACATCATCTGAAAATTTCAGAGCATACACTTTTAATGTTAGTGGTCATAATGTTTTCTTAATCTACCAATGTCTGTCTGCCCCACCCTAAGACCCTGCTTTTCTATAAGTGCCAGATTTAACTAATTTCTTCCTTTAACTCAGGATGTAAGTAGAACAGGTACAATTTTCCCTGTCATAAAAAAGTGAGTTCGATAATAAATTCAGTAAGTTGCAGGTTACAAAATTAATATACCAAAATCCATTACATTTCTGTACACTAATAACAAGCTATCAGAAAGAATAATTAAGAAAAGAGTTCTATTTACAACTACACCAAAAATAATAAAATAGCTAGGAATACATTTAACTAGAAAGGTGAAAGACCTGTACTCTGGAAACTATAAAACACTGATGAAAGAAATTGAAGATGATACAAACAAGTGGAAAGACATACTATGTTCATGGATTGGAGGGATTAATATTGTTAAAATGTCCATACTACTCAAAGAAATCTAAGATTCAGGGTAATCCTTATTAACATATCAAGAGCATTTTTCACAGAAATAGAACAAATAATTTTAAAATGTGTATGGAACCACAAAAGACCCTGAATAGCCAGAGCAATCCTGAGAAAGAAGAATAAAGTGGAGGTATCAAACTCCCAGACTTCAAGCTATAGTAATAAAAACAGTATGGTATATGCACAGAAAGAAACCCAAAGATCAATGGAACAAAATAAAGAGCCCAGAAATAAACCTACAGATAGATGGTCAATAAGTCTATAACAAAGGGAGAAAGAATGTACAATGGGCAAAAGACAGTCTCTTCAATAAATGGTATTGGGGAAACTGGACAGCATATGCAAAAGAATGAAACTGATCACTTTCTTACACCAAATACAAAATTAAAATGGCTTAAATACCTAAATGCCAGACCTGAGACCATAAAACTCTTAAAAGAAAACATAGGCAGGAAACTCTCGGACATTGGTCTTAGCACCATATTTTTGTTTTGGATTTGTCTCCTCAAGCAGAGGCAACAAAAGTAAAATAAGCAATTGGGACTATAGCAATTTAAAAAACTTTTGCAGAGTAAAGGAAACTAACCTCAAAATGAAAAGACAACCTACTAAATGGGAGGATATATTTGTAAATGATATATCTGACAGCATTCATATCCAAAATATATAAAGAACTCATATAACTCAACACCAAAGAAATAAACAACCTGATAGAAACACTGTAGAGAGAATCTAGAATAGACATTAACAAAGATAAATGGATGGCCGACAAGTGAAAATATGGTAAACATCACTAATCATCAGGGAAGTGCAAATCAAAACTACTAAGAGATATCACCTCAGATGTGTCAGAATGACTATTACAAAACAAAAATAAAAACAAAACAAAATCAACAAGGGTTGGCAAGAATGTGGAGAAAAGGGAACCCTTATGTACTGTTGGTGGGATTGTAAATTGGTCTACGTGCTATGGAAAACAGTATGGAGGTTCCTCAAAAATTAAAACTACAAATACCATATGATCCAGCAATTCCACTTATGCATACTTATCCAGTGAAATAAAAATGCTAAGTTGAAAAAAAAAACATGCACACTTATATATACTGCAGCATTATTTACAATGGCAAGGATATGGAAACCACCTAAATAGATGAATGGATAAAGAGGATGTACTATGTAGTTGCAATGGAATGCTATTCAACCATAAAATGAAGTATTGGCATTTGTGTCAATACATATGAACCTAGAGGGTATTACACTAAGTGAAATAGTTCAGAGAAAGACAAATACCATATGATTTCAGTTGCATGCAGAATCTAAAAAACAAAACAAATTGAAACAGAAACAGATTCATAAATACAGAGAATAGGGGCGCCTGGGTGGCTCAGTTGGTTAAGCGTCTGACTTCGGCTCAGGTCATGATCTCGCTGTCCGTGAGTTTGAGCCCTGCGTTGGGCTCTGTGCTGACAGCTCAGAGCCTGGAGCCCGTTTCAGATTCTGTGTCTCCCTCTCTCTCTGACCCTCCCCCGTTCATGCTCTGTCTCTCTCTGTCTCAAAAATAAATAAACGTTAAAAAAAATTTTTTTTAATAAATACAGAAAATAAATTGGTGGTTACCAGAGGGGAAGAGGTGTATGGGAGAAATGGGTGAAGGGGATTAAAAGGTACAAACTTGCATTTATAAAATAAATAAGTCACAGGGATGTAAAGTACAGCTTGAGGAATATAATTACTTTGTATGGTGACAAATGGTAACTGGACTTATTGTGATGATCATTTTGTAATGCATATGAATGTTGAATTACTGTGTTGTATACCTGAAACTAATATAATATTGAATGTTAACTATACTTCAACAAGAGAATATACAGATTAAACAGCACTAAAAACAAACAAACAAACAAACAAACAAACAAACAGATGATAGGCAAATGGCAGCTTGGTGAAATGTAAAGGAAAAAGGAAAACAAACCAAAACCAAAATTCTAAATTATTTATCATATATGATTGGGCTATATTCTTTGCTGTCAAAAGATTTCTTTGATCAACCACCTGCTCATCATTTTCAGAGATTATAGATTCATGCTTAGTTGCTCTCTACTCAATTTTGAGAAAATTAAGTGCAAATATCCTGCCATATTCATAGGGAAAAGTTGATATTTCAGTTGAAAAAAACTCAAATTCCTAGGTAACTTGCATCTCAAGGTGTATTCCCCTTTTCTTCTTCTTACCTCACCCCACACCCCTCTCACTATTCCTTATGCAACAAATGAGGTGCGACAGATTAAAAAATATTTATATGAGGAGGTGCATGAAGTAGAAGAAAATATAGATGAGAAAACAATCTTATTCTATTTATTAGCCTCAAGTAGGTTTATACAAATCCATCACTAGATTCCAGATAATTCTTTCAGATGTGTATACTTTCTCATTAAATAAATTAGACACATTTGGTTTGTCTCAGTTTACAGTAAGTTCCAGGCAAGATCAATTGCATTTACCTAAATATTTATGAAAAAAAGACATGGTAGTAGTCTCTGTAGATTAATGCCATTATAAATTAATTTCATCTCTATTTTTATATCTACCCAAAAGATTCTGGTGTTCAATCTTGGGATAAACTACAAAGCTTAACCAAAAACATTTACACAAAGTGTAATAACTTAAAACTAAGCCTGATGGAACAGTCCAATTCTTTTATAAAAGATTTCTAGAAGTGACCTAATAGCAAAGATCATAGCTAGTAGAGGTTTTAAAGCTCTAATTAAAGCAAAAACAACTGGGGGGTGCCTGGGTGGCTCAGTCATTAAGCGTCCAATTTTGGCTAAAGTCATAATCCCCCCGTTCATGGTTCAAGCCCCGCATTGGGCTCTTGTGCTGACAGCTCAGGGCCTGGAGCCTGCTTCAGATTCTGTGTCTCCCTCTCTCTCTGCCCCTCCCCAGCTCACACTTTGTCTCTCTTTCCCAAAAATAAATTAAAACGTTAAAAAATTTTAAAGTAAAAACAACTGTAGGAGTTATGTGAAAATTTGGTGTGGATTGGATTATGAAGTATTTTAATATTCTGGTTAAGAGGCAGTATACACTTGGAAAATTAGTGAAAAAAAGGAGGCACTTGACTGTATTTGCAATAATTTACTTTTTGGAAAAAGAGGAAAAAGCTAACTGAAGCTCACAAGGCCAAATATTGACATCTACTTTATCTTGCTGTTGGCTACACAGTTGTCTATTTTTATTTTTTCTCTTTGCTTATTTTGTTATTAAAATTTTTAAGGGTGGGATTGTTGCCATTATCTTTTTTTAACTTTTAGAGATGCAGACTGAAATATGTTGGGATGAAAGGACCTATCTGGGATTTTTAAAAATACTTTAGCATTGATAAGAAAATAAAAGGGTTAGGATGAATAGAATAACTATGGCCCAATCTTGTCATATGTTAAATATAGGTGATACTTTTGCACATACATACATATTTTTAAACGAAGGACAATACATTATTTTAAAGCTTTTGGGATAAGGGTACTTAGATGACCACAAAAAAGAATGATGGATTAATTAAGGGGATTAAATAGCATACATCTTTTGCAAGGATTCTGAGTTTCTAAAAGTTTCCATTATTTTGATTACATCAAACATTCAAAAAAATTCAGCTGGCTTATTTTTGATGAGCACGGTATAAGAGTAGATTAGGTTCCTGGGAAATTCTAGCTGTTTTCCTGTATAATCCCTATTGGTTGGCTGGATAGTTCTTTAATCATTCTTAAGTCATTTCCCCAACTCTGTATCACCCACCTGTTCAAATGAGAATTGTGACCATAAGGAGTACCTTAAAGCTGTGTTCTAGAGGTAAAAATGAGTAAAAACAGGAGTTAATAGGAGTTAAGCAAGGAACATTCTGAAATGTGCATCTGAAATTGACAGGGTATGAGAACATGCTCAGCAGGGTGAAGTTCTGGGACTGGTGAACACTTACCACATCAACATCTATGACTAATAAACAGGTCAAATGTATTTATCAGAGCTCATCTAAATAACCATTCTTTTTGGATTATGTGCTATTTCCTTGTTTCCTCCTGTAAACATACTTCACCTAAGAAGTCACTGTAATGCGAAGTTAGTTTAGTTCTTTGAATTTTTGTTAAGAAAATATTTGCACATAACATGAAAAGACCCTGTCATTTGGAAATTAGCACACATCTTTTATCCTGCCCCAAAGGCATGATAAATCCTTTATTGTGTTTCCTTAATTTTTCCTATGTCCTGTATATTTTGGACTTGACAGCATTGCGTTGCATCCTGTGTTGGTGTTTCTGTTTTGGTTAACCAGACTAAGTTCAGGATTCAGGACTTTTAGCGCCCATCCCAACGCATGTTAAATCAATTATGGAGGCACAGGGTAGCAGTGAAAGCATTTCTACCCAAAAGGCCCTGCTAAAGCTGTTAGATTCAATTAGGTACAAATTCTGTCTTCAGGATTAGAGTTCTATATTCCAAGCCAAGGCTCAATTACCTTTGTTCCCCTCTATACCCACACATACATTTTGCCACTGAGGCTGTATGTCCCCGCCATGCTGTCTAGCCCTGAAAAGACACAGGGATTCACAGCCCTCCTTCTGAGAAGTTGATTACATTAACCAGTTGGGTTTGGAAGAATTCTGAAGGCTTCTTTTTTTGGGGGGTGGGATGCAGGAGAGGGCATTTTTTGTTGGTTACTACAGGAGAGTTTTGGGTTTGGGGTTTTATTTGGTATTTTCATACCAGGGTTGGGTTGCCGAGCCGGAAATTGAATTAAAACTGGCACGTCTCTGTGGCTTCATTTGCTTTTCTTCCAGCCATGGGACAAGCTGGCACCAAAGTCTTGTTTTTGAAACCCTGAAATCCAAGCCTTTGACAGTCAGTGCCAGTAGTGTGAGTTGAAATTGCTTGGTTTGAATTTCCATAGAATTGTGGGGACCCAAATAGAAAAGTTGAATGAGAGTTTGTCTCAGCAGCCAGTCGAATATCTTCCTTGGGCAGACTTGGTAAGGGATTCAGGCATTGTCTTACGAGATGTTTACACGTTAAACTTGTACCAGCCCTTCCTCTACTGTATCTTGTTAAGTGGAGAAAAGAATCGATGTGTAAAGGCCACAAAGAGAAAGTGTGGGTTGTTGCGTTTTGTAGCAGTTTGTCGGTATTTTGTAGAAGGAATAGACAAAATTGGGGCAGGGATTTGTTCAATGTGGAACATTGAGAGAGCAAGGGATAAAGGAAATTTTTAGAGACAGCTTTGCTCTACATTATGAGTGCAATTCTCTTTGGAAACACTTTAAGAAACTTAAGTAAACACTTAAATTGCTTTTAAGTGCCCCCCTCCTTTATTTTAAAAGTTAGACTCCTTTAAAGTGGCGTGCTCAAGCACTTATATAGATTAAAAGTGATAGTAGTTTGGACTTGTTCTCAAGCAAGGTGCACAGTTTACCTAACATTCTAGTTTTATATTCAGTAAGAGTTTTCAATCTCTCTTTTCATTAATGTTTCCTCAATATTAGATTTTGAACTTGGATATCTCTCCAACCTAAGTCAATGCAACAGGAAATTTATCCCTCTTCATAACTTTTTATCCAATATGAGATTTTATAATTGGAAATATTTCCAACTTTGGCAGTATATTATTAATAGAAGGATCAGGGCATGTAATGCTTGCTGTTGAAGTCAAGGAGACTACGCATATGCAAAAATGAAGAACAGGTTAGGGTATAAAGACACAACCATGAGACTCCTGGTGCTCTTTTTTATCCCCTTGACAATACTACATATTAGAAATATTTTAAAAATAGTCACAGACTATGAAATGTAGAAGGAAGAAATGCAGAGAGGAGAACACTGCTGTACCTGTCATGTGGAAATGAAAATCAACTACACTGTTCAAAATGGCTTGAGTCAAGCTTGACTGGAAGAATGAAATAGGAATGAAGTTGATATGCTCTTAAAGATTCCTTTCCACATAAACTATTCAGAGTTCAACACTTACAGTTTGATCCAGGTATAAATTTGAAAGTAGAAAAATAGATTCTGGTATTTTCTAAGGATTATTATTATTGTTATTATTATGTTTTGGCTGTGGATAGACTTATCTAGCCTATACAGAAGCACAGATGTTGCAAAAAATTCAGTTTATCTACTGGACATTAAAATCAGATTGAAAAGCTTTTCATGAATTGTGATCTTGGCGTTAAAATGAAGCATCTATTTAGTGCCCCTCAGCCTACACGCCCTTTATCATGATCTCTTATAAAGCGTATTTGAAGACACACAGGCCAAAAGAGACAACTGATAGTACTGTGAGCCATGGACCAATTATATCTCACATGATTTAACAAGGATTGCTAATAGCAAAACTTCTCAAATTAGGGAAGCTGAATGCCACATACCATATCATGCCAGATTTGAGCAGCACGAATGTTTGTAATCCCACATCTGTACCTAATTTCATTAAACTCCTCTGGTTATTCAAGTCTATCTCAGTGTGCATTCTAGTTCTCTGTCTATGCAAAGCACAAAATTGTTGGTTGACTCCAGTCTGGCTGTTTAGTTAGTAGCTTTTGGAAGAAAAGAGTTTAACCAGGCATTGGAGAATGTTATTATTATATTTGGGGAAACATTAAAGACATCAGTTTAAGTATGATTAAAATATGTTTTTAATCAATACATTCTAAAACTATGATGTTTAAAAGTGGAATGAAGGAAGAAAGTTTCTGTTTATTTAGGCATTAGTGTAGTCTTGCTTTCCACACCAGTCCTTAGAGAGGAAATGGGAAAGGGGTAGAAGTCATATTAATCATACTTAGAATGAGTCTCAGGCTAGGCCTAATTTAATTTCTGCACTTGATAGATAATATCATGGCTACTCTAGCCAACTTTCAGGTGAATTGAGACTTTAATAAATTCTACAATCAAAAGATTTCTGAGAAGTATTAAGACTGAAAATAAAGACTGTCCTATTGAACTTAAGAAAATATAGCCAATGAATCCTAACTTCCAGGAACTAAGGAACATTCAAGTTCAAGACAGGCCTTATCCCCAATTCCAGAAAAGACTATGTTTCAAATCTTACCAATAGGTGAATATCTGCCCAACTTTAAAAAAAGCTCCTCCTTCTAAAGGAAAGGATTGCATTTTGTTCTTTAATTAATAAAAATTATAAGGGTTTTCCCTTTCAAAATCTGAATCCCTCCTACTTTTGCAGAGTTCACAGTTAGGTGGTTATCCAACCTGGTATGATTCTGAGACAGAACACAAATAAGAACATAGAATCTCCTAACATTATGATAAATGTACCAACAAAATTGAATTGAGAGGAGCATTTTTCAGGTTTTAAACTCCATTCTCCTCCCAAGTGACATGTCATTTCTCTTGAAATGGTGTCAGAAATACAGGAACCAACCCATTGATTAGTCACTGCCATTATGCCTTCAAGATAGCTGAGGATCAAATGATAATTGGATGACAAGTGCTTGAGAATCCTGAAGTTATATTTGAGTATGTCCATGGTTCTGACCCTGATAAGCTATATTATGTTAGCTCAGTCATTAAAAATCATTAGGTCCTGGTGGCTTCATAGGAAAATAAGGGGGTTGGAATAAATAATATTTAAGACTGCTTCTGGTTCTAATATTTTATGATTTTAAGATGCTTGCTTTTCAGTTAGTTCAAGGCTGTTCTAAAGAAAAAAAAAAAGATTATCCCAAAGGTAAATATTCCTGAAATTCTGTCTTGAAGTCATGGGTTTGTGAATATTGGTTCGGTAGGAATTTCTTTCTTTTTAAAAATAATTCCTGTTGTTTTGTAACCTGGGTTATTTGGGGTGGACCGTAGAGTCTTGTGCACCTTCCTACTTCAAAAGAGGGCCAAACTTTTTTGGTGAAGAAGTCCCAATTATACACCAAACATAATCAGAAGGATCTGGCAGAATATATTGCCCACAATGTCCAGATTTTCACATTCTGTGCTGGTTTGGGAGATTGGTTTTTGTTAAGTATTTTCCAACATTGCTCTTAATTGAACCCTGAAGGCTTTTCTTGGCAATTGATTTCAGCCTTCACTAAGTCTGAGAAGGCCCCTGAATGTGGGCAGAAGCAGTGCGCTGTTAGGATCCCTGATTTCTCTCTCAAGGCTCTGCTTAGGCAAACAGAGACCATCTCCTGTTGCTTGATTGATGCCAGGCAGAATTTTCCAAGATAGAGATTGCTGGTGCATAGGGTTTAAAACAAACCCCATTACAATGGCTGCCAGGGAATGTGGTTTTAAGACTGGAGGTTATATATTCACATCTCTCTATTCCTCTTGGAGTCGCTTCTCTCACTCTCTAGAGGGCGAAAGGAGTTGGCTAACAACATTGAGCAAATTAGTGATTGATGGTATTTCCCCTCTACTGAAATTCATTAGTATTTCTCAAGCCATCTGCAAGTCAATGGTTTGAAAGTTCTTCAAAGGTCTGAATGGTGGCAAAATTTAGGTTCTACTGTCTTTGTGCTTTTCTCTCATGAGGCCAGAAGTGGCTTTTCAAAAACGAAAACAAGTTTATAGGAAGATAAACAAGCATTACTTCGTATATTTGCTTACATCATGGCAAGGTGTGGCACAAAGGAATTTGGGTAGTGTTACTGGCTACAAATCCAGATATATAGCCTAGATTATAGTGAAGGAAAAAATGTCCTCGGGGCACTTTACTGTCATGAAGGATATGTGATGTCTGGTAAAATGATTTCAGATTACATCAGCAGGAATCGTGCCATTAACAAATGATAAAGTTTTCACGGAGTGAGAGCAGAGTATTGGGGGTGATTTCTGTGGTTCTATCACAAATAAGTTGGTCTATGTGCCACCCACCAGGTGATGTGACTACCCCATACAATTGTTTCCTAGGCAAGGCCCGTAGTATGTGTAGCTGATAGTCACCAGGGCCAAAGTCCGCTTGTTTGTGATCCAGTGCTGGCTATAATATAATATAGTTAAAACATTTGGGAGAATAAAAAATCCTCACATATATATAGGTAACCATAAAATTTATTTTATTTTTTTTTTAAGTTTATTTATTTTGAGAGACACAGAGACAGTGAGAGTGGGGAAGGGGCACAGAGGTAGAGAGAGAGGATCCCAAGCAGGCTTAGAGCCTGATGTGGGGCTTGAACTCAAAAAACTGCGAGATCATGACTGGAGCTGAAACCGAGAGTCAGATGCTTAACCAACGGAGCCACCCAGGGTCCCAAAATTTATTTTATTTTTAACTTTTATAAAAAGAATACATTCATATAAAATCAGAAATCAGAAGAGCAGCAAAAAAAAAAAAAAAAAAAAAGAATGCATATTTGCACCACTCATTGAAAACCAATAGCAACAGCTTGTGTATTTCTAGCCAGTCTTTTTCCTATGCATTTTTCATCATGATTGTGATGCCATTGTATATAAAAATTTAAGTCTTTTCTCATTTAACATTTTATTTTTTCCCCAGCTTTACTGAGACGTAACTGACAAAACACACTGTATAAATTTACATGGTACAACATGATCATTTGAGATATATATATATATATATATATATATATATATATATATACTGTCATTTATTTTCATTCAAGAATTTATTTATGTTATATAGCCTCTTCATAGTCATAAATGAATTTTAAGTTATGATTACATAATACTTCATAACATGGACATATTATAAACATTTATTTATTGATATTTTAATTGTTTTCAAGTTCTCACTGTTACAGATTATAAAAACATATTTGTAGGAAATAAATATATTTCCTAAAAAGTTCTTTTTTCCTAATGAGAGTTACACAGAATGTCGCTCATTCTTCACATATTCATTGAGCAATAGAACTTTAAAGAACCCCAGATATTATTTCAGCTACCCTGCTCACTTTAATATGCAAATGGAAGAATGCTATAAAAGAATTTTAAGAACATATTTTATTTCCTTTCTTCTTGGTTTCTCTTTAAGATGATTATATCTGCACCATCACAGAAGCAGAGGTGGGGGGTTAGGTACTCCCTGCAGTTATAAAAAAGAACACCTCTCACGTGACTGTCTTTAGCAACTCATTTCAGATGAAAACCACGCTGGACACTGCTGATGTATCTAGTAAGCACTGTTCTGAACACATTTGCATGTTAGCACTCCCATCCTCTAGGCCTTGAGAGTCTTTGCATTGCTGTTTCTTTCCCGCTGGGCAGGATCTTCCCTTAGATACTTTCCACCACCCTATCTCTTGGAATCATTGCTCCTGTGTGATAAGCTACTGAGTTGCAGAGTAGGAACATGGATGGGGGTGTTCTTATTACTAATTCAATGATGAAGCTTCACAGCAAGTTGGGATTATTACTCTGGTGTTGATTTATCTAGCTGGAAAAACTATTTTTGAAAGTTTTAATCTGATTTGTTGTTGTTGTATGTTTGTTTTCAATTTTAAAGTGACTAATTTTCTTCTGTCTTTAGTTTTCATTATCTTCCTATTGTAATGAAGAAGTATCCAAAATGAGAATTTTGGCTAAAACTAGGAGCTCTTGCCTTTTTCCATTGCCCCTCCCTTCTTTGCTTTCTTTTATTTCAACATCTCCTCAACTTCACATTTGTTGTTCCTCTCTGAAGCGTTTTTTTTTTTTTTGACATAACCTGTTACTGATTATATGATAGAAAATCGATGCTTCAGTTTTTTTCCCCTGAATTTCTGGGTGATATAGACAAAAAAGATTTTGAAAAATGAGAATATTCTCAATTTGAATTGGGGCCAGATGGCTTGCTTTGAAACTGAACTCTGGTACTTGTCTGATGTACAATCTTGGGCAAGTTACTAAATCTGTCTATGCCTCAGTTTCCTTATCTGTGAGATTACCTATTATTATAACTTCCTTCATAGAATTGCTTGAAGATTAAATGAAACCTTATAGGTAAATCATAATAATCACAAATAACTTTTTCTCATTATTTGTTGCATCTATAAGAAACCAATTAGCCTATAGATTCCAATTTTAAAGTGCATATATACCCTGAAATTTTGAAGCTGATTATTTAGTTGAATTATTAAAAACAATGTATTTACATTTTTTAATATTAAATTTATTGTCAAGTTGGTTTCCATACAACACCCAGTGCTCATCCCAATAGGTGCCCTCTTCAATGCCCATCATCCACTTTCCCCTCCCTTCCACTCACATCAACGCTCAGTGTATTCTCAGTTTTGTTTTTTTTTAATTTTTTTTTCAACGTTTTATTTATTTTTGGGACAGAGAGAGACAGAGCATGAGCGGGGGAGGGGCAGAGAGAGAGGGACACACAGAATCGGAAACAGGCTCCTGGCTCTGAGCCATCAACCCAGAGCCTGACGCGGGGCTCGAACTCCCGGACCGTGAGATCGTGACCTGGCTGAAGTCGGACGCTTAACCGACTGCGCCACCCAGGCACCCCGGTTTTTAAGAGTCTCTTATGGTTTGCCTTCCTCCCTCTCTAACTTTTTTTTTTTTTCCCCTTTCCTCCCCCATGGTCTTCTGTTAAGTTTCTCAGGATCCACATAAGAGTGAAAACATGTGGTATCTGTCTTTCTCCATATGACCTATTTCACTTAGCATAACACTCTCCAGTTCCATCCACGTTGCTACAAAAGGCCATATTTCATTCTTTCTCATTGCCAAGTAGTATTCTATTGTATTACATTTTGAAAACTTATATGCCAGCTATGGAGATAAAGACCTTCCTTATAGTATCTCATCCAAACCTCAAAACAAACTCACAGCGTAGATAAATTATATTTAGCATACAAATGATAAAAATGAGTCTTATAGAGGTTCCATACATTGTCCAACATCATTTACATAGCGAAGGAGTGCCATAATGAGATTTCTAACCAGTCTGGGCTATGTTTAGCCTATGGCAGTTAGATGAGAGGAAAAATAATTTTTACTGGAGTGTGAGAAGCAAGGTAGAATTAAAATTCAGAAATTCTGAAAATGAAATTATGAATACTTTGGATTTATAAAATTTGAGAAAAGGGTGCTTAAAATGCCAAGAACAAAATGCCAATGTTGCAGTTGTGACTGGTAACTAATGTTACCTACATGTTGCATGGCACCAAAGTCATCTTTCACATGGTAAGTCTCCAGAGAATGGTGGTGTGGGGTGATGTTTAATGTTACTGGGCAGTTTAAAAGGACTAATGATATTAAATAATAAGGAATAACAATAGTTTAACTGAAAATTAAAAAAATATAGATATAGGCATTATACAAAGGTATATTTTAATTTTTCTAATAATCTTTACTTAAAAAAATAATGTTTATTTATTTTTGAGAGAGAGAGAGATAGAGTGCAAGTGGGAAAGGGGCAGAGAGAGAGAGGTAGACACAGAATGCAAAGCAGGCTCCAGGCTCTGAGCTGTCAACACAGAGTCCGACATGGAGCTTGAATCCACAAACCGTGAGATCATGACCTCAGCCAAAGTCAGACTGAGTAATAACCAACTGAACCACCCAGGCACCCCTTTAATAATTCTTAAATAGGTTTTAATCTTTAAGAAAGACTAGAATGGATGAGCTAAAATGGTGGAGTCCTAGGAGGACCTTAGGTTTGCCTGGTCCCTTGAACTCAGCTAGATAAACATCAAATCATTCTGAATACCCAAGAAATAAATCTGAGGACTGACAGAACAAACTGCACAACTGGAGGGAGAGAAGAGACTACATCATGGAAGGTAAGAGGTGTGGAGACATGATCTGGGGGGAAAACAGATCAGAGGTGCTGTGGAGGGGAGGAGTCCCTAGTCAGGGAGAGATGTGAGAGAGACAGAGAGAGAGAGAGAGAGAGAGAGAGAGAGAGGACATAGTGGATCACATAAGGAAAACACCTTCCCAAAGCTATTGACTGGGAAAATGAGAGGACCTGATCTGCATGAGTTTTTACAACCAGCAGGGCTCAAAGACTGGAGTTTTAGAGGTCTGTGGTTTGGCTGGTGTAGAGCTGGTGGGTACTGCAGTGCTCCTGTGGAGAAGGAACCGGAGATCCCAGAAGCAGACAGCACTATCTAAGGATCTCCTGGGATGCACTGGGAGAGATGGTTTCCCATTATTGGAGTGCATCTGGAAGAACTGGCATTGCCTCTCCTGGGACAACAAAGCTGGTAGGTGCCATTTCCCTCTCTCACCCCTCAGCATAAAAAAAAACTTCAGTGAGTAGCACAGTGCCAACACTGACAGCCTAAACTGCTTACACCAAGCCTCACCCCCCTGAGCTCTGCTGGTGTTGCTTTTCTGGGGAAAGTGTGCCTAAGAACAAGTGCAGTGGGTATCTCCCCCGGAAGACCAGCACAAATCCCCCACATGCACCATGTCTACTGGCCATAGAATTCTGCAAAGTTTCAGCTCTACTGGAAATAGCATCAGGTCTCTTTTAACAAGTAGACCAGGGTACAACTAGTTAAAATTCACCACACTCTAGCCAAGGTCCAAACACTCCCCAATGCAGGCAAAGAGAAACTCTGCAGAGGACTAACCTGAGGGAAAGAGTAGCCAAAACATAGCAGCAGAATGCAAATAGCATATACCAGGGACACTTCCTGAAGCACCAGGCCCTGGAAAATATATGACCTTTTCTTTATAAAGCCATTAGTCTCAGGAGCAGAAAACATAACAGGCTTTCCTAACACAGAGAAAACAGAGACCTAGACAAAATGCCAGGGTAGAGGAATTCATCCTAAAATGAACAATAAAAGGTCACAGACAGGGATATAATTGAAATAGATATAAGTAATATGCTTGAACCAGAATTTAATGCAAAAATCATAAGGATGATTTTAGTTGAGCCTGAGAAAAGCATAGAAGACACCAGGGAGTCCCTTACCATAGAGATAAAAGATCTAAAAACTAGTCAGGCCAGAAAAAATGCTATAACTGAGATGTGAAACTGACTAGTTGTAATGAGCACAAGGATGGAAGAAGCAGAGGAATGAATCAGTGATATAGAAGATAAAATTATGGAAAATAATGAAGCTGAAAAGAAGAAGGAAAGAAAATTATTGGATCATGAATGTAGACTTAGGGAACTCAGAGACTCCATAAAACGAAATAACATTTGCATAATATGAGTCCCAGAAGAAGAGAGGGAAAAAGTGGCAGAAGGTTTGTTTGAGGAAATTATAGCTGAAAACTTCCCGAATTTGGGGAAGAAAACAGACATCCAAATCCAGGGAGCACACAGGGCTCCCATTAAAATCAACAAAAGCAGGCCAACACCAAGACATATCATAGTTAAATTCGCAAAATATAGAGATAAAGAAAAAAAAATCCTAAAAGCAGCAAGAGAAAAGAAGTCCCTAACTTGCAAGGGAAGACAAATAAGGTTAGCAGCAGATCTATCCACAGAAATTTGGCAGGACAGAAGGGAGTGGCATGATATATTCAATGTGCTCAATGGGAAAAATATGCAGCTTAAAATATTCTATCCAGCAAGGCTGTAATTCAGAATAGAAGAGATTAAAGAGTTTCCCAGGCAAACAAAGAGTAAAGGAGTTTGTGACCACTAAACAAGCCCTGCAAGAAACCTTAAAGGGGACTCTTAGTAGGACTCTTCCAGTAGACTGGAAAGGAACAGAGAAAATCTCCAGAAACAATGACTTAACAAGTAATACGATGGCACTAAATTCATATCTATCAGTAATCACTCTGAATGTAAATGGACTAAGCCCTCCAATCAAAAGACATAGAATATCAGACTGGATAAAAAACAAAAACAAAACAAAACAAACAAACAAAACATGACCCATCTAAATGCTTCCCACAAAGACTCATTTTAGACCTAAAGTCACCTGCAGATTAAAAGTGGAGGACAATTTATCATGCAAATGGATGTCAAAAGAAAGCTGGAATAGCCAGCTTATGTAAACAAACTAGATTTTACTTTTTATTTATTTTTAAAAATGTTTATTTATTTATTTCGAGAATAAATAAATAAATAAAGAGAATGAACAAGGGAAGGGCAGAGAGAGGAGAGAGAAAATCCCAAGCAGGCTCTTTGCTGTTAGTGCAGAGCCCAATGCAGGGCTTGAACTCACAAACCATGAGATCATGACATGAGCCAAAATCAGGAATTGGCTGCTTAACTGACTGAGCCATCCATGTGCTCCAGACAAACTAGATTTTAAACCACAGACTGTAAGAAGAGATGAAGAAGGGCACTATATCCTAATAAACAGTCTATCCAATAAGAGTAGCTAACAATTATAAATATTTATGCTCCTAACTTACAAGTACCCAAATACATAAATCAATTAATAACAAACATAAAGGAACTCATTGATAATAGTATAATAGTAGGGAAATTTAACACTCTACTTGTATCAATGGACAGATCATCTAAGCAGAAAATCAACAAGGAAACGATGGCTTTGAATAACATACTGGACCAGATGGACTTAACAGATATACTCAGAACATTTCATCCTAAAGCAGCAGAATGCACATTCTTTTTGAGTGTACATGGGAATTCTCCAGAATAAATCACATACTGGGTCATATATCAGGCCTCAATAAGTACAAAAAGACTGAGATCATACCATACATATTTTCTAACCACAACACTATAAAATTTGAAGTCAATCGCAAGAAAAAAATTAGAGAGACCACAAATAATGGAGGTTAAAGAACATCCTATTAAAGAATGAATAGGTCAACCATAAAATTAAAGAAGAAATAAAAAAATCCATGGAAACAGACATTAATGAAAACACAATGGTCTAAAACCTTTGTGATGCAGCAAAAGTAGTCATAAGAGAGAAGTATGTAGCAATACAGGCTTATCTCAAGAAGCAAGAAATATCTCAAATACACAACCTAACCTTACACCTAAAGGAGCTAGAAAAAGGACAACAGATGAAGCCGAAAGCCAGCAGAAGAAGGGAAACAGTAAAGATTAGAACAGAAATGAATGATATAGAAATTTAAAAAACCAGAACAATGAAACCAGGAGCTGGTTCTTTGAATTATAAAATTGATAAGCTTGCAGCCAGACTTATCAAAAAGAAAGAAAGAAAGAAAGAAAAGAAAGAAATAATGAATTCCAATAAATAGAATCATGAATGAGAGAGGAGAGAATTACAACCCACACAACAGACATACAAACAATTATTAAAGAATATTATGAAAAATTATATGCCAATAAATTGGTCAAACTGGAAGAAATGGATAAATTCTTAGAAACATATAAACTACCAAAGTTTATAAAGGAAGAAATAGAAAACTTCAACATACTGATAACCAGCAAAGAAATTGAATCAGTAATCAAAAATCTTCCAACAAACAAAAGTCCAGGGCCACGTGGCTTCCCAGGGAAATCCTACCAGACATTTAAAGAAGAACTAATACCTATTCTTCTCAAACTGTTCCAAAAATAGAAATGGAAGGATAACTTCCAAACTCATTCTACAAGGCCAACATTACCTTGATTTCAAAATCAGACAAAGACCCCACTAAAAAAGAAAATTAGACACTGATATGGATGCAAAAATTCTCAGCAAGAGAGTAGCAAATCAAATCCAACAGCACATTAAAAGAATTATTCACCACAATCAAGTAGAATTTATTTCTGGGCTGCAATATTCAAATTAATCAACCCCGCTGATAAAAAAAGACAAGAACCATATAATCCTTTCAATAGATGCGTAAAAAGCATTTGACAAAGTACTGCATCCATTCTTGAAAAAACTCTCAACAAAGTAGGGGTAGTGGGAACATATCTCAACATCATAATGGCCATATACAAAAGACTCACGGCTAGTATCATCCTCAATGGGGAAAAAATTGAGAGCTTTTCCTCTAGGGAGGGTCAGGAAGAAGACAGCATGTTCACTCTCCCCATTATTATAAAACATAGTACTGGAAGTTCTCACCTCAACAACCAGACAACAAAAAGAAATAAAAGGCATCCAAATGGGCAAGGGAGAAGTCAAACTTTCACTATTTGCAGATGACATAATCCTGTATGTAGAAAACCCAAAAGACTCTACCAAAAAATTACTAGAACTGAAACATGAGCTCAGTAAAATCTCAGGATACAAAATCAATGTACAGAAATCTGTTGCATTTCCATATACTAATAATGAAGCAGCAGAAAGAGAAATCAAGGAATAAATCCCATTTACAATTGCACCAACACCCAAAAGATACCTAGGAATAAACATACCCAAAGAGGTCAAATATCTGTACTCTAAAACTATAGAACACTTATGAAATTGAGGATGACACAAAGAAATGGAAAAACATTCCATGCTCATGGATTGGGAGAGCAAATACTATTAAAATGTCTATGCTACTCAAAGCAATCCATATTTAATGAAATCCCTATCAAAATACCACCAGTGTTTTTCACAGAGCTAGAACAAAAAATTCTAAAGTTTGTGTAGAACTACAAAAGAACCTGAATAGCCAAAGTAATGTTGAAAAAGAAAACCAAAGCTGGAGGTATCACGATTCCAGACTTGAAGCTATATTACAAACTTGTGGTTATCAAGATGGTATGACACTGGCACAAAAAAACAGGTACACAGATCAGTGGAACAGAATAGAAAACCCAGAAATTTACCCACAACTATTTGGTCAACTAAACTTCAACAAAGCAGGAAAGAATATCTAATGGAAAAAAGACAGTTTCTTCAGAAAATGGTGCTGGGAAAACTGGACAGCAACACGCAGAAGAATGAAACTGGACATCATACACAAAATAAATTCAAAATGAATGGAAGACCTAAATGTGAAGCAGAAAACCATCTAAATCCTAGAAGAGAAAACAGACAGCAACGTCTTTGGCTTCAGCCACAAAACCTTCTTACCAGACACATCTCCAGAGGCAAGCTGGCTCCAGAGGCAAACAAAAGCAAAAATGAACTATTGGGACTTCATAAAGATAAAAATCTACACAGCAAAGGAAATAATAAACAAAACTAAAAGGCAACTTTTGGAATGAGAGAAGATATTTGTAAAAGACATATCTGATACAGGGTTAGTATCCAAAATCTATAAAGAACTTATCAAATCTAACCCCCCCCCCCAAACAAATCCAGTAAAGAAATGGGCAGAAGACATGAAAAGACACTTTTCCAAAGAAGACATCCATTGTCTAACAGACAAATGAAAATATGCTCAACATCACTCATCATCAGGGAAATACAAATCAAAACAAAAATGAGATATCACCTCATACCTGTCAGAATGGGCTAAAATTAACAACACAGGAAACAACAAGTATTGGTAAGGATGTGGAGAAAGTGGAACTCTCTTACACTGTTGGGGGGAATGCAAACTGGGGCAGCCACTCTGGAAACAGTATGGGGTTTCCTCAAAAAGTTAAAAATAGAACTACCCTACAGTCCAGCAATTGCACTACTAGGTATTTACCCAAAGAACATAAAAATACTGATTCAAAGGAACACACACCCCCTGATGCTTAAAGCAGCATTATCAACAATAGCCAAATTATAGAAAGAGCCCAAATGTCCATCCACTGACGAATGGATCAATAAGTTGTGGTATAATTACAATGCAATGTTACTTAGCGATCAAAAAATGAAATCTTTCCATTTGCAACAATGTGGATGGAGCTAGAATGCATTATGCCAAGTGAAATAAGTCGGAGAAAGACAAATACCATATGATTTCACTCATATATGGAATTAAGAAATGAAACAGATGAATATGGTGTGGGAGGTAGAGACAAACAGTAAGTCAGACTCTTAACTATTGAGAACAAACTGAGGGTTGCTGGAGAGGTGGTGGGCAGGGGGATGTGCTGAATGGTGATGGGTATTAGGGAAGGCACCTGTTGTGATGAGCACCTGGTGTTGTATGCAAGTGACAAATCCCTAAATTCTACTCCTGAAACTAATATTACACTATATGTTAAATAACTGGAATAAATAACAACTTGAGAGGAAAAAAAATCTTTAAGCAAGACTAGCATTTCCTCCTCAGTTAAACTGAATAATTTCTGCTTTTAAGTAGGTTCATTTTCATACGCTTGATCTGGTATTCTTCCAATTTACTTCCAAGAAAGTGACAATCTAAGTATATTCTTTAGAAACTAGGGGCAATACTTCCTAATATTGCTTTTGTCTCCTTATGGACAAGACTTGCATAATTTGTTTCCATCTTGTTCTTTTCCTTCAGGGTGCTTCCTGTTGCCCTCTGCACATCTCTTTCATCCTCTGAATACGGAATTTAGATAAGGATAGGATGGCATCTGAGCCAGAATTTGGTTGTAGTCAAAATATTGCTCAGCCCATATTTTACTGCTGTATCAAATGAACTGAGGGGAAGTCCTAAAGTGATCTAAGGAGTTTTCATGGCCATGGAATCTGCATACATAATTTCAAGGTAAGAATTAATGTTAAACTGATATACGTCCAGTGTTTAAGGGTTTTGTTTGTTTGTTTTCCTAAAAAATTGAACTAGGCAATTGGTTCCTAACTTATTATATATAATAACTTGACTCCTTCCCTCCCAGATATTCATGAAGAATAAGCAGTGTATGTTTTTGACAGTGTATTTAAATTTTCAGAAACAATATATTCACCAAGACTAACTAAAAATTCAGGTTTCTTTGTTTTACATTATCAACAGTTGTGTTAGTGTTGGTTCCTAATCAGTAGTTCTGACTAGAAGTTTTGTTTTATATGCTAAAGGTTCAAAAGTAATTATTAATATATGAAGTTTGTTAGATGGATTCAACTACCACCTATGCTGTTAAGAGCTCAAACGGTGTATTTTTCAGGTCAATCTCTCTTAGCTCAATTTTTCAGAATGACTCCAAAATTAAATATCTAACTACCTGACAAATAACTACCACAGGTTTTACTGTTGCTTCAAACTGAACTCATATCTCTCCTTGTTTTCCCTGACTTCTGGCTTTCTTCTGGCTATCTTTCTTTTCTCTTTTCTTTTCTTTTCTTTTCTTTTCTTTTCTTTTCTTTTCTTTTCTTTTCTTTTCTTTCTTTCTTTCTTTCTTTCTTTCTTTCTTTCTTTCTTTCTTTCTTTCTTTCTTTCTTTCTTTCTTTCTTTCTTTCTTTCTTTCTTTCTTTCTTTCTAAGTTTATTTATTTTGAGAGAAAGAGAGAGCGTGCATGAGCAGAGGAGGGGCAGAGAGAGAGGGAGAGAGAAAATCCAAGGAGGTTCTACACTGTCAGCACAGAGCCAGATGCGGGGCTTCATTTCATGAACCATGAGATCATGATCTTAGCTAAGATCAAGAGTCACTCACCGACTGGGCCACCCAGGTGCCCCTTCTTTTGGCTTTCTACTTTCATTAAGCCATCACCCTCTGCACATTTCCTAAGCAAAGCATTATAGATTCAGTCAATTCCTTCATCTCTCTCCAAAAGAAGCCATCTAATTCTTTCATGTTACTTCTAAAAGATTGCTCATGTATGTCTTTCTCTCTCCATATCTATGGGTACACTCTTGGTCTAGGTACTCAACTCCAGTTGATAGTATTGTAAAAATGTCCAATATTGTCTCCTTGACTCTTTCTTCTCCTTTGTAAAGCCCACCCAACCCATGGCCACCACAGAGCTGCTCAAGGTATTTCTATTTTTAAAATCTGTCTGTACTACTCATAGAGCAAGTCCAAACTCCTTAGCAAGCATACAAGACCTTTTAATATATGGCTTCCGTCTAACAAACTGCCTTACCACCTGCTATTTTTTATCCACACCTTCTAATCATTCACTGAAAATCCATGCCTACATTTACTTCTTTGTCCATTTCTTTAGCCAACATTGCTCCTCCCTACCTAATCTGTCTTGTTCGCTTCTACTAATATTTTTTAAAGCCCAGCTCATTGTCACCAATCTTCAGCTTATCTTTCAGGTATAATTAGTCATTCCTTTTCATTGTACCCTCACTGTATCATTTTCTTCATGTACTCAGTCATTTCTTTATCCATTTGCTTATATATTAATTCATCTATTCTCTGTTATGATGATATAGCAGAGAATAATGCCAAGTCCTTATCCTTTTGAATTTTTTATAGTCTAGTATGAAATAAATAATAAACAAATAAATAAAGATTGAACTAATATGAATTAGGTAATGATAGTGCCAGGAATAGAAATAAAGCAGTTTGAGAGGCTAGAAGGTAACAGTGGTTGGGGAGAGTGGCTATATTAAATAAGGTATTTCTAAGGAGATGACAGTTGAGTCGAGAACTGAATTAAGTGTTGGAGTCATGCTGGTAAACTTCTAATGAATTGGGTGTGGGTTAACAGAGAAAGAGGACTCAAAAATAAAATCTGGGTTTGAGACATGGGCATTTGTGTAAGCAGTGGCACCATTTACTGCAATGAAGATTAAAAGGGCAGGAAGAGGAGAATATGTCTATTTTTCAACTTATTTGAGATTTATATCTCTAATTAGTTTGTGAGTTCCTTGAGACTGGTGTCGTTTCTTCTTTGGCTTTGGACTAAATAAGATGGGCAAAATATTTAGAAATCTGGAGGACTGTTGGAGGTTGGGGAGTGCTCATAAAAGGCCACTGGGTAGCAAAAATGTCAGAGCCCACTATAGTACGTTATTTCTACAGTCTACTTCCAGCTCTTTAATTACATGCATCTAGTCTTAAAAGTTTACGATGATGAATTACCCAGTAGCATAAAATCAAATATATATTACCAACAGATATTCAGAATAATATTCTTCACTACAAAATACCCCACCTTCTTCTCTAGGAACTTTCAACTTAAAATGGCTCTTCAATATGATGCAGAATAAAAATAAAATAGCAAATAAAAATGTTAGCTGAAATAAGGTTAATAATAGAGAAGTCCTGAAGTAAAACTTTAAACTCAAAGCCATCTTTTTCATGAAGTCTTATTATTTACTCACAAAGATCTCTCCCTTTTCCATACATCCATTACACTTACACATCTCTTATCACATACTAAGAAGGTACCTGTAGGAACAGAGGGAATTGGAAGATAGGCTTTGGCCCACTTCTTCCACTTGGTAAACTGGGAACCAACTTAAATTATCTGAACCTCATTTTCATTGACTGTGAAATGGAAGTAATTATATAGGCTCTGCCCATCTTGTAGGGTTATGGTGACATGAATTTAAAAGCTCTACATTAACTTCAAAGCTTCATTCACAAAGTTATCCCCCTTTTTTTTTTTATGAAATATTTGCCTTTTTCCAGGCACTACAAGGGCCTCAAAGATCAATAAGACACAATCACTATTCCTTGAAAACTTAACCTCTATTAGGAAAGATATGAGCTTACCCAAGGAACAAGAGAAATGAACAGAGAGATGCAGGAGGCATTACTATTAATATCATCTGCAGTGTAGTGTTCGGTATGCTCATTTATTTCCCAAAGAGGTAATAAATTCCTAAATGGTAGAGACCATGTCTTGTATAATATTCTTATATTTCAACTACTGGCAGAAGTTAGGAGCTCAACAAAGATTAGTTATACGAATAAGCCCAAATAGGGAAGCTGGGCTGAGGAGCCATATCACTACATATATAAACACTCTATAAATCTCCCAGTCTATATATACAGCTCCCTTGCTCTGCTTTATGTCTTCCTGATTTGGACTTTGGAATGTCTACTTTACGGAACTAAATTAGTTTTCTTGGGCTGTACTCCTTATCCCTGGTGTCAGGATTATTCTCCCATAAATATTTCCAAAGACATTCCTAAAAAGATATGCACACCTCACTTTTCCTATAAAAAGGGGGGGGGGGCATTTCTCGTAAGTGTTTTGACAGAGTTAGTTCAAACTGAAGCTTGTAGAAACGATGGTTCTGGGTTATAGTTCTTATTTACTGATCTTAAGTATATCTTAATATTACAGATATTTTAGTAATTGCTTATACTAAAATTCCCCAGCACCCCAGAGGAGTCATCAAGAGGCATACTCCCAGGTTACATCCTGATACTTCCAGCTTAAACTGGTTAACTATAGTGGGGTTGTTGTAGATTCAGGAAACAGCTGCAAAATGACACACTTTGCCCGGAAACTTGTTTTATATGGTCTTAAGCCAAACTTACTATCTCTTCTGAATACACACTTTTGTGAAATGATGTCTTTTCCAAGTGCCTCCCAAATACATTGTGCCAATTTTAAAGCATGACTCAGCATGAGTATTTAACTTGCCTGAATCCACAGGAACACATGGTGTATGACAGATTATAAAATATAGAAAGTGACTATTTGATCATTTGTGGCATGTCATGATTTTTCATACCCCTTTAAGTGGATATATCATCTAATAAGTGTAATTAGCTGGCTGTTTTCAGTTCATGTGAATTTAGTTGTTAGGTCATGTTGATTTGAGTGCAAGACACATCATGATGTATTAGGAAATCTCCTCTCTCAGAAGTCAGGAGGCCATAATTCTGGTTCCATCTATGCCACTAATTAACTCAATAACCTTAGATAAACCACTTCACCTTTTGAAATCAACTATTCTTACCAGTTGATGGAGAGAATTGGACTGAATTCCTGGTGGTCCTTTCCAGCTGGAACACTCTTTAATACTAATCACTTTAGAATTAGATAGTGAAAGTTAACTAATTCCCCAGGAAGAGTAATGTGTTTTGAGAAATTTCTGAATGGCAGAAGGCAGAATACACAGTGACCTAAGTAAAAAGAGCATTTATATGCATCAGAAGCAAAGTATAGGACTAGAGATTCCCAGATATAGAATAATTAGGTGAACAAGAAGAAAACAAGTTAGATTGCCTAATGTTAGAAAACAAGTTAGAATACCTAGTAACGTTATTTAATGAGTTCCTTTAAGGCCAGACCTCTTCAGGTTCTATTATAAGGTGACCAGATTGTCTCTTTTACTCCAAACATTAGTGTACCCTGCCCATTAGTTTGTATGAGCAGACTAAGAGAAATTTGAGAATGATTGGAGCCTAGGATAAGAGAGCTGGAGTTTTTCCTTCTGCTTCATGGAGGAAATAGAACGGTGCTTTTTTTTTAGTCCCCAAATCAAGGGATCCAAAAGACTTACTTCTAGAGACTAGAAGAATAAGTCATAATTGGAGTCTGACACTTTATTATCTGGTGAGGTGTACTCCAAGGCAGAAGATTTGCTGAAAGCCTTCAGTCTTGAATGGAGTAGAGGAAAAGGAAGCAAAGAGACACAGATTGGAGAGATAAGGAAAGGACTGAGGGAGGGGACAACAGTGAAGCAGGGGTGCAACTCACTTCCACCTTTTGTCATGTAAAAATGGATGTAACACCCATGGATCAAAGGTCTTCCAGCAAGGCAGCCTAGAGGCAAGACCACTATGAAAAGAAACTGATAGATTTAAAACGTCAAGCTGAACACATCTCCCATGCAGAAATTGTGCAATTAGAAGTCCCCACAAGGGTCCTTTAAAGAACCTACTTATGTGGCCATTAGGGACCCGTTAAATCAAGATAGTCTCACAGGGAAGACTACTATAGCAAGAGACAGGTCATAAATATTTGCTCTTTCACTTCTCTTTCTAACATTCCGAAAGAGAAAAGGGGACAAGATGAGATTATAAGGAGCACTCTGTGCCTCTTGCTCATTCTGTATTCTTCAGGTCAAAGCTAAACTTGGTCCAGGGGTAGGGAGGGTATGAGGTTAAATGATTAAATTTGAATGGACTTTTTAACTCAAAATAACTGGAAGACTGAAAGTACTATGGCAACTGACATTTCACAAAGAGACAAGAAATGGAGATTCTTCCCGGCATAGTGAAAGCAGCATTAGCATGAAAGAAAACCATTGTACTTTTGTGTCCCACTAAATCTAAAATGTTTAACCATATGGAAGACATATGGCAGGTTGTTCTAATGACTTGAGTCCAGAATCTTGCTGTAGATGCTTCTCTGTCACCACTGAGTGGATAATATGACTACATTTAGCTTAGCTTCTAGGATTTGTAGAAATTCATGAAATACAAGCTCCATAAAAAAAGTAAGGATGTTGATTTATTATTCCAAATTATGTACAGAAAATATCTGTACATTTTTCTTGGGAGATAATTCTCCATTAATATTTTCATATTTTTGCATAGTTTGGGATTTGTGATTATATGATGAACCTGCTGAAGAGTAGAGATCAGGGGCGCCTGGGTGGCGCAGTCGGTTAAGCGTCCGACTTCAGCCAGGTCACGATCTCGCGGTCCGTGAGTTCGAGCCCCGCGTCGGGCTTTGGGCTGATGGCTCAGAGCCTGGAGCCTGTTTCCGATTCTGTGTCTCCCTCTCTCTCTGCCCCTTGCCCGTTCATGCTCTGTCTCTCTCTGTCCCAAAAATAAATAAACGTTGAAAAAAATTAAAAAAAAAAAAAAAAAAAAGAGTAGAGATCATGCAATGCTCCAGAGAGATTTAGAGACTCATTTCTCCAGAGTCATTTGCTCACATTCCAGGGTAAAGCCTTCCCTCTATTCCTCAGAGAAAAATTTGTTACATTCCAGAGCGAAGTTCTCTCTGGAGAGCAGGAGAGAGGTGCAGATGTGCCAGCTGTCCTATATAAACTTTGAGTCATAATTTTGGGGTTTTACCCCTCTGATGCAAATCCCACTGCATACCCAGGGGAATATGACATCCTGGCACCCTGTAGGGAACTAGAGCTAAGATGTTCTTTCACAGTAGTCTCTTCTCTAATTCAAAGATCTTATATTTACTGCCAGTGTATATAACACATTATGTATATGTATATGTATATGTATACATGTGTATGTGTATACGTATATGTGTATATGTATACACACACATGTATACATACACATACACATATACCTCCACACATGTACATATATGCTCTTTGGGCATAGAAAATTATTAATATTTATTAATAATTATTATAAATAATTAATATTTATTAATAATTCTTCATATTAATCTTAAAATCTTTGTATCTTCACACATCCCAATGTACGATCTGTCACATAGATGTCCAACATGTTTGCACCATGGGTAAATGAATAAATAAATCAACAATGTAAATAAGCACACACTGAACTTTTGAAACGGCATTGAAGCAGAAAAAAATGATTAAAGCAAAAGTATATCTTTACGGTTTCTAGTCAAGGGGAAAGTTTAGAAAGGCACATAAGCTTATGGAGTGATTCAAATTAAGGTGATTTATTGCAACTTTCAAACAAAATGTGAATGAACTTTAAAAATATGTATAGAAACATGTCCCTGATTTTGAGTGTTCCAGCTAAGAATCTAGCTTGGTGTGTAGACAATTTAAACAACAAGAGATTTCCAGAAAAAAGTCAATACTTCTTGGAAAGAAATCACATTTTCTTTGGAGTCTCCCACTTTTATTTTTTATATGGTCTGACTTTGAATAAAATCATATGTGGTGTGCTTGTGTGTAAAAATGATGTGCGGATTTATACATTATAGAGATGTTTAAATCTCTATACATTATAGAGATGTTTGGATAAAATAAATCTATAATCTAAAAGTGACTAACACATTTTAAATTTTAGGAAAAAAAACCCTGCTTATTTAATGAATGAAGAAAGGCAAAGAACTACAAATGCATTGTATTTGCATCCCATCCTTTGTGATTTTGAGAGCAATATCATAAAATATGCCCTCATTGTTGGTGTCAAGGAAAAGCTAATCTTCTTGTGCTTTTACTGCAATTTGACTTTCTAAGTGCCTGGACAGCAACTCGTCTTCATTCTGCCTCTGATATGCCCCATTAATCAGCTTCATTTCTCAGGAAGAGACTAATGTATGCCTCCATCTAATGCTAGAAAAGTGCATATAGGCAAGAAAGGGAGATTATATTGAGGGGGGAAATAGGAGTAAAAACAGCACTCCCAGAGAGGTACCATCTCTAACAGTAAGCCTTTTACAGTTCAGAATCAGTGAGGTATCAATATCTAACTAGAACTCTGTTCTAGGGACACAGGATAATTCATACATAGCTTCAGAAGTTTTGACACTGGCATGGCGATGACATAATTTTGAATGGTATTATGTCCAAGAAGATCCATTTGAAAATAAGAGAGGGTGATGAGAAGATAGGAGGTAAGAGAGCAGATTCAAGTTAGCAGGGCAGGGTGCAGAGCAGAACTTCTAGGGGCCTCTGGTCTAGGTAGGGAGATGTCCGTACGGAGAAAACTCAAGACCTCAAGGAAAGTAGGCAGCAAGTACGAGGGCTGCCCTCGACACAAAGATGTTCAGAGGGCCTGTCACCTGATAACATCAACAGATTTCTTCCATATATGCCTAATGACAGTAGTCAAGACCATTTTTTTTTAGAAAATACTATTTAATGGGGTGAGAAGTTCTGCCATACTGCTATGCTAGAGTTTGTTAGTCCATGCAGGCTAATCTGCAGATGGTTAGCAGCTCATTTGCCGAGCTGGACTGAAACTAAACTGGACAGGAGTTAACATGTTGTCCTTTAGTCTTGTTCATATACTCATCTTCTCTTATTAGTATTATTATAATGGTCCTCTACCCAGTTACCCTTCCTCCACTCCACCTCTACAATAATTTCCCTAAAATATAAATGCAATAGCATCACTGTTTTAAAAACCTTCAGTGTGTTCCATAATCACAAGGTTAGTCCCAAAATATCTTAGTATTGTGTGTTAGGCACTAGTCCCTATTTTCTTTTCAAGCTTCTTTTCCCCATCCTCTCTTTTTCTAATCACAGAAAACTGCCCACTGCCCAAAGTCCATTCCATGTTCTCTCAGGCCTCTCTTCTTTGGCTCTTACTGTCTTCTACTCTATCTTTAAACTGCTAAAATTCCACACATTCCATCGAGAACAGGTTTATTCTGGGTAGTTTTGCCCAAACTTCCGAAGTAAGCTTTCTTTGAATAGTTTGTTCACCTTCCCTTTTTGACCTTTCTATATAAACGACAAATTTGAATTGCATATTTATGTTTGTCTCCTTCATAAATATGTGAGCTCATCAGAGGCAGGGAATCTCTCTGATTTGTCTTGTTATTGCCAGTTCTCAGCATAATGCCTGAGTACATCCTCACATTTCTTTTTGTTGAATGAATAAGTGAATATACATCATTTAGGATTAGGTTTGATTCAATATAATAGAAAATTCAAAATATATGACCCATATGAGATAGTGGGTTTTTTTTCTCATATAAAGAAAATTCAGAGACAGGCAGTCCAGGGCTATATGGTGGCTTCATGCTGGCATCAGTGTCACAAGATTCTACAAAGATTCTGCTACCCATCTGCTATGGATTCAGTTGTGTCCCCCTGCACTTCAAATTAATGTTAAAGCCTTAAACATCAATGTGTCTATATTTAGAGATAGGGCCTATAAGGTCACAAAACAAGGGCCCTCATACAATAAGATTAGTATCTTTATAAGAAAAAATACCAGAGCACTCCTCCCTCTCTCTTGGGCTCCATGCACACAAAGGAGAGGTCACATGAGAACGCAGCAAGATAACCACTGCCTACAAGCCTGCAGGAGACATCTCAACAGAAACTGAACATGGTGGTACCCTGATTTTGGACTTTTCCAGCCTACAGAACTATGAGAAAATAAATGTCTGTTGTCTAAACTACCCACTATAGTTCTGGTATTTTGTTATTGCAGCCCTAACTAATTAACTAAGACACTAAGGTTTGGATCTCCTTCTGGTGTAAGACGGCTGCTGGAACATTGGTGATTACATGCAAGTTCCAGGTAATGGGAGGGGAAAAAGGGGGAAAAGGAAAAAAGGCAAGACATTTTCTCTCCTAGCTAAGTCAGTGCTTCTTTAAGTTTTCCTAAGCATCCACTTAAGTACCTCTGACATCCCTGGCTTCAAGGGAGACTGGAAAATGTAATTTTTAAGCTGGGCACATGGCTGCCTAGAATAAAATCAGGGTTCTGTTTGTGAGGAGATGCGGGAAATATATATCAGGTTGGTACTTAGCAGTTCCTGCCACAAACATCTTCATGGTCAATCTTGACAGTTTTGGCTTTTGGAGAGAGAGTTTGTATCCTGGCTGAATGGGGTGGTCACTTGGGCTGCACTACATTTTTAAAATAAGTTGTCAGTGTGGTACTATAGGCAAGAACATAGACAATAAAAATGCTTAAATACAAGATGTTTTAAATGCTATTATCATTTGATGATAATGGGTTGAGTGGCACAATATTTTACTCTATCACTAGAAGGGTTTTGAGAGGATATTTTTTTCTTTTTCCCCCAGCCAGGAGAATCTCAAGTAGATATTCAAATATTAAAATCTATCTTGGACCTATTACTTCAGAAAGATTGACTATACTATACTTATCAGATTTCATTTACCAAAGTTAGCAGAAGAAAGGAAATAATAAAGATCAGGGCAGAAATGAATGAAATAGAGACTGGAAAAGTAATAGAAAAGATTAATGAAATTAAGAGCTGGTTTTTTGAAGAGATGAACAAAATTGACAAACTCTTTTAGACTAAGGAGAGAGAACATTCAAATAAAATAAAATTAGAAATGAAAGAGGAGACCGATACCACAGAAATACATAGGATTATAACAGATTATTATGAACAATTACATTCCAACAAATTATATAACCTACAAGAAATGATCAATTTATAGGAATATACAGGCTATCAATACTAAATCAGGAAGACATACTTAATAGATTAATAACAAGTAGAGAAATCAAGTCAGTAATCAAAACCTCCCAATACAGAAAACCCCAGGACCAGACAGTTTCACTGGAAAAGTCTGCCAACTATCCAAAGAAGTACAAACTATTTTGTACTTTTCAAATTATTCTAAAGAATTGAGGAAGAGGAAATATTTCCAGCACTATCCTTATATGAATGCCAGATAAGGACACTATAGGAAAAGAAAACTATAGATCAATATTCCTGATGAACATAGATTAAAAAATTGTCAACAAAATATTAGCAAACCGCACTGAAGAACACATTAAAAGCACAATAAACTATGACCAAGTAGGATTTATCCCTGGGATACAAGGATGATTCAATCCACAAGAATTGATGAATGTGATAAACCACATTAATAGAATAAATGATGCAAACCATATAACTCAATAGATGCAGCAAAAATATTTGACAAAATACAACATCCTTTCATGATAAAAACCCTCTACAGATTGTGTGAAGAAACATATCTCAAGATAATATAGGCCATATATGACAAACGCACAGCTAACATCATACTCAATGGAGAAAAACTGAAAGCTTGTCCTCAAAGATCAAGTTCAAAACAATGGTACCCACTCTCACCACTCTTATTCAATATAGTGCTGGAAGTCCTAGCTACAGCAATTAGGCAAGAAAAACATGAAAATCACCCAAATTGGAAAGGAAGAAGTAAAATTGTTATTTGCAGATGATATAATCTTATATATAAAAAGTCCCCAAGACATAACCAAAAAAATGAATTCAGTAAGGTTGCAGGACATAAAATCAATATACATAAACCAGGAGCATTTCTATGCTTCTATAATGAAATAACTGAAACAGAAATAAAGGAAATTATCTCATTCACAATAGTAGGAAAAAAAATAAAATACCTAAGAATAAATTTAACCAAGGAAGTGAAAGAGCTCTACACTGAAAACTATAAGACTCTGTTGAAAGAAATAAAACACACATACAAAAAGGAAAGATATCCCATGTTCTTGGTTCAGGAGAGTTAATATTGTTAAAATGTCTGTACTGCCCAAAGCCATCTATAGATTCTAGGCAATCTCAGCAAAATTCCATGGCTTTTTTTTTTCCACAGAAAGAGGAAAAAAAACCCAAACAACCCGACAATCCTGAAGTTTGTATGGAACCACAAAAAACTCTATATAGCCAAAGCAATTCTGAGAAATAGGAACAAAGCCAGAGGCATCACACTTCCTGATTTCAAACTATACTACAAAGCTATAGTAATTAAAATAATATGGTACTGACATAAAAATAGACACATAGACCAATGGGACAAAATAAAGTGTCCAGAATTAGCCCCCCAAAATATGGTCAATCAGAATTCCAACAAGGGACCCAATGGGGAAAGGATAGTCTCTTCAGCAAATGATGGTGGGAATACTGAATAACCACATGTAGAAAAATGAATTTGGACCCCTATCTTACACCACTCACCAAAATGGATTAAAGGCTTAAATATAAGACTGAAACCGTAAAACTCCTAGAAGAAAATACAGGGACAAAGCTCCTTAAAATTGGCCTTGGCAAAAAATTTTTGGGTACAACACCAAAACACAACGACAAAAGCAAAAATAAAGTAGGACTACATCAACTTAAATGCATTTTCACAGCTCCCCCCACTCCCCTAAACCATATCAACAAAAGGCAACCCATGGAAAGGGAGAAAATAGTTGCAAGCCGTATATCCTAAAAGGGGTTCATATCCAAAATATATAAAAACTCATACAACTGGGTAACAAAAAAAAATCCAGTTAAAAAGTGGGCAGAGGAACTAGACATTTTTCCAAAGTAGACATACAAATGGCAAACAGGTACATGAAAATATGTTCAGCAACACTAATAATTAGGGAGATTAAAATGAATTTTTAAATTTTATTTATTTACTTTTGAGAGACAGAGAGAGAAAGAGAGGGCACAAACTAGGGAGGAGCAAAGAGAGAGAGAGGGAGACACAGAATCTGAAGCAGGCTGCAGGCTCTGAGCTGTCAGCACAGAGCCCTACATGGGGCTTGAACCTACAAACCATGAGATCATGACCTGGGCTAAAGTCTGAGGTTCAACCGACTGAGACACCCAGGTGCCCCAGGGAGATGAAAACTAAAACTATAATGAGATATTTCCTCACACCTGTTTTATGTCTATCATCAAGAAACTTAGGTTGCAGGTTGTCACTTTCTGGGTCCAGTAGGTCCAGACGGGTATCTGCTTGTGCATTCTGTTTCTTAGGCTACCTTGAGTGGTTTGCATTCCTGACAGTTGTGGATGCCAGATGGATGCAGAAATTAAGGGAGGAAACCATTAGGAGGAGATTGTGGTTAATAGTGCAGGGCCAGCAAGGTTAAGGATGCAGTCTGAAATATATACATCCATTGTTTGAAGAAATAGGGATTGGCCTTGCTAAGGGTATATTCAAAGTATTGATGGTGACAGATTTTTGTAGTAGGTGGGAGAAATAGAGGTAACCTGTTCTTTCAGGGGAAAAGGGAGGTATAGATTTTTTAAAATAAAAATTAAGGGAGGGGCACCTGGGTAGCTCAGTTGGTTGAGTGCCTGACTTTGGCTCAGGTCATGATCTCCTGGTTCAGGAATTCAAGCCCCACATCGGGCTCACTGCTGTCAAGCCTGTCAGCAGAGTCTGCTTCAGATTTTCTGTCCCCCTCTCTCTGCCCCCGCCCTGCTTGCGTTCTCCCAAAAAATAAAGATAAATAAAAAAGGGAAATTCAGTAGAAGCAAAGGACCAGTCAAAGGGGAGTCTCTGCTAAAATAATGGTCTGCAAAGTAGAAGGTATGGGATGCTGTATAAAAAATGCTTAAGGTACAGGAAGAAATTTTAGAACTTGTAAATATTTTTTTCTCACTCTGCATTATTTGTATGTAGTTTATAATGTACAGAAAATTATAAAAATGGTACAGTTGTGTAATTCACAAATAAATAAAAACACATTGTGGGTATATGGTCAACAATTTTATTGATGGGGTACATGATCTAAAGAGTTTGAGGCCACAGCACGAGAGGATCAGGGCAGCAGGATGTTCCTCCTCCGAAAAGCCAGTATCATATTAGACATCACGAGGGTAGCAGTAGGAAGGCAAATGTTTTGACAAAGTAAAAATAAAAGAGTAGAAACAGGTATGTCCTAATTCTAAAGAAATTTTACATTTTTATCCCTTTGGCTTTGTGCTTTCTTGAAATCCTTACTTTCTCTTAATGAGGTGAGCTTTACGAAACTGGGAGTAGAATACAACTCAAGTATTTTTTATTTCATTACTTTTCCAGACCAAAGACTCTTAGTCCTCAATGACTGATCTCAACATACCAAAAAATATCGGTAAAAAAATTTAACATTTTGGGGCACCTGGGTGGTGTGGTTGGTTAAGTGGCCGACTTAGGCTCAGGTTGTGATCTCGCGGTTCATGAGTTTCAAGCCCCATATCGGGCTCTGTGCTGACAGCTCAGAGCCTGGAGCCTGCTTCGGATTCTGTCTCCCTCTCTCTGCCCCTCCTCTGCTCATGCTCCGTCTGTCTAAAAATGAATAAACGTTAAAAAATATCGAAAAAAAAGAAAAAAATTAAACATTTCTATAAAGCTAGAGCCCAAAGAATCTACTTTTCTTTTTCTTTTTCTCTTCTTTTTTTTAAACTCGGTGGTTTTTGGGTGTTCCAGTGGCTTATTGCTAAACAGTCAAGGGAAAAAGGCTTTCTGATTGCTAAAATGAAAGCACTCACTCTGTTTTGTTTTGTTTTTTTCCCTTCACATTTGAGGTAGGAAAATAACACAGCAACAACAACAAAAAAATCTTGTTTCAGACATTGAAAAACTACTGGTCTTGCTATAGGTTTATAATAATTAAAATTTAAAAGCTAAATTAAAAAATTTAAATTTAAATTTAAATTTAAAAGCCGATAATTTGTGTTTTTATGTTGTACATCTGTAGAACCCTAGAAGACAGAATTTACAGCTCATATGAAAGGGCAGAGTTTTGTCTTTTGTTTTCTAATTGGGGTGAGAATAGAAGTATTTAATTAAAAGGTAAGGAAACAGACATATTTTTTTTTGGCATAATGGTGTGTATAGGAAATTATTAGCAAGGGCAGGCCCATCTTATAGATGCTCCTTGATGAGGTAAAGCCAGGATCCTGGGATAAGGATCCTGGGGAGAAATGATAAGACAATGAGCCTTAAAAAGTGGAAATCACAAAGGAAAACCAGAGCCTCGCTAAACCGCTAGTTGATCATCTCGGGTGGGTAATACATGAATTAAGGGTAAGACATTGGGTAAGATCAAAGAGAAGTTTTGCATTGATAGCATCTTTTAGAATCTGTGTGTGTGAACAACCACATAATATGAATTTCTTTCTGGTTAGAAATCTCCTAGAGGCTATGTGACTCCTAGGAGATTTTCCGTAAATGGACTGCCAAATTGCCATCCGGTTGTAGTATTTGCCTATCATGAAGTTTCAGAGTTAAACTGGAAGATCCTGCCTATCAGAAAATGTCAGCCTTTACTCTGGAAACAATTACTGTCTCCAGAGATTTCCCTAAGTTGATGTCTGATCTTTTCAGAAAGATGTAATCAAACTCCCAAACCTATAATTGGGTTTGTACTACCAACCTCATATCCACACTGCGCTTAGTTTTAATGAAAATTTGAAATCTTTATTTCCTACCTGTATTATTACAAAATTTATTTATGGTGTTGATTTAGATTTCAGTTAGCTTTGCCCTGTTTTGGCACATCTATAGGCTTCAGTATGATAATTTCCAAACAGTATCTTTCCTAGGCAAAGTCTAGATTAGGGGCTAAATGACAACTAGAAGAATCAAATTGAAACAAGTTACGACAAACTTACATCTCCTTCTTAATATATTTGTAAGTATATTTGTCACACACTCCTCTGAGGATTTTTTAAGTGAAAAAATTAGAATATATGTAGGATAGAATGATGGTTAATTTTGTGTGTAAATTTGCCTAGGCCATGGTACTCAATTATTAGGCCAAACACCAGTTAGATGTTGTGAAGGTATATTTTAGATGTGATTAACATTTAAATCTGTAAGTGGACTCGAATACGTTATCTTCCATAACATGGGTGGGCCTCATGCAATCACTTGAAGGCATTAAGAGAAAAGACTGAGGTCCCTGGAAGATGAAGAAATTCTACTTCCAAGACTGCCCTTGGATTCAAGATTGGAACATCATCTCTTGTTCTGCAGATTTCAGACAAGCCTGCCCTGAAGATTTCAAACTTGCCAGTGTCCACAGTAATGTGAACAAATTCTTTAAAAATCTATCCTTCAGATTTACATATACATATATAACTTGATATATAACACATATATAATTTATATATGTAAAGAAATATAGAAACATAAATAGAAAAAAAACTCAACTGATTTTTTTTTCCTTCTCAAATTAGTTGAATAAATCATACTGGCATTGTTTTGAGAATGAATTAAAACCTTGCAAACACATATATTCACATATCAAAATTTTTTTACCAAGTACATAGTGGGAAATGAAACACAGGAAGAAATGTATGTTTCCAGGGACTGTGCATTTCACCAAGCACACCAATGAGAATAGCAGAGCTACACTGACTTCCTGTTTCAATGTTCTACTGATTGCTACCTTCTTGATTCTGTTAGTTCAAACACCTGCTAGCTGGGAAAAGCACTAACATCCCCTCGATGCTAGCCTTGCTTCACCCAAAACATCCTTTGTGGAAGTGCAGTCCAAGCACGTCAATAGCTGTGGTTAGTCCACCGTTCAAAATTACACCAAGATTTTGAAGATTATTAGAAGTTTTCCAGATGCTGAGCCTATACATGAATTCTATCTGAAAATCAGTCTGCTTAGATCCTCAAAGGTTTACCCTTAAAAATGATTGTTTTGTTTTGGCCGTAGGCCAATGTAAGCAATTCTAAGAGGTTCCAGTCATTTTCTTCCTTGATGTGCTGATATGAGTAAGTTAGAAATGTCTGTCTTTCAGCAAACAGATTTTATGCCTCATCTTTTAACTCTAAGACATCTATACGGTTAGACTGGAATTATGGAATGCCAAAAGTTTGAGTAAGTTCAAGTGCTTCATTTAAATCTTTGGCTCCCCAGATAGTCCCTGAATTACAAAATCATCTCTATGGGAGAGTTTCCGTTTTTGGGATTGTCCTTTCCCTTGTCTTGAAAAGCTAAACTAATCTGTCTGGCTGGTCTGATGCTCACAGAGGGTCGTAATGAACCGCTACGTCAAAATGCCTACATTTTTATATTTTCCAATTCTCGTGTAGTTGTAAAAGCAGAGCTAAAAAAAAAATGCTGGCTATGTTTTAGACATTAACCTTATCTAATTATGGAATAAATCAACTATAGCTTAAGGAAAAACTCATCCAGGTATGGTGAGATAAGCCACGGAAATTTTCAGACAAATTGCAGATATTTCTTTCTCCATTTATCATCTATTACACGGATCCCATGTTGTTCAGAGATCATGGGAAGACGCCTGGAATTTATACTGGGATATTACAATAAAATGTGCAAATGTGATGCATATTTAATCCTAATCATGTCTGAGGCAGTGTATTTTGAATGGATTGCGTATCTTACTGAAAGGTACATTCTATCAATTTTAGCTATCCTAGGTTTCTCACAAATTTTCTTCACATTCATGTCAGAAAGGAGTGATACTCTGTGTAGAGTCAAGATAAGAAATTAGGCTGTGCTCCATTTTAGTCAGGATGGGGCTGGATCAACAAAACCAGGAGGGCAAGTTTAAGTTGTCAAAAGGAAGAGACACAGATAAAAAAATACCTCAGACTAAACATTTACACATTGTCTATCTGGACTTGACTTTGACCGGTGTGTTTTTAAATGTCTGGTGATGTGTGACGGACAGTAGAATAAGTGGTCCTAAAGACAGCCAGCCTCTCATCTGGGGGCGTAGGTGGCCACAGGCATTTGACCATCACTGTCAAGATTCAGAAAATCTGAATAAACATCAACATTTTCGTAAGGAAGCTGAGGAATTCCAGATGCACCAGCCCAGGGAGAGAAACACTCTGGAAAGGAAATTGTGGCAGACGTTCCCACACCTCTTAGACATTCACATTTCCTATTTGGGGGTACCCAAACCCCCAAATGTGAGAAGTGAATAAATATCCCTTTCTCAACCTAGTCCAATGAAGGCATATTTTGATTCCAGAAATTTAGCAAGCCGACCAAAGGAGTCTACCTCTGAAAATTCCTGGCTACTTTTCCACAACCTGAGACAAAAATGACAAGGAATATTTTTTCTCTCAGGAAAGAGTATCCTGCTGAGATTTAAACTCTTCGTTCTAGACAGGGTCTGCCTTCTAGAATTTTAGGCATGACGGAGTCTGTTAAAATAGATTGTGTGTAGCAAGATCAAACAAAAAGGAAATTCCATGAACATTCTTGAGTATTGTTATATAAGGTGTTTGAAGGGAAAGGGATTATTTTTTATAAGAAATAGAGGCCAGAATAATTTTCAAATATATTCTTTCTTCTGGGTTTACTCTTGCTCCTCTAGTCAAACTCATTAGATGAGGAAATGCATTATTTAAATGTGGTAGACAGTAATTCAGCTCAAATGTTGTTAATATTGGAAATAGAAAGTATTCTTTCTAGAAGCTGTGGCTCTACTTCTCTTCTGCTAGCTGTCAGGTGAATTTCTGAACTGTATTTCCATGTGTTCTGTTTCCACTATAACTGGATGCTTGCCTGTGTGGAGGATGCCACACTGTTATATCCTGTTCCAACATGTGTAAGGGGCCACTCACCATCCCTAAAAACAAAATGAAAAAGGTGACAATATATGTTTTCAGATTTTTAGGGATAAATATTCAGATGGTTATATTTGAGCTCAAATTCAGTAACATCAAACAGTTCTAGCAAATGAGTTAAGCTGTGTGAGTCATTTATGTGGAAAGTATTTCCCTTAGAGGCATCATGCATTCATTTAATATTTATTGAGTAGCCTCTTATGTTCACATGTATTTGAAGTCTTTAATCCCTACTTATGGAGTGAAAAGTTTTTTTTTTTCTTTCTGAGAATTTTCAGGCATCTGAAAGTAGAGAAATCTGAAAATGAGGCATAAATAGGTCCAAACTGGAAGAGCTGCAAATGCAATGTTCTAACCAAAATTAATATTTTCCTTGATTGGCATATGGGAGGAAAGAAGATGCTAAGAAAAATTTGTTATTACTGAAAATTTATGTTTCATTTATTTCTTTATTTTTAAAAGTGCATTTATTTATTTTGAGGAGGGGGCACAGTGAAGGAGGGGCAGAGAAAGAGGGAAAGAGAAAATCCTAAGTACAGAGCACAGAGCCTGATGCGGATTTGATCTCATGACCGACCGCAAAATCGTGACCTACACCGAAATCAAGAGTGGGAAGCTTAATGGAATGAGCCACCCAGATGTTCCTATCTGTTTCATGTAAACAGATTTTACAAATGATAGAACTGGTAACCTGATTATATTCTAGCCTAATCAGCCATCCTGGATATGGTTTCCTTTTCTCCTTTTGATGTCTATACTTGGTGAGGCTATCAATTAATCCCCTACAATAGAATTGAAATGTAGACTTGTGACAGAGGAGCAATTAGAATAAAAGAAGTTAATAAAACTCTAGAAGGGCTCTTTATGACTCAAAACTTATGATCTACACATTGCGTAATCTAGACTAGAGTCACCGGAAAAATCAATTAGGAGCAGTTGAAGAGTTCATAGACTCTGGCTGTTGGTTTTGCTTGTCCCCCTCCACAATGAGAGGAGTATAACCTATTAATTTCAGTGGAATGCTTGCTAGCTCTGCACCATAGGAATGAGCCAGCCAATATGTTGAAAGTGGGGACCTTGTACACTTGGATTCAACAAATTCGGGACTGCCAACCATTGTCAGTTAGTAGCTGAACTGCAGGGATCTTGGCACAGAGGGTTTAAAAATATGCTCTGGCTGGTCCCCAAAGAATTAACTTGCTCTTAGAGTACTTTGAAAAAACACTGAGTCACAGAATAAGGCCAAGTGTGTGTTTGGCACAGGTTTATCGACTATATTCATTTGTACATTTTCATGGTGGCTATCAGTACGTCTAAGCTTTTATGCAAAAACATAATACCCTTGAATGGAAGTGACTGGAAGAGAATCCATTTGCTCCGTAAGCTAAGGCTATGATAACAAAATGCATAAAGGGGTCAGGAGTTGGCCAAGCTTGTGGAATGACTGTACGTTGTTTACCATTTATCCTTCACGTCTAAAAGGTATCCATTTCTAAACTGATCAGTAGCAAGGCAAGGAAGCTTGCTTCACTTTACATAGAACAAAAAATATACATAAAAGAGAGTCTTCCCTGGGGTGGTAGTGTAGTGTTATTTAGAGAGAGCTAAACTTGGCCTAGCCCAGTTCTTCTATAATACAGTATAATTATAAGCAAGGCACAATCACCCCAGGTTTCCCCTTCTTAGTTTTGCAAATCAAGGGGATTTGACTCTTTAGGCTATATTCCACTTCATAGGGCTTTTTTTTTTTCCACCCCATAATTCTTAATCTTCAAGGAACGAAAAGAAAACAGGAAGGGTGCTAATGTGATTAATAATGAGACAACTTCCCAGATTTTGTTCTTTTCCAAATGCTATGTCTGCGAAGCTTTTTTCATCAGCTCTAGAAGCTTTCTTTGTTCAAGTTTAGTATTCCCAGAATCAGGTCAGGAACTGAAAAAAAAAAAAAAAAAAAGAAAGAAAGAAAGAAAAAAAAAAGAAAAAAGCACAACGAGCTGGATTCTAGAGTCATAATGATTCAGTGGCTTATGAGGCTGGATCAAAGTTGCTGTGGAAATAGTTTCATAAGCATTTTTGTATGATTAACTTCAGAGACCACGCGTTCAATATGCAAGCTTTTGACACCAAGCAAGGTCTAGGGACAGAGATTCTAATTCAATTCAAGGACTTCAGCTTCTTCTCAGTCTCTGTGACAAAAGGCCTCTGGCCTGGACCAGCTTCATGGCTGCACAGGACACTCCTCTTCCTTGCTCCCACATTCCCATTGATAAGATGAGGTGCTGTGTGCTTACTGTTCTGATATTCTATCAGTTGCAGAATATTTAGGCCCTAGGATAGAACAGTCAAATCCTCCCTAATTGTGTATTCTTTTTTTTGCAAAATTAATTCAATGTATTATATTTTATTATGATGTACAACAAGCTGACAGTATTTTCTACTTGTATGAAATTAGCCAGTGTGACATTTTTGGGTCCCTCCTGTTCTTTTAAGCCATGCTTACTGGGTTTGGCAATTCTTGCATGCATCAGTTGCTTCCCAGATTTGTTAGGGCTCCCTTATACACAGAAAAGTATATGTTCTTAAGTACTCCTTGAATTCTTCCAGTTACATCAAAGAATTTATTCTTTTTAAGAAAAGACACAAAGTTCTCTGTAGCAAGTGGTAATACTGGTCAGCACTGGGATATTGCCAGATAAAGCTAAATCTGCATTAGGTTGCCTGGGCTGTTGTGACAATGCAACACAAACCGGCTGGCATAAACAACAGAAATTTATTGTCTCATAATCCTAGAGGCTAGACATCTGAGACCAAGGTCAGTAAGACTGGTTCCTTTTGAGGGCTATGAGGGAGAATCTATTCCAAGCCTGTACCCTAGCTTCTAGAGATTTGCTAGAAATCTAACAATTCTTGGCTTGTAGAAGTATCACCTTGATCTCTACCTTTATGTCCACATGACATTTTCCATACGTGTGTGTCAGTGTCCAAATTTCCCCTTTTTATAAAGACACCAGTCATATTGGATTAGGGACCACTCCACTCCGGTATGACATCATCTTGACTAATTACTTCTGCAGCAACCCTATTTTTAAATAAGGTCATTTTATGTGGTACTGGAGATTAAGACCGAAACAGGTAAATTTTGGGCAGACACAATTCAACCTATCATACATGGTTTCCAATAGTCTTAGTATAGGGAAAATCCCACAGTAGCACTATTTTTGCATTTGGTACCAAGGCTCAGATGCATTAATAATGAATTCCTCTGGAAGTCTCCTAGCTAAATTATGAAGCAGATGAGTTTGCTTTCTGTTTATTCTACTACCTTCTTCTTGGGTCTTTTTGCCCCTAGTGGGCCCTCTACTTTCACTCTTTTCATGTCCTTGCCCTTCTGAATGCAGATATAATTCATAATACTAATTTCTGCCACAGCATTTGTTGTTTTAGGTGACATCTATTGATCACTCTTTGTTAATCATTACAGAATTTTGGAGTCTGTAGCTTCTTAGCAGGCAGCTTCATCTGACATGCTTATTAGAATAACAAGATATTAGATTTTAAATCATCTGTTTTCCTCACTTGACATCCTTTATCCAAACTGAATCCTTCACCTTCTTCATCAACAGAGTTACCATTTTTGCAAAATTTTTATTTTTGTGATCAGTTATTTCTTTTCTGGTTTGAAAAAAAAAGAACCAGAGGACTCTTTTTTAAAATATTTATTTTTGAGAGAGAGACAGAGACAGAGACAGAGCACGAGCAGGGGAGAGGCAGAGAGAGAAAGGGAGACAGAATCCCAAACTGGCTCCAGGCTCCCAGCTGTCAGCACAGAGCCCCACACGGGGCTCTACTCACAAACCACGAGACCATGAACCACGAGATCATGACCAGAGCCAAAGTCAGACGCTTAACTGGGCCACCCAGGTGCCCCAAGAACCAGAGGCCTCTTAAAGTCTTCTTTCCCTTTATCTCCAACATCCAGCTTGTCAGCAGGCACTATAATTTGTTAGTTTGACTTGTCTCACATTTTCACCAAATCTTGGAGAAGTTTCAGGCATCTGTTTTGGGCACTTTATTTGGGGGAAAATATTCCTAGATTTGTCTATTAACAGAAATATCTATAAGCTATTCTTTGTGATGGAAGAAGGCAAGAGATAGAGTTTTATCAAACACTGGATACTTTGCTGGGTACTCTACATAGATGATCCTATTGGATCATACCCTCCGAGGTATTCCTGCCTAAATTTATGAACAGAGATAAACTAAAGAATTTGTGATTATAAACTGATAGCCAAGAAGGAAGGAACTCTGGAGTTCTTTCAATTTCAAGAAGGACAGTTGAACTTTAATAACATTTTGAATTATAATAATAATTAAGATGATTTCATGTTTCTGGGCTATTCTGTACACTAAGTTCTGGCCGACAATTTTTTTTTTTTTGGATATTTACGCCAATGTATAATCACAACAATTCTTTGAGCAAGGTATAAACCCTGTTTTATTTTTGAGACATAATTGACACATTATATTAGTATTAGGTGTGCAATATGATTCAATATCTGAAGATTGTGAAGTGATCACCATGATAAATGTAGTTAACATCAGGCACCATCCATAGTTACAAACTATTTTCTTGTGATGAGAATTTTTCAGATGTATTCTCTCTGCAACTCTCAAATATACAGTACGTTGTCATTAACTATAATCGCCATGTAACACATTGCATCCCCAGGTATTATTTGTTTTCTAATTGGAAGTTTGTACCTTTTGACCCCTTTCATCCATTTTTCCCACTACCCCCCACTACCTGACCAATCAGTTCTATCCATGAATTTGGATTTGTTTTGTTTTGTTTAGATTCCACATCCAACCGAGATCATACTGCATTTGTCTTTCTCTGTCTGACTTATTTCACTTGGCATAATGCCCTCAAGGTTCACAAGTCCTGCTTTACAAGATGAGAAAATTGAGGTTTAGGGAGGTTAAATAACTTGACCAAAGTTTAATAGCCAGGAGTTAGTAAAATCTATAATGGAACCACTCCAGCTTAAATTAAGATACTTCACTTTTAACCACAACACTATATTCGAAAGTGGAAATATCAATATATTACTTTTTATTCAATCTTGTTTTACAAAACAATCCCCAGTGCTCTTTATTAAAATTGCCACACATCAACACTATACATCTCCCCATCGTGTCTAGTTGAGTGTTGGGCATGAAGTTTATGCTCAATACATACTTTTCCTTATAAGCAGTCATTTTTCAGCCATTATAAACTTATAAACACAACTGGAAAAGTCATCACTGAACTCTGGGCTGGGAAAAATATTGGAGAGTTAAGAGACCTATGTTCTAGCCCCATGTAAAACCTGTGATACTAACTTCCCTCATCTGCAAATCAAAAAAGTTTGGTTTTAATGGTTTGGGTTCAAAATGATTTTAAAATGCATACCTCACATTCTGTGCTGCTAATCATGTTTTAATTATAATGGAAAATATTTTCACTTCTAGTTAATAGCAAAGAATATATGGAATGTCAGTTTCAGCTAGCGATTCTGTTCCATGGTATTTAGGAATGCAAATTATGTGTATCCAGGTTTTGGCTGACCTACATATTTGGAGTGTGTGTGTGCCTAGTATCAGTGGTGAGATCTAATCTGTGTATTCCCTCAGAAATACACACGTGCTCAGGGTTTAGCTATATTAAACTATGAAATTGTTTGGTAAAATATTGTCTTCACTGATGTATCCTTTCTCTTAACACTTAGTTTTTAACTTACACTTTTAAAAAGAGATCAGCTGGCACTTTCCAGGCACAAAAATTGTTAGGAGGTCAGCTATAATACATTAGTTACATGACTGAGATCCAAACACACAGGCTTCCCTTAGATGTGGTATGATACCTGTAGCTAAATTTTATCCATTTAGTATTTTTCAGATGCTGTCGCTTTACTGGTATTATATCTTCCAACCCTTGTAATAATCTTATGAAGTAGGTAGTATTAACCACTCCATCTTGCAGATAAGGGATCTGAGGCAGAGAGGCCATGTAACTTGCTCAAAGGCATACAGCAAACCAGCATGTGAGTCCATATAATCTGATTCCAAAGCCAATTCACTAACCATTCTTTAATATAGAAATGTGGACAACTTGCCACTCAGTGATGGTTTTAAAGTAGAATTTTAAAAATTATATTGCTGTACTTTTTTTAAGTTTATTTATTTTGAGAGAGAAAGAGAGAAAGAGAGAGAGAGAGAGTGCACAAGTAGGAGAGGGGCAGAGAGAGAAAGGTAGAGAGAGAATCCCAAGCATGTTCACACTGTCAGTGCAGAGACCCATGGGGGGGGCTCAAATTCACAAACCATGACTATGACCTTAGCCAAAGTTGGCCGCTTAACCAACTGAGCCACCCAGGCACCCCAAATCGCCATACTTAATAAGAGGTAAATGCGTCTGAAAAAGTTGGCTTGTGACAACAAATTTTCAGTGAGTTACTCTCCTAATTCTTAGCTATTATCAACCTCTACTTAATTTTCAGATTTGATCCCAGCCATCATGCAATTCTTTTGGGTATAACCTACTCTCCTAATTTAGAATGTTCCCAGCTCCAGCGTTTCCACTTCGCCAGGTATATATTTTTACACTTTTTCCCTATACCTGAAGTTTTTAATGTCCTCAGGGAATGACTTTTAATTGCAAGACACATTAAAAAAAAAAGCTTTCTGACCTTTTGCCAATCTTAGCTGGTGAGAAGAGAAACACACTCATTTCAATGAGTTCTATAGATATAAGGTTGCTAAATCAATAAATAAATGGGCTTCTTAGACCGAGCTGAAAAGTAAAAAAAGCTTGAGTACATCTTCACCCCAGTTACCCCTTCAAACCAAAATTGGATGAGTAACCAGTACCACAGTCATATCCTTTGCAAAAATATTGCAAATTATTAAAAAACATTTTTATGCTTATTCATTTTTGAAGGACAGAGGGAGACACAGCACAAGTAGGGGTGGGCAGAGAGAGAGGGGGACACAGACTCTGAAGCAGGCTCCAGGCTCTGAGCTGCCAGCACAGAGCCTGACACGGGGCTCAAACTCACGAACCGCGACATCATGACCTGAGCTGAAGTCGGACACTCAACCGACTGAACCACCCAGGCGCCCCCAAAATATTGCAAATTATTAATGCAAAGCAATAGGAGTTAAAAACGGAAGACTGACAATAGCTATTTATTGCCCTCTGTACACTACCAATACTCAACTGAAAGGACAGAAAACCTATGAAAACAAGCCTCATGTTTTCATTTTCACATATTTTCGATCATTCAGGTTTATGCTTCTGTGAACTGCCAGCTCATAGCCTTCATCCATTCTTCTCTTGAATTTGTCTTTTGTTGATTTATGAGTTATTTGTGTATTGTAGGTACTAATTCATTATTCCTCCTAGACATTAAGATTTCATCCTAGTCCACAGTCTCACATTTCACTTCATTTGTAGTATCTTTTGTCAAATAAATTTAAAAGTCAAATGCGTCGATCTTTTCCTTCATGTTTTGGCTTTTATAAGTCTTGACTACATAAGCCTTCGCTACTGTATGTCATGAAGATATTCTCCAATTTTTTTCAATGATTTTCTTCAAAAAATTTTAAAAATGTATACACACACACATTCTGAGAGCAGTGCCTTGTTGTGATATTGAATCTTCTTATCCAATAAGATCTCTCTCGTAGCTATCTCTCTGATTTGCAATAAGATTTTATATTTTTCTTCATAAAGTTTTTGCACATCTTCCATTGTCTCAATTATAGATATATTATGTTTATTATAAAGGTATCTTTTAAAAATTACATTTTATAAGTGTTTCTACTTTGTGAGAATACATTTAATTTTATACAACTTTGTACCCCAATCCAAAATTCAGCATGATTTTACTGAACTTACTTATGAGCTTTAACACTTTGACAATAAAAATCGCCATGATGTTTAAATGTAGGTAGCAAAATCCTTTGCAAGTACTTTATTGAACAGAAGTGGTAATACTTTTCATTTTGGACCTGAAAGGGAATTGTCCTATGATTAAGTTATTGCTGATTTTTATCACTGATTAATTTTTTTCAGCTACCTTTTATCGGAAACTCTTTTTCCTTATAACCAGTGATTCTGTGATAATCAAGAGAACATTGGAATCACCTTTAAAACAGAGTGCTGGGCTTGCCCCTAAAGTTTTTGCTCGAGCATGTCTGTAGAGGAGTTCCAAAATTGGCTTTGCTAGTTAGTTTCTAGGTGAGGCTGCTGCTGCTAGTCAGGGGGCCACACAATGAGTATGACTGCCATGTAACATGACTCTATGTCACACTTAAACTTCAGTCCTTTTCGGGGCACCTGCATGGCTCAATCGGTTAAGTTTCCGACTTCAGCTCAGGTCATGATCTTGTGGTTGGTGAGTTCGAGCCCTGGGGTGGGCTCTGTGCTAAAAGCTCAGAGCCTGCTTTGGATTCTGTGTCTCCCTCTCTCCCTGCCCCTCCCCTGCACGTGCTCTGTCTCAGTCTCTCCAAAATGAATAAATGTTAAAAATATTTTTAAAAAAACCTTCAGTCTTCATCATTTGAGATATATATGGATGGTGACATGATTTTTATTTGCTCCCAAACTTGCTCATTCCAGTTTTATTGTGATCCTTTGGTACTGTGGTCGTTTGTTTATGGATAATGCCTGCAAATAGTTTTATATTTACCCAGCTTTTATAGTTTTCTCTAGCTAATTCTTTTTATATGTAGCTATTCTTGGTTCATAGTGTATTTCTCCCAATATTTTGTTATGAAAATTTACAAACATGTAAGAATGAAATAATTTGACACTGAACACCTATAGTGTATCTATAGTATATCCACAACCTATATCTACTACCACTCTATATAGTATGTCCACTACCTATATTCTACTATAAACATTTTACTATGCTTGATGTACATACATTATTCCATATATCCATCTCTCTATCCGTTTATCAGTACATCTTATTTTTTAATGCTTTTTTTGTCCTTTTTCCTGTAGCTTTGAATCTTGTCTTTTTCTCTTCAGTTATCTTAATTATATTTATTTCAGAATCTCTATCAGATTGTTCTATTTTCTTCCAGTATTGAAATTCAAAATCTCCTGTTATATGGACCATGGTGGATCATTTCTCTCTTTCTTTCTTTCTTTCTTTCTTTCTTTCTTTCTTTCTTTCTTCTTTCTTCTTTTCTTTTTTTTTTTTTACAATTGTATTGTAAACTCATTTTCAGTCTTATAGGAACCGTGTGCAGCCTTGGTTGAAAGCATGTCCTATCAAGGAATTTTTGTGTGTTTTTATTCCATGACTCTCAGAAGTATTAGTGTTACAAGAGCAATTTTTAAGGCAATTTCTTTTCCAAACCAGACAATGTTTGGTAAAGGCCCAACAGAGAAATTAAAAAAAAAAATTTTAGCCACTCAAAATTCAGACTAAAGTAAACTTCCTTATATTCTCCTGTATCAGTGCACTTTTCTTTCCTTTTTTCCTATTAACCTTTTAATTGAGTGCAGGCCCTTCAGGTCCCAACTTTATATTGGTGGTTTCAGGTCCAACTTTTTACTTTTCTGAATCCCACAGCATCTGCTCCCTGGTTCAGTCTGTGTTAGAACCCAAGATTAGCACATCCCCAAGAGCAGACATGCCTCGGCTCATGTGCTTGCCACTTAATTCTCTTTTTTTGTTCCCTGTCATTTCTGGTTTCCCAATGCATTTAAGGAATGTCTGTTATAAGAGACTCCTTCATGTTCTCTGCTCCTTGTATTCTTAGCAAACAGAAGTCTACATCTACTTCACTCACTTGGACTTAATTTTTGTGTACATTCTGAAGAAGTGCCTATTTCTGTTTCTTGTTTATTTACATATACCAACCAGTTTTAATTCTATGTTTTACATATATATATATGTAAATATATACATGTAAATATATATATATATATTTGTTTATTTATTTTGAGAGAGAGAGAGAGAGCGCGAGCATGAGCAGGGGAGGGGCAGAGAGAGCGGGAGAGAAAGAATCCTAAGCAGGCTCTGCACTGTCATCTCAGAGCATGATGTGGGGCTCAATCTCACACACCATGAGGTCATGACTGAAATCAAGAGTTGACACTTACCTGACTGAGCCACCCAGGCACCCCTATATTCTACTTTTCTAACTGAAATTGCCATTATTTAAAATTCACCAATGGCATTTTCTCTCCATTTTAAATCTTTTTAAAGATTACATGCTATTATAACCTAAGAGAAATTCTGAGTCAGTTTGAGTATATGTACAGGAATACCCCTCACTTGCTCGATGAATGGATTTTCTATTTGCCTTCTATAAGTCACAGTGATTAATGCTCATGGCACAGCAAACACTCCTGACTGGAAGACTGTTTTATTCTCCAAGCCACACCGGTATTTCTGTGCTTATCAGTTGTGTTGTAGAGATATGAAGAGTCAGTTTTTTGTTGCTTTACATTATTTATTTAATATTTTAATGTTATTTTAAATAATTTTATTTTATTTTAAATGATTTAATTTATTCAGTTATTATATAACAATGAAATATGAGTGAAAAATCAAGTTATTTCTATCAAAATTAATTTCAGTTCTCTGATTAAGGCATGATAGTTTTATATTTCTAAATGAAATTTTCTTTCAAAATTAAGTGTAGATAAAAAAATTACAAATGGAAAAATATTCTCAAAACCTTAAGATTTATACACCAATATTGGGGTGCCTGGGTGGCTCAGTCGGTTGAGCCTCTGACTTCGGCTCAGGTCATGATCTCACGGTTGGTGAGTTCGAGCCCCGCATCGGGCTCTGTGCCGACAGCTCAGAGCCTGGAGCCTGCTTCTGCTTCTGTGTCTCCCTCTCTCTCTGACCCTCCCCTGTTCATGCTCTGTCTCTGTCTCAAAAATAAATAAACATTAAAAATAAAAAAATTTAAAAAAAGATTTATACACCAATATTAGTTTGCAAGTGTATTTAAATTTTCACTTTAGAGATTTCATATTAGGAATCATAGTCTTTACACAACTACTATGGAGCACTCCGATCAGAAGATATTTATGTATATTAAATTAAATATGACCTTTAAACAATATATCATTTAAAAAATATTCCTTACATTAAGCAACATTTTGACTAACCATTTTCTGGTCCTGACCTGAATGCATACGATAACAGGACTTTTTTTTTCCAATGTTTATTTATTTTTGAGAGAGAATGAGACCGAGCATGAGCAGGGGAGGAACAGAGAGAGGGAGACACAGAATCTGAAGCAGGCTCCAGGCTTTGAGCTGTCAGCACAGAGCCCGACTCAGGGCTCAAACTCACAAACTGTGAGACTGTGACCTGAGCGAAGTCTGACACTTAATGCACTGAGCCATCCAGGCACCCCAATAACAGGACTTCTCATTTATTTTATTTCATTATTATTACAGTCCAATTTTCTTAGTGCCTTAGTGTCAGTGAAATGTTTACATCTATGTTTATTTGAAAATTTGTCTAAGAGACTAGATAAGAAGCAATCAATCTGCTCAAAATAAGGTATTTCAGGGGCGCCGAGGTGGCTCAGTCAGTTAAGTGTCTGATTTCGGCACAGGACTCGCAGTCCATGAGTTTGAGCCCCTTGTCGGGCTTTGTGCTGACAGCTCAGAGCCTGGAACCTGCTTCAGATTCTGTGTCTCCTCTCTCTGCCCTTGCCCCACTCACACTCTCTCTTTCTCTCAAAAATAAACATTAAAAAATTAAAAAATATATATTTTCAACATTATTTAGCAGATTGAGATAAAAAGTAAAGAATGTTGCATAGTATAATGCACTCATGATGCCATCAGAGGACCTGACTACTAACCAGCCTGCCTCCACCCTTGGGACAGTCTTTGCTTGTGGTCACCACGATTTGTATCACATGACCCACAACTGTTGGGAAAGCTGAATGGATCAGGGCTGAGTTTGGCAAACATGACCTAAAGATATGCACTGGACCTATACAGGTGGTTGAAGCACCAGCAAAAGCCTGTTCTGGTGACTAGCACACTCAAAATAAGCTGAGAAGAGATGAAGTCAAGAGTAGAATAGTTCAGAAAAATAAAAGAAGGTAATAATATTACTCAAAAAGATAATAATAAGCAGCCCTAATCAATAAAAAATGAGGCAGAGAAAAGGAGTGTAGACACAGGTTAATTTATATGGAATAAAAAGAAACATCCGGAGAAAGTAGCAGAGTGGTAAGGGGGGGCGGTCCTGGGCACAGGAGATGAGTACCTACAGTGGCTTCCCAGAGATGCCCTCCAGCTGCTTCAGCTTTTGTGGATTCTGGTAAACACGAATGTCTGAATTTTCCTCAAGGCCTTAGTAAGTTCTTATTAGGTAAGTGCTTCCTTATTTCTCTTTGTATCCCAACTATAAACCCCACCTGAAACCAGAGCATATGATGCTCCTTGCATGCTGAAAGAGCCTGACTATTATAAGTGGAAAGGGAACTAATTTACAACCCTATTACCTTTAACAGAAACTTCTTAAAGAGAGGGACCATATGTCTACCACATTTTGGCATGCTGTTAATAAGACATCAGAATAAAAAGAACTATAATGAATTTGCACAAATTTGCTCATTTAGAACGCTATCTTAGCGGAGAGGCTTTCCAATATGTTGATATAACTTATCTCGTATTTTTTGCGTGGGATATTGTGTGAATTAAAGGCTGTAAAACACTGGATGGGGAGTCAGGAAAACTTGATCTTAATCTGAATCCAACCATGACAAGGAACCTCAGTTTCCTTATCTGTGGGGCTCACGTGTTTTGAAAAGTTGTAAAAATCAGAGATGATATGTGAAAGTACTTTGTAAATCTCATATGCCATACAAATACAGATGATAAAGCTTTCAAATCTCAAATTTGGAAGGGACTATAGGACCTCATTCCAGAATTTACCTGATTCAGAATAATTTTTAATTCTTTCAATCTTTTGTCCCTTTTACTTAGCCCCTGATTTCCACACCTGTTTCATTTGAGTCTAGAAATACGTTAGCATATCTTGTGCAAATGAATTTCCCGATATTCCTAAAACAACATTTAAAACAAAGGGTAGACTTATTTTTCTCTGGAGTTGTAAGAGCTGAGGACAGAAAGGAAGAAGTCACCCTCGCATTCTGCATATACCAAGTCGTTTACAGAAAGCACAGAAATCATGTCAAGTGCACTACCAGACATGTTTATATCAGACGGGACTTGGTCTGGATGGAACCTTCAGTGGAATCCCCCAGGTATCCCTGCCTCAGCTGCTAGGGCTGCCTCCCATCTCTGCCCTGTAAGCCTGACATATCCCCCTCTCTTCTTGTCTTTATTTTTTTTTTCAACGTTTTTATTTATTTTTGGGACAGAGAGAGACAGAGCATGAACGGGGGAGGGGCAGAGAGAGAGGGATACACAGAATCGGAAACAGGCTCCAGGCTCTGAGCCATCAGCCCAGAGCCTGATGCGGGGCTCGAACTCACGGACCACGAGATCGTGACCTGGCTGAAGTCGGACGCTTAACCGACTGCGCCACCCAGGCGCCCCATCTTCTTGTCTTTAAAATGTATATGTCCTCTGGGCTCTGCCAGAAAAACCAGGCTAATGAAGAAAATGCGGTGTAAGAGCCGAATATATTTCTCACCTTGAATAACATTCACATTTAAAAGCTGCCTGAAGAGCAATAAGCACCATATTGAACTGAAGGAATTGAAGGAATTTGCACTAATAATGACAAGTCCAGGTAGATGTGTATAAAGTCCTTCCTCAGGACTTCTATGAGGCTCATGGGTAGGCCAAGAAGCAGGCCAGCTCTCTACACAAAGATGTAGGTCTGTGTGCGTGTGTGCACGTGCACACATGTCACTGTCTTGGGAAAAACAACTAGAAACTGGCTTTCTACTTCATTTTTACTATAACCCATAAATGGGACTGCTTTCCAAAGTAATTAAATCTGCTCTCTTTGGGTCAGATGGTTGGCCAATAGGTGTCAGAGAATAATTTTTCTAATCACGGACAGGCTTTTATTGATGTAGCCAGCAATAACCACGTTGGAAAAACATTGTTTATTCATGATCCAAATGCATGCTGCTATCTCGTTAGGCCCAGATGTTCATATTTCTAGATATAATCTTTACTCCAGAGCCCAAATCAACGTTATGCTGGGAGACTGAATTCCTCAAATTCAGCTCTTATTATTTCTATTCCAATGGGAAAATGTATATCTCCTACCTCTTCTGCTTCCAATACTTCCAAATTACAAAGAGAACAGTTCAGAAATGATCAAATAGAGTGGAGATAAATTTTAGCCTTCCTTAGCAAGACCCAAGAGGCCTAGGAATTCCACTCATATGAAGCCCTCTCCACAGCTGAGCCACAGTGGTGTCAAAGAGTAATAATTTCAGAAGAACTCGGTTGGAAAAGATACAGAGAACAATCCAGGAAATAACAGTAAGAATGATTAATGAGATGAAGATTGGATCAGATAAATAAGGGTTAGGATAAAGGTTTGTGATGCCAGAGAAAATAAGTCCCAGGGTTGATTTACTAATTGATTATTAATAATTGGCAGAGCTTTATTTGGAGTTCTTAAATCGTTACAGAGAATCTTTCTCTCCAGCCTCAATGATTTTAGGCAAAGTATGAGCCATTCAAAGGGAGCTATGCTTATGCTCTGCTTTAAGAATATGAAAAGCTACTTTAAACAAGATTCTGGTACATTGTCTATACTGAAAACTGAGTACCAGTAGGTGGACTTGTACTAGTAATTAGAAAGTTTGGTTAGATTTATAGAAGGTGTCCTTGATTGTAAGGGAGACTGACTACAAATACACCGAGGCCCCAAAAGAGTTTGGAAAGACATCTATTTCTAAAATATGTCCAAATAGTACCATATTACAAGAAAAAAAATGTTTTATGTTCCTTTTATAGTTTGGTGTATTTCCATCATTTTACCTTTTTATTGAGAGAGTACAGACGGAACCATTTGAATAGTTTATGAAATAGTGAGTAGTGAAAATATTATAAAGGCAAAATAATGACATGTATACTGTAAGAGCTGTAATTATACGATGGAGACCAAGAGTGTATACTTTCTATTAGACAGATTTTTGTCCCAGTATAAATTAAACTTTCTTTCCGACTGTAGTGTCTTAATTAGATTACCCACTATAGTGAATCTTAACTTTGAGTAGCTTTTTAGCTACTAAGTTGTTAATATCCAACAGTATTTTTTCAAAAAACATTGTTTTCACAAATTAACACACCTAATAGTGGCTATTTTATTTTATTTTTTTTTCAGTTTCATCTTTTTATTTATTTTTTTTGTTTTTGTTTTTGTTTTTGTTTTTTTTCCAATATATGAAGTTTATTGTCAAATTGGTTTCCATATAACACCCAGCGCTCATTCCAAAAGGATGCATGGGGCACTTGTACCCCAATGTTCATAGCAGCACTCTCAACAATAGCCAAATTATGGAAAGAGCCTAAATGTCCATCAACTGATGAATGGATAAAGAAATTGTGGTTTATATACACAATGGAGTACTATGTGGCAATGAGAAAGAATGAAATATGGCCCTTTGTAGCAACGTGGATGGAACTGGAGAGTGTGATGCTAAGTGAAATAAGCCATACAGAGAAAGACAGATACCATATGGTTTCACTCTTATGTGGATCCTGAGAAACTTAATAGTGGCTATTTGAGAGTCACAAACTACCAAACAGAAAAGGAACTCTAGGGGCATCAGGTATGCCAGAGTTACCAAAGTTGTACAAATTTCATTCAACTACTGATGATAATATACAAACACTTCAGGCAGCTATTTACTAGCTCAGGCCAGCCCAAAGAGATGCTGAGGACTCTCGCCAAGATTTCAAATCCAACTCAGTACCAGAGAGGGTCTTATGAAGACCCACGATGAGCAAGCATCAAATCTGAGAATATTCTACAGTACATGGCAGGCTATATGGGGACCTTCACTTACAAATTAAATTAGCTTATGCTGCCCAATTTGTGGCTAGATGATAATATCAAACTTTGATTTTTATAAAATTGATCTTTTCTCTGCAGCCAGCCTTTTACATAAGAAATGCAGTTGTGGTAAAGAGTCACTCTCTTGCATGAATCCAGGAAAGGCTACTTCATACCTCTGGCCAATTATTTATACTTTGGATTTAGCTACCCACAATGTGGTGCTTAAAGGATCCTTTTCATGATACCAGCAGAAAAGCTTACAGAAACAAAACAAAACAAAACAAAACAAGGGAATTAAAAAAGCACCAACTGCATACTGCCACCTGAAGTAATAGGAGAAAAGCATCACTGACTAAAAGTCAGTCTATCGCCGATCTTAGTGTACACAGTATGCAAGAGAATTTTTGATCAGGATTAAGAACCAAATTATTTGATTGTAAAATTATATTTAGGATCATACTCACAATTAGGCAGACTACAGGAATAACACCAAATGCTAGCTGCTCATTGTTGCTCTTGATTTGATCTATAAAATGCTAGAGTTCTGAAGAACTCACTTAAAATTATGTTCCTAGTCAAAATCACAAGAAAATTGATCTGGAAGCCTTTTGACTTTTTTCTTCTCATAAAAGTAGTACATGTTTGTTGTTGGATTTAAAAAATTATAGATAATCAGGGAAACGGAAAAAGAAAAAAGAAAAAAAACTATTTAAAATGTGACCACTCAGAGAGGGGCATGGTTAACATTTTTGTTTGCTTCCTCTTTTCATAAAGTGTGTATGTGTATGCATGTGTGTATGTGTCTATATTTTTTTGTATCATATATTTTCCCCATAACTTATTATGAACATTTTCATGCTACTAAACACATACTAATTTCAAAATAGGCATGTTTGAACCCCAACATTATAGGAAGAATTATAGGAATTATAGGCAGAATACTTTCACAGCAAGCCTGTTTTTGATTCAGAATGAAAAATATATATTAAAAGGAAAGTAAGTGAAACCTTCCTGGGGAAGTTTCCTTCAGGATTGTTTAGGCCATACGATCATTTAAATGATTTTATTCAATGTTGGTGAATTAGTTATAGGAGATATACACATAGGTTAGAGGCAGCTTGATTTGTACTAATTTGGGAATTGAAAGGCCTGGGATCTACTGAGGGCTCTGCTGTACTGACTCAGTGAATAACACCAGGCAAAGGAATTAACCTAGATGTCTGTTTATAATATAAGCCTGTCTAATATTGCCAGACCAAGATTCTTTAGGTCATGGTAAAATAAGTGTGGTTTGGTGTGGATAATTTTGCAAAGTTCAGTTAAGAAATCTAGTCAGATTATTGTCCTTTTTTGTGAGGAGATCTGGGACAGAATAGGAATTTAAATATTTTAAACCTACTTTGAAAGCTATTCAATAAATGTATTCCTTGAACCTTAGAAAAAGATTTCCAAAACATATCAGTCACTTAATACATCTACTTTCCTCTGTAATTCAAAATTATACAGAACTGGACCAAATGCCCATATATTTAAAATGTAACTCTTTACAAAAAAATTAATTAAAGAAAAATTATTTAAGGAAAGATTTTTTAAAATAAAATGTCAGAAATGATATTTTATACCAATTTCCCTTTTAAATATATTTTTATTATTTATTTATTTTGAGTGCGATAGAGAACGAGCAGGGGATGGTCAGAGAGAGAAAGAGAGAGAGAGAGAGACTGAGAATCTACAGGTTTAATGCAATGCCTAGCAATACACTAATGACATTTTTCATAAACTGGAACAAATCCTAAAATTTGTATGCAACCCCAAAAGAACTCTGATAGTCAAAGCAATCTTGAAAAAGAAAAACAAAGCTTGAGGTATCACAATCTCAGATTTCAAGATATACTACAAAGCTGTAGTCATCAAAACAGTATGGTATGGGCACAAAAATGAACACAAAAATCAATGGAAAAGAACAGAGAACCCAGAAATAAACCCATGCTTATATGGTCATTAATTTAAAACAAGGGAGTCAAGAATATACAATAGGGAAAAGACAGTCTCTATAATGAATGGTGCTGGGAAACCCTGACAGCCACATGCAAAGGAAGGAAACTGAATCATTTTCTTGTATCATATACAAAAATAAACTCAAAATGGATTAAAGACTAAAAGTGAGACCTGAAATCATAAAATTACTAGAAGAAAACACAGGCAGGAATTTCTTGGATATCAGCTATAGAAATATTTTTCAAGATAAGTCTCCTGAGACTAAGGAAACAAAAGCAAAAATCAACCTTTGTGCAAAATAAAAATCTTTTGCACGGTGAAGGAAATTATCAATGAAACAAAACAGAAACCTACTGAATGAGAGGAGATATTTGCAAATGATATATCTGATAAGGGGTTAATATCCAAAGTATATAAAGAAGTTATACAACACCAAAACCTCCCAAATAATTAAAAAGTGGATAGAGGATGTGAATAGGCATTTTATCCAAAAAACACATACAGATGGCCAACAGACACATGAAAAAATGTTTAACATCACTAACCATCAGGGAAATGCAAATCCAAACCAAAATGATGTGTCAACTTTCACCTGTCCAAATGACTGTTAAAGGAAAGACAAAAAAAAAAAAACAAAACAATCTTTGGTGAGGATGTGGAGGAAAAGGAATGCTTGTGCACTGTTGGTGGGAATGCAAACTGGTGCAACCACTACGGAAAACAGTATGGAGTTTCCTCAAAAAATTAAAAATAGAATTACCATATGATCCAGTAATTACACTGAGTATCTGCCCAAATAGAATGAAAACACTAATTTGAAAAGATAATATGCACTCTTACGTTTACTGCAACATTATTTACAATAGTTAAGATATGGAAGCAGCCTAAGTGTCCATCAATAGGTGAATGGTTATAGAAGAAGTGGTATATATGTATACAATGGAATATTACTTATACAAAAAAGAATGAGATCTTGCCATTTGGAACAATATGGATGGACCTAGGGTTTAATGCTAAGTGGAAAAAGTCATAGAAAGACAAATACCAATAATTTCATTCATATGTGGGATTTAGGAAACAAAACAAATGAACAAATGATCCAGAATAATATAGAGAACAAACTGGTGGTTGCCAGGGGGGAGGTGGGTGGGGAGATGTGTGTAATAGATAAAGAAAACTAAGAGTACACTTACCTTGATGAACACTGAGTAATGAATAGAATTGTTGAATTATTATATTGTTCTCTTGAAACTAATTTAATACTTTATATTAATTATACTTCAATAAAAAGACAGACAAGTAAGGAATGAAGGAAAGGAAAAAAAACAGAAAGGAAGAAAAAAGTAAGAAAGAAATTTGGTATAAAAAAAGAAGATGTCTTTTTTTAAAGACAGGGTAAATGAGAAGTTACCAAGGTAAGAAGCATTTGCTTTGAAATAATCCTATCAAAATTTTGACAATATAAAATTGTGAGAACTCTTTTTTCAACGTTTGTTTTTTTTTTAAATTGATTTTTGGGACAGAGAGAGACAGAGCATGAACGGGGGAGGGGCAGAGAGAGAGGGAGACACAGAATCGGAAACAGGCTCCAGGCTCCGAGCCATCAGCCCAGAGCCTGACGCGGGGCTTGAACTCACGGACCACGAGATCGTGACCTGGCTGAAGTCGGACGCTTAACTGACTGCGCCACCCAGGCGCCCCTTGAGAGAACTCTTAAGATACGCAACCAGCGTATGTCTTCCAGCAGCAGCAGAGTGAGCCCCTGAATATGGAGAGACTCTAATCTCTTTTACAGAAGGAGATTTATTCAATAACTTAACCTTATTGCTTACAGGAAATTATTCCAAACAAAATTAAGTCCCTTGTAATTTAGCTTAAGGCCATTTTATCTTGTTCTATGCACACCAGATTTTCAAAACAGCTGACCATCCTCACTGAATAATGTATATTTAAAGACTGGCATGAAATGACTGTTGGGATCTTTCTCATCAAGTTGTGTGGTACTAGCTTTATTAACCTCTTAAAGTCGGTCTTCATTTCCAGTCCTTTATCTTCTGGTTCACCTCTAAAGGACTTCCATGGTCTTTTGTGAGTCGGTTTTGCTTTAATGAGCCCCCCAACAGCTAAGAAGCATGTCAGGATTTCAGTTTAGTTGTCACAGCATTTTATGTCTCTTGATCTGTATTTCTTTGAAAATTCCAGGCACAAGGGTAAAGCAAAAAGGAAGCTTTCAGAGGTACAGCTTTGTTTTTTTTCATTTGTTTGTTTTTCAATTTTGTTGGTTTAAGATTACAATAGCTTTGCTAATGAGCCAGAGATTCCTTATCTAATGGCATATTTCTAATTTAACTAGAAATAGGGATAAAACTTTAGTTACATGAAACTGCACAAATTCTAGATGGCCAGTTTTTCACTTAGCTGACAGTTTCTTCCTTTAAGAACCTTAATTTTAGTAATTACCATTATGGTACAAAACTTCCAAAAGTATATCACACTTTCTTTCTTTTTATGTATTTTACACAGAATATATTTTGGCAGTTTTGTTTGATAACATAATTCTATTCAATACATATTTATTGAACATTTACAAAAACAATATGCTAGGAGATATGATGGAGACAATGTGTGATCTTCACTTAAGATCTACTTATGAATTGCAATCTACTAGGAGAAATAAACATGAAAATTACCCTAATACACATTAGCAAGTGGTAAATACCATTAAGTAATTAGTTATAGATGTTGAGAGAATTTCAGTAGGAAAAGAATTTCATAGAAGTCTCTTTAAGCTAAGCTTTAAGGTTCTAGAAATACTTTTCTTCATAGCAACGAATATACCTAAAATCTGAGACATGACAGTAAGGGAAGAGTGAGAAATTCAGTTTGTTTGGCATATAATAACCTAAAATAGTCCTAAATTGGTATAGATGGTCTTTGGCTAGAATAAGTGATGATTTGAAATACAGCTAGAAAGTTTATAAGTTGTTGACATATAGAAGGAAATCATTGTAATTTTGTCAAAGTGTAAATGGGATGAACGAATCTGAATTTTAGGATGACTGAATTGGTATCCATGAATAAAACTGATTCAAAAGTAGAAAAACAGTTAAGAAATTTCAAGGAGTACTTTAGAAGAAAATTAGTGGGACATTAATTTTAATAAAATTAATTGAGAGATGGGGAGGGACAGACAGTTTCAGGAGAATTACACTATAGAATTTGACAGCTAAGAGATGGAGAGGAGAAGAGGAGTCAAAAATGATTCCAGGGCTGTTAAAGTGTGGATGACAGAAAGATGGTAATGCATTTATAGAAACAGAAAACCAGGGCATCTGCATGGCTCAGTTGATTAAATGTCTGACTCTTGATTTCTGCTCAGGTCATGATCTCATGGTTTGTGGGCTCAAACCCAGTGTTGGGCTCTGTGCTGAGAGTCTGGAGCCTGCTTGGAATTCTCTCTCTCCCTCTCTCTCTGTCCCTCCCCCACTCACACTCTCTCTTGCAAATAAATTAACATAAAAAAAGAAATAGAAAACTTAAGAATGAGAAACATTCATCAGAATGGTAAGAGTCAAAACTAGATTTTAAAATAAGACATGTGGCAAGATAATTAATGCAGTAAACACAGATTAATTATTCATAAAGATAGCCATGAGAAAAAATTATTCATAAAGATAGCCATGAGAAAGATAGAGATAGGGTGTCAGCTTGAGAAGATGTAATTGAAAAAAAAAATTAAACTGCAGAGATTTAGTTTAAAATTTTTTTTAATGTTTATTCATTTTTTGAGAGACAGAGGGACAGATTGTGAGTGGGAGAGGGGAAGAGAGAGAGGGAGACAGAATTCTAAGCAAGCTTCAGGCTCTGAACTGACAGCACAGAGCCTGACACAGTGCTCCATCTCACAGACCACAAGATCATGACCTGAGCCAAAGTCGGAGGCTCAACCAACTGAACCACCCAGGTGCCCCTGCAGAGATTTAGTTTATAGAAAACATAATCTTTGTCTACCATAAAGAAAATTATGAGACATGGAAAAGCAATCAAATGGAGCCTACAATCAAGAAAGTGAAAACAACAACAGAGATGAGCCACAGATAAGAGAAATAATAGAAGTACCACCCAAGGACTTTAAAACAGCTGTTACAAATATGTCCAAGTTTTTGCCAAAAAAAAAAAAAAAAGTTAACAAATGGAAAATCTCAAAGACATGCAAGAAATTCCATATAGAAGGATAACAGAGAAAATAAAAATACATCAATGTGATCAATACCATAGGTGCCTTGGTACCTCAGTTGGTTAAGCCTCTGACTCTTGATTTTGGCTCAGGTCATGATCTCACAGTTTGTAGGATCAAGCCCCACATCTGGCTCTGTGCTGACAGTGCAGAGCCTACTTGGGATTCTCTCTCTCCCTCTCTTTCCCTCTCTCTCTGCCCCTCCCAGCTTGTGCTTACTCTCTTCTCCACTCTCTCAAATAAATAAACTTTTAAAAATGTGATTACTATCAGAATTAACACTGCATAAGAAAGGATCAATGAAATTTAAGACAAGTCAGTAGGCATTATACAAAATAAAACCAAGAGGAAAGAAAATAACTGAGAAAAACTTAATAATTTGACCTGTATGACTTTATCAAATAATTTAAAATATGTGTATTTAAAATTCCACAAGTATAAAAAGGAGAGAAAGGTACACAAGAAAATTTTAAAAAATAAAGACAAATCATTTTTTTAATATTTTTAATCTATAATAAATATAAACTCTCAGAAATCTTAAAAAGGATAAATTACCAGAAAATCAAACATAAACATAGCAAACTGTGAAAACCAAAAATATAGAGAAAATTCTAAAGGCAAACTAAGAAGAAAATGATGTATGATATCAATGCAACCACAATAACCATGACCCACTTTTTGATAGAAACAATGAGATCCAGAACACAATGGAATGATATTTGTAAAGGGCTAAGAAAAAAAAATCCAGAATCCCATACTCAGCAAATAATAATTCTTCAAAACTGAAAGTGAAATAAAGGAATTTTCAGATAAACAACACCAAAATATTTGCTATGAGTACAATAGTACCACATGAAATATTAAAGGAAGTTTTTTCAGGCTGAGGAGAAATGACACAAGTTGGAAACTTGAAGTTTGAAAGGACTGAAGCTGACGGATTAAAAATGGTCAAGAAAGGTATGTGTGTATGTGTGTGTGTGTGCACCTGTGTGTGTGTGTGTGTGTGTGTTTCTAAATTTCCTAACCTTTTTCAAAGAGACTTGACTAAAGCAAAATCAATAGCAATACATTGTGATGTCCATAATATAATTAGTAAAACTTGAAAACAAAAAGTTCCAAAATCAACAATCTAAACAAAGTAAATACAACATCAATAGAAGGGAAAAAATAATAGTATAAATTATTTATAGGAAAACAAAGAGAAAATCCTTAAAGCTAGGTCAGTTTTTGAAAAGATTATTATAAATGATGTAGCCTAAAAATACTGATGAGGAAAAAACACACAAAGTACAAGTATTAATAATAAAACAGGGAATATGGCCATAAACCCTACAATAATTAATAAGATTGTAAAGAACTATTATGAAAAAATGAAGTCCACAAACTTGATGAAACAAAGTAGACAAATTTCTTGAAAACACACCTTATTAACACAACTTACTGATGCAATCTGGTAAAGAAATCGATTTTTAAAATAAAAATCCCCCACAACTTATCAATCATACTATCAGTTTACTCAAACTCTTCCAGAAAATAAGAGAACACTTCCCAACTCATTTTGTGCGACCAGCATAACTCTGATATAAATCATGACAAAGCCATCATATAACGACATCAACAACAACAACAACAACAAAGAGTTCCATATACAGTCTTAACCAGTTCCATATACAACTTAACCAGCAAGTTATGGTTTTGTATTGTTTAGGAAGAGAATAAAGATGTTAACTAATTTTTTACTTTTTCAGAAAAATATGAAGCTAATTATGTTTAAAAATTTTAAGGTTAAGGTTGTGATAGAAAGAAAAGCTCTATAGGGGAGCTTGGGTGGCTCAGTCAGTTGAGCATCCAACTCTTCAGCTCAGATCATGACCTCACGCTACCTGAGTTCAAGGCCTGTGTCAGGCTCTATGCTGACAGTGTGGAACCTGTTTGGGATTCTCTCTGTCTTCCTCTCTCTGCCGTTTCCTGCCTCTCTTTCTTTCAAACAAACAAACAAACAAACAAACAAACAAACGCTGTAACTTCTAAGTTAGCAGAAGAAAAGCAAACAGAAAACTTTATTAAAACAACAAAAAAATCAGGAAAAGAGATATAAAAAAACAACAAGCATGGTTCTTTAAAAAAAAACAAAATAAAATGGCACAAATAAATCTGAACATACCAATAATCACAACAAATTTTTACTGATTTAGTGTACCCACTAAAATACAGAGACTATAAGACTGGATAAAACAGTAAAATTCACTATGTTATTTCCAAGTATAAGAGACATGTATAAGTTAAAAAGGATCATGAAATGTTTGTTTATTTATATTTATTAATTATTATTTTTTAAGTAGGCTCCATACCCAACATGGAGCCCATCTCAGGGTTCGAACTAATGAGACGACTAATGACCCTGAGATCAAGATGGGACACTTAACTCACTGAGCTACCCAGGTACCCTGGAACATGAAAATTTAAAAGTAGAGGATTTAAAAGTGATAAATTAGAAAAACATCAAAAAGAGCTGATGTCAAAGAGGATTCCATGTCAAAAATTTTTTATTGTGTTTAAAAAATACATTTTGACTAATTCAGGCTCATGCCAAGACCAAACTCACATAACCTCAAGACCAAAATAACACAAAAATATGTGATTTATCACATTAATGGATTGAAGAAAAGTCATCTAATTTTAATAGAAGCAACAAAATTAGAAAAATTTAGTAATAAATGATAATTTTAAAAATGACCTATAAACTAGGAATTAAAGGGCACTTAAAAATAATGTTTTATTTATTATTTTTTAGAGAGAGAATGAGGAGGGAGAGAGCATGTACTAGCAGGGGAGGGGCAGAAAGTGAGAGGGAGACATAGAATCCAAAGCAGGTTCCAGGCTCGAGGTGTCAGCAGAGCCTAACATGGGGCTGGAACTAACAAACTGAGATCATGACCTGAGCTGAAGTTGAACACTCAACTGACTGAGCCACCCACGTGCCCCTAAACAGAACTTTCTTAAATTTATAAAGGATATCTACCAAAAACCTTTTGAAATATCACATTTAAGGAAACAAATCTTCATCATAAATACTTTCAAAATCCCTGCAAACCTCCACTAAATTTACTACTATTCAACACAATATGAGGTATTACAACCAATGAACAAGACAAAGGAAGTAAATAGCTTAAGAATTATAAAGAATAGGGGAAGATGGCGGCGTAGGAGAATGCTGGGCTCACCTTATCCTGCTAATCAGTTAGATTCCACCCACATCTGCCTAAATAACCCAGAACACCACCAGAAGACTAGCAGAATGGAGTCTCCAGAGTCAAGCCTTGACAAGAGGCCCAGAGAAGAAGGTAGGAAGAGTGGAAAGGCGGTGCATGCTACATGGACTGGTGGGAGGGAGCAGGAGCAGTGGAGGGGCAGCCTGCTCGGCAAGGCAGAGCCCCCAAAGTCTGGCTTGCAAAAGTGGAAGGGCTGGACTCCGTGAGTTCTGACAGCCAGCAGGACTTAACATCTGGAACGTTATAAGTCAACAGTTCTGCTCAGAGAGCGGGAGGGCGAGAGGACACCGGGAGGGAGAGGTGTTCAGCCCCGAAAGACAGAGCTCAGCTTGGCGGGGAACAAAGGCACTGACCAGTGCCATCTCCCTCTCCCATCCCCCAGCCAAAATTCCAAAGGGAACCAGTTCCCATCACTGAACTTGCTTGCACTCCACAAAGGCCCAATGCTATGCTTCTGTGGATCCATCCCTCCGATGGGCCTGCCTCCCTCCTGGTGCTGCAGGGCCCCTCCCCAGAGGACCACCAACTGCAAAGAGAGCTAAGCCTTCCCCTCCTGACTCTGTGCACCTTGTGGATCCACCCGGGCTAATATGCCTTTGGCAAGATCCCTTTGAAGCAGCACCACAAGACTGGCAGTGTGCAAGTAGCCCAGACAGGGGCCACACCACTCCACAGTGAGTCCTGCCCCTGGGAGAGGGGAAGGTAAGGTACATACCAGTCTGACTGTGGCCCCAGCGGTGGGCTGGTGGCAGACATCAGGTCTGACTGCGGCCCCGCCCACGCACAACTTTCTCTGGACAGCACAGGGAAAGTGCCTTGCAGTTTGGAGCTACCACAGGGACTACCCAAAATGACAAAATGGAAGAACTCTCCTAGAAAGAAACTCTAGGAAGTAGCGACAGCTAACGACTTGATCAAAAATGATTTAAGCAATATAACAGAACAAGAATTTAGAATAATACTCATAAAATTAATTGCTGGGCTTGAAAAAAGCATTGAGGACAGCAGAGAATCTATTGCTACAGAGATCAAGGGACTAAGAAATAGTCATCAGGAAATAAAAAATGCTATAAATGAGGTGCAAAATAAAATGGAGGCGGTCATAGCATGGATTGAAGAGGCAGAGGAGAGAATAGGTGAATTAGAAGATAAAATTATGGAAAAAGAGGAAGCTGAGAAAAAGAGAGATAAAAAAATCCAGGAGTATGAGGGGAGAATTAGAGAACTAAGTGATACAATCAAATGGAACAATATCTGTATCATAGGAATTCCAGAAGAAGAGAGAGAGAAAGGGGCTGAAGGTGTACTTGAACAAATCATAGCTGAGAACTTCCCTGATCTGGGAAGAAAAGGCATTGAAATCCAAGAGGCACAGAGAACTCCCTTCAGACATAACTTGAACCGATCTTCTGCACGACATATCATAGTGAAACTAGCAAAATACAAGGATAAAGAGAAAATACTCAAAACAACTAGGGATAAATAGGCTCTAACTTACAAAGGTAGACACATAAGAGAAGTAGCAGACCTATCTATTGAAACTTGGCAGGCCAGAAAAGAATGGTAGGAAATCTTCAATGTAATGAACAGAAAAAATATGCAGCCAAGAATCCTTTATCCAGCAAGTCTGTCATTCAGAAGAGAAGGAGAGATAAAGGTCTTCTCAAACAAAAACTGAAGGAATTCATCACCACTAAACCAGCCCTAGAAGAGATCCTAAGGGGGATTCTGTGAGTGAAATGTGGCAAGGACCACATTACCAGAGATATCACTAGAGGATGAAACCTACAGACATCACAATGACTCTAAACCCATTTCTTTCGATAACACTGAATGTAAATGAACTAAACGCTCCAACCAAAAGACACAGGAATCAGAATGGATAAAAAAAAAAAACAAGACCCATCTATTTGCTGTCTACAAGAGACTCATTTTAGACCTGAGGACACCTTCAGATTCAAAGTGAGGGGAGGGAGAACTATCTATCATGCTACTGGAAGTCAGAAGAAAGCTGGAGTAGCCATACTTACATCAGACAAACTAGACTTTAAATCAAAGGCTGTAACAAGAGATGAAGAAGGGCATTATATAATAATGATAGGGACTATCCATCAGGAAGAGCTAACAATTATAAATGTCTATGCGCTGAATACAGGAACCCCCAAATATATAAAGCAATTAATCACAAACATAAGCAACCTTATTGATAAGAATGTGGTCATTGCAGGGGACTTTAATACCCCACTTAAAACAATGGATAGATCATCTAGACACAGGATCAATAAAGAGACAAGGGCCCTGAAAGATACATTGGATTAGATGGACTTCACAGATATATTTAGAACTCTGCATCCCAAAGCAATACAATATACTTTCTTCTTGAATGCACATAGAATGTTCTACAAGACAGATCATGTACTGGGTCACAAAACATCCCTTAATAGGTATAAAAGAATTGAGATCATACCATGCACACTTTCAGACCATAATGCTATGAAACTTGAAATCGACCACAGGGAAAAGTCTGGAAAACCTCCAAAAGCATGGAGGTTAAAGAACACCCTACTAAAGAATGACTGGGGGGCACCTGGGTGGCTCAGTCGGTTGAGCGTCCAACTTCAGCTCAGGTCATGATCTCATGGTTCGTGAGTTCGAGCCCCGCGTCAGGCTCTGGGCTGATGGCTCAGAGCCTGGAGCCTGCTTCCGATTCTGTGTCTCCCTCTCTCTCTGCCCCTCCCCCATTCATGCTCTGTCTCTCTCTGTCTCAAAAATAAATAAAACATTAAAAAAATTTTAAAAAAAAGAATGAATGGGTCAACCAGGCAATTAGAGAAGAAATTAAAAAATATATGGAAATAAATGAAAATGAAAATACAACAATCCAAATGCTTTGGGATGCAGCAAAGGCAGTCCTGAGAGGAAAATACATTGCAATCCAGGCCTATCTCAAGAAACAAGAAAAATCCCAAATACAAAATCTAACATTACACCTAAAGGAACCAGAAGCAGAACAGCAAAGACACCCAAACCCAGCAGAAGAGAAATAAAGATCACAGCAGAAGTAAATAATATAGAATCTAAAAAAACTGTAGAGCAGATCAAAGAAACCAAGAGTTGGTTTTTTGAAAAAATAAACAAAATTGATAAACCTCTAACCAGGCTTCTCAAAAAGAGAGGACCCAAATAGATAAAATCATGAATGAAAATGGAATTCTTACAACCAATCCCTCAGAAATACAAGCAATTATCAGGGAATACTATGAAAAATTATATGCCAACAAACTGGACAACCTGGAAGAAATGGACAAATTCCTAAGCACCCACACACTTCCAAAACTGAAACAGGAAGAACTAGAAAACTTGAACAGACCCATAACCAGCGAAGAAATTGAATCAGTTTTCGAAATCTCCCAACAAATAAGACTTCAGGACCAGATGGGTTCCCTGGGGAATTGTACCAGACATTTAAAGCAGAGATAATACCTAGCTTTCTCAAGCTTTTCCAAAAAAATAGAAAGGAAACAAAAACTCCCAGACTTGTTCTATGAAGCCAACATTACTTTGATTCCTAAACCAGACAGAGACCCAGCAAAAGAACAGAACTACAGGCCAATATCCCTGATGAATATGGATGCAAAATTCTCAACAAGATACTAGCAAAGTGAATTCAACAGCATATAAAAAGAATTATTTACCATGATCAAGTGGGATTCATTCCTGGGCTGCAGGGCTGGTTCAATATTCACCAAACAATCAATGTGATATATCACATTAATAAAAGAAAAGATAAGAACCACATGATCCTGTCAATCGATGCAGAAAAAGCATTTGACAAAATTCAGCATCATTTCTTTTTTTTTTTTTTTTTTTTTAAATTTTTTTTTCAATGTTTTTTTTATTTATTTTGGGACAGAGAGAGACAGAGCATGAACGGGGGAGGGGCAGAGAGAGAGGGAGACACAGAATCAGAAACAGGCTCCAGGCTCCGAGCCATCAGCCCAGAGCCTGACGCGGGGCTCGAACTCACGGACCGCGAGATCGTGACCTGGCTGAAGTCGGACGCTTAACCGACTGCGCCACCCAGGCGCCCCATCATCATTTCTTTTTTTTAATTTTCTTTTTAACGTTTATTTATTTTTGAGACAGAGAGAGACAGAGCATGAACGGGGGAGGGTCAGAGAGAGAGGCAGACACAGAATCAGAAACAGGCTCCAGGCTCTGAGCAGTCAGCACACAGCCCGATGCGGGGCTCGAACTCACGGACCGAGAGATCGTGACCTGAGCCGAAGTTGGCCGCTTAAGCGACTGAGCCACCCAGGCACCCCCAGCATCGTTTCTTAATAAAATCCTTCAAAAAAGTCAGGATAGAAGGAATATACTTAAACATCATAAAAGCCATTTATGAAAAGCCCACAGCTAATATCATCCTCAACTGGGAAAAACTGAGAGCTTTCCCCCTGAGATCAGGAACACGACAGGGATGTCCACTCTCACCGCTGTTGTTTAACATAGTGTTGGAAGTGCTAGCATCAGCAATCAGACAACTAAAGGAAACCAAAGGCATCAGAGTTGGCAACGATGAAGTCAAACTTTCACTTTTTGCAGATGACAGGGTACTATACATGGAAAACCTGATAGACTCCACCAGAAGTCTGCTAAAACTGATACATGAATTCAGCAAAGTCGCAAGATACAAAATTAATGTACAGAAATCAGTGGCATTCTTATACACTAATAATGAAGCAACAGAAAGACAAATAAAGAATCTGGTCCTATTCACAATTGCACCAAGAATCATAAAATACCTAGGAATAAACCTAACCAAAGATGTAAAAGATCTGCATGCTAAAAACTATAGAAATCTTATGAAGGAAACTGAAGAAGATACAAAGAAATGCAAAAGTATTCCATGCTCATGGATTGGAAGAATATTGTTAAAATGTCAATACTACCCAAAGCTATCTAAACAGTCAATGCAATCCAAATCAAATTGCACCAGCATTCTTCTCGAAGCTAGAACAAGCAATCCTAAAATTTGTATGGAACCACAAAAGACCCCAAATAGTCAAAGTAATATTGAAGAAGACCAAAGTGGGAGGCATCACAATCCCAGACTTTAGCCTCTACTACAAAGCTGTCATCATCAAGACAGCATGGTATCGGCACAAAAACAGACACATAGACCAATGGAATAGAGTAGAGACTCCAGAACTGGACCCACAAAAGTATGGCCAACTAATCTTTGACAACGCAGGAAAGAATATCTAGTGGAAAAAAGTGTCTATAATAAATGGTGCTGGGAGAACTGGACAGCAACATGCAGAAGGCGAAACTAGACCACTTTCTTACACCATTCACAAAAATAAACTCAAAATGGATGAAGGATCTGAATGTGAGACAGGAAACCATCAAAACCCTAGAGGAGAAAGCAGGAAAAATCTCTCTGACCTCAGCCGCAGCAATTTCTTACTTAACACACCTCCAAAGGCAAGGGAATTAAAAGCAAAAATTAACTATTGGGACCTCATGAAGATAAAAACCTTCTGCACTGCAAAGGAAACAATCAACAAAACTAAAAGGCAACCGACAGAATGGGTAAAGATATTTGCAAATGATATATCAAAGGGCTAGTATCCAAAATCTATAAAGAACTCACCAAGCTCCACACCCAAAAAACAAATAATCCAGTGAAGAAATGTGCAGAAAACATGAATAGACACTTCTCTAAAGAAGACATCCGGATGGCTAACAGGCACATGAAAAGATGCTCAACATTGCTCCTCATCAGGGAATACAAATCAAAACCACACTGAGATATCACCTCACGCCAGTCAGAGTGGCTAAAATGAACAAATCAGGAGACTATAGATGCTGGAGAGGATGTGGAGAAAGGGAACCCTTTTGCATTGTTGTTGGGAATGCAAACTGGTGCAGCCGCTCTGGAAAACAGTGTGAAGGTTCCTCAAAAAATTAAAAATAGATCTACCCTATGACCCAGCAATAGCACTGCTAGGAATTTACCCAAGGGATACAGGAGTGCTGATGCATAGGGGCACTTGTAGCCCAACGTTTATAGCAGCACTTTCAACAACAGCCAAATTATGTAAAGAGCCTAAATGTCCATCCACTGATGAATGGATAAAGAAATTGTGGTTTATATACACAATGGAATACTACATGGCAATGAGAAAGAATGAAATATGGCCTTTTGTAGTAACGTGGATGGAACTGGAGAGTGTCATGTTAAGTGAAATAAGTCAGAGAAAGATACCATATGTTTTCACTCTTATGTGGATCCTGAGAAACTTAACAGAAGACCATGGGGGAGGGGAAGGGAAAAAAAAAGTTAGAGAGGGAGACAGCCAAACCATAAGAGACCCTTGAAAACAGAATAAACTGAGGATTGATGGGGTGGTGGGAGGGGGGGAGGGTGGGTGATGGGTATTGAGGAGGGCACCTGATGGGGATGAGCACTGGGTGTTGTATGGAAACCAATTTGACAATAAATTTCATATTAAAAATAAAATAAAATAAAATAAAAAGAATTATAAAGAATAAAGTAAATTGTTACTTTCACATGATAATTTCAGAAAATCTAAAAATTAAGACTTGCAAGGACTGCTCATATAAGATCAACATCTAAAAATCGATAGTGATATGCCCAACCATCATCTATTTAGATCAGGGTTTTATTACAATGATCTATTAATAAATAGCTAGAATTCTAATAATAGACTTATTATTTATTTATATATTTAATTTGTGATATCTTATATCACATTAGTGTTTATACGTATTAGTTAAAAATATCTAGAACGTGTAGTAATAACATAATCCTATATTTAGTAGCCATAAAATCTAAAAAAAAAAACTACTAAATCTACAAGCTACTATGAATAAATCTAACAAATTATTTACAAAACATTATAGAGAGAATTATTTATTAAGATACATAAAAAGGAAAGCTGAATACTTAGAGGGGAAGTGATTGTTTATAAATTGGAAGTTTTAACAAAGATGTCATTTTATCCAAGTAAATGCACAAAATAAAAATTAAAATGTGTAATTCCAGCAACAAGGATCTAATAAAATGTTTTTAAAATTTTTCTGTGACTGAAAGATAGCAAAAATATAATAGCAGAACTAAGAATGTCACGAAATTAATGACAATGGTCTTCTGAGCAGAGAGAAAGGGAAGGGGCTGGCAAAGGGAACAAAGGAAATTTAAATCTCATTAGTCAAGTTTTATTTTTCATAATAACACTATCTAAAGGACAAAGTATGAACCCCATGAAAACTCTGGCTTAAGAATTCATAAATGTTTGTTTTAGTGAGTGATATCTTTAGTTTTCTCTATTGTTTAGACTTTTCAAATAAAAAAGAAATAATACTGGCCTTTTATTTCACAGGGTCTCCTCTGAACATTGGTAGACAATAGCAAGATGAACTTTTACTCTAATTCACTGCATTTATAATACATAAGACTTTCATATACATGAGTTTGAAATTGTTATAAAACTAACAGGAAAATATTATCCTCTGAAAAACCAAGCTCATGATAATTGATTATTAAAGTTTTACTATAGGGGCGCCTGGGTGGCTCAGTCGGTTAAGTGTCCGACTTCGGCCCAGGTCACGATCTCTCGGTCCGTGAGTTCGAGCCCCGCATCAGGCTCTGTGCTGACTGCTCAGAGCCTGGAGCCTGTTTCAGATTCTGTGTCTCCCTCTCTCTCTGCCCCTCTCATGCTCTGTCTCTCTCTGTCTCAAAAATAAATAAACGTTAAAAAAAATTAAAAAAAAAAATAAAGTTTTACTATAAAGACTGGTACCATTGACTTTTACTGAAAGACAGGAAAATGACTCCATTTGCTCAGTTATATAATTTGCCTCCACAAGGCCAAGAGGATGTCTTAAATCCTAGGAATTACCCAGTTGTTTAGAGATTGATTTCAATTACTAGGAGCTACACATAACAAAAGCATTGCTTTTGTTCTAAACTTATATTGAAAAATTATCAAGTCGATACTACTTATAAAGCATTCATTCATATACTCGTCTCTTGTCAGTCAGTAAGTATTCTACGTAATCATTTCAGCTGAAATTTTTTGGATTCTGTTTTCTAGATTTAGAGCTGTTTTAATACCTACTTGTTCGTGCTTGTTCAACATCATATTGTCTAGGTGAAATGACTTGTGTAATTACTGGTTCTAATTACATTTCAAAACTCCACTGTGTATTTATATTACTCAGACTCATTTTGTTCCAATTGTTATCAAAACATCAACTCTTACTGTTTTTAGAACAGTGAGTAATTCCATGAGGGGAGCAAAATATATTTTTAATCCATATTAATGCTCATGTATTTATTGAGTACTGAGAATATATATAAGAAAAAAAAATTCTAGGGGCACCTGGGTGGCTCAATCAGTTGAGTGTCTGACTTTGGCTCACGGTTCATGAGTTCGAGCCCCGCATTGGGCTTTGTGCTGACAGCTCAGAGCCTGGAGCCTGCTTCAGATTCTGTGTCTCCCTCTCTCTCTGCCCCTCCCCTGCTCATTCTCTGTCTCTCTCTGTCTCAAAAATAAATAAAAACATTAAAATTTTTTTTTAAAAATTCTAAAGACTTCCATAAAGGAGAATCTCTTTGGACAGAGAGGAAGGATTTCTAAAGAACCTGTTGTCCAGTCTCAGAGTTGAGTTTTCCAGGCTTGAGAGAGTATGATCTCTATTTGATTCAAGAGAATCTGGAGAATTTTCTTATAGGAGAACAAATATTACATAGAACAAGCATAATTTTTTCAATTTAGTACTTACCATCTCATTTTACTAGTGATTGACTTTAAATAAAGACGTGATAATACTGATTAAATCTTGTATATCTTGAAAGATGAGCATCTCCATCAAGGATGTGAATGAAAAAAAAGATATATTTTTGTTAAATATACTCTTAAAGGAAATTATATTCCTTAATATATTTCAAAGATCATTCCTCTACCTGGCAATTTAATATGAAGAATGCTATCCAGGGGAAACCTCGAATTGGAGTTGATTATATCCATCCTCACTAAAGAATGTTCCTATAGGTAAAACATCATAAGCAGTGTTTCATTTAATTCATCAATTGGCTAGATTCTAGGTAATAAAAAGAAACAGCTGAGTGTGTGACAGAGCATCACTCCGTACACTTCAGAAGAATTCATCTTATGTTGTGAGGCATGGAAATATATTTGTATGCCCTGGAGAAACTTGTTCTAATCAAAGCTAAAGGGGAATTGAAGTCTCTGATCTAAACACATGGTTGGAACTATATCCTATCTAAGTTGTTGGGGCTTAAGAAAAGGCCTAGGCAATTGCATGATTAAAGATTAAAAGAATTAGGATTATTTTGTTTGGAGAAAGCATGATTAGAAATTGATTGACCATGAGTTTTTAAACATAACATTATTATTTGGAGGATGTTGACCAGCTGTTCTCCAGCCACAGTAGATTCTGCATGTTAAAAAAAAATTAAAATAGAAACAAGAGAAATACAGGCTGGATCAAATGGAGAACTTACCAACTTTAGTATAAAGATATGAAGGGCCAGCAGAACAGACCATATAATTGGCTATTATAAATATTTAATACTTGAGGGACCTCATGCCCAGCCATATGAATCCCATAATACACTGCCTGCAAAAACATTCTTGGCAACATTTATGACATTAATTGGGATTAAAGAAAAGTAACTATTTGCATTATTACATAAATTACAAGGTGACAATATTTTTTTTAATGTTTATTTTTGATAGATGGAGAGAGAAAGAGCGGAGGTTCTTAAGTGGGTTCCATGCTGACAGCAGCATTGGGGTACATGTGCCTCTGTGAAACAGTACTCCTGTATCCTTCGGGAAAATTCCTACTAGTGCTATTTCTGGGTCATAGGGTATTTCTATTTTTAATTTTTTGAGAAACCTTCATACTGTTTTCCAGAGCGGCTGCATCGGTTTGCATTCCCACCAACGGTGCAAATATGAGTTAATTTTATAGATCGTATGAAATAAGGATTAAAGGTCACTGTTTACCATTTTGGGATCCAGTTGTTCCAACAGAATTTATTGGGAAGACTATACCTTTCCCATGATTTGCTTTGGCACTTTTGTTGAAAAGAAATGATCATAAAAGTAAAGATCTATTTTTGAACTTTCTATCCGTTGACCTATATGCCTAATCTTATACCAATGCCACAGTCTTCAATATTGTAGCTCTATAGTTATGAAATAGTTTTTTAAAAAAATTTAAGTTTATTTATTTTGAGAAAGAGATAGACAGCAAGACCACCAGGGAGGGGCAGAGAGAAAGGGAGAGAAGAGAACTCCAAACAGGCTCTGCACTGTTAGCACTAAGCCTGACGCAGTGCTTGAACTCATGAACTGGGAGATCATGATCTGAGACAAAATCAAGAGTTGGACGTTTAACCAACGGAGCCACCTAGGCATCCCAATAGTTTTGACTATTTAAGCTCCTTTCATGAGTGCCTGGCTGGCTCAGTCAGTAGAATAGGTGTCTCTTGATCTCTGGATTGTGATTTCAAGGCCCACATCAGGCATGGAGGCTACTTAAAAAAATAAAGTTCCTTTCATTTTGATATAAATTTAAAAATAGTTTTTTAATTTCTAAAAAAAAATTGGGGGATATGACTGGGATAGCATAGAATCTGTACATCAATTTAGGGAGAATTCTCATCTTAATGTTATTGAATGTTCCAACTCATGAACATGTTGTATCTCTTCATTTATTTAGGTCTTCTTTAAATTTCAACAAGACTTTGTAGTTTCCAGTGGATAAGACATATATTTCTTGTTAAAAATTTCTCTACATATTTTATATTTCTGAACCTGTGAATGGTATTTTAATTGCAGTTTTATATTTTTGTTGTTGTTGCTGGTACATAGAAATACAACTGATTTTGACATATTGGCTCTATGTCCTGTAACCTTGCTAATCTTAATTCTTATAGTTTTACACTGTATGTATGTAAACAATCATGTCCATCGTGGATAAACACAGTTTTATTTCTTCCTTTCTAATCTGCATGGCCTTTCTTCATTTTTCTTGCTTTATTGCACTGTCGGAACTCCACTACAAATCTGAAGAGTGATTGTGTGAGGGGGGATATTTTTTGCCATGTTCCTAATCTTAGGGAGAAAGTATTTAGTCTTTAACCATTAAGTATGTAAGTATGATGTTATCCCTAGTCTTTAAAAATATATATACTCTTCATTAGTTGAAAAAAATCCCTCTTATTTCTAGTTTGTGGAATTTTGTCATGAATGGATGTTGAATTTTTCATTTTTTTGTGGTAAAAACATATCATAAAATTATCATCTTAGCTCTTTTTAAGTATATAATTTAGTAGTATTCAGTATATTTACACTGTTGTAAAATAGATCTCTAGGATTTTTTCATCTTGCAGAACTGAAATTCTATGCCCATTAAACATTAACTGCCCTTTCCCCCCATCCACCTGGCCTGGTAACCACTATTCTATTTTCTATGAATATGACTACTTTGGAATCTTCATATAAGTGGAATCATACAACAGTATTTTTCTTCTGTGATTGGTTTATTACATTTAGCATAATGTCCTTAAGTTTCATCCATGTTGTAGCATGTGACAGAATTTCTTTCAAGTCTGCATAGCATTCCATTATATGTTTATACCATATCTTGTTTACCCATTCATCTGTCTATGGACATTTGGTTTGCATCATCTCTTGGCTATTGTGAATAATACAGTTATAGTCATAAATGTGCAACTATATTTTCCAAACACTCCTTTCTTTTTGATATGTACTCAAAAGTGAGATTGATAGATTACATGATGATTCTATTTTTAATTTTTTGACGAATTCCCATACCATTCTCCATAGCAATTGCACCATTTTGTAATCCTTCAAATAGTGGAGAAAGATTCCCATTTCTTCACTTCCCTGCCAACACTGTTATTTTCTATTTTTTTATAGCACCATCCTAATGGATATAAGGTAACATCTCACTGTAATTTTGATTTAATTTCTCTGATGATTAGTAATGGTGAGCATCTTTTCTTATGCTTATTAGCCATTTGTCTATCTTCCTTGGATAAATGTCTACTCAAGTTTGCTTTGTTTCACTGGTTTCAGCAATTTATAATTTGTTTTTGTGTGATGGCGTGTATGTGTGTGTATGTAACACTGTTATTATCCCACATGTAACTGATGCACTATTCCTTTTTTTCCCAGCCACATTTCCTTTATTAATTTTGGAGAGATTTAATTTTATTGGCTTCAAGTTTACTGATCATTTATTCTTCGGTGTTAAACCTGTTAATATCAGCGAGTGAAATTCTTATTTCTAATACTTAATTTTTCATTTCCAATTCCATGGTTCATTTTTCTAAAATCTATTTTTCCTTCATTATATAATAGGCTTTCTTAACCTCTTCTTTTAGTATTTCAGCTCTGCCATTTTTTTCAAGACTTTTCTTCCTGAATACTGGATCACAATTACTTGGTTCTTAGCCTGCCTAGCAATTTTTTATTGTACGTCAAACAGCATGGATATTATATGCCCAAGTACCTAGATTTTAGTTGTCCTTGTTGACTAGTGTTGAATTTTACTTTGATAGGCAGTTAAATTACTTATGGAAGTTGAACCACTTGTATGGTTATTTTTAAGGTTTTTAGGACAGGTCTAGAGTTGCCTTCATTTCAGACTCCAGGGCTAGTTCAACTCTACATTTATTTATTTATTTAATATAATATAATATAATATAATATAATATAATATAATATAATATGATATAATTTATTGTTGAATTGGTTTCCATACAACACCCAGTGCTCATCCCAACAGGTGTCCTCCTCAATGTCCATCACCCACTTTCCCCTCTCCCCCACCCCCCATCAACCCTCAGTTTGTTTTGAGTATTTAAGAGTCTCTTATCATTTGCTTCCTTCCCTGTAACTCCCACCCCCCCCCCAACTTCCATCAAGGTAAAAAGCTTCTGCACTATAAAGGAAACAATCCACAAAACTAAAAGGCAACCGATGGAATGGGAAAAGATATTTGCAAATGACATATCAGATAAAGGGCTAGTATCCAAAATCTATAAAGAACTACTTTACTTTCAAGGAATCATAGCTCTGGGGTCTTCATTGAACACTTAGAATATCTCTAAGGTCTCTTCATTCAGATGTCATAGCTCAATTTCTCCTTGTATAAGCTCTGGGAATTATTCAGCTCATAATTTTCAATTGTTCTTTGCCTGATTTTGTGGAGTTTTACTATAATCATATCTAACCTAATACTCAGAAAAGACTAAAGGGAACTGCTATGCACATTCCTAGACCTCTTCTTTTTTTTAATTTTTTCAATGTTTATTTATTTTTAGAGAGACAGAGTACGAGCAGGGGAGGGGCAGAGAGAGAGGCAGATACAGAATCCCAAGAAGGCTCCAGGCTTTCAGCTGTCAGCACAGAGCCTGACGCAGGGCTCAAACCCATGAACCACAAGATCATGACCTGAGCCGAAGTTAGACACTTAACCGACTGAGCCTCCCAGGCGCCCCTTCTGGAGCTCTTTTTATGCATAACTCTCTTCTTTATGAAACTGTGCTCTACAATTTCCAACTATCTTAGTCTTTCTGAACTGTGATTATCTTCATCTCCTCAGTTCATTGAGGCAACTGTGTTCTTTTTGTGCTCCTCCTTCCCTTATTTGTGGTTGGGAAATTGTCTCTAGGCAGAAAATTGTAACAATTGTAGGTATATCTTCTTTGTTTTCCTTCTCTCAGTTATCATAATCTAGTGCTGCCTGTTACATAAGTTTGAAAGCAGTTATTTCATATATTTTTTTCAGTTTCTAATTGTTTATAGGGTGTAGAAAGGCTCAGTTTTCATCATTCCAACATCACTCAGAAATGAAATCCATAACTGATTTTTACATTTGTAAGTTTTGGAGTATTTCAAGTATACAGAAAATTATAGGAAGAGATATCCACTTTAACCAGATTAAAAACAATTTCACTTATGGTACAGAACATTTAATTTTAAAGGAAAAAAAATGTTGCAGGTGTAGTTGAAGCTGAAGTCAAATCCATTTCTCTTTCTCTCATATTAGAAGCAAACATTGGTGTATATGCTTCCCAATCATATTTTAATACTTTTATTATAAATCTATTTGTTCATAAACAGTGTGTGACAAGGTTTTATTCAGATCTCATGTCCACAACAGCTACTCTCTCCTAAACATGTAAGAGTCTTTCCCTGCCCATTTAGAATGCATCCATGGGCAAATAACCAGAGGGCAATGTCTATATAGACTCCTACTGCCTTTTCCCTTACAGTCTTCACCTCTTTGGCACCCCAGTCTTATAAATTCCTGCCATATTAGCAAAGCCAAACTCTCATGTCTTCCTGTCCAGCTCAGTAAGTACTGTCTCCACATGGGCATCATCAACTTCTGCTGCAGTCATAAAATTTCCTTTAATAAGAAAGGTGGGGACAAAAGTAAAGCTCACATCTCATATTTCTTTTTTTTTTTTTTCTCAAGGCTCACAGTATTACACTGCCTATTGTCTATACCGGAAATAATAGAAATGTTGCCTCATCCAGTTTTAGAGGAGAAAGGTAAGTCTCAAACCAAATCATGACTAGAAGTAGAAGTTTCCAGGTGTATTTCAAAAACTGCCATAACTGGTTCTGTTATGTAATCATACACTACCTTCTTCGAACCTGTTGTAATCTAAAACTTGACTTCTGAAAATAAAATTCAGGTATACCATTTTCTAATCTCAAGTTTCCTTCCCTTGGTTATATCAATCAATTTTTCTTAGAAGTCCTCTGGGTGAACCTGAATTTTTCTGTATCCATAAGTTATCTCTTTGTCATACATGCTTTTCCTCATGCTCGATTTCCAGAGTCTCTCACAACATCTCTTTTGAATATATATCAAACTCCCTTGTCACATCTCCTCTGTCCCATCTACAGAATCACCAATTATCTTTTTTATTTCCAAATCCAATGGACATTTTTTAGCTCCTATTTTGCCTTAAGATTTCCCATTTGATACTACTCTTGAAACACAGTCTCATCTTTCCTTCTCTCATTACTAACAGCTCAGTGTTCTTTGAGGTTCTTTTTCCTCTACTCAATTCTTGAATGCTAATGTTTCTAGGTTCTCTCCCATCTTTTCATATACTCTCCTTGAATAATCACTTTCACTCCAATTTTTAAAAAAGTAAATATTAGCTAATGTAATAAAGAGATCCCATAATCCAATCACTTAAAAACAGAGACTTTTTTTCAATATCACCTAATAGTGCATGGTAAATATTTTAGGCTGGTAGGAAGCTTTGTGCCAGGAGCCCAGGTTTTCTCCAAATCACTGCTTCACCATGCCACAGGTATTTGCTGTGGTCTCCATGGCAAAAGCAATGTTACAATTATTCATACACTGGAAAGAAGAAAAAAACATACAGAAGACATTCCAGCTGCCTTCATTTAAATTCAGGAAGATGCTATCTCCATTATCTTCTTACCATTACCACAGCTATCATTTCCACCTTTGGTCCATTTTCTACACATAAAAATACAAATCTGCTCATCTCACTTAAAAACAATGGTGAAAAAGATGAAGTCTATATAAAATTAATACACAGAAATCTAGTGCATTTCTACAGAATAATAATGAAGTAGCAGAAAGAGAAATTAAGAAAATAATCCTATTTACAATTATGCCATAAAGAATAATATACCTAGGAATACACTTAACCAAGGAGGTGAAAGACTTGTACTCTGAAAACTATAAAACACTGATGAAAGAAATTGAACACAAATAAATGGAAAAATATTCCATACTCAAGGATTGGAAGAACATTTTTAAAATGTCCATACTACCCAAAGCAATCTACAGAGTCAATGCAGTTCCTATCAAAATACCAAAGTATTTTTCACAGAACTAGAACAAATGATTCTAAAATTTGTATGGAACCATATAAGACCCCCAATATCTAAAGGAATCTTGAGGAAGAAAAAAGCTGGAGGTATCACAATCCCAAATTTCAAGATGTAATACAATGGTATAATAATCAAAACAGTATGGTACAGACACAAAAACAGACACATAGATCAATGAAACAGAAGAGAGACCAGAAAAAAATCCACACTTATATAGTCAATTAATCTATGACAAAGCAAGCAAGAATATACAATGGGAAAAAGACAGTTTCTTCAAAATATTGTGTTGGGAAAATTGGACAGCTGCATGAATGAAACTGTATCACTTTCTTACATCACATGTAAAAATAAACTCAAAATGGATTAAAGACCTAAACGTGAAAACTGAAACCATAACCCCTCAAAGAAAACGTAGGCAATAATCTCTTTGACATCAGCCTTAGATATGTCATTTTTCTAGATATGTCTTCTTGGGCAAGGGGAACAAAAGTAACAGTAAACTATTGGGACTATGCTGAAATAAAAAGCTTATGCACAATGAAAGAAACAATTAACAAAATTAAGAGGCAACCTAATGAATCAGAGAAGATATTTGCAAATGATGTATCTGATAAGGCATTGATATCCAAAATATGTAAAAGAACTATACACCTGAACACACACACACACACACACACACACATACACACACACACAAAGTAATCTGATTAAAATGAGCAGAAGACATGAATTGACATTTTTCCAAAGAAGACATACAAATGGCCAATAGACACATGAAAAGATGTTCAACATCACTAATCATCAGGGAAATGCAAATCCAAACCACGATGATAGATCACCTCTTATCTGTCAGAATGGCTAGAATCACAAAGACAGGAAATAACAAAGTTGGCAAGAATGTGGAGAAAAGGGAACTCTTGTGCACTGCTGAGGGGAATGTAAATCGGTGCAGCCACTGACGAAACAGTATGGAGATTCCTAAAAAAGTTAAAAATAGATATACCATATGATCCAATAATTCCACTACAGTGTATTTACCCAAGGAAAATGAAACAATTCAAAAATATACATTCACTCCTACATTTATTGCAGGAATGATTATTTCCAATAGCCAAGATATGGAAGTAACCGAAGTATCTATCCATAGACGAATGGTAAAGAAGATATAGTATGTATACACAATGGAATATTACTCAGCCACAAGAAGAAATGAGATCTTCCACTTGAGACAACATGGATGGACCTAGAGGCTATTATGCTAAGTGAAATAAGTCAGACAGAGAAAAACAAAAATCATATAGTTTCATTTACATGTGAAATCTAAAAATCAAAACAGGGCACCTGGGTGGCCTAGTTGGTTAATGTCTGAATTTGGTTCAGGTCATGATCTCACCATTTGCGAGTTTGAACCCCATGTCAGGCTCTGTGCTGACAGCTCAGAGCCTGGATCCTGCTTTGGATTCTGTGTCTCCTTCTCTCTCTGCCCCCCTCCCCCACTCATGCTGGCTCTCTCTCTCTCTCTCTCTCTCTCTCTCTCTCTCTCAAAAATAAATATTTAAAAAATTAAAAAAGGGGCGCCTGGGTGGCTCAGTCGGTTGAGCGTCTGACTTCGGCTCAGGTCATGATCTCACAGTTTGTGAATTCGAGCCCTGCATCGGGCTCTGTGCTGACAGCTCAGAGCCTGGAGCCTGCTTCTGCTTCTGTGTCTCCCTCTCTCTCTGCCCCTAACCCAGTCGCATTCTGTCTCTGTCTCTATCAAAAATAAATAAACATTAAAAAAATTAAAAAACATTAAAAATTAAAAATTAAAAAAATTAAAATCAAAACAAATCAACAAACACAAACAAAAACCAGAAACAGACCCATAAATACAACGAACAAACTGATGGTTGCCATAGGGGAGGTGGGTGAGAAAATGGGCTAAATGGGTCAAGGGAACTGGAAGGTAGAGGCTTCTAGTTATGGAAAGTATAAATCACAGGTATGAAAGGCACACCATAGGGAACACAGTCAGTGGTATTGTAATAGCATTTTGTGGTGACAGATGGTAGCTAAACTTATAGTGAGCATAACAAAACTTATGTTGTTGAGTCACTATACTGTATACCTGAAACTAATGTAACAATGTGTCTCAACTATACTTCAATAACAAGGATTAAGATAAAGTCAAAACTCTGAAACTTGGCTTATAAATGTCTCTACATTTTAGCCCTTAATGCTCATCTGTATCCAGGGTCACTTTTTCATATTTTTGAATTCTATAATCCAGCATTATTGAACTAATCTGTTTCTTGAGATTGTATGGTATATTTCATCTGGATTTTTTATACACCATTCCCTTTGTCTAGATATTATTTTCTACTTTGCTTGGCTATTTTCCACCTTTCACTCATTTCTTCAGGTTTCAGCTTAAATTTTACTTCACCCAATGAATGTGTAAGAGATGTTAATGTAAATAATCAGGGAAATGGCTAAAGCGAAATGTATAAAATACAATGAGAAATGTCAATAAAATCCCTAATTTAGGAAGCTATTCCATATGCACTCATTGGCTATAATTTTTAGTACATGTTCTGTTGCAGATGGCCAGCACATTTCAAAAACTGAGAAACCTAAACTAAGATTCACTAAAATTAGGTATCTAATTATAAACATTTATATTCATATTCCTACATCTAAATACAGTAGCGTAGGAGAAACATGTGGGCCTTTATTTAGGCATTTTCTCTGGCTCAACTGCCATAAATTTTTAGTGCCATCAAATATATGTTTTACAATGGAATATGACTATTGCAGCCTTCTATAATGTCAGTTCAGTGAACATTTCAAAAACTGAAATCTATCATGCCTGTCCCATTGTTCCCACGTGGAAATGGGTAGTTTAGTGTATCTGGCACAAATGCTATATTTATTTTTATTCTGACTCATCTCTATTTCAATTTGAAAAACTGCCTATGTCATTGTCATTGCCAAAGATATTTCATCAAAGTCTGCACTTTATCAGATTTCCAAAAGGTGGGAGAATTCTAATTTTTGTTATGTGGTCTTGGTAATTTTAGCTTGGAACAATTTTAGAAAAATTTTTTTCTTTTAGACCAATATCCTTATTAAAATGTTTTTAGTATAAAATTTATTCCAATACACTCCATTAGCCATTTTGGTGTTCATCATACAGCTTTTTATTTAGAACTTCTTTATGTCTTTCTTTTGTCTTATACAGGACTGTATATATGTATCTTTTATATCTAGTAAGGAATTTATTCTATAATTTTCAATTTCTCAACTAATTACTTCATGATGTAGAGTAAAATACTTGTTTTACATTTTACATAGTACTTAAGACAGTGCATTGCACATAATAGGTGTTCAGTAAATAATTGAGAACTAAGAAGTCTATGGATATCGATGAAGTGACCAGTAGGGATTCCTCCTAAAATACATGAGGAAAAGATTAAAGAATATAAAATACTGCCATCTTAATGTATGTTTTATTACTTTCTTCCAAAGAGAATCATTTCTAAAATTAATCTGTATAGGTTTCTGATTTTAATAAATACTAATAAAATAGTTTACATAATGGTAAAGGAAAGAATCAAAATACTAAATGCTACATGCTGTGATTATTCCTGTGAAAGAAATCACCCATGAATCTTTGTAAGGGGATAATAACAGTGTTATTAATATGCTAGCTTCTCTCTATTGCACCTAACTAGTCCCCTGAATTTCTGGTGGTGAAGTGAGGAACAAATTTTTCTAGAAAGAGCACAGAGAAAAGTTCACAGTGTAGTAAACAAGTATATACTTGGTTATACTTGTTACAGGGGAAAAAATAGCAAACTAATATAGTCAGGAGACTCCATGAAAACGGGGCAAAGTCAGGTTAACTATGAAAGTAATGTCTCTGAGGGAGGGGAGGCTGGAGATAGTGATATGGATCAGAGTCTTGTGAAATTCCATGAGGCATCTATTTTTTCATCCCACTGAGCATGTACCAAATTGTACCAAAGGGATAATATGGGGGTCATTTTAATTCTATTCTATTTCAGGTAATTTGGCAAAGTCAGTATTTAATGTTCTTTTTCCTCCTTACTTGGAAATTAGCAAAAAGAGAATGTATTGTTCTTCCCACAATACACACTATTACAGGGGCACCTGGGTGGCTCCGTCGCTTAAGTGTCCGACTTGGGCTCAGGTCATGATCTCACAGTTTGTGAGTTTAAGCCCTGTGTCAGGCTCTGTGTTGACAGCTCAGAGCCTGGAGCCTGCTTCAGATTCTGTGTCTCCCGTTATTTTCTTCCCGTCCCCTGCTCACACTGTGCCTCTCTCTTTCGCTCAAAAATAAATAAACATTAAAAAAAAATACACACTGTTATGTATTCTGGCCTGAACCTCTCAGAGTCTCCAACAGAAAAAATGATATTCCAGTAACTTTAAGAAATCTATAAGGGTTTCATTAGCAATAGGAAACATATGGGATATTGGCTGTCACAATTGTGAACACCAACTTCACAGCTGAAGTATCATTTTTGCTCGTGTGCAAATAAATGTCTCAAGTGTGTTTGAAAAGAATGAAAATGAAAAGTCAAGTAAAGACTGGAATTGCTTAAGATCCAGATGAAGATGGTCATTTATGAATTCACTTACCCAGGATTTTGCCAATATCAGGGGCCTGTACAAAAGTACTTGTGCAAAGTTCACAGGCATAATTTCAAACAATCTTTCACTGAAACATGGGCACTGTTAATTCTCGTCCCAAATGTCAGAGGATAGTTTAAGAGATGAGCCTCAGGGTATTAAAGGAGAAGATCAGGGTCAGGTCTGAAGAATCTGTTGTTCTAGAATCCTTCGGATAAGTGCATTAACTTTTAAATACATGAAATTACAAACAGTACACCACTTTTGTTTAACAAAAAATGTTAAGCTAATTAGCTGGCCAGAACAGACATTTGTACTCTTCATCCTCAACAGTTCTAAGATTTCTTTCATGCTACACCCAAGTTACTAAGGAAAACCAGAGGATGAGTCTGAGAGAGACAGATTGACTGCCAAGAGTATCTTGCTCCCAGTTTTTAAACGTCTCCCAAAGTGGTGACTCTGTGTGCACTGACTCTAAACATTCCCAGCATACTGGAATCTGATGATGATATTTAGAAAACTGTATGAGTTTCAAATAGTTTGGCATAGTTTTGTTTTTTTTGTTTTTGTTTTTTTTTTTTTTTCCTTTTAAGTCAGGGAATTTACGTAAGGCTACTGTTAGATGATATTTAGGTAGTGAACATTTTGGGAGGAAGTATACATGTCTTTGAGGTCTGGTGATTTTTTAGCATGTTATAATTTCCATGCTCAGTGGAGTTTTCTGGCAGAATCTATTGTTAACACTTATAAAAACTTTGCTTATAATTGTATTAAATATACCAAGATAACTTTAAAATACTAGTTGTGTCAACAATAGAGAATTTAAAAATGCACACATGCACACACATGCGCCTTCTAAACCAGACTTTTTAACAGACTCATAGACATACTTAACCACTCTAAGAGCTTGGGACTATTTATTTAAAACCAATCATATTGTTTAAAAGTGGCTTTGTGCTTGACTTTGAGTGTCCTGATGGCTGGAACAATGAGAAAAACATCTAAGAAGTTATTTTCAAGAGAAAGAATAATTTGTTAGAGGCATTGGTGTGTTCATGGCTTAGTTCCCTTAGGGTCCTGGCTCTCAAAATTTAGCTACGAGCAATAGAATCAAGAAACACCAACTGTCTCATCTCCTCATAAGTCTTGAAGACATGAGTCTTCAGGAATAAGGTGTAGGGCACATTAGAAGCACTGAGCCTGGAAGTTTCAAAGGAAGCTGAGCAATAAGCAGCCATGTAACTTCCCTACAATTTTGCCTGGAAATCTCATTAGGAAAATAGAACAGGGAAATATATTATTGTCTATGCTGAAATAGTATCTATTCTGTGTAATTGAAAATTTTGCAGTTACATATTTGCCATTGGATGATGTTCTTCTTTTCAGTAAGAATACATAAAGTTTGAATTATAGTTTACTGTTACCATAAGTCTGACCAGATAGTGACAAACAGTAAGATTACAATGGCAAATTTTGAAAATAGGCATTTTTTAAAAAGCAACATTGGAAAAACTAGAAGGCAAATAAGTGAGGTGGAGAAGACTAGACTATATGTTATTCTGGTTTGTAAGTGCTGTGGATGGGATGTTATCTTGATTTAAGAACCAAGGGGATTTTTGTTGCTGTTGGTCTCAATAATACTTTTATTTATGTCCTTGTGTCTCCTAACATGCAAAATAGGCCATGAGATATCCATTACCTCAAAGAAATGTCACAGCAACCAGATAATTTAAAATTATGCTGTCAATATTTTGATTGAAAAAAGCCACAGTCAATGAGAAAGAGGACAGCAGACTTTGAGGACACATAGCCATGATCAGTCAGAGGGTCTCTTTTCTTCCTCCCTTTACAGAAATATACTGGGTTGCACTGTGGGAGAAAAAGAAGAATAGAGGGGAAATACAGTATTAAATGCATGTTGCCTCTGAGAAGAAGCCACTGCCTGTATACTTGAGTTAAGCATCCTTGGGGAATACAAAATAAATATTATGTACATTAACGTTTTGTATATTATATACAGAATTGGTGAGATATCAATTTATTTCATTTTTCTTTTTATAAATACAAATGGGCAACTAAGTATCCCAGAAATATTAGGAGAATGCAACCTGAAAGAAAGAAAAACACCAAGAGAGGAGATATGGAGCGAGTAAAGAGAGAGAAGATTTATTTTCCGGAATTGGCTCAGACAATTGTGGAGCCTGGCTAATCCAAAATCTTCAGTCTAGGCCAGTGGGCTGGATATCCAGGGGAAAGCTGTTATTGCAACTTGAGTCCAAAGACAGTCTGGGGACAGAATTTCCTTTTCCTGGGGAGAACCCAAATCTTTTTTTCTCTTAAGGTTTTCAACTGATTGGTTGAGGCCCACCCACACTAGGGAGGGCAATCTGCTTTATCCAAGTCTACTGATTTAAATGCTAATCTCACCTAAAAACAGTAACTTCACAGCAACATTTAGTGTTTGACCACATATCTGGGTACTGTGGTTTGTCAAGTTGGCACATAAAATTAATCATTACACACATTAAAACTTTCAGCAGAAGGACTGGAAAATAAAGCTTAGAAAATTTACTAGAATGTAAACCAAAGAGCAAAAAGCATGGCATATATGAAAGCAAATGGTTGTGAGTCTTAAGATTGCAAGGAATTACAAAATAGCTAGCATAGTTATTAAAAAATGAAAGAAGACTGGTATCTAAAAAATTCTTCCCAAATTTCAGAACATCAAAATAGAGAAAAGATTCTAAAAATTTTCAGAGGGGGAAGAAATCACTTCCAGAGGAATATGAATCATATTGGCATCAGAGTTGTCATGAGCAACCACTGGATATTAGAAGACAGTGATGCAATCCCTTCAAAATTTGAGGGAAAAATGTGCTACTTCACTTCAAATTCTATTCCCAAACTATCAATCAAATAAGTCAGTAAGAAGGAATTTTCAGACATCTGAAGACTCACAGTCTATCTCCCACATATTTTTACTTAGAGATTTATTTCAAGGTTTACTCCAGCAAACCAGGAGGTTGAAAAAGTATCAAAGGGAAAGACCATTCTTTACATATACCTGAGGCAAATAAGCCACATTTATTTCTCGCTAAACAGATAAGAATTGTGGGTAAGAATGCAATCTCTGAACAAAGCAAAGAGTAGACTTTATGTATTCCCTGAGGAAGGTAGAGTTAGGTTAGCTGGTTATGTTGACTTCCAGGAGAATCTGAAAGGATTTTCAGCAGTGAAGTGTCCACTGATCAGCCAACCATGGGAGGCCTGAGTACATAAATGAAACTATCATTGATTGACAGAGATATGTTTAAAACCCGTTCTGAGGTATCCTTTTTATGATTTGGATTTGGGGCAAATATACCAAGTCAGTATTTGGGGCAAAATAAAAATCAGTATTTTCCTTATCTCAGAAAAGAGAAAATATTATTCTCAAAAGATGATGGTATAGGGCCCAGGCAAAGTAGAGATCTAAGCAGAGAAGAGAAATCCCAACTAGCCCTATTGAGTCTACAGCTGAAGTCTGCAGGAGAGAGGTATTTACTGCAAAAGGGGATTGGATAAAATACAAAGTATATTTGAGAGTTCAGAGGGAAGATGTGATGTAGTGCAATATCATCATTATAGGAACAAAGTTTGGTGGCCAACTGGCTGTGCTTGAATATCCTCTCTACTGGTTACATATCTCCTCTGTGTAATCTAAAGAATGTTACTTAACCTCCTTTTGTCTCTCTTCTTGCTTCATCTGTAAATTGACATAGGAAAATTATCTATCTTAAAGACATGTTGTGAAGCTATACAATGTGTATTGTTATCTATTGCTTGTTACAAATTACTGCAAAATTTAGAGGCTTAAAACAATCCTAAGTGTGTATTATCTCTTATAATTTCTGTGGGACAAGAAGATGCATAGGCTTGAGTGGGGAGACCAGACGCAAGTCTGTTATGATGTGACAATCAAGGTGATGGGGCTACACTGGATCACTCACCGGGTGGCAAGTTAGTGCTGGTTGTTGACAGGAGACCTCAGTTCTCTATTGTGGGCTTCTCCCAGAGATGCTCCAGTGTCCTTATGGTGTCATGGCTGGCTTCCCCCAGAGCAAATGATAGAGAGGAAGGGCTTGGCAGAAGGTATCCTCTTTGCGGCCTGATCTCAGAATCATCACATCACTTCTTCCTTATTCTACTCAACAGAATGAATCATTCTGTCCAGCCCACATTCAAGGGAAGGGGATACAAATGGAGGGGTGCCAATAAATTTATGCATATTTTAAATCTATTACATATATAGAGTTCATAGAAGAGTCCTTGACATAATATGTAACCATTTTTTATTGTTATTTTCTTTATAAAAATTATAAATATATTGTTCAGCTGCTTGGTTGTGGTATATATAAATATATCTGACTTTTGTGCATTTATTTTTATCCAGTATTTTAAAAATTATCTCATTAATTTGAACAATTTGTTCATGGAGTTTTGGGAGGTTTTCTGTGAAATAGACCACAATATCTACAAATAGAGAATATTTTATTTCTTTCAAATTTTTACATATTTTATTTCTTTCTCTAGTTTGGCTGTGCTGGTTAGGATCTTCTGTATGATGTTAAAAGTAGCAGTGATGATGGGAATTCTTGGTTTGTCCCTAATATTCAAGGACTTACTTTCAACTATTAAATTGTGATATTGGTAAGATGCTTTGTCAGTTATTTTGTGTGTGTGTGGACATAGCTTTTTAAGAGTTTTTTTTTTTAAATCATACATAGATATTGAATTTTATTTTATTTTTCTGAGGCTGCTGATGTTCTTCTCTTCTAATGTCAGTGTGATAAATTACATCTCCACCTTTCTTCTTCATTGCATCATCCCAGAGCTAAGTAGGGTCCCATTCTGAGGTTCCTGAGTGAAGTAGACCAGGATTTAGGGCCAAGTCAACTCTGAAAGTAGACCTTTGATTATCAATTTCTCACAGTTTTTATTTCTTGCAGATCCCTTTGCAGATGGTGAGTTTTTTTTTTTTAATGGGATATGCATTTATTTTAACCATTCTTTTCTAGAGTTAAATTATTTCTATTATATATTTGGTAAAAATATTCTCTCAGTTTTGGCAAAAACAACCCTTCATAATAAGCCTGCCATAGTACTTCCCATGCAGTGAAATAGTTATTTGGGTCCTTCTGTAGAAAATACCAAAAAGGAATTAATATGGAAAAATTACATTTTCTTTTTTTTAAACTTGTTTAAAACAATGTGGCCAAATACACATACACAAACACACACATGCACACATTCAAACAAGCAGTGACTGAATTTAAATACAGAAACAGACTGCCTTGCTAAATTAATCTTTCAGTTTGTATTTCACAATCATTCATTGTTTTTGCCTTAAGTAGGAAGGTATACCCACGGAGAAGCAAGAGTTCTGCTTTCCCTCAGGGCTCTTGTGAACAAAACATAACATCACAGAGCTGGAACTGAGCAGGACATTAGCCTGCATTCAGTGAAGCAGAAACAAAGCCTTATTTTATAAGTTTCCTCCTAGAATTAAGAAAAAGAGAAGAAACTGGGTTTTTTTTTTTTGTTTTGTTTTTCCTTGGAATTGAGCCCTGCTGACCTTAAAGATTTTACCTTTTCCCCTGTTTAACACTACAACAGGTAAGAATTGCTGGTGAGTAGCCAGCTGGAAAAATAAAACAGCCTCTCCTGAAACTTGCTTTCCTTCTCATTTAGATTAAGCTGGATGGAAGTAGCTTGCCCTTTGTCCACTGGTCAGTGTTCTCAGAGTATCAGGAGTGTCACAAGGAATTGCTGGTGTCGAATCCCAATAAATGTCAAACAAGTTGTTGATTTCACTCATTTTGCATCCTGTGTCTCTCCTAGGAAAGTGAGAGTTGGTTTAAAGAAAAGGGTGTATGAGAAAAGCTGGCTAAGTCTTTGTACATGTTGGCAAGGCATAAAGAAAGGCGAAGTTGGCGAGAGACGGAATAATAATTACTACCATGCTTGGAGTGCCTAGTATATGCCAGGCATTTATAAACATAATTTCATTTATTCTTTTACCACTCCAGGGAGTAAGCATTGTTATCACCAGTTTACTTATGAAAAGCTGATGCTCAGAGAAGTAAATTCTACTTCAGTTCGTGGTGAAGCTAGGACATAAACCTAGTTCTATCCAAGTCTGAAGTCCACACTGCTGTTTGCCTTAGTCATTCCATACAATGCATTTTCATTTATGCTTTCTTTTTCTTGAATACATTGCCAATTGTACATATTTAAAAGTATAAGCAGGTTTTAACAGGCAAATGTAACAGTAAATGAACTAGAATTAACAGTCATATGCGCTTTGAGTAATACTGCATCCAGGACTGTGTTGACAAGATTCCCAAGATGCTATGAAAAGATGGCATCTTGATAAATGTTCCAAATTCAATAGGTTGTGGAATTTAACATTCTCTTTAGGCAAACAAGCAGCACATTTTTTATGGATCATTAAAAACACCATTCTGGTATAAAGAAGTTTTCAGATTTCGTAAGTTTGACCGGTTGTCACTGGTTTATAATCATGAACAAATTACCAACCAATAATAAGTGCATCAGTTCCAACAATTTTACTAACTTCAAATGATACCACCTGCATTAAAACTGCTAGAGAAACAACAGACTGCCTTTCAATAGATACTCGGACAACTGGTTGTTACCTTTCCAAATTTATGCTTTTTAAAACATTATTCTGCTTTTATTTCTGCAAGCATTATTTTTCTATGAATAGCTATGAACATAGGACTTCTGGAATTCAGAGAACTCCACTTTACAAAAGTAAGATACCTACATAAAATGCAACAGCCTGATTTTATGGACTTCCAAATTTGTTCTGAGGAAGTTGTGAGTAGGGGATGAAACTGGTAGTATCAAGACGGGTTCTTGCCCAGTGGTGTATGGATAAAAATAGAAACAGTATTCCTACCTTAGGTAAAAATTAGGTTAGAATGAGCTTCATTTTGGAATAACTATAAAAACCAATCAAAGAAGAAAACTATGATCTTACTTAATATAGTCAGATCATTAGTTTAGTCATTCCTTCTTTTGTTGATATATTATTCAAAAAATATTATCTAAACCTGACAAGTCCCCAAGATACAGTATAAGGGAAATGTTTGCTTTTGTGGAAAAGAGACAGAAAGGAGACATATGCAATATATAGAACACATAGGAAGAATAAAGTAGCACCCTGTAAGTTTTCTGCCTCCTCTGGTTATACCCTTTCCATCTACTTGTGGATCCATCAATTGCTGTATAATAAATACTTACGAAGTATTCAAACAATTCAAATATATGTAAAACAAAAAGTGAAAGTCTCTCCTGATGTTTTATCCCACTCTGACAATTTCATTAAGTGTGTATTAGTTCAGACTTTTCCTATGCTTGTAAGCACACACATATCCACAAAGATTTTATTAAAATGGCATATATTTTCCTGCCACATTTATATTTACAACATCACGATCTTCTTTCTCTATCAATGTATTTAAATCCACCTGATTTTTTTTTTTGTAATTTTTTTTTCAACGTTTTTTTATTTATTTTTGGGACAGAGAGAGACAGAGCATGAACGGGGGAGGGGCAGAGAGAGAGGGAGACACAGAATCGGAAACAGGCTCCAGGCTCTGAGCCATCAGCCCAGAGCCCGACGCGGGGCTCGAACCCACAGACGGCAAGATCGTGACCTGGCTGAGGTCGGACGCTTAACCGACTGCGCCACCCAGGCGCCCCCCACCTGATTTTTTTTTTTTAACAGATGAAGAGTATTGCATAACATTGCTCAGTGCATGCATATTTACATATTTATAGTCTTTCATTTTTACATTTGGAGGAACTTCCTTTTCCTATAATTATAGTAATTATAGGTTTGTAATTACTTTCTCACAAATCAATACTGAAGAAACTATAGAGAGAAACATGGAATCAATTTGTTTAAAAGTGTGAGACAATCTTGGGAGAACGAGGGCTATTTTGGATGAGGTGGTGGAGATTGCTGTAGTGTGGGGTCAAAGGCAACTGTTTTAAGTTTGAAAGTCTGTGTTACTGAGAAGTAGTTAACAGTCTTCTCTGGTCTTTACCGTGATGTTGCCTGAGACTGTCATTGTTTGCCTCCTTCCTGCAAAAATCTGAGGCCTCGGTCTAGACGGTAGTATTCAAAGGGCATCTCAGAAACCTTGATGAGCTGAACGGCTGGATAAACTGGTGAGCACTGATTAACCGTCGGCTCCTCCATTCCCCCCTTTTTAAATACACAGAGCAGATGAATTTTCATCTAATGGCATTTTTTCCTCCCCAGAGTATTCTGCCATGAAAGTTTAAAAATAAAACCCTGACCTGTGTCTCCCTCTCTCTCTGTCCCTCCCCCGTTCATGCTCTGTCTCTTTCTGTCCCAAAAATAAATAAACGTTGAAAAAAAAAATAAAACCCTGACCTAAACTGTTGCTTGGTGAGATGATAGCGAATATGAGTCATTACTCGTGGGATGCTCCACCTTAAAAAGAGCCTGATATTCTCAGAAATATCAGAGGAGCTTATATTCTCAGGGGGAATAGAAACCCATAGCCAACATAATAGGACATCTGAAGAGGACAAGAACCTCAAAGGAAAATGCCAAACTTAAAAGCATAAGCCAAAAAAAAAGCAGAAGCATAAGAACAGAAAGGCCATAAAATTGCAGAGAAAAACAGTAACCATACTCAAAGAGATAAGGAAAGATATTAAAAATATGAAACAAAATTTTAAAAAATCATAAAAAAATAACCAAATGGAAATATTAGGTAGGAAAATATAATAGATAAATAAGAACACGATAATTGAGATAAATAATGGAAAAATATATCTAAAGAATATGTTAGTGAGTTGGAAGATCAGCCTGGGAAACTCTCTGAGATTAAAGCAGGGAACAATGAAGTAAGTGTAAATTAAAAAGAAAAGTTAAGAGATATGGTAGACAAAAGTAGAAGTGCCAACATTCAGGTAATAGGAGATCAGAAGGAAAGAATGAAAAACGGATCAGTACGAATATTTTCTAACATAAGAAAAGATGGACAAACTTAGATTAAATGATTTAATAGGTGCCAAGGACAGAAGAAAAACTAGCATTTAGGCAAATATTGATAAAATCTAAGAACGTCAAGAAGAAAAAATTCTGAAAGGTTCTTGAACAAACAAGTGGATCACCTACAAAGAAATAAGAATCAGACTGATGCCAGATGTCTGTACAACACTGAATGCAAGAAGACAATGGAGAAATATCTAAAAAGTGTGAAAGGAAAAGAAATTTTAAGTTACGGTTTTATATGTATAAAAATTGTTATTTACATGTAAATGTCTAATAAAATACACATTTTAGCAAACAATGTGTCAAAAATATGCTACAGAATGACTTACTTTGAAAACCCTGTTGGAAGAAGTTTAACAGGAATAGGAAGAGAAATAAATATTAGAGGAGTTGGAATATGAGGTAGTCCTACGTTTTAGAAGAGTTTGTAGGTATTTAAAAAATAATTAAGGCAAAACATATGAAAATGAGGATGTATTTCTCTAATAGTTCAATTAACATTCTAGATAACATTAACAAGATAATAGGTAGGTGGGGTGTGAAAGGGTCATAGGAGCATGAGAAAGTTTTTGTTAGGGGGAATTAATGCTCTTAAGTCACAATTTACAAAGCAAGGAAGAAGGGTACAAAAGTAAGAAACATACAAAAGGTGGAGCAAATTGAAATACAAAAAGAAGAGAGTAGCAATAAGAAAAATATCAGCAATCACACAAATATAAATGATCTAAAGTCACCACTTAAAAGTGACTGTCAGATTGGATAAAGAAACATCCAACTATATGGGAATTACAAAAGCATAAGAACACAAATAAACTTAAAGTAGAGATGTCAAAAGAAAAGATGTAACAGGCAAATACAATTACAGGAAATCTGGGGTAGCTATATTATTATCAGACATCTAGACATTAGGAGAAAAGAGAGCCAATTCATTAAAGGGATGTTGTATGGTTATGAAGTGTACATATTCACTAGGGTATATTTACACTTGTGAATTCGTGATGTAAATGCTACACGTCTGTTAGCAGTTCAATTGGAATCATTTGTGGTAGAAAATGGATGGGCCAGACTTATTCATAGTCATTCTTACTAATCCGCATTTGCTGGAATATGGAGTAATTATTTTCATTTTCTTTGTGTGGGTAACAGGGCATGATTTCTTTCTATATCAGGTTAGCAGTGCCAGAGCTCATAGTATATAACCATATGGCACTCTTCTGACATATAGAACCTTTTCTTTATCAACAGCACACTTCATGATGGAGTTTAAAGTGGCCTCATGAATGCCACAAGATTTCTTACCTAGAAAGGTCAACAGAAAGCCTTTGGAAACTCCAACTTTTCACTATAAGTAGTGATCAACTGATCATTAGGGAGCTTGTAGCTCTTCTTGAAGGATTAGGAAGTGATAGTAGCCATCTCCTGCTTAAAGTTCACAGCAATATAGTGCAGCTCTACTTCAGTATCATGGTCCAGTTCCATTCTCAGCTATGTTAGTGAACCTATAACTACTTTCTACTTGAGGTATCCTGTCAAGTCATAGCCAGCTAAGTCCGGACATAAGACGGCATGTGGCAGGACATAACCCTCACATATGGGCACTAGGTCAGTGACACCACCACCACAGTGCATAACAATATGGTGGTATGACCAAAGGTATCCAAGGACAGTATATCCCATAAAACAATGCACACGGAGTTTCCACTGAAGGTTTTAGACATAACCTTTCCATTTTATTGGCCATGGAATTTAGGGGAGCCTCAGTAAAGCTCATTATAAAAGGTAGATGCCAGGTTTTCTCTATGTCGTCCTAGGTGGTAACGATGTCCATAATGGGATACTTCAGGGTAAGGACTCATCTCTTGCTTTTAGCCTTATTACACATGATGCTCCTCTACTAGTCCCCTGTGTTTCGTGTTATCTTGGGCAGCCATCAAAAAAGGGAAATGTGGTCCTCCATTTGTAGTTAGTTGACTGTGAGCTTACAGACTTCCTCATGAAGATCCTGACAGTAAAATGTTCACTTTGTTACCACAGCTGAGAGAGATATTATGTATAACTTCAAGAAGCAGCTAAACTATAGGGCAGAGGAGAGATAACATCTAGAAAAATCATGTCTGCCAGCGTAAGAGCCATTGTTATTGCTGAGTACAGAATATCTCTTTCTGTTTTGATCTACTGGAGGCAGTTGTTGCATTGGCTGAGAAGAACTTGAGCAGAGAAATGTAGGAGCATGAACATCTTAGATTTAATTTTACCCATTATAATTTTTTTTTAATTTTTAAATTTTTATTTTTTTTTTATTTTTGGGACAGAGAGAGACAGAGCATGAACAGGGGAGGGGCAGAGAGAGAGGGAGACACAGAATCGGAAACAGGCTCCAGGCTCTGAGCCATCAGCCCAGAGCCCGACGCGGGGCTCGAACTCACGGACCGCGAGATCGTGACCTGGCTGAAGTCAGACGCTTAACCGACTGCGCCACCCAGGCGCCTCATAATTTTTACAGATTTTAAGCAGACACTGGATTGTTGTTTGCTTAAAAAAATATTATTGCTAGAAAAAATAAATGTCATCTACTTTAAAGCTACCAAGAATATGTGTATTTGTTGTATCTTCCCCCAGTTATCTTATAATGTCCTGGACACATGGACATTATGGAACATAGTAAATGCTTAATATGTATTTGTTAATTGTCTGATAAATTATCTTCATCATAGCGAATAATCATGTTACACACTGGTAGGCTATTTAAATGTGTCATGAAATAGATTCCCTCCAAATTAATTACTATTAAAATACATTGATTAGGGAAAATAAAAATATAGCAGAAAAAATTTCAAACCACTCATGCTTCGACTTGTGCTTTAGTATTTGATAAGTTTTAAACAATTAGTTATGAAATATTTGGTTCCGATAAGTATCCTGGAATTAAGCAATTAACACAAACATTGGCATATGTGGATTTTAGAGATCTGACAAATAGCAAAGATGTTGAAACAAATTAGATGCCTTGTGTTGCTTTATTTTTTGGTTCTAGATGACAAATATCCATAGTTAACATAATTAAAGAACAGCCTTCAATTGTAAGCTATAAACAAGATGAAATCACTGAAAAAGTGATTGTATACATACACAGGTGTGCTTTGTTTTATGAGGCTGTAATTCGGTCATGAAAAAAAGCTCTGGTCCACATGCCCACTGTCTAAAGAAATCAGATCACCAAATCTAAAGGAAATCTAATATACACATGTTCCCTTGTTACATCCTTTCTGTTTAAATTTCTTAGGTGTTTGTGTTTAAAGGAACATTCCCAGTGCATTTGTTAGTGGCAAAAGCTTCTATTTTCTTAGTCTAGTGTAAGACAAGCACAAGAAAGAAGTAGAGGAGGAAGCATAAAAGGGAAATCAGAAAAGAAGCAGAGGTTTCTCACAACCGAATCATTACATTTACATCTATGATTGCTTAACATACCATTATCTCTTTCCTGGTCGGCCATGGTGTTCTAACTACTTTGCCACATTCATTCCCCCTTGACACGGCATCCAAAATTCTATTTAAAAAAAAAAATGAATCAAATCATATTTGTCACCCATTTAAATCCCTCCAGTGTCTTCCTCTTGTTCAGAGAATAAAAGCCCAACATGATAGTTTGACCTATAAGACCTGATACAGTCCTGTCCCTGTCCAGGTGCTCTATCTCACCAAGTGCCACAACCCTACCATGTTCCAGGCATATGGTCTCCTAGCCTGGCACAAGACAGCCAAGTTTTTCTGCCCTAAAGCTTTACAGCTGATGCTCCCTCTGATAAGACAACTCTATTGCTAGATCTTTGCCTTGTAGGCTTCCAGATCTCAGTTTAAGTGTTACATCCACAGAATTTCCTGATCACAAAAGATAATGCATTTTCTCTTCTATCCCTTTCTACTCCTTCACCCAACTTTATGCTCTTCATAGCAACAATCACTTATTATATTTTCAGGGAATCCATAGAGGCACTTTGTGGAAGAGTGCTTAGGAATTGCTTAAATATACCTTTGCATATACCTAATATGGTTCATTAACTAAGTCTGATATTGCTTTAACATTGCAGTTGTTCATTTCTTGGGTTGAGGAAAGTAAAAACACAATTTATGTAATACTGTTAGGTTCTAGTAACTACACTAGGTGAGAATTGGTATATAGAGATAAAAAACCAAATCCCACTATCTAAAACCATATGGTGGGATGTATGACACAATTATCGTAAGACAAGATGCTATGAAAAGTATTACGCGAGAAGTACAAAAATTTATTCCTTTAATTTAGGAAGTTTGGAAACGCCTCCTAGAGAAGGTAAAATTTATCTAAGTCTTTAAAGAATGATATTACCTTGATGTAAGAGAGCTGGTGGCCATGAACCTGGCTAAAGACAGAACCTGGCTAAAAGTTTTATCTAAAAGAAGGTTGAGAAAGAGGTCAGCAAATGAGACTATGAAGAATAATTTAGAGAGACAAGAAAGAAACAGGTGAGCACAGTGTCACATGGGCCAAGAAAAGTGAAAGGAGGAGATACAGATTCAAACACTGCAGTTGTATCAGTAGAGACTGAAAAGTAAGAAGGATGCTTTTGCCAATATATTAGTAACGTTTCATCAGATTAATGAAAGGTTCAGAGCCCAGGTAAGTGTTGGACTAATGGAAAGGCAATGAATTAGAAGGAGAGAGTATAGACTTGGCCTTTAATATTTTGGTAGTGCAAGGAAGGAAAGCAATGGAAGAATGACTTGAGAGAAAAAAACGAGAGATATTGTTTTTTCTTATTTTTAAGATAAGGAAGACTTGGGCATGCTTATAGGTGGAGAGAAAGTAGTTGAAGAAAAAATTTGGAAATGAGGGATGAGGGCATAAGAGGACAGGATAAACATATAGGTATGATACCAAGGTGCTGGCAAAGGGAGTGGCTCTGCAAAGAAAGATTGTGTGTGCGTGCGTGTACATGTGTTTTATTTTTCTGCTTCAAGAGGGTGATAAAAACAGAGGGGCAAAGTACAAAGGTAATGTATTTTTTTAATAACCTTTTTTTTTCCTACTTGTAAAATTCATTATTTCAATCATTTTAATGGGTACAATTCAGTGGCTCTTAGTACATTCACGATGTTGTAAAAGCGTCACAACTATCTTAATTCCAGAACATTTTCCTTATTCCAAAAAGAAAACCCCTTGCCAATTAAGCAGTCATTCTGTCAAAGTTCCTTTTTCTCAACCCCTGCAAAACATTAATCCGTATGGATATTGCACATTAATGCTGGACATCTTAAAAAAATGGAATCATACAGTAAGTGGCCTTTTGTGTTGAGCTTCTTTCACTTAGCACAATGTATTCAAGGCTCATCCATGTTATATCTTGTACCATCACTTCATTCCTTCCTACAGCTGAATAATATCCCACTATATGGATACAATACATTGTGTTTATCCATTTGCCAGCTGACTAATATTTAGATTGTTTCCACTTTTGACTACTGTGAAAATTCTGCTACGAACATTCATGTGTAAGTTTCTGTTTGAACTCTTATTTTCAGTTCTCTTGGATTCAAGTGGAATTGCTGGGTATATGGTAATTTTATGTTGAACTTTTTTTTTTTTAATTTTTTTTTCAACGTTTTTATTTATTTTTGGGACAGAGAGAGACAGAGCATGAACAGGGGAGGGGCAGAGAGAGAGGGAGACACAGAATCGGAAACAGGCTCCAGGCTCTGAGCCATCAGCCCAGAGCCCGACGCGGGGCTGGAACTCACGGACCGCGAGATCGTGACCTGGCTGAAGTCGGATGCTTAACCGACTACGCCACCCAGGCGCCCCTATGTTGAACTTTTAAAAGAATTGCCTGTTTTCCACAGTGGCTGGATCGGTTTACATTCCCATCAGTAATGTATGAGGATTCCAATTTCTCTTTATTCTCATGAATACTTTTCTTTTCCATTTCATTATTTTTACTATTGCTATCTTCCTAGGAGGTGTGAAACTGTCTTTCATTGTGACCTTGCATTTGCATTTCTCCAATTACTAAGGACGTTGAGCATCTTTTCATGTCCTGATTGGTCATTTACATATCTGCTTTAGGAAAATGTGTATTCACCCATTTTTTAAAAAGTTTATTTATTTATTTTCCTGGGAGGCAGAGAGTGAAGAAGAGAGAGAATCCCAAGCAGGCTCCACCCTGTCAGCATAGAGCCCAACATGGGACCCAGTCTCACAACCGTGAGGTCATGACCAGAGCCTAGATCAAGAGTCAGACACTTAACCAACTGAACCACCCAGGCACCTCCCGTCTTGCCCATTTTTAATTGTCTTTTGTTGTTGAGTTGTAAGAATTCTTAATATTTTATGGATACTAGGTTTTTATCAGATATGCAATTTGCAAATATTTTCAGTCATTCTGTGAGTTATCTATTCACTTTATTAGTTGTGTCCTTTGATACACAAGCTTTGAATTTTGATGATGACCAATCTGTTTTTTTCTTTTGTCATTTGTGTTTTTGGCATCGTATCTAAAATACATTGCCAAATCTAAGATACTTGAGATTTACACTAATGTTTTCTTCTAAAAGTGTTATGGTTTAAGCAATTACATTTAAGTCTTTGATCCATTTTCAGTTGATTTTTTTTTTAATTTTTTTTCAATATTTTTTATTTATTTTTGGGACAGAGAGAGACAGAGCATGAACGGGGGAGGGGCCGAGAGAGAGAGAGACACAGAATCGGAAACAGGCTCCAGGCTCGGAGCCATCAGCCCAGAGCCTGATGCGGGGCTCGAACCCACGGACCGTGAGATCGTGACCCGGCTGAAGTCGGACGCTTAACCGACTGTGCCACCCAGGCGCCCCTCAGTTGATTTTTATATATGGTATGAGGTAAGGATCCAATATCATTCTTCTGCATGTGGTTATTCAGTTGTTCCAACACCATATGTTGAAAAGATTATTCTTTTCCCTATTGGTCTTGGCATGCTTGTCAAAAATTAATTGACTATAGTTGTATGAATTTATTTCTGGGTTCTCAGTCCTATTCCATTGGTCTATATGTCTACCCTTGCCAGTTACACACTATTTTGATTACTGTAGCTCTGTATCAAGTTTTGAAATCAAGAAGTGTGAGTCTTCCAAATTTGTACTTCTTTTTCAAGACTGCTTTGGCTATTTGGGGTCCCATGCAATTCAGTATGAATTTCAGAATCTGCTTGTCCATTTCAATAAAAAAGGAATTGGAATTCTGATAGGGAAAGCATAGAATCTATAGATGAACTTGGACAACATTGCCATCTTAACAATATTAAGTCTCACACTCCAAAAACACAGAATTATCTTTCCCTTTATTTAGAACTTCTTCTACCAATCATCTCATTATCCAGACTTTTCTGCCAGACTTTTTAGTTTATTTTCCCTGTTATTTCTTGCCCCAGGTGGCAGCTGCCAATTCATTTACCTTTAAGAGGTTTTGACAAATGCCCTGTGAGTAGCTACATGTGCTATGGATTTTTCTGAGTTAGGCACACTAAAGGTAAGCTCTTTGAACTGGTCTTTTAGGGAGCCACTAGACAGGTCAAAACAAACAGCCACAGGACTTTGAGAAAGAATTCTGTTCTCCCTCTGGTACCAGAAACCTATAACAGAAATGTGGTTTCTTGTCTCCAAGGCTGCCTCTGAGCTGGGAGTGAGGAATAGGGAAAAAGCAAGTTAAAATGCCACAAAACTCTTTATTAAGACTCTGATAATTCCTCTCCTCTCCTCCCCTCCCCACCCCCTCCTTTCCTTTCCTTCCTTTCCTTTCCTTCTTTCTTTCTCTCCTTTCTTTTTTTTTCTTCTCTTTCTTCTCTGCCTTTCCTTCTCTGCCTTTCCTTCTCTTTCTTTCTTCCTTTCTTTCTTTCCTTTCTTTTCTTTTTTAGGTTAAGTGATCACCTCATTGCTATAAACTCTTGGTCAGTTGCCAAAGTTCTGATTAAGTTGATCTTGACAATCCATGCCAGTTTATTCACTGCTTTTGTAGAAGAACAAACTTTGGGCATCCCTAGTCTACCATTTTCTCTGATACCACTCTGAGAGTAGGTTTTTGTTAAGATAACAAACAACTCCCAAATTTCAGTGGCTCAATACCACAAAGGCTTATTTCTTACTCATGATTCATGTCCGTGTGCATAGACTGGGGATCTATTCTACCTCGATTTCAAGACTCAGCAAGACAGAAGAGCCAGAATCTGGAATTGTGCCAAGAACTCAGGCTGAGGGAAGGAGGATATGTCAAGTTATCCCCTGACTTAACATTTCCATCTGGAAAAGATCCATTTACATTTCATTGGCCAAAGCAATTCACATGGCTATGCCTAAGTTCAAAGCCAGACAGTGGGGAATGTACTCCTACTGGGTAAGTAGAAGGAAAGGAAACTGAATATTTGTGAACAGCATTATTCATGAAAAGAAAATTTGAGAGATTCCTATTAAAGGTATAGTTAAGAGTGTAAGTAGTCCTGAGGCTCACAGTAAATAGTGAGGTAATTGTATAAGTATAGGAGGTGAGGACTACATGGGGGCCCTGAGAGTATGTAAAACATTTGGAACAGTTGTTATATGTAGGTAAATCAATACAGTGGTAATTTAAAATGAAAGGAGCTGTTGAGCAGTGTTGAAGGCCCAGCTGAAGTTAGCTATGTATTTATAATGCATCTAATCATTGTGGGATTGTCTCAGTAATGCTTCATAGCTTAAGACAAACAAAATATATTTAGCAGTACAGGGTGACTAACAATATAATGTACCACTGAAATAGAAGTAAAGGCCATGCTTGAATTTGGGTAACTGTGCTAATTTGAGATGCATTTTCTTTTCTTCTCATAGGCTCATATAACATTTTGGACAGTTCGACCTCATTTATTCTAGTTTGAATAAATCCAAACCTAATGAGGTGAAACCTATGAGGGAAAACTTGCTTGTGGCTTGGCTGGAAGATCCAACCATGAAATGCTATTGACAAGATATAATTCATGGCCTCCAACAAGAATATTTAAAATATTTTTTTAATCTTAGAAAATGCATACGTGACAGTTTCTATTGTTACACGTTTAGAAGTCTCTAAGAGGTTTGGTAAATGAAAAATAACAATCAAAGAAATGATTACCTGTGGATTAAAGGGAAAATTGTAAGAAATTTAAAAACTGGTGATTGGGTACTCTCTCCTTGCACAGAGGGGTGAGAAGAGACAATCTGATTAGATGGAACAGAACCAACTAATCCTTTGTACAGTGGATAGGATGGAAGGGTTAAGGTTGTGTCTGTGCCCAGGAGATGCTGAGCTAGTGATTGACGGCTCTGGGAGGTTAATAAATGTAGGAGGAGCATACTGGCCAGATGATAGTAAAACCAAAAGCAAAATCTGGAGAACATAAACAGATAGTTGCTTAACACCTTTCCTTCAGTGCTATCTATGCTTGACGTGACTTTCATCATAGCATTAAGTGGGAGGAAAGTACATAGCATGCTAGGATTATAACACCACCAGCCTTGTTCATTTGTCTGCAAGCCTTGGCTTCATCACCTTCTGAGTAAAACCAAGGATAATACAGAGGCAAATGAAAGAGTAACTGCCTTCACAAAAGGCTTTTAAGAGGGCTATGAAGGAAGTTTCTTACAAGGCATAACTGGTTTTATTGTGTTTTGTATATATTGCTTTTTTTTTTTTTTTTTTTTTTTACAAACTGAAGATTTGTGGTAACCCTGCATCCAGCAGATCTATTGGCACCATTCCCAACAGCATTTGCTCACTTTGTGTTTCTGTGCCGCATTTTTGGTAATTCTTGAAGTATCTCAAACTTTTCATTATTATTATCATATTTGTTATGGTGATTTATGATCAGTGATGTTTGATGTTACTACTGTAATTATTTTGGGGTGCCACAAATCATGCCCATATAAGATGGCAAACTTAATTGATAAATGTTGTGTGTGTCCTGACTGCTCCACCTACTTGCTGTTCTCTTGTCTCTCTCCCTGTTCTGGAGTCTCCCTAGTCCCTGACACACAACAATATTGACATTAAGCCAATTAATAACCCTACAATGGCCTGTAAGTGTTCAAGTGAGAGGAAGAGTTACATGTCTCTCACTTTAAATCAAAAGCTAGAAATGATTAAGCTTAGTGAGGAAGGCATGTTGAGAGCTGAGGGACTGAAAGCTAGGCTTCTGTACCAAACAGTTTTCCAAGTTGTGAATGCAAAGGAAAAGTTCTTGAAGGAAATTAAAGTGCTCCTCCAGTAAACACATGAATAAGAAAGCAAAACAGCTTATTGCAGATATGGGGAAAGTTTTAGTGGTCTAGATAGATGATCATAGCTGCCACAACATTCCCTCAAGCCAAAGGCTAATCTAGAGCAAGATCCTAACTCTCTTCAATTCTATGAAGTCTGAGAGAGGTGAAGCAGTTGCAGAAGAAAAGTTGGAAGCTAGCAGAGGTTGGCTCATGAGGTTTAAGGACAGATGCCATCTCCGTAACATAAAAGTGCAAGGTAAAGCAGGAAGTGTTGATGTACAAACTGTGTAGCAAAGATAATTCATGAAGGTGGCTACACTAAACAACAGATATTCAGTGTAAACAGAATAGCCTATTGGAAAAAGGACTTTCATAGCTAGGGAGGATAAGTCAATGCCTGGTGTCAAAGATTCAAAGGACAAGCTGCCTCTTATTAGGAGCTAATGCAGTTGATAGCTTTAAGCTGAAGTCACAGCTCATTTGCCACTCCAAAAATCCTATGTCACTTAAGAATAATACTAAATCTACTCTGCCTAAATCTAATGTGTTCTAAATAGAACCATAAAGCTTACATAACAGCTCAATTGTTTACATCATAATTTACTGGATATTTTAAGTACACTGTGGAGATCTACTGGTCAGGAAAAAAACCCTTCAAAATATTACTGCTCCATGCACCTGGTCACCCAGGAGCTCTGATGGAGATGTACAATGAGATTAATGTTGTTTTCATGTCTGCTAACACAACACTGATTCTATAGCCCACGGATCAAGGAAGCATTTCAAGTTTTTAGGTCTTATTATTTAGAAATACACTTCATAAGGCTATAGCTGCCATACATAGAGATTCCTCTGATGGATCTGAGCAGTGTCAATTGAAGACCTTCTGGAAAAGACTCACCATTTTAGATGCCATTAAGAGTACTTGTGATTCATGGAAAGAGGTCAAAAATATCAACATGAAGAACAGTTTGGAAGAAGCAGATTCCAACCCTCATGGATGACTTTTGAGGGGTTCAAGACTTCAGTGGAGGAAGCAGCTGCAGATGTGGTGGAAATAGCAAGGGAACTGGAAGTGGAGCCTGAAAATGTGACCTAATTACTGCAGTCTCATGATAAAACTTGAATGTATGAGGAGTTGGTTCTTATGGATGAGCAAAAAAAGTGGTTTCTTGAGATGGAATATATTCCTGTGAAATATGCTGTGAAGATTGTTGAAATGACAATAAAGGATTTAGAACATGACATAAACTTATTTGATAAAGCAGCAGCAGGGTTTGACAGGATGGACTCCAACTTTGGAAGAAGTTCTATGGTGAAAAAATGCTATCAGATAGGATCACATGCTACAGAGAAGTCCTCCATGGGAGGAAGAGTCCATCGATATGGCAAACTTCATTGTTATCTTATTTTAAGAAATTGACACAGCCATCCCAGCCTTCAGCAACCACCACCCTGGTCAGTCAGTAGATATCAACATCAAGACCTGCCATCAGCAAAAAAGGTAATGACTTGTCGAAAGCTCAGATAATGGTTAGCATTTTTTAGTAATAGAGTATTTTTTTAAGTTCCTTCTTTTGAAAGAGACAGAGACAGTGGGGGGCGGGGGCAGAGAGAAGTTAGAGAATCCCAAGAGTGCTCTGCACTGTCAGAGCCTATAATGCTATTATACACTTAATAGCTTACAGTATAGTAAAAACATAACATTTACATGCACAGGAAAACCAAAATGTTCACTTGACTTGCATTATTGGGATATTTGCTTTATTGCAGTGGTCTGGAACCAAATTTGTAATATCTTCAAGGTATGACTGTGTGTATAATGGAGGTGCTTGAAAACAAAACTGACATCCATCCATCTTGAAAGCTTTAGATTTCATTCCATAGATAGGCCAAGTTTATTAATTCAATAAAGCTTTACTGGGTCTTGTTGGGGATAAGAACCACATTATTCACACACAGGGAGAACACAGCTGAGAGGCAAGTGGTCACTGTCCTTAGGGACCTTATAATATGGCAAAAGTTAAAGCAGTAGTTGTAGACTTTTAAAGCTAGAAAGAATATAATAAGAGTCACAAATATGTCAGAAACAATTCCAAGGGAGCTTAAGATAAAGTAATACTCATGTTAGTAGGGTAGATGGGCAGAATTTCACCACATTGAAAAGAGGTATTATTCCAGGCAGAAGAAATGATGTGAATACAGTTGAAGAAGTATGAGGTATTTTCTGGAAATAGAATATATCAGTTTAGCCAGAGAAGACAGTGTGACTGAACTACAGGAGATAAGATTGAGAATGTTCATAGGAATTACACTATGCAGACCCAAGAATGCTAAAATGTAGAGAATGTTTTATCCAGGTGACAGTGGAAAAACACTCAAGGTTTTAGAACCCTTCCACAACATGACCAAAACTGTGCATAAGGAAGACATCATTTTGTCATTTAGAGTAGCCTAGAATGGGTGAAGACTGAAATCAAGGTAACTAATTAAAAGACTGGTTCAACAACCTGGGGTAAGATAGAAGGATGTGAATGAAGATGGTGACAGAGGGAATGAAAGCAGCATCAGGGTGTGAGTACGAAGACTTGGCAGGTGATTGGGTATGGAGAAAGGGAAGGAAGTAAATCTGACTCTGATGGTTTGAGGTGACTAGTACTCTTTAATGGGGCCATTAATAAAAACAGAGGAAGCAAAAGCATGAAGGACCAGGAGGGAGGAGATACTAGCTGGCCTCTGAACCCGGATACATTGGTCAAGTCATCTAAATGGTTTGGGTCTCCTTAAACTTCTCCTGTAAATTAAGTTGGTATTATTAAATAATTGCTCCTAACACATACAGCTCTAGGAGTTGATTTTGTGGGGGAAGGAGAAGGAGTTAATTCTGAAGTATCTTGAGTTTGAGATACTTGTGGAGTATCTATCAGATGTCTAACATACAAATAAAACTCCATTTGGAATTAGTAAGTATGGAAATGTAGACTATTTAAAATGCATTCAAGACCATTCAGACCCTATTTTAATTTAGCAAAATGTTGTGGAAAACTATCCTTTTGGCAGAAATTGTTTACATTTGAGTTGTATCCAAAAGTGTATTTCTTTTGGAAAAAAAATGATGCAAATGTGTTAAACTATGTTTAGGTTAGAAACAGGTGGAAAAGTATCTTTTACTATTGTTAGAGGATCTAAAATTCCTTTTGGTAGATTGCTTATAGTGAAAGTTTAAAAGTTGAAACTTCATAGGTGTCAAGTTATCACTGAGGAATTTATGACTTAATAAAGTCATTGTTACCATTGAAAACAGCCTTGTACAGAAAGCAAGGTCATTTTCATAAAACTGCCTCAAATGGAACAATAGAAGCTCAATTTCTTTGAACTTTACTGGGGTGAATGGATCAGCAGACAGGGAGGAGTAATGGAAGGGACACGAATAGGGAAACATGATAAAACTGAGAAAATACATTCTTCCTTTTCACTCTCTTCAATGTTTATTAAAGAGGAAATAAAAGGCAACAATTTGAAATTGCTCAGTGTTTAGGTTCCAGACATACATACAGACAGGCCAAGAATTGTGAAAAATGAAGTTTCTTTTTCACCATGGTGCACATTCCTCAGCAATTCATTTAATAGTCTAAATCATGCTTTTTAGAAAATGGTGTGAAAAATAAGAAACACAAGTCTAGCATGATTTTACTTCTTTGTATTTGCATTTAGAAGTGTAGTTTGTACACATGTGCCTTTAGATCAGGGTGTGAGTACAGGGATTGAATTTGAAAAGTTCCATTCTTTTACAGATGGCATGATAGAAAAACTAGTTTCTTTTTCAAACTACTACATAACTCTGGGGGGATCTGGATGAAGCGATTCACAAAGTCTGTTCCTGTGGTAATCTAATAAGTTGCAATATCATTCATATTTTACTTCTACCTTTTTGTGGTAGATAGGCAGCCTTTAGGATGGCCTCCAATGATTCACACCTCCTGGTATTCATGACCTCGTATAATCCTCTCTCCTCCAGTACTACATCTAATAAATAGAACACCACATAAGTAATCAAAAATTAAGTTACCAAAAGACTGTGACTTCAGTTTGGGGCACACACCCACCCCCTCCAGCCCTCTCTGAAGCATGCCATCTGCCATGTTGTGAGCCATCCAGAGAGGCCAAGGTGGTGAGAACTTGATGACAACAAGGACCTGATGCCTGCCAACAGCCATGTGAGTGACACTGGAAGTGAATCCTCCCACAGTAGCCCTGAAATGATGGCAGTCACTACTAACACTTTGATTGTAACCTCGTGAGGGGCCTTGAGCCAGAGGCACCCAGTTCAACCATATCTAGAGTCCTGGCCCACAGAAACTGCAATATAGAAAATGTGCATTATTTTAAATTACTTGGTTTTGGGGTAAATTTTTTATACAGAAATAAAAATTCATGTATTTTCTTAATGCAAAAGCCTGGGTGAACTGACCAATGGTAAGTTAGAAAAATTTTTTAATTTAAATATGCTTTGGGATGACCATGTGGTTTATCCTCAGAAGAGCAAAGATTCCTAAGGACTCTATCACTAATGAGACATAAATGTAGTTATGTGGATCTTTTCCTTTAGAGGGGAGATGTTACTTCTTGAGATATTCAGATTTGATAAGGTCTGTTCTGGCTCTTGGAGGGATATGATCGTTAGGAGTCTTGTAGGATCACTGGGAAAGGTACATACTGTGACATTTATTCTTTGATTCCTTCCCCATTGCCTCAACCGAGTATACGAACAGGACACCATACTCAGACTGCTGATACTATACGTATTATTTGTGTGTCTCTGAACTCTCTTTGCTAATGTTAAAAAGCTGTGGTACTACCAATATAGTGCACTATATCCATGCCTTCTCTACGATAATATATATTATACCATAATCTTCGCCTAAGTCATTAGTTAGTAACATTGGATACCCAAGACTTTGTAAATTTCCTTTCTCTATTGTAATTTTTTGGTATTATATTTATATTTGAACCTTGCTTTAATTTTCTCCAAACTGCACACTAGGTCTCTGTGAATTATGGAATTATAATGATGGATCAAGAGGGCCATGTGACCCACGTCTTATATACATGAAGGTATTTGAAATTTAGGCTTTAGGTAAACTTCAAATGAAGTTATAAATATACCTATTGTAGAATGTCAAACTTGTGCTCAATATTGGGCTTCATTTTGGGGAGTATACTATGGAAAATATTTATAATAACTCAATTTTCTTTTAAGTATTGCAATGATATTGCATAGCCTTCTGTATTAAAAGACTTGTTTGTCAAATATTTTTAAATGTTCCATAATTGTGAGAACATTGTTTTTGTAAAGTTTTTAATACATTGGAAGTCTAAGTAAAATGGTAGTATCCTGGGCTATTTGATGTCTGTGAGTCTACAGATTATGAAAAATTCCTAAGTGTGTTGCAACATGCTGCCTTTCTTTGCTCTCCTGTGCTAATTTTAATTTAAAAAATAGGGAATGGGGTGCATGAGTGGCTCAGTTGGTTAAACATCCAACTTCAGCTCAGGTCATGATCTCACAGTTCGTGGGTTTGAGCCCCTCGTCAGGCTCTGTGCTGCCAGCTTGGAGTCTGGAGCCTGTTTCATATTTTGTGTTTTCCCTCTCCCCCCTCTGCCCCTCCCCTGCTCACACTCTGTCTCTCTCAGTCTCTAAAAATAAAGAAATGTTAAAAATAATTTAAAAATAAGTAATAGAATTGGTGAGAAAGGAAACAGAGTAGATAAGAGGGTGCTTTTTAAGTATGCACACACTTTCAATAGTCTTTTAAGAGCTAAGGTCACCTCTTTATGAAGATTTTCCTGTTTTCCTCAGGCAAAGCTTTTTGAAATTCTTAGCATTTTCTTAATATCTCTAAGCTAGTCCTTCTTATATTGAATTATAATTTCAGGTGATTATATGTTTCTTCACTTCAACACTCCCCCAACAGATTGCACTATTCAAGGCAGAAAATATGTCATCCTTGCTTACTTATATCCTCCTGGCTTGTAGCCTAACTACCAGGCCTGGATAGAGTGGGCATTCTAGACACTTCCACTAAACAAAGAAGGGGAAAAAAGGAAGAGGACCTTCTCTTCTTTTGTGTATCAGTATGTCAAAAGAATTTCAGATTTTATATACATTAATTAAATGTACCTTCTAGCCAGTCTATTTCATGGAAGATATTGTGGGTGTCTAGTATGTCCATATATTGTGATAGGCAAAGTAAGAGTTACAGAAAGCCACAAGATGAGTGCCCTACCTTCAAGGAGCTTACCATCTAATTAGTAACTTTAATGTCCTAATTGAAAACCCAGGTGGCTATTTGGCATCTAGGTACCTAACAGAATATGGTGTGAATAAGTAAATGAACACTTAATGCTATTCAGTGTGAAAGAGGCTCCTGCTATCTCTTTTAACCAAAAAATTGCAGTGAGTTTTCCGTATGTGCTTCTTTCATTTTCTCTTGGTACAAAGTTTCAGTCAACATATCAAACCTCTTTGAAGAAAAAAAAGAATGAAATTTCATAAATGAAAGTTTATGTAGACATGTATTTAATCCTAAGTGATCAGAGACAAAAACTGTTTTACCTAACTCAAACCACATAAAGGACTTTCAGAATGTTTGAGCATTCCTGGGCTCTGTTCCTTCCACATATCCTTCTAGCCAGACAAGGAAGTACCTCTCTCCCTATGTGAAATCTCTTCTGTTGGACAATTAGTTCCATGTCTTGGGATCTCATTTCCTAAGGTCCTGCCAGTGACCTTCTCTTAAAAACCATTAATTCTTGTGAGATTTTGGCCAGGTAAAGTTTGGTCTGGCTCCGAGACAGGGGTGATCCTAGGCAGTCTTGTTAAGCCTAAAGTAGTATTACACATCGCCTTGGAGTTGGAACATTTTTGGCCTTCCAATGACTGGCTCAGGAAGGTAAAATGACTGGATGAAGCCTCACTGTGTAAGTCATAACTCTATAATTACAGTTGTATATATATTTTTTATTAAAAAAAAAGTATTTGGCTTTGGGGTGGCAGAGTGGTGAGCTCTTCCAGGGAGTTCTTGTGACCCTTGCCAGAGTTATTTATACTCAATGAAATGGTTCCTTGAGCTCTGCCCAGTGTCTGGTTCCCCACTTATACACCCAAGCCCCATCTAAAATCAAATCAAACCAACAACACCCATGTCTCTACCTTCTTTCCCTGAACAGTTGGAGTTTTGTAAGGTTACCTTGGAACTCCTCTGGCCTTTCCTTGAGAACAGATCAACACTTGTTGACTAAGGCTGGCATTTTGTTCCAGGGAAAAGAAAAGGTCAAAAGAAGTGAGGGACATTTTCTTTTTGACTATCAGCTAAGATCTCTATTTTCCTTCATCTAAGACATATTATCTTCCAATAGGTCTACTTTTCTAACAGAGGGAAAAAACACCTTCTAAAAGGTATGTACATCGGTCATGTACTGGGCTGCAGCAGTCTGCTTTTCATTGGTAGAATGAGAATTTAAAGGAAGAGAAAGAGGGACCAAGATGGGAAGCAACAATGACAAGTGAAATAAAGGATAAGTAAGCAATAACTTCAAGAAGAATCATACATCTTTTGCTTTAGTATGTTTATATGAAGGGAACATTTCCTGACTACTTTGAGTGTAGATGTCAAAGACACTATTTCACATGTGTAGACACCATATTCCACTTACTTAGGTAACGTTCACTGAGACTCTTGAGAGGCACTGGAAGACTGGGTCAGTTCTTGTTCTCCCCTGAGATTTAGATCCTCTCTGTAGTAGAAGATTTTGGGATTGAGCTGGTCTCCTAAGCATTCTTTGAATGGGGGTGGTCTAGAGTAAAACTCCGAGGCTACCCCAGAATAAGCTCACGTCTGTAGAGATTTCCAGGGTTGAGGTGGCCTCAGTGGTCTTGGCACCACCCTGTTCTCACCATCTCTGTTTATTGTAGGTCTTAGTTCGGGCTGGGATTTTTGGGAAAGCCCATTTAAATGTCTTGCTGAAATTCTTGTAATTTAAAGTCTTTAGAGAAGAAGCACTTGCCTACTCCTTGAGTTAGGGGGAAAACATTACCATTGTTATGACTACTACTGCTAATACCATCTATTCTATGTCAACTTCTAATACATAGGAATAATCTTCACGACCAAGATTAACATTCTCATCTGTTTTAACTCATTAGAAAACGGAAGCTCTAAAAAGATAAGTAACCCACCAAAAGTGTTAACTAGCTAGTAAAAAGCAGAATTTAAATTTGAGCCCTATTTGTTCCAGTATGAAAATACAGATCTGCTTTTTTATATTCTAAATGTATAAATTATTTAACGTATGAATTGTTAAACATCAACAGAGTTTGGTTAATTATAAACTCACTTAAGTTTTAAAAATCATTTTTTATAACATGAAATTTCTTAAATAAGTATACATTTTGTATATGGCTCATTATATTTCAACTCATCAAATATTTTCTTGAGTGCCAGGGATATGCTTTGCCATTGGCATTGGTGTAATGAGCAAAACAAATTCAGTTTCTAATTCATGGTGTTATTTTGCATATTTTTATTTCCTAGTGAGGGGAGACTGAAAATAAATTTTAAAAAATCTATGCACAAGTGATGATAAATGCAATGAAAATAACTGAAGCAAATTAAGGGGGGAAACTAATGAGAAGAATAGGAGAGGTTTGTGCTACCTTTGAATAAGGTACAAAGGACTGACTTTCTGATAAGATAACATTTGAAAAGAGACTTGAAATAAATGATGGCACGAGCCATGTGGAAATCTGGTAGAAGAAGAACTAATTCTAGTGTAGGGAACCCAAGTACAAAGGTTTTAATGTAGGACCATTACCCAAACTGCAGGGAACCAAATTTACCTGGGGCAGAAGAAGAGGAGACAGGGGAAGGATGTGACTGGAGATGGCCTAGAGAGGCAACAGAGAGCCAGATCATGTTGAGCATGGACAGTCACGGTCACAGTCAGTGTCATGACAAGGGATTTGGACTACCTGTTGAGACTGGAAGTCATTTGTGAGGTCTGAAAAGAAGAAAACATGATCTGACCTAGTTTTTTAAAAAGCATCACTCAGGCATTGTGTCAGACCCAGCATGGGAACAAGTATGGGGACAAGGGAACCCATGTGAATGCTATTGGTAGAATACAAGTGAGTAAAGATGAAGGCTTGGACTGTAGTGAAAGAATTCAAACAGAGGCAGTGACAGAATTTGTTGATGGAGTGAATGTGGGGAATTTGAGAAAAAAGGGAGTCAAGAATTACTCTAAGGCTTTTGTCTTTAGTAAGTAGAAGCATGAAATGGTATTTATGGAGAGAAGGAAGTTGTAGGAAGGGATAAACTTGGTAAAATGTTTTAGGAGAAATCACACATTCCATTTTAGACATGGCAAGTTTGAGATGTATTGTATTAGCCACGCAAAGGAATCTTTTGAAGAGTCATCTAGATATTAGAGTCTGGGGGTTAGGGAAGAAATCAGGAAGGCCCATAAGATTTAGTAGACATCAATGTATTCAAAACCATGAGACTAAAGGAGATCAGTTAAGTGAAAATAGAGAGTAAGTGAAACAAAGAAGAGATAATATTCAAAGGCCAAACTCTGAGGCATTCATGTCCTGGTGGTCAGGAAGATGAGGAAGACCCAGCAAAGGAGACTCATCTCCAGCAAAGGAAGAAAATGAGGAACAGAGAATGGGGATTCTGAAGCTCAGGAAAGAGACTATGTCAGGACTTAGGTAATAAAACAACTGTGTCAACAGATGTTATTAATGAGGTAAAGTATGGTAGGGACTGACATAGTTCCATTAGACCAAACAACAGGGACATTACCTGATGCAGTATCTGGTGGCACTGCCAAGAAAAAAAACAAATCATTTTGAATAGAATTATTTTTAATAATTGATCCATTCCATAAAATTACTCACTTGACAGTTATACCCTAAAACTATTCCTTCTACTTGTGTGTAAATTTATATAATCAGAAGTACAAACAAAAAGAATTATAGTTCTTCCTATTTTCCTTTCTGGAACTTGTACTTAGTCTAGTGGAGATTTTTTGGTTAAAATGCCTTTTGAAATACTGGAACTTCTCAGGAGCCTTCAAAGAAGACAGACTTCTCTAATCTCCCAAGAAAGAACATATAACTCACATAGTGTATGATACACATAATTGGAGACCCTTGACCCTTTTATTTTTTTTAATGTTTATTTGTTTTTGAGAGAGAGAGGAAGAGGCAGGGGAGAGAGAATCTCAAGCAGGCTCCCCACTGCCAGCAAAGAGCCTGACACTGGGGTCAAACTCATGAACCATCAAGTCGTGACCTAAGCCAAAATCAAGAGAAGGATGCTTAACCGACTGAGCCACCCAGGTTCCCCTTGACCCTTGATCTTTTTAAAGTCAAATCATTGTGATACCTATGTGTTACTCTGGGAAATGTGATGACAATACACCAAAAGAGAGCGAGCGAGCGAGAGAGAGAGAGAGAGAGAGAGAGAGAGACTTTGGTCCTTAAGTAGTCTCCTAGCCTTAAGATATTACATGACAACTTTGATAAAGCAGAAAAGGCAGGGTCCAGTGAGGTCCTCTTGTTTCCTTCTCCTTGCCTTCATAAATCTATGAACACTATTTCCTCCTTTCTTAAATTTTTCCTCTAAAAATATTAGATAATATTCTTGAATAATTATGCAACTTAAAATTAGGTGGTAAATAATTAGCTTTGAAACAAGAAATAGCAAAGATTAAATTCTGAAAAGGAAATGATATGGATAGGAACACATAGAATTTCCCTTTAAAATAAAAAGGGGGTTATGTGTTGAGTCTTCGTCTTGCTTTTGGGTAAGCCTAGATTTCTTCTGCCAGTGTGCAAAACAAAATAACACAACACCAGAACAACAAAAAGGTTGGCGGGTAAGAGAAAAAGAAAATGAATCAACGAACCAAACAAATTTATAGCTTTAGAAGATTGGGAACATTCATGGATATTTATATTATCTGTAACCTTTTATCAGATCCAGGCTCTTTGAAGGTAAGATAGGCAAGTCAAATTATTCCTAAACCAGTTTTTTCCCCCTCTCATTACTTGAAATAATGCAGCAGATGATGAAATTGTTACTAACTTCGAAAACCCTCAAAGGTTATTTCTGCCTGTTTTCTATATGGGAACTTTGGAGTGAATCATGAAAAGCACCACCAAGGCACATAGACAGGGCTTCACCAGCATCCAACACTTACACTTGCTTAATAAGGACCACCATGGAGTTGAGCAAAATGCTTGTTATTTCTGTAAATTAAAAGCAGGCATTTCAGAGCACCCAGTTCTGTAACATTTCTTGCAAAGCACAAGGGATATTTTTGGTAGAGGTCCAGGCCAAATACAAAAGCAGGACTGCTCATGCCTCATTCCAAGGGTTTTCCAATAGTTCTGAAATATGGTAATACCCCACCCAACCAGTTAGGACATAGTAAGTATATTTATTTCCAGGACCAACACTGGAGAAAATGAGAAGTTTATTTTTGGTAGCCATCTTTCTATTCTGACTTTAGGTGCACATTTGTCCAAACTCTTTACTTTTCTCTTCATGTCCCCAGCAACTTACCTCAGCTTATTCTCTTCAAATATACACACACACATCTCCGAATCTTTTCCTATATTATTCTTTCCTTAAATAACTAATTAATTCATTCATTCATCAGTTACTTAACAAATATTTCTTCAGGACTTACCATGTGCTCAGCAATGTGCCAGGCACTGGGTATAAAGTGGTAAATAAGACAGGCTTCTGTGTTTATGGATATCAATGGAAACAAGAATAAGAGACAAGAATAAAAAAGGGAAAAAAGAGGAAAACTGCAGAAAAATGATAAGTTCCATTAAAATATGTCTTCCTGTATTAGATTATCCTAGGATTTCACACTTGGATTTCCAAAGTAGCAAATAATTTGAAAATCCTTGTTTTTTTGCTAAAACACTTCCTTTCTTCCCTTTCAATTAATTTATAACATTTGCTTTCTTGAGATAATGTTACCACCCCAATGAGTCACTAATACTAGACATTTTAAGTACCAAAGCAATGGAGTGAGATATTTGGGAGCAGACCATGGTCTATCACCTAGACTGACCCAGAGTTTGGCTGTGCTTAGCCTTTTATTTCTTTTATAGATTTTCAATCTAAATCTGTCTCCTGGGCTCTTGGTGCTTCTGGTTTTTTTCCCCACTGTATTGCACAGGAAAGGACTTCTAACCACTCCCAGTGAATTGTTTCTCTTTTGTCCTTTTGGTCCTGTCCCCATTCAGTTCTGTCTCTCCTCACAGCAGTTGTCTGTCATTGCCTCGTGGCTGTGTCATTTTGCCCCATCACAGATCAGATAGTCTTATTTTTGTCCCTCTGAAGGCCACTGCATCCCATACACAGAGGTATTTTGGTTTTTGATTTTTTTTTTTTTTTTTTTACTGGAGAGTGACAAGTTGTCTAACATCTCAAGGAATGAAAGCCTAAATAGAGGCATTTTCTTGTGTCTTAAAAATTCCTTTTGGCTCCATGCAACTTTGGGTTACCACCTTTCCAAAGAAAATGAAAGCCCTAGATCATTAGTTTACAAATTTTATGAGTCTCTGAAATTCTTATGAGCTGTTTTTCATGCCTTCGACTCCAGACTCTCACTGTAGGATTGGGGCAGCGCCGGCTGCCGGTGGAGCAGACACAAAACAAACATCTCCCAAATGGCCATGTTATTTCTCTTTCAAGGAACCCGCAAGGGTATTGTTCGTGTGGGGAGAAAGACAGGAAGGAAGACTAGATCTAAACCCTTCAAGGGTACAAGCCTCAAAAACAGAGACAATCCCAGGATGGTGGAGGGAAAAGGCAAGCTGACACATGACATGGTCTGTACCTGACGCAAGTGGAAGCAAGCACAAATTGCAATACACAGGGTAGGTCTAAACGATGCCATCTTAAGACATGTGGCATGTTAGGCACTGTGAAACAATTCCCCAATCAGTCTTGTGAGTTCCTCTTCTGGCCCCCAGGGATACACAGCAGCGGTGAAGTTTTGTTATGGAGTACCTTTTCAGTTGGACCAGGAGTAGTTAATGCATCTGTTGCAGGTCCTAGGAACACTGCCAGCTACTAAAACTCTGAAAGTCAGCTCACTGGAATTCTGAAGTATAATGAAATAGTTTGAAAAGCCCTGTTCTAGATTAGTTTTCTATGTACTACAAAAACTTTGAGGTTTGAAAGGGTCCTTTGATATCTATGCCAAGCCCTTCATTGCACAGGTGAAGAGAATGAAGCCTAAATAGGTAGTCACTTGCTTATGTCTTATAGCTACTTAAGAGCACATATGCATATATGCAATTAAGTGGGAGACATGAAACTATATGAAGTCAAATACATCTTCTGCTAATAGATTAAAATTGAACTAGGATAAAGTTATATAATCGCTGTGAACTAAATTGTGCATTTTGTGTGTGGATGGGTGTGTGTGTGTGTGTGTGTGAGAGAGACAGAGAGAGAGAGAGAGAGAGAGAGAGAGAGAGAGAGAGAGAGAGAGATTTAGAAAATCAAAATCAGACTATGACTGATCTCATATAAAAAATGATGAACTAATGGCTGGAAGTCAGATACTTGTTCATCAAAGCACTTCATGCTATAAAGACTTCTAGAGTATATAGTCCTAAAATAACCAAAGCATAGGTTATGTGCTATAACATTTTAGCAAATAAAAGCTTTCAAATTCTTAGCCTACTTATTTTTGGACATCCTAGAGGTTATCACACAGTTTAGATTTAGGAATTAAAACAAGTATAACATCACAACTACTTAGATGAGTAGTGTTAAAAACAAGACAACAGGCCCCAAATAGGGGTCCTTATGCCAAATCCCATGTTACCAAACTGACTTAATTATAGTTTAGCTCTCCCAGAAATAGAATCTTAAACAGGTTAATTGGGAATTGCCTGACCTGCACTAGTTAGGTCATCTGCCTGAGAGATCCCTGCCATCCCCGAAAGGAAAGTGACCTTGCAGTAACCAATCCACTGTATTTGCCTAATTTAATGTCCTTGTTCCTGCTCCCTTCTGCCTATAAAAGTTTTAAATTTTATATAGCTTCTTGTAGCTCCTTTCTACCTGTTAGATTGGATCCTGCCCAATTTAAATCAGTTTTTGTACAAATAAACTCTACATCTTTCATATGCCTCAGTTTATCTTATAACAGTTCTCTCCAAACACTTTTGATTATACATCCCGCTGCATAGTTCACTAGATTTTAAAATAACCAGATTTGCTCACACAGACACCCTTAGAGTATATTTATGTGTTCATAACTTATATCTACATATTACTGAACTAATGTTTAAATTTAAATTATAAACAAGGAAATTAAAAATAAGACAAAAGTGAAATGAATACTTTATATATTCACTAATAATATAAAAGTATCTTGCTTTCGCTTAATGATTTTTGCTAAAAGCAAATATTCTTTCTTATTTCAAAATCTTAGTTTAATAGGTTATGTATAGTAATAGAAAAAACGGGTTTTAGGTTCAGCTTATTTTATATTTGTGTTAATAGCTGCTTTAATTTTTTAAAGATTACTAATAATAACCCAGATGTCCAAATGAAAAAATCATGCCATGGGTTACATTTAAGTCCTGAGATTCATCTTTTAGTTGCCTTCACCAATTATGAGTGGTTTTTGACAAAATTCAGCTAGTAAAGTTCCATATTCTCTAATGTCAATCCATTGTTCTTGAAAAATAATGCAAGGCATCTATATTTCTATTTTTACACAACAGATTGAAAATTCACCATAATCTTTCATTTGGAAAATATTCTGACTAGAGTGTTTTGAGATTGTACAAATGAAACATTTAATAGATATAAATTTTGCCAACAAAGTAACATAATAGAAATAGAAATATTCTCCCACAAATTCTCTTTATAGGAGGCTTCTTTTGAAAAGTTGTTTCTTGCTTGTTGCTAAAATGTCACTTTTATCTTGAAGGGTCAAATTAATGGTGTTCATTTTTAAGAAAATATCTGCTAGGTAGCATACTACCAACAATAGCTTGTTATCTTATCAAAGGTCAACTTTGGAATACAGGTTTTTTGGTAACAGGGTTTAGCTTATCTTTAAATTTAACAATGGTTATGTAGATTGAGTGAGGGCACGGTGTGAAAACTCTAAACAGTATTGTTAAATCACAGCAAACTTTACTTTCTTCTCACACTTCTTATGAATCAGGTTACACGTCCCCTTGGAGACATATAGCCCACTGAGGGCACCACTAATGGGCTCTTTATTTCCAGGGCTGTCTCTTGGATCAAACCCATCCTTCTATACTCTGTTCAATAAAGCTGCAACTGGGAAAACACAGTCTACATTTTCCAGATTCCTTTGCTACCTGGTTTCCCCTTAGGTTCTGCCAAGTGGAAGTAATAGAGGCAGACTGGAATGCAGGAAGAGAAGGTTGTTCTTGTTCCTGTTTTCCTATTAGCATTGCGTTAGCAGAAGCAGTTCACCCAGGCAGCAGCAGGTCAGCCCAGTTTCTAGTTCTTTCAGCACTTCCCAGAGCCAGACTCATGGCGCCCATCAGAGGTGCCAGCAGGAGCCATGTGGAGGTCCAGAAGGTCAGAGCACATAGTCTCAGGGGAGTCCTCTGAGCTTCCACGGTCTCTTCATTCCAATTCTCTCCTTCTGTTCACCTAAGGCTGGTAGGTGCTTTTTTCAGTTCTCTCTGGGCTAAAACCAAGTTCTCCTCACCTATTCCTTCAAGACCTATGTAAACCAATCCTCTGCGTTAAACTCCCTTTCCTGAAATACCTGGCATGGTTTTTGGTTTTTGGTTGTACCTTAACTGATACAAGGGATTTATACAGTAAGAAAACAGAAATTTCTACCTCATTGAAAAGCAAAACAAAGGTGACTAGATATACTAGAAACTTAAATGTGAAAAAGCAAAACTTTACAGTTTTGAAGAAAATTTAGGGTCATATCATTAGGACCTCAGAAAAGAACTTTTAGGGGTGACTTGGTGGCGAGTAGGTTAAGTGTCCAACTCTCGATTTTGGCTCAGGTCATCATCTCATAGTTTGTGAGACTGAGCCCCCCATTGGGCTCTGCACTGACAGCATGGAGCCTGCTTGGAATTCTCTCTTCCCCCTCTCTCTGCCCACCCCCTGCTCGCTTGTGCGCTCTCGCTCTCTCAAAAATAAATAAAATTTAAAAAAAAAAGAAAAGAAATTTTAAAGATGACCTAAAAATCACAATTCCTAAATGAAAAACTTGATAATATGACTACACTCAGGTATAAATGAATGCATCACAAAAGATACCACAAATAAAAGACAAGTCATACACTGGGAGAAGATATTTATAGTGCATATAACTGATAAAGAGTAGACTATTGAAAAAAATATATAAAAGCCAACAAAACACAAATGATGCAATGAAAAAATATAGAAATGACAAGTAAACAATTAATTTTAAAAAGGGAGCCTCAGTGGTTAACAAATACATTAAAAGTTTCTCAACCTCATTTGTACATGTGGAAATGGAAGTGAAAGCAATAAGAAGACACCATTTCAGCATCGAGGCAATATTTAAAAGCATGAAAATACCCAAATTTTAAAGCTCGAAAGGCCAATAATACTGAGAAAGACATGCTCCTATATACTGCTACAGGGGCATTCCATTGTTTCAGCTTCTTTGGAGAACAATTTGTGAATATCTAATACAAATGCAGATATCCATAACATATGTACGTGACCCAACAATTTCACTTATGCAAAATGCATAAAGAGCCATGAGCTAGGATATTTGCTGCAATATTATTAGTAATGGTAGAAAACTGAAAATGGGATCAATGTCCATCAGTAGGAGATTGGATAAATATTCATGTAGTAGAACTATTCAGTAATTTAAAATACTAAAGAAAATCTGCATTTCCCAATACTGGAAAAAAAAAACACAGATGCTTTTTCCTGAAAGTAATAAAAACATCATCAATATAACATACATATTAAAAAAAAGCATTTCGTATAAAAAAAACTCAAGGTAGTATAGCCTGAAGATTGGTTAATACAGCTTCTCCCTGTTTTATCCATATTACTGCTCTACCACTGTCATTATATGGACATATCTTCAGGCAAGCTTCTTCAAAGTGGCAAGATGGCTACACAGTTCTAGGTCTTACATTCAGATAGGACAACATCCAGCAGACGATGAAGCCATTTCTTTCTGTGCTTTCAAGAATATGAGATCTTTCCCAGAAATCTCCCAATAGGATTCTGTTTGTTTTATTGACCAGAATTTGGTCACATGGCCCTGTTTAGTTCACCTATCAGGAAGGAATAAGATTACCATGACTGCTTATACTAAATGGTATTTATCTTTGACGCGGGGATAGGTTCCCCTTTTCTAAGGAATGGAATCTCAACAAAACTGGGGCTCCATTATCAAGGAATAGGGAGGAAATAGTTAATGGGTAGGCACTCACTAGCTCTACTGTAATTAAAAATAATGCAAAATGGAGGATATGCAGTTTTGAGTCTCTGTAAATATTTCAAAATCACTGAAAGCATATTAAATATTGTATAAAGACACAAACATCTACCGTGAATGGTCAAAAACAAATGAGGGCACTTTATGTAGTGGTCATTGGGCTGTCACATTGAGCAGCTGGACTTCTACAGTACACAGCTGCATCCCTTAGCAGTGTTCCAGAGTCAATGACTTCATAGTTTTAAGAAAAGGAAGGGAATGACATGTGGAGGGAGGCATCAGTGACAGCTACACATTTTATTTCTTTTAATAAAGAACCAAATATGTCAATATGTTAACATTTGTTAAATGTGGGAGGCAAAATGAAATCCATCATTTGAAGTATCTAATAGTTTTGGACCTGAAGCCCGGGGTACACTTTGTTGTGTTCAAATTCCTGTGTGGTGATTATCTAGCTTTTTGAAAAAAGGAAAGCAGTATTTCAAAGTACAAAATTGGTACATTTTTACCCGAAGCAAATATATTTACTTTGGCAAAACCATTCGAGATTTATGAATGATGATTAAAATGATCAAAATGTTAGCATTTCATTGTTACAATTCCAAAAGGCTATTCTCCAACATGAATTCCCAGACAAATGTGAATGTGGCTTTTGGCTATTTTTTTAAATTGCTAGTTTGTTTTGGGTTATTCATTCATGTAAATCACTGGGGAACAGGTAAGCTTCTGTTTCCTTCCTAAACTAACCCCTGCTTATGTACACACCCTAAATGGTTGTATATGGGCAAGACCACTGCTTAAGCCCTGGGAAATACACTCTAGCTGATTATAAACACAGTCTCTGTTTTTTCCTTTCCTACTTCTCTAATCATTTGCATTAGTGTACATTTTGGTTTCCCATGAAAAATTGTCAGGAAGGCAACCTTTCCATTTTTCAGTTCCCTTCTCTCCTCACTTGTACAGTATAAGGGGATTCTATACAAGTTAGGAAAAACAAGGGTTCAGATAGGCTCTTGCTCATGAACCTCAGCAGTCCCTCTTTCTGCCAAGTAGGGACCAAGAAGAAAAATGCTCTTATTTTGTCCATGAAAGCCTCACACTCGTCATATGCTTTAATAAGGGCCTTCTGGTTGATTATTTTGTCATCAATACTGAGAAAGTCCAACCGAAAATATTTTCAAGGAGCTGCAACCAGGTTGGTAACTCTTCATTTTACATTGCAGAGCAATGGTGCCCAGGTACCTTAACCATTGGAAACACTGTGGTTGACGAGAGTCGGCACAAATCTCAAAAGCTGCAGCCCCCTTGGGGCTTCTCATTTTACTACTGCTTCATCAATCCATTGGCCGGAGTAAATCCCGTATTGGACCCTGTACTTGAAGTCCAGGTTTGGTAGGATCTGAACTGAGGGGGGGTTTCTTCTCACTCCTGTCACTGTCTCCATTTCATTTCCCAGAGTAAGGAAAGGCTATTTCAGGACACTCCATCCAAAGCCATACATAGACAAACCTCATCATAAAAAATGCTGGCACCGTCACCAAGGTCTAAATATCAGATTAAAGGAAAAGTCAGTTCTGAGTCATAACACAGCTCTTCCTCAATTGGTTTTACTGAAAAATGAAGGGGTATCCTTTGTTATTTGTGCTCCATGCACTTACAATAATACTGGGAATATTATTTCTGCTTGTTGGGTAAGACTTTTCCTTCTCTTTCTGAAACTGTTTGTTTATGAATGTTATGTTATGGGCTTGCATCATTAACCTTTAGGCAGGACTGCAGTTTAGTGGTTTTAAAGAGCAATTTAGTGGTGGGTGTAGCTTGAATGGTGCAGGAGAATGGTATTAGAGGTCATTTTGGAGACAAGTATAATAGTGCTATTTTTCACTTAATTCAAAAAGGATCTGAGCAGAGGAATTCTACTGTTGACTCACCTTAAATGAACCTCTTAGCCACAGTCTCAGTTTTCATGGAGTCAGCACCAGATTTTTATGCCTACCTGTCACAGCAGTATTTTAGAGAGTACCTATAGCAGCATTTCCCTGATCATGTTGCCTCTGCTCTATTTACAGCTAGAATCAGCTTTGGATTTCATGAAAAGGGGGTATATGTGATTTAAATGTAATTTTTACTTTTAGAAACATCTAGAGTGAGCATTCTTTGGGTTTTGCATTAAAGCCTTCCTCCTAGAAGCTCAAAGCACTTTTATATATAAAATTTCATTTGTTTTCACCCAACTGCTATAACGTAAATTGGGGTCAGGTTTTAATTATTTCCTCGTGTTCCATACAGATGATATGGTAAGTGAAGACTTCGAAGATACTGTCTCAAAGTAGAATAAAAGAAATCACTGTGTCTTTTCCTGAAAACATGCATCACCATCAAGCTTTGGCAGGCCTGTGCCTGACCTTTTGTTCCTTCTATTATCTAAATACTTATTTGGCTTTAAGAAACCAGCCATGTATGTCTGGAATTATTACTAAATGTAACCCTCTGATTGCAATGCCAGTTTACAACTAAGAAAAGGGTAAGCCTAGCCATACTGAGGTTTCAAAAAATGTTGTTCTTAGTGAAGACATGGACCACTGTCTGCTTCATCCTCAGCTGGGTCCTTCTGCCTAAAACATCATGTCAATCTATAAGCCTTATACTAATAGCTCAGCTAGTTGTAGTCTCTAGTCCTAAATATCCCAGGTCACATTCCTGTGAAAGGGACATGGCAATAGCAGAACAAAGAAGAAGGTCTTCTCACCCCAGTTTTATTGTTCTGTCCTTATGGGATCTGGTGCAATGGTTCCCAGCCTGATGGTCCTAGATTTCTAGCAGTTCTCAAAACACAAAAATAAAAGCCCAGAGTTCTTCTTTTTTTTTTTTTTTAATTTTGTGTGTGTGTGAGAGAGGGGAGGAGAGGATCCAAAGCAGGTTCAGCACTGACAGCAGAGAGCTCAGTGTAGGGTTTGAACTCATGAACATGAGATCATAACCTGAACCGAAGATGGATGCTTAACAGACTGAGCCACCCAGATGCCCCAAGCTTAGAATTATCTCTAATGAAATTTGAAGTCTTACATGAAATAGGTATTTTTTCACATTGTTTTGGTTTGCCAGAATATCAATACAGTATATTAATACTATACTCTTATGTTAACTAACAACTCTAACTGGCTATTATTTGTGTCTTTGGAAAAAAAAAGAAAACTAATTATTACTTGATACATATAGTGAGCTTGGTTACACACAGAAATCTTTTCAAACTTCAAACTTGAAGTATATGGGGAACTAAGGGAGTGGGAAAGTTGGTTACTTCTGTCATCAGTTTGGGGTCACAGTTACCAGGTGCAGAGCTCTCTGCTTACAGAATTCCCACCTGATTTGACTTGATCCCTTACCCGGAAACCTGGAGATCCAAAAGCTCCTAAGTGCCAAGTATTAAGAGCACAACAAAAGCCCATTAAAAGAAACAATTACAAGTGGGCCCCACTTCTCAGAGTCACACTCACTCATTGGATAGATTTAGTTGACATGATGGGGGCTCTATGCTGGACACTTGGAACACAAAGTTTCCTCAACACACCATTCTTGCCCTCATGGATATTGTAGTCAAGTAAGTGTGATGGACATTCACTATATGGTCAGTTAAAGATAAGTAAAGTTATAGTCATGATAAACACTATTAAGGAGAGGTACATGAAAACTAGAGGATTTGACCTAGTGAGGGAGTCGTAAAAAGCTTCCCCAAGGGAGAGACATTTGAGCTGAAACTGGTAGTTGAGAAAGAGTTCACTAGTCAAGATAGAACAAAGAAGAATTCTAGCCAAGGGAACCATTTATGTAAATACTGTGTGTCAGGAAGAAGTGTAATATGCAGTAGCACCTGTAAGAAGGCCAGTTTGGTAGTGGGCCTGGAGAGAACAGGGGAGAATCAGTGAGAAGTAAAACTGAAAATGTAGTGTTAAAACTTCTACCATGAAGACCTCTGAGGAATTTTGCTTCACCTTAAAATGGGAAGGTATCAAACAAGGGTGAAGGCTATATGTTACACAATCAAACTTGTGTGCTGTTGGTTTTTTTAAAAAAAAAAAAAAAACATTTTGGCTACAAGAGAGAGAAAAGACTAGAAGTGAAGAAGAGAGACCAACTTGAATTCTATTACCATACGCCAGAGATCATGGTGGCTGGGACTCTTGCAGAGTTGGTAAAAACAGAAGTAGATGAAATCAAGAGATTCAGGAATCTCTCTTAAATTCTTTGGTAGCCACAGATGTCCCTGTATTTGTATGTCTTTGCACATCTCCTAGGTCAAGAGATTTTCCTTGGTTTCCCATCACACCTTTGCTCTTTGTCATTTATAGATCCCACTCTTAGTAGAAATACCTGCATTTCTCTATGGTTTGTGCTTCTTGGTCACTGGTATGGGCTACTTACTTTATTGTAAGTTGGCTTGGGCCACTGCTTTCTAGGAATAGCCCACAAACCATTGCCCAGGGCATGATGAGTATAGCTCTAATGCCAGAGGAAGTGTCTACTTCTATCCAGGCTGGTTCTTAGACAGGGAAGCCCTTATACAATGTAAAGGCTCCACTTTGGCCACTGACCACCTAGGTTACCTAAAAATGCTTTGCTTAATAATAGCAAAGTTCCCTGATTTAGTACTCAGAGAGCAGGAAAATCAAAGGTAACTTAAGCAGAATAGATGCCTAAATTCTTACTACAACTTCTGGCAGGACCACTGTGTGAGTGATGCCAGTTGAGGTTATACAAGAGAGTGACCTTCACATCCCTTTTTGTATGTTACGTGCGGTGAGTATGCAGTACATGTCCATGATGCAAATAAATTAATCAAAGATAAATATCTAGTCTGATACACCCAGAGTTAAAAAGAAATGAAGTTATTAAGAATGGTTACATTCTGAAATCTAATCAGAAATTCAGCAAGAAATGAAAAGGGAAGAAATTTGGTTGAAACTAGAACCAAGACAGAAGCAGAAAGAAAATGAAAAAAAGAAAAAGAGTTTGGTGAAGGTAGCATGGGGAAAAAGCACTTGATTGTTATTTTGGCAGGAGAGAGAAAAATCTGGAATTGGTGTATACTCTGATGGACACAGTGTGACTATGCATGCCCCAGCTGGGTTTACTTCATCTCCTCAGGCTACTGTGACCGCCCCAAGTTTCTTGAAGTTTGAACTTCTGGATTGAAAATCAGTCTAGACATTTTATTCTCAGACTTTCCAGAGGAAACTCAGATGGTAATCCTACCACCACATCAAATTGAGAACCTGCATTGTTCTCACCTCATGACAGCCATTTAGGCAATGTCCAAGCCAATTCAAAGGAATAAGGAACTATTTCCACTTTGTAAGAAAGTAAGTACTTCCTTAAAGTCCATTATGTGAGTTGCTAAAAAGAAAAAAAAATGCTAATGTAAACCTTTAAACAGCTTGTTTAAATATTAATATAAAAGCAAGGAATGTCAGAATGTTCACCTTTGCTCTGTCATTTCTGAACATATTTACTTATTTTATATTTAAGCCCCCAAAATCTTGAATTCCAATGAAAACTTGGAGATGCAATGAAAAGAACAGAGGACCCCAAATGAAGATAAACAGATTTGAGTTTTAATTGTATCTATGTGATCTGGAACTTGCCCCTTAATCTCTCCCCATGTCCGATCCTTCGTGTAAAAAAGTAACAGTGCTATGTACATGATCTGAAATATTTTTTTTTTTTTTTATCTAGAACACACATTGATTCCATTTAGGATTTGTAAAAGGAAATTTCACAATGGAGCAAGCAAGCCTAGCTAAAAGAGTCTCTTTTAAATAGGGTTGAAAGACCATAAGGGAGGAGGAATTTATGCACCTCCACTGAATTATTTTGTTATACATTAATTAATTAAATACCTCAAAATAATTTTTTGCCTGACCTTCTTTCTCTACCACAGAATTATCAGATTTAACAAATAAAATTAAGGGATGCCCAGTTAAATTTGAATTTCAGATAAACAATAGATAGACTAAAAATCTAAGCATGTCCCATGCAATATCTGGATCATACTTATATTAAAATTCAAATTTTACTGGGCACCCTATATCTTATCTGGTAATGCTACTTACTACCACCAGATACCTTTTTAGCTTAGTTGGGTATTTTTATTCTATGCAAGAACATTGACTCTGACTGGCAGACTGGAGAAATCCCCTCTGAAAATCTCCAGGCATGACAAATAACCAAATCCATCAGATAATATTTGACTAAATCTTCTTTTGAGATAGGGGAACAGCCTAGATGGCTTCTGGGAATTCCACTCAACCTAATATTTTTGAGTACCTAAATCATAGGATGATCAAATAAGCTGACTGAAGCTTCCAGAAGGCAGGGGCATTGTATGACTTCACGGAGCCTGACATACCACCTAGTAGAGGTGCTGACACAGTAGGCATTCGGTGAATATATATTGGAAAAATCAATGAGAAAAAAATCCCTTGAAATCTGTTTATTCCAGAAATAATAAAATAAAGGAAAAATTAGAGAAGTTCATTTTCAACTACGAACCCAGAGTCATAAGGTCCCACAGACACTTCATAGCTACTGCTTTACATTCATGACTGAAGCTGCATTCTAAGGTTTTATGTGTGGATTTTTAGAAGGCCCAAGTCTCTTTGGAAGGGTTGAACCCAAAACCAGTAGAGTGATTTTTTTTTCCCCTCCAGGTGTCATGCAAGTGTTCTCAAAAGATATTATTTTGACTCCTAAACCTAAGTCCTTGTATGGCCCTGCAGGGCCACCTGAATATTTTCTTAATCCGGAGTATGAGCCTTTTTAGGGTACTTAGAAATTGAAGTTGAGGGTTGCGAATAGAATCTCTTTGTAACTAAGGAAAGCCATTTTGACTTCAAAAATTACAGATGGAGGGGTGCCTGGGTGGTTAAGTCAGTTGTGCATCTGACTTTGACTCAGGTTATGATCTCACAGGTTCTGAGTTCAGTCAGTCCCTGCGTCAGGCTCTGTGCTGACAGCTCAGAGCCTGGAGCTTGCTTTGGATTCTGTGTCACCCTCTCTCTCCCACTCGTGCTCTTTCTCTCCTTCAAAAATAAATAAACATTAACAAAAATTTTTTAAAAAATAAATAGAGCAATCAAGAAAGAAAATAAAACTAATTAATTTATATTTATTTTAGCTTTCATTCAGCTACTAGGGAAAATTTGAAGTTTTTCCAGACTTAAATTTCTTTCTTTCTTTCTTTCTTTCTTTCTTTCTTTCTTTCTTTCTTTCTTTCTTTCTTTCTTTCAAGAGATAGAGCATGGGAGGGACAGAGAGAGACAGAGAGAGAGAGAGAGAGAGAGAGAGAGAGAGAGAGAGAGAGAATCCCAAGCAGGTTTCATGCTGTGAGTACAGAGCCTGATGTGGGGCTTGATTCCACGAATTGTGAGATCATGACCTGAGCTGAAATCAAGAGTCAGGTGCTTAACCGACTGAGCCACACAGGCACGCCAGACTTACATTCTAAAAGAATCTCCTAAGGGGAATGCATTGTATAATGACAATAAATGTTTCTGATTTCACCTCTTCCCAATAGAAATTTTTTTTTAAATTTTAAAAAAAAAGCAAGGAAGAGAGGGAATACAGAAATTCTCTTACATAGTCCTTTTGATAGTGATTCGTGTTTCAAAAAAAAGAAAAAATACTATTTATTAATTGTTATCCAAGGAAGGGTCTCTCTTAGCTTGAAATTAGGTGGCAGATTTCTACAAGAAATTTTTGTCTCCCTCTCCTCTCTCTCTCTCTTTCTCTCGTGAATGTGTGTGTATGTGGGTAAGATTTACATATTTCCATCATGAAGCTTATGGCCTCTAATAAACTTTTTCTACTGGTACTAACTGAAACACTTAATACATATTAAGCTGTCAAAAATAATGCTACAAAAAGAAACAAGGGGCGCTTGGGTAGGCCAGTCGGGTAAGCCTCCAACTTCAGTTCAGGTCATCTCACAGTTTGTGAGTTCAAGCCCTGTGTGGGGCTCTGTGCTGACAGCTCAGAGTCTAGAGCTTGCTTCGGATTCTGTGTCTCCCTCTCTCTCTCTGTCTACCCCTCCTCCGCTTGTGTGCATCTTGTCTCTCTCAAAAATAAATAAACCAACTTAAATAAATAAATAAATAAATAAATAAATAAAATAAATACATACATACATAAGATGCCTTCCCTTGAGTGAGCAGCAGTCAGAAGGAGAATGCAAATTCATTATTGTGAACAAATAATAAAATTATTGTATTTTTCTATGCATTACAGATTCACCTGTAGAAATTTAAGGTCATTCATTCAAACATTTGCTGACTCTCTGTTACATAAAAGACAAAAGCTTTGCTCTCAAGTAGCTTTCAATGAAGTAAGAAAGATAAAGCACAATAATAACTTTGTTCAAAACTTTCTACTTTATGTTATGCTTTTGCATTCCCTGGGGGAGATATTTAATTTCGTTCAACCTTGCTTTTTCTCATCCGTTAAAATAGTACTGTGAGGGTTAAATGAGAACGTGTGCACGTGCGAACTCATGTAAGCAAGCATGCGTATATATTCATAGATCACCACAATGTCTGGCATACTGAAAACTCTCCGTCAATATTAACCATTATTATTGTCATCTATTTCCTCATTTGACCTCCGTCATGACCCTGGAATGGAGAAGTGAAGTCTGAGGTTTAGGGAGATTAGGTGCTTTTCCAAGGATCACATAGCCTGGAGTTTCCAGAATCTGATCTTTACTTTTGTCTTGTGACTTTCAGTTTCTTTCATTGTATCACATTTTCTCCAGAATTTTCCAAATTGAAGACAGACATGAGTCTTCAGATCAATGTATGCTTTAATAAAACTTCAAAGCGTCAGGCATAAAGAGAAACTCTTAAAGTGACCATGGAAAAAAGATTATCTACAACTGAATAATCAGAGGCTGACTTCATATTTCTCACCAGACACAGGGGAGACCAGTAAAGTTTGGGACACTATCTTCAAAATGCTGAGGGACAACAACAGTCTGAACCAAGTGACCAACTTAACTACTTATCAATAATGAGAACAAAAAAAGACATATTGAAATATATAAAGACTTTCAAAAATTACCACCAACAGATCTTTAATTAAAAAATGAATGCTTAAAAGAGATTCTATAGCAAGGAGAAAAAAGTAAACTTATAGGGAAGGAAAGAGGTAGCAAAACCAAATGTTAACATGATTTCTACTCAATATAGTGATAGATATAATCGTTTCAAAACTATCTAAATGACTTCTTAAGTTTTAAAAAGACAAAACTTAAATGCTTTCCAAAAATAAAAATATAATGGGCTTTTAATGGATTTTACAGTGAATTAAGGTCCATGTGTTGTGGAGGTAGGTAAAATATTCAATTTCATTAGAAAAAGTGGTAGTTAAATATATATATATGTTAAAGGAGTGAGGGTGACAGCTTAAAAAACTAATAAAATATAATATGATATAATAAAGTAAATTATACAGTGCATGGTGTTCAAACAGCAGAGGAAAAAAAATGACACAGAATAGTTAAAAAAAAAAAGGAAAAACAAAATCAATCAAATGCTAACAAAAAAGAAACTGATAAAGTGATAATAAATTTAACAAGATAAAATTAAAGGCAAAAGTATTGATGGAAATGAAGAGCTAATGCACAACGGGAGGAATAATTCTGTAACAAATCATAATATGTTTAAGCTTGTCTCTAATAATATCATTTGGAAATACATAAAACCAACAGACACATGAAAAGACGCTCAAGATCAAAATCAGGGAAATACAAATCAAAACCACAAGGAGATATCCCCTCACACCTTACATCTGTCACCTTACACCTGTCAAAGATAAGTAACAAGTGTTGGCAAGGAAAAATACATACATACATAAAGCAAACTGTTGGCAGCAGTGGTAAAATGTCAGAGTTAAATATGTGGATGGTGATATCAAACTGGGTTGGGTTTAAATCGTAGTGCTCCCAATTACTAGCTTTGTGAACTTCTTACTTTCTCATATCCTCTTTGTCTGCAAGCTGGGGAAATGATGCATTCACTTCATATAGTTATTGTAAGGGTAAAATAAGTTATATGCAGAGGGCACATGACAGTGCCTGAATAAATAGATGCATTAATTTTTAGAAATTGAGAGAATTGCTAAGAATTGATTTCCCATAATAATGTGAAAATTGATCATAAAACAAAATATAATAATGGATTTTCTCTAATAGAGAATATATATTGAACCCTCACTCCAAAATATAAATAGCATGTATTTTTCAAGTTATCGGGATACTATATAAAATTAATCACATACTAAGTCACATGTAACGTCTGATTTTTTTTCAAATAATTTCTATCACAAAAATAAGGTCTTCATACAATGCATTAACTAATAAAAATAAAATATGGTTATTTATGAAAGTTAATATATTTTCATAGGTAAAGTGTGAGAAAAAAAGATCGCAGTAGAAATTAGAGATGATTTATAACTGAATAAAAATAAAAGTATTATACATCAAAATCTGTCAGATGCTAGTACAGCAGTAATTAGTGAAATTTATACACATAAGTGCATTTATGAAAAATAGTGATTGAAAATAACTAAGACAAAGGTTTAATTTTAAGATAGCAAAATAGTAGAATAAATTAAATAATTTGAAGAACCAAAGAAAAGCTAATGACAGTAACAGAAAATAAACTCAACAAAAAATGACTATTGCTTTGAAAGAAAGAAATAAGACTGATCAGTAACAAAGAGTATCAAAAATAGTCATGGGAAAAGGGAATGGAAATTGTAAAAAGGAAAAGGACTATATTTCTACAGAGTGTTTATAATGTTAAAAAATTATGAAGAAATTTATGCCAATAAACTTGTAGATTTATATTAAATTTGCAACTTTCTAGGCAAATATGTTAGCAAAATTGCCTAAGAAATAATAATCCTTCAATAAATTTAATAAATTATGCAATTGGACCTTACCCCAAAAATACCAAAACTTCTAGACAAAAAATTCATACTGTATAAAAATATTTCAGAAAATAGAAAATGAGGGGAGGCTACCCAACTACTTTTATGAGGCAAACATATCTTCATACCCAAAGAAGACATGAACAGTGACAAAAAGAAAATCCTGTAGGTAGACACCAAAAAATTCAATAAAGTTCAAGACTCATTTATGACTGTTTTTAGCAAATGAGGAAAACAAGGAGAATCCCCGAACTTATCGATAGTAAACACCACACTGTGATGTGCTACTTCAGAAGCATTCCTATTAGACTCAGATGCAATACGAGGAGGTCTCCTATCACTGCCTCCAACAAACATTGCATTGCAAATTCAAGGCAGACAATAAATAAAAAAAATTAAGACATATAAGAAACACAAAAACTAGAAAAATTATCTTTATTGAGAAATACTAGTTATAAAATCCAAGAAAATTTATAGACAAGCAATTGAGACTAAGAGAATATTCAGCAAGTTTGCCAGATATGAGATCAATATATAAAATCAATAGCATCCCTACATATGAATAATCATCAATGAGTAAGACAATGGCAAAACCCTCCACAGTATATAGCAGTAAACCTAGCAAAAGTTGTATAGTAAGCTTTCATTAGATAACACTATAAATTTAAATGATGTTTTAAAGTACCAAATAATGGAAAATTATGGTATAATAGAAGACCTAATCTACAAAAGGTATCAGTTCACTCTAACATTCTACGTTTAAAAAAATTTTTTTTGATGTTTATCAATTTTTTGAGAGACAGAGTGTGAGCAGGGTAGGGGCAGAGAGAGAGGGAGTCACAGATTCTGAAACAGGCTCCAGGCTCTGAGCTGTCAGAACAGAGCCTGATGTGGAGTTTGAACTCAGGGACTGCGAGAGCATGACCTGAGCCAAAGTCGGACACTTAACCCACTGAGCCACCCAAGCGTCCCAAACATTCTACATTTTTTTAGAATTTTTAATCCAATTTCAACAGTAATCCCAGAAAGAATGGGTGTGGGTGTGGGTGGGTGTGTTTTATGGAACTTGCCTAGCTTATCCTAAAATCTATATATAGGAACAAAAATAATCCAAGATTAATAAATTTAGAAGAAAAATAAGAGGATATCAACAAATATTTAATGCTAGAGTTACTAAAATAGTGTAGAGCAGAAACCGAAATAAACTCATAGACAAAGGGTCAGAAAAAAGAGTCTGACACAGATTCATACATGTATTGAAGTATAAGAGAGAAGTGGCATTACAATCACTGAGAGAATAATGGATTTTTCATTAATAGCATTAGAACAACTCGGTACGCAAATAAAGAAACAATCCCAAATATTTGAAAGTTTTAAATATGAAAAGCAAAACTTTAAAACTTCTAAAGAAAAAACAGACTATGTTTATGATCTTGAGGTTGGTATTAGATATTAGATAAGGTATTAGTTATTAGATAAGACCTAACATGCATAACTAATTAAGTTAAAAACTGTCACATTTGGGGCGCCTGGGTGGCGCAGTCGGTTAAGCGTCCGACTTCAGCCAGGTCACGATCTCACGGTCCGTGAGTTCGAGCCCCGCGTCGGGCTCTGGGCTGATGGCTCAGAGCCTGGAGCCTGTTTCCGATTCTGTGTCTCCCTCTCTCTCTGCCCCTCCCCCGTTCATGCTCTGTCTCTCTCTGTCCCAAAAAAATAAATGAACGTTGAAAAAAAAAATTAAAAAAAAAAAAAACTGTCACATTTATCTACATGTCAATTAAAACTTTCTGTTTAATAAAATACCACACAGTTAAAGGAAGCTGCAGAATGGGAATTTATATATGCACAGAGTGTCACCAATAAAGATTTTGTATTCAGAATGTATAAATGATTACAAATAAGTAAGAGTAACACCCCAATAGGAATAAAGGGCAATATACATGAGCAAGATATTCAAGAAGAGATGTTCAAATAGCCAATAAAATAGAAGTAAGATGCTCCACCCCACATATTATTAGGGAAATGAAAGTTAAAACCGTGCCCAAATTAGAATGACCCAGCTTTACAAACTCAGCAGACAAAAATTTAAGTCTGACTATAATCTAGGCTTACAAAGGTTAAGGGGTCTCAGAGACTCTCATACACTGATAGCACAGTATAGCACTTTGGAGGCAAATATAGCAATAGTTCATGAAATTTAATATGCTGAATTAGTTTTCTTTGCTGTCATAGCAAATGACTACAAACCTCACGGTTTAAAACAATGAAAATTTGTTAGCTTACAGTTCTGGAGGTCAGTAGTCTGTCACGGATCTTGCTGGGCTAAAATCAAGGTGTTCTGTCCACAAGGCACAGCGTTCTTTTCTGAATGCTCTAGGAGAGAAACCATTTTATTTGCCTTTTTCTACCTTCTAGAAGCCATCTATTTCCTGGTTCATAATCCCCTTCCTCCATCTATAAAACTATCAACAGGTGGTTGAATTCCTTTCAGGTGGTATCTCCTGACCCTTTAGTCTGCCTCTGCTAATTTCAAGGACTCATGTGATTAAATTGGGTCCTCCTGAGTGATCCAAGATTATCTCCCCTTCTGAAGATCCTTAATCTTAACTGCATTTGGAAAATCCCTTTTGCCATGTAAGGTGATATATTCCCAGGTTACAAGGACATCTTTGGGACAGCCACTATTCTACCTATCACATGTACATGTGTTCCTTGAACTTAGCAGTTCTACTTCTGAGGACTAAAGGAACCTTTGCAAATGTGCTCATAGAGATATTCACAAATATGTTCATTGGAACACTGCATATTACATAAGAATTTTAAAATCATGTTTATCAATAGGAGAATGAATAAATAATATTGATGCATCCATACAGTGGAATACTGCATTGGGTTAAGATAAATCTTAAAAACATAATATTGAACAAAATAAAATATAGAATTATATATGTGTATGTGTGTGTATAGATAGATATAGAATATAACTACTTGAATTGCCATAGTAAATGCAAGATTTGGTATAATGGTTATTTCTGGGAAGTGAGAGGAGGGGAAGACACATAAGTAAAGCATAATGTTTATATTCATTAAAGCTAAGTAGGTGCACATATTTTCCTTAGAATATTCTTTAGACCTTTTCTTTTTATGTTCGTGTGTTTTACAATATGATTGGTAAGATTTTGGGTTAGGGCACTGAACTGAATGAAGGCATCCCATAGCAGGAGCAAAGGCTAAGATGAGAATACAGCCGAGTTAAGCCTACATTCATTGATGTAATTTAAAAACTCTAGACCGAATACCAAAAGATGGGCTTTATTCCTGGCTCTATCACCAACTTGCTCTGTGACTTTGAGAAAATTAGTGAACACAACCAGATCTTACTTCTCCCATCTCAAAAGCGAGGACTTCGAATCAAAACAGTTTAGGTCTATTTTGACCATAAGAGAGTCTACCTAATGACTTTTTACGTACAGTATGATTTTTTATCACTAAAATATGGGTCATTTGGCAAAGTACATATTTTTGAGATTGGCAATTGTGTCCAATGAAACTGTACACACACACATACACACACACACACACACACACACACACACACACCTCTTCCATAATTCCTGACTTTTGGTTAAAACCACCCCTGGCCAGTCTTTTTGGTCTTTTAGAGATGGCCCCAGAGCTGGGATAGGGGACAGCAGCTATTAAAGCAAATATGGGATAAGATTTTGAGGTGGGATTGAATTTGGAGTCCTGTTCTTTGTGGCCCTTGCAGAACAAAGCTCAGTTTCCCATTCATATGATCTCCTTGGAGAACATGTTCAGTGGTGAGCTGTTACAGTACATCTCCAGAACACTTATTTCCCAAAACAAATCTATTAATGCCATAGAATTATGGTAACTGCCAGTCCTAATTTAAGAATAGACAGTGTTAGACTATGGGGTAAATATTTCCTGGCAAAAAATATGGCCATACAAATCCCAGGGTTACTAAGTGATCTCCTTGCCGATGCCAAAATGGCCCTCGGACTGCAAAAAGAATTCCCTTTACAGATGCTCTGCCACATCACAAATGCTTCTTTTGTCTTATGTGCAAAATCAACTTTAAGGACCGCCCAGACTTTATACCTTGATTCATTTCTTTGGACACTACTTGGCATGCCCTAGCAAGCAATGTCTTCTTCAATAAGAACAAACCACTTACTTCAAATGACATAAATTCTTGAGTAGGGCTCTGACCAGGACAACATTGCCCAAGGCGGCAGGCTGTGCTCATTGGCCCTCTTTTTTTGAGCAGCCCTACTTTCATGTCCCAGTTACTCAACTTTGAGCACAGCCAAAAATGATCTCGAGCCAAGTTCTTCTGGACAAAAAACACTCAGAACTCTTGCTTGCTTCAAGCCAGTAGAAGACTCCAGCCGGATATTGGACCCGTCAAGTAGTTTTAATAACTAAAAGAAGAACATATTAGATTCTTGCTCTCATTCTCTGTAGTGCTGAAGCCACATTATTATAAGCCATTTCTATGTAGACTTTTTATGTTTCCATTTAAATTCTCTTCTGGTTTTATTGCTTCTGTACATACGATGATGTTTCAGAATATGGTTTGCAATCATGTATATAATTCCCAAAGACCCATGGAAGTGATGACTTCAGGTATATATCACCATTCTCTGTTTTAGGAGAGAGTATTCCAGGTAGTGTATAATGATCTCCACTCTCTTGTCACTGCATTCTATTTATCTCCCATTCATTTTCCCCTAATCTTTTGGAATTTGACCCCAGACTTGTGGTTTTCTTCTCCAACCCATCGACTGTTCATGTGAACAAGTTATCCAAACACCAAATATCTGTAATTGACAACTTTTTCTCCATCAGTTACTTCTAGAACATGCCACCACACAAATTGCTCCAATTCTAAAAATTATAAATTCAAGTTCCTCACTTCTATCACACCCTCTAATTTTTCTAATTTATTTAGTGGACATTATTCTATCCTTCTGGGTTCCCCAGTTCATTGACTCTCCTATTTCTATCTTCTTATCACCTTTCTTTTCTCTCCTTTTGGGTCAGATTACATGATTCAGAATTTCTGTAATTATCCTGACAAAACCATTGACTTTTTTTTTTTGCATGTTTTTTTCCTCAGAAAAATCTAATCTTGTATCAACTCATTCATTTGCTTTGGAAAACAGATCTCACAATATTTTGGAATTGCAAACCTTATCTTTTTCTCTGGTCAGCTTGACTTCCTACTTTCTCTAAAGATTATTTAAAATTTTTCTTCTATACTCAAACTGCAACTTCTGTCTCAACTTCATACTATAGTTATTTATTTTTAATTTTTAGCTGATAGTACCATTTACTTCACAGCAGAGAAAGATCCACATGAAAAGAATTAACTAAATTTACGAGCATCCAAACCACAAACCTACCTGAATCTGCATGTACCTTCTCTTCCCTCTGTGCTACTAAAGGAGGTGGCCCTCTGGTCTTAAGTGCTTCTTATAATCATCTGGGCTCTGGGCTCCCATGCCCATTGGTTTACTCTGGAGCCTTTCACTTCTTTTACTTTCCTCTGAATCATCAGTCTTCCAGTTTATTTTCTTTTAAAGTTTATTTATTTAAGAGAGAGAGAGAGAGAGAGAGAGAGAGGATACACATGGGGCTATCAGTCATCAGGGCAGAGCCTGATGCAGGACTTGATCCCACGAACCAGGAGATCATGACCTGAGCGTAACTTCCAACTTCATATAAGAGCTTTCTTATCATCATTACCTGATCTTCCAACCATTGTAACCATTCTTCATTTCAGTAGTTTTGAAAATCTATGTTTATTAGTTATTTGAGTTTCTTTTTTGTAAAGATTGTGCTTATATAGTTTATGAAATTTCTATGCAATTGTCTCCTCTTCATTGATTTATAGGATCTATTTCTAGATTCCAGATATAAATCGTTTGTCAGCTAAACAATGCACTAAGTGTTCTCTGTAGCTTGCTTTTTGAGTTTGTTTATGAGGTCTTTTGTCATATAGGGCTTTTCATTTTACTGTGATCAAATTTAATAGGCTTTTTTTGGTATCTTTTTAAAAAAAACTTTGTTTTATGATGTAATAAAGATATATCTCAATATTTTCTTCTAGAATATTCAAAGTGTTATTTTTATATTATGTCTTTCATTCACATAAGATTTTTGAAGTATATGGGGACCTTGGGTGGCTCAATCGGTTGAACATCCAATTCTTGATTTCAGCTCAGGTCATAATCTCATGGTTGCTGGGTTTGAGCCCTGCATCAGGCTCTGCGCTGGTGGTGTGGAGCCTGCTTGGGATTCTCTCTCTCTCTCTCTCTCTCTCTGCCCCTCTCTGTACTCTCTCTCTCTCCAAATAAATAAGTAAATAAAGAAACTTTTTTAAAAAATAATTTTTAGAGAATAGTGTAAACTAATTTTATTTTTTTCTTATAGCTTATTACCCAAGCAGCATTTATGCAGCTGCCCAATTTCCATCCAGTGATTTGAAACAGGAGCTCAATCATCTGTCTCTGACCTTTATTTTTTTTGTCCCATTGGCTGATTTTCCATTCATGCATTAATATCACTCTGTTTTTATTATTACATTGCAATAGATTTTTTATATATTTTGGTACATGGTATGGTGAATTCTTCCACCATATCTGTTTTCTCAAAACTCTTGCCCTTTTATTTGAATTTTAGTGATTACTTTAGTCATAAGAAATTTTATTAGTTTTTTTTTAGAATTGCACCAATTTAAAAATTTTGGTGAAATGACTGTTTTTTAAATTTTTGACTCCCAGCTATAAACATGGTGTACTGTTTTCATTTACTTCAGTCTTCTTTTGTATATTTCAAGAATATATATTATGCTTTTATCATCAAATTTGTTATATCTTTTTTATTCATATGTTTTATTTTATCCTCATTTACTTTAAACTGTTTTTAGTAATAAATAGGAATGTATCTATTATCTCTCTAAATTCTCTCAATCGTGCTATAGTTTGGTTGTGTATTTGCTTCGTCCACATATATGATAAGATCTCTCAGAACAATGACAATTTTGATATTCCTCTTTTATTCACATATACTTTTGTCTTCCTTGCCTTTGTTCAAATATTCAAAAATATGTTAAGCAGAAACAATGATAAAGAGAATCCTTATTTCTGACTAATGATATTTATTGTAGGGTTTTGTGAATAATATGTTTGGGAAATTTCTTTCTGTTCTTAGTTTGCTAAGATTTTTCACTAGAAATGGATTTTGAATTTCATTGAATGCTTCATTTTATATCTGTTGAGATGGTATGATGGTTTTTATCTTTTATTTGATAATGCAGTAAATTATAGTATTAAATTTTTTTGAAGTTAATTCTTGAACTTATGGGATAATCTCTGCATGTTAAAATTATTTTAATACATTGCTTGATTGGATTTGGTTTTGCATATTTGCCATTTAAAAAAAATCTATGCACCCACATTTTATACTCCCAGTCCCTCCACATACTTGAGAATATATGGTATTATCAATCCTCCTAGGTTTAACCATTACAGTGGTATAAAATGCTATTCCATTGTGGTTTTAATTAGCATTTCACCGATTAGTAATGATATTGAACAGTCTTCATGCACTTATTGTCCATTCACACATTTTCCTTTCTGAAGTGCCTGTTCAATGTTCTTGTCCATTTCATAGTGTTTGTCTTTTTATTGAAGATTTGAAGGCATCTCTATATATTCTGCATATGAGTCCTTTGTTAGATATATGTACTCCTCCAGAAGTAACAGATTTTTTCATGGAAATGGAAGTTTTCTGCCCTTTGCACATAGATTGGTTTTGCTTCTACCTTTGCCTCCTGGAAAAGATCTTTTTCTGGGCTCTATGGGCAGGAATATTTCCTGTGCCTTCTCCAGTATCTTAAGGTTTTTGTTTCATAGGAAAGAAGGAATCAAAGACATGTATGTATAAGGTTTTGTGCTTGTCTCCCAGTGCGAGTCACAGGACATCCCTTACCTGCGTGTCTACACCACCAAGGAAGGCTCTCTCTAGATGCTCGCCCTTCCCGAAATCTTCTTATAAGCACCCAGTGAAGGTCTATTGAAACACAAAAACAAAAACAAAATCTTGGAAGTGAATATGAACTGCCTGAACTCTGTTTATGTTTGTGATTCCTGGTCATTCTAAATTGATACACTGGGCCACACTTAATTCTGTCAAAATTTGAGCTTATTTCTTCTTACCTGCTTTTATGGTGGCCTACTTTGCCTCCTAGCCTCTTCCAAACATGAAATAGTTTCTCCTTCTGATTTTGGAGAAATTTGTTTCTATTCAGAAACAGTGCACATGTTACCTCAGCTCTATGATGAGTTTAAGAACATTTATGATTTTGTAGATTGTCTGACTTTTTCTCATTGTTGGGGTGGGAGAAAATTCTCTTGAGGCTTTCTACATCTTAAGCATAAGTAGAATTCCTTCTGATATTGATTGGCATTGCATTAAACCTATATTTCAATCTTGGGAAAATGAACGTCTTAATAATAGTGTGTATTTTAATCCATAAACACGGTATATCTTTAAATTTATTTAGGATGCTGTTTATTTCTCTCTGCAGTATTTTGTAATTTTTAGTATAAAGGTCTCAAATCTCTTCTTATGTTTTTTCCTAAGTAATTTTTGTTTTTACATGCTATATTGGATGCTACTTTTTGAAGAGTGATTTCCAAATTATTCATTGCTGTTATATAAAAATACAAATGACTTTATTATATGATTTCTTATATGATTTTCTTATATGACCACTAACTTGTGAACTTACTACAACCACTTATTCTGATAGTTTTGGCAGGAGAATTGACTGAGATTTTCAATGTGAAACTGATGCTGTTTACAATAAAAATAATTTTACTTCAAATTTTCATTTATAAGGTCTTCCCTCCACCTTTTTAAAATACTGTATTGCACCAGCTAGGATAGCCAGTGCAATACTGAATAGAAATGATGGAAATGAACTTCTTTACATTATTAACAATTACAGGGGAAAAGTGTAGTACATATTTCATTATTAGGTATATTGTTAGCTATAGTTTTTTTTTTTTTCATCAATGACTCTTATCAGATTTGGGAAGCTCTATTCTTAATTGTTACAAATTTCTACATGAGTGAGTGTTGATTTTGTCAAGTTCTTTTTCTGCATCTGCTTAGATGATCATCTGATTTTCTTCTTTACTCAGTTAATGAGATTTTTTTTATGTAAAATCACCCTTTTATTCCTCTCTGTTGTTCATGATGTTTTGGTTCAATTTGTTAATATTTTGCTAAGAATTCTTTTGTTTATGTTCATAAGAAATATTAGTAAATTGTAAATTAGTAAATTAGCATATTTCAAGGAATTTGTCTATTTCATCTGAGTTGTCATGTTTCTTGACTTAACCTTTTTTTTATTATTCCTTTCTTAAGTTCTTAATGTTCATAAAATCTGTAGTAAGAAACTCTCTTTCAGTCTTTTAGTCTTTGTGTTCTCTGTTTTTGATTGGTCTAGTTAGGAGATTTATACATTTTTAAAAATGTTTTATTATTTATTTTTGAGAGAGACAGGCAGAGCATGAGTAGGGGAGGGACAGAGAGAGAAGGAGACACAGAATCTGAAGCAGGCTCCAGGCTCTGAGCTGTCAGCACAGAGCCCAACAGAGGGCTTGAACTCATGGACCATGAGATCATCACCTGAGCCGAAGTCGGACACTCACCAGACTGAGCCAACCAGGCACTCCTCAAATTATTTTCTTACTTCTTTTGAAATATCTTTTTGAATCATGGGTTACTTACAATTATCTTGCTTAATATTAAAATGTTATCGACTTTCTAGACATTGTTATTCATGTTTAATTTTAAACCATTGTGGTCAGAGAACCTATCCTATAGTATTTTGAAACTTATATTTTATTGAAACTTATTTCATGACCCAGCAGATGATCTTGGAGAATTTCTCATGTGCACTTCAAAAGGATGTGTATTCTAGAGGTGTTTTATGTAGGTTTTGTAAATGTCCATTAAATCAATTTGGTTGATAGTGTTTTCAGACATATATATTTAATGATTTTTGTCTATTTATTCTTTCCTATACTTTTAAGAAGAATGTATTCCTGCCTTTAGTTCTGTTGATTCTGCTTCAAGGATTTGGAAGCCATAGTTCATACAGAATTAGGTTTTTATATCTTTTTTGAGGAATTGACTATTTTACCATTCTAAAATATCCCTTTTTATCTCTACCCTTTTCTTGAAATCTATTTTCTCTAATAATATACTATATAATATACCTTCCTAAGATTTTAATGCTTACTTTTGAATAATATCTTTTTTACTCTCACATATTCCACTTGTCCATATCTTTGTATTTTAAGTGTGTTCCTATAAATAGCATGCAGTTGATTGTTGCTTTTATGTCCATTCCGACAATCTCTATTGTTCTATCCATTTTTCTTTGCTACTCCATTGCTCATTTTCTGTATTCTTTTGTGAAGAACAAGTATTATTTAGTATACTTATGTATTCCTTTTTATGTACTCAGATTTTTTTTTAGCTGTACCCCTCTGCTTGTTTACCACATGTAATGGTTACTTCACACTGTACTGTCTAATATAGTATCCACATGTGACTATTAAATTTAAATATATTAAAACTAAATAAAATGAAAATGTAGTCATACAGATACACTAGTAACATTTCATATGGTCAGCTGTTACTTGTAGATGAGAGGCACTAACTTGGATAGTGTAGGTACAGGACAATGCCATCACTATAGAAAGTTCTGTCTAGAGATGACAATAGGCATCTTTAATTTACCACAATTTATATTCAAATCATACTGTAGTCATTTAAATAGTGTAAAAATCTTTCAAATGATATATGTTCATTTTATGCTCCTGCTATAAATTCTATATATAGATATAGATACAGGTAGATACATATTATTGGTTCCAGAATATATTATACATTGTTGTTATTTTCCCATATCTTATATATACAAATAAATTGGCTACCCAAATGTATCTACTCCTTAATTCCCAGAATCTGTTAATATGTTGTATTACATGGCAAAAGGGACTTTGCAAATGTAATTAAGATTATGGACCTTTTAATAAAGGGATTATCCTGAATTTTTATGTGGGTCCAATTTAATCATAAGAGCCCTTAAAAGTAGAAACTTTTCTCAGTTGGAACCAAAAGAGAGGTAGAACAGAAGAGGTAAAAGAGAGAGGTGGCATAAGGATTAGTCATAAATTCCAAGTGTGAGAAGGATGGTTTTGCGCACCGTTGCCGGTTCTAAGATGGGGGGTACCACAGGCGGGGACCAGGGAAACTCTAAGAGCCAAGGATGGCCCTTGGTTGACAGCTAGCAGACCAATATAACCTCAGTAATACAACCACAAGGAAATGGACTCTGAGAATTATTCTCAGAACCCCTAAGAGACAAGTTGTCTGATACCTTGTGAAACCCGGAGCAGGGAAACCAGCTGAGTAAACAGGGCCATAAGAAAATAAATGTAGGGGCGCCTGGGTGGCTTGGTCGGTTAAGCGGCTGACTTCCGCTCAGGTCATGATCTCACGGTCCGTGAGTTCGAGCCCCACGTCCGGCTCTGTGCTGACAGCTCTGAGCCTGGAGCCTGTTTCGGATTCTGTGTCTCCCTCTCTCTCTGCCCCTCCCCTGTTCATGCTCTGTCTCTCTCTGTCTCAAAAATAAACTTTAAAAAAAAAAATTTAAAAAAAGATAATAAATGTATACAACCATTAAGCCATTAAGTTCACAGTAATTTGTTATGGCAATGATAGAAAACATATATACATATATATAATTTATGCACATACAAACTCTGTCTTTAAATATTTTGAATGTGAGATTAAAATTTTTGTTTCAGCAGGGCTTAGAATCTGAACTCTGGAAGAATCTAAAGATCCCTTTATACTTTCATTAGTCCAGCCATCAGCTTCCCAAAGCATGAAGGATAGCCTTAGAGTTCAGCTGCCACCTCTTTGAGTTTTCCTCTCCAGTCTTTTCCTGGAAAAGTCAATCTGCCCTGTCACCTCGCCTAACTCCTCAAAGCCTACTGCAGGGTATTGGCTGCAAGGTGCAGAAGGAGAGGGAGAAGGAGGGAGAGAAGGAGGAAGGATGGATCGAGGCTGGGAGGAATGAGGAGAGAGAGAGTTAGTTCATTAGTTCTCTGGCTCTCCTGCCTGGCCCCAATCTTTGGTGCAGTTGGTGAAGAAAAGGATTGGTGTGTGGGTACAGGCTCTTAGCATCTAATACATCATTCCAGACCACAGGTGGCTATTAGAAATTTGATAATAGACTGGAATCTCCTTATAATGGATTCCTTCTCTTCTCACTGGTCTTCCATGGATGAAAACAGCTACAAGTTTCTTCATTTAGATTTATTTTTATTCTAAACTCTCTGATGGGTTTTTAAAACTATGATTGTATAGCTTAATCAGTTTGCTTAATTTCTCTGAGTAATGTTTTGTTTCTAAATAAATATGGCAGAGAAACCATGTATGGTCTATGACCTCATCCACTGATTTCAAGGATATAGTATCCTCTAAGAATTGACTTTCTTTGGTTTCTCTGTTCTTCAATGCTCTCCCACTCTAGGGGAGAGCAGAGACCATAACTGGAGCTAATCTTGACTTCAATCCCAGTTTTGATTTTTGTCCTGACCCTGGCCTCAGCTTTAAAATGAAATTTTAATGATCTCCCTTTCACTAAACAAATGGTCCCTTGGAACTTTATCAGAGATTCATTTGGTTTATCTGTTCATCTAGAGCAAATGGACACTGGAAAGTTATCAGTCTTTTATATGTCAGTATGAATTAGAACTGTATCCTTTCCACCCAACACCTAATTCAGTTGAGCTACAGTAATAAACAAAACAAAAACAAAACATCTGTTGGAGAGAAAGATCAGACCTAAGTTATTGGATCAAACAAAGGTCCTTGGTTTTGAGGTGCTAGTAAGAAAAGATGCAGTCAGTAGGAAATGGTGCAGAAAGAATGATAAAGTAGTGCCAAAGATGAATTTGATCAGCTTAACAATTCTGGCTACATCAATCCCTGTTGAATAATTTTTCAACCTGCCATTGATAATAAAAGAAGCAAATCCTTTTTTTCCCCTTAAAATTAGTTCTTTGTTCTGTGAGGAAGATATACATTCAGAAGAGGATGAGCAGAAGGCACCTGCTATTAAGTAATGGAGAGAATTTGAAATAAGGTAAGAAAGTCTCCCATATTTTTCACATATAAAGGGGACTAGATTCTTCATTTTTTAGGAGGAAAGTTGAATCTAATATTGGAAATCTGTATATAAAATCAAAATAGTCAATTCATCAGACATATATTCTGCGCCAGGTATAGGTCTGTGGGACCTAAATAGAGAAAACTGTTAAGAGAAGAACACAATGTTTTCTGGTATTCATTTTTAAAGGTCATATGAAACAGCTACAAATAAATGGCTAAATCTTTGTATATAAAATAGCCTGACATGACTTGGGATGCACCGACTTTGGAAAAATCACACTTTATGCTGTGCAAACTCAAGCAAAATCATGTTATATGCCTTATATCAAACTCAAGCAAAATCATGTTATATGCCTTATATGCCAAAAATTTATAAGTACAGGGACCTTGAATTTATGCTGAGTTTGAGTTAATGAAAACAAAAAAACAAACAAACAATTTCTTCCCCTAGTTTATTTTTTCCTTCTCCTAATAATGCCCAAAAGGTCAGGTAAGTTTTCTAATACCAGCCAATTTCACATATGCCTGAGATATATTTGATACATATAATATTTTAGCAGTTATAATGCATATTGCAATCAAAGATACATAGACTTGAAGAATAGAAATCATTCTGAATTCATTTTTAATTCCACTCTTATTCTCCCCAGGTCAAGATCTTCACCTACTTTTTAGAAACATTTGTGTTAAAAAAATTTTTCCCCAAGACTTTTGGTTTTGGCTCCTACATGAATAAAGCTTGGAAGATTTAACTACTGTTCTTACAACATAAGGAAGATAAACAATCAGTGGCTTTTCTCAAACCCTTCAGAGAACCATGCCCCACAAGGCAAACTTCTATCCCAAAATCCAGAAATCCAGGTGAACACAGAGAGTCCTAGCCAAGACCTGCTTACCTGAAGGAGAAGCCACAGCAGTCGTAAACAAGTAGAACACATAGGTGGTGATTTCGATAAATTGCTAGAGGCTAAACGTGGACACCAAGAGTGAGTAAGTCAAGGTTTGGGTGAGGGTGGAGGCACAATTTGGGAGGTTTTACCTTGAAGAACTCTACTAGGTTCTCTTGACAAAGAACCAAAAAAAATATCCCCATGGCTTTGGCAAAAGCAGGGGAAGAGTGATCATGAAATAGATCCAGAGGGCTTTGATAACAAAGACCTATTTTCAAGGAAAAGGGCTTTACCAGAAGTTTTTCACATCTGAGGGAACAGCACTGTTCCTACTCCAACCCCTTCTAGCCTCCCTGTCTCATCTAAGGGAGAAAGTTAAGAAACACCTATGAAGGTCACAGTCACCACATTGAAGGATAAAGACCCACTAAGAAGACTGAGAGTTAATCATAATTAAAGAATACTTCTACTCCCGCACATTACTATCACATCAACAGGGCTCAGTACAATAATTGGATTACAGATAAGAGAGCTGCAAGACACAGTCTAAGGAAGAGTACTTAAGGAAGCTGAATGTAAACAGAGATTGGAGGCAGGGGAGGGGTGAGGGGAAGACACCAGAGGAATTTGAAGCCACTGGCACAAACATTAACCATAGTTTGAAGCCATAGCAAACATTACATAAGGCCTAACTCACAGGCAGATCAACATAAAAGCTCATGCTAAAGGCTTCTTTGCCTCAGTTCCCATAATGTCAAATTTTCAACAGCAACAACAAGTTACAATATATGCTAAAAGGGCAGAAAGACCACAGTCTCAAGAGACAAAGCAATCATCAGAACTAGACTTATGTATGACACAGTTGTTGGAATTGTCAGACATAAAGTTTAAACTATGATTAATATGTCAGAGTCTCTAATAGAAAAACTAGATAATGATGGGGTGCCAGGGTGGCTTAGTCAGTTAAGCATCCAACTTTGGCTCAGGTCATGATCTCACACCTGGTGAATTTGAGCCCAGTGTTGGGCTTTGCACTGACAGCTCAGAGTCTGGAGCCTGCTTTGGACTCTCTCTCTCTCTCTCTCTCTCTCTCTCTTTCTCTCTCTGCCCCTTTCCCACTTGCACTCTGTCTCTCCCTCTCAAAAATAAATAAACTTTAAAAAAAATTAAAAAAATTAAAAACTAGATAATGACTAGCAACAGATGGGCCATGTAAGCAGAAAAGTAGAAAATCTAAGAAAGAATTGAAAGAATCCAAAACACTTAATGAAGTAAAGAATGACTTTGGGCTCATCAGTGGACTAAACACAGTCTAGGAAATAATCAGTGAACTCGAACATAGGTCAATAGAAATTTCCCAAACTTAAATGCAAAAAGAAAACATAATGACAAAAACAGGGCAGAATATCCAAGAACTGGGATAATATCAAAAAGTATAACATATACATAAATGTTTACTAGAAGACAGAGATAATGGAGTAGAAAAGTTATTTGAAGTACTAATGGTCAAGACCTTTTCAAAATTAATACACACCCTAAACCATAGACCAAAGAAGCTCAGAGAACACCAGCACAAGTACTGACAAAAATGAAAATAAAAACAAACCCCCAATCAAAAACAAAAAACAAAATGATAAAACAACTACACTTTGTTATGTCATATTCAAGCTGCAGAAAAGGAAAGACAAAGAGAAAATCTTTTATTTTTTTAAATTTTTTAAAGCTTATTTATTTATTTGGGGGGGGTGGAATGAGCAGAGGAGGGGCAGAGAGAGAGGGAGACAGAGAATCCCAAGCAGGCTCTGTGTCATCAGCACAGAGCCTGATGGGGGGCTTGGTCTCACAAACCGTAAGTAAGCCAAAATCAAGAGTCAGATGCTCAACTGACTGAGACACCCAGGAGGCCCAAAGAGAAAATCTTTTAAAAAGTTAAAGGAAAATAATACTTTTACTAATAAAGGGGAAAAAACAACAGAGAAAAGAATTACAGTGAACTTCTCATCAAAAATTCTGCCAGCAACAACAACAAAATAAACAAGTGTTGGTGAGGATGTGGAGAAAGGGGTACCCTCTTACACTGTTGGTGGAAATGCAAACTAATGAAGTCATTCTGGAAAATGGTATGGAGGCTCCCCAAAAAGTTAAAAATAGAACTACCCCGGAATCCAGCAATTGCATGGTAGATACTTATCCAAAGAATAAAAAATAGTAATTTAAAGGGATACATGTACCCCAATATTTATAGCAGCATTCTCAACAACAGCCAAATTATGGAAAGAGCCTAACATACATTGATTGATGAATGGATAAAGAAGATATGGCATATATATATATATATATATATATGTGTGTGTGTGTGTGTGTATAATGCAATATTAGCCATCAAAAAGAATGAAACTTTGCCATTTGCAATGATGTGGATGGATCTAGACAGTATTATGCTAAGTGAAATAAGTCTGTCAGAAAAAGACAAATACCATATGACTTCATTCTTATGTGGAATTTAAGAAACACAACAAATGATCATAGGGGAAGAAAATAGAGGTAAACCAAGAAACAAAACTCTTAATTATAGAGAAGAAACTGATGTTTATCAGAGGGGAGGGGAGTGGGAAATGAATTAAATAGGTGATGGGGATTAAGGAGTGCACTTGTGATGAGCACCAGGTGTTGTATGGAATTGTTGAATCACTAAATTGTACTATTGTCTAAAACTAATACTATACTGTATGTTAACTAACTGGAATTTAAATAAAAACTTAAAAAATAGAAGAATAAAATATTTAAAGCGCTTAAGGGGAAAAAAAAAGACCAACCTAGAATCCCATATGCAGTGAAATTATCTTTCAAAAATAAAGGAGAAATAAAGACTTTCTCAGATAAACAAAAACAGAAGGAATTCACCACCATGATACTTACCTTGTAAGAATTGTTCAAAGAAGTTCTTCAGGGAGAAGAAAATGATAACAGGTCAGAAATTCAGATCTATATAAAGAAAGGAAGAGCATTAGAGAAACAATTAAAGATAAAACCTTCCACTTTTTTTATTCTTAATAGATCTGAAAGATAACTATTGAAAGTAATAATTGTAATAATACACTGGCAGGTTATAGCACATGGATAAGTAAAGTGAATGACAGAAATGTAATAAGGAATGGGAGGAAAGAATTGGTCAGACTTTGTCATAAGGCACTTGAATCACAAGTGAAGCAGTAAAGTATTACAGTGTGATATGAAGGTGGACTTAGACTAATTAAAATGTATATTGCAAACTCTAGCAAAACCATTAATGACATTTTAAAAGTAAGTATAATTGGTATGCCAAGAAAGGTGATAAAATGGAATGATATAAAAAGTTCAGTTAAGATGAGAGAAGGCAAAAAAGGGAGAAAACGCTCCCATAGAGACTTCTAGTTATATATGATGGCTGGAAGAAAGTGGTAGGTAACTATAATATTCTTTTTAGTAAAAAAATGATTGTCAGATATAAGAAGAAATGTTAGGTAACATGGAACTCCAAGTTTGCAATCCCTCTCACATAATTTTTTCCTATATTTCGCTAACTTGTTTGTATATATCTGTTCTTTAGATTGTGAGCATTCAGATTGCAAGACCTTGTACTCCATTGTGTACTCCTTTTGGGATCAGTTAAGTCTTTTTGAACTAGTTGAATGAAATGGAATTATCCAGGATATTCACAATTTACTCTCTTACTCAATTCGAAGGTAGACCCAGTACCTGGAATATGTGGATGATTGCTGTATGGAGGCAGATAGAGATCAAGGTAAAAGAACAAACAAATGTTGGGGTACCTGGGTGGTTCAGTCGGTCAAGTGTCCAACTTCAGCTTAGGTTACAATCTCGGGGTTTGTGAGTTCGAGGCTCACATCAGGCTCTGTGCTGACAGCTCAGAGCCTGGAGTCTGCTTCAGATTCTGTGTCTCCTTCTCTCTTTGCCCCTCCCCTGCTGGCGATCTGTCTCTCTCTCTCAAAAATAAATAAACATTAAAAAAAAAAAAAGCCTAGTAATTACAACTCCTCAAAATTTAGATCTTTTAGGTATTTGGTTTGAAGACATTTCTCAATAAAAGGATCACCTAAGTATGCCACTGGTACCTCCTTTTATGGTTGGAAAGTTTTTTTTTAAGGATTTCAGTCACCAAATGTATTTTCTTCAATAGGTTATAAAGAACCTATTAATCATTCAAAATGTATTTTAAACAGCAGATATTTTCCATTTATTTTCACTTACATACTTTCATCTACATTACATCAATGAAAAAGTTTTCTCCATAGTTAAGTCTTCTATTCTTTGTCAAACATAAGGTTGTTGTAAAAACACTATCAATAAATATTTCAGAAGATTTTGGTTATTTATACTTTGGTTATTTATACTTTAAAATAGAATCAATTAAATTCACTTAAAAAAACATTTAGTGAGCATTTGCCACTGACAAGCTCCACCGTGGAATATAAAGATGAACTAGACATGAGGTCAAAAGAGGAGTTTTATACACTATTCCTATGGAATGATTGATTTATTTTAAACATTTATGTATTTATTTTAGAGAAGAGAGAGAGAGCACAGCAGGGGAGGGACACAGAGAGAGGGAGACACAGAATCTGAAGCAGGCTGCAGGCTCCAGGCTCTGAGCTGTCAGTATAGAGCCTGATGCAGGGCTTGAACCCACAAACCATGAGATCATGACCTGAGCCAAAGGTGGACACCCAATGAACTGAGCCCCCCAGGTGCCCCTGGAATGATTTAATTTTAAATAAAATAATTGCTAATAAAATCAGAAGTTATTTTTAGTTATTCTTTTCATGAGTTTTCAGTAAAGATCAATCAGTCAATCAACAACTTTTTGTGGATTTTAAACTTTGCGTCCAACTTTAAGTATTCAAGATCTAACAAGACTGCCTGTTACTATTCTACCTTCCAGTGCATGACAGACCATATTAAATTATCTTGGTACATTTTCAAACTGGGCTTGGATGTCCCCTTAGAATCTTTTTAAACAGCTTAAGATATTTCTCCCATTTGATTAGAATTGCCATACAAGATGAAATCCATTGTCATTCCTGGTTTAGATTAAAGAAATGCAGCAATCATGTTGTCAAAAATAAGAACATTGATTGGTAAGGTCTGGGTAAATGTGGGATCATATCCTAATTCATTTCAAGACATTTGAGGAACTATCTGGAAAAATAGAGTGTAATACAAACTAAAAACAAAATGTTTAGGGATGAGTTGTACAAGGGAAAGAACTCAAGACCGGCAAGAATGCCATAAGAAACAAACTGTACTGAATCTCATTATTCTAAGAACATTGTGATTATTGGTCTTTCCAAAAATTAAAACAAGACTGGAAAATGGTGTGCTTTGGTATGAGTAAAACCGTATTTCTTCCAATGAGAAGTAAAATTCATAATTTTAATATATTATTTCTGTTACCAGAAATTATTATATTCTGTTATTGGAAATTATATTATTTCTGTTATAATAGATTTCAAAAGATACTTCCCTGCTCTCATGTATAAAATTAGACTTTAATGACTTATCGTTACCTGTGCATGTGTGAATTTAGTAACATGTCAAATATAATTCTTCAGTAAATTGAGTCTTTGTATTGGCAGTAGTATCCTGCAAAGTTAAATCTTCAACCAAATTTAAATTCTTAAGTATATCTTAAGAAACATTAAAGCATGATCTAGGATATGATTTAATTATAATATGTAGCATATAATGGAGCATGCTTATAAACTTTTGAGTGTTTCCACTGAAGACAAATAGAAAAGTTGGATAAGATTTTAAATAACTGTTTTATAGTATCAAGAGGATTGCTGAAGCTATGAAGTTAAGTGTATCTAAGATTCCAGAGAGAACAGAATCATGGAAAGATAAACTGACAGTCTCTAAAAGCTTTTTTTTTTCCATGGGGCCCATATCGATCTGGGTATGGGCAAGAGATTGAAAAATCTAAATTTTGTCCTGGCAGAAAGGCACTGCTAGAGAACAGAAACTTGCAGTCTTTATGGTCTCACACTAGAGTGACAATGTTAAATGCTTAAAGAATATTTTGTACTCAGTTTTCCCCTCATGACATTTGCTCATTTCTGAAGCTTCATGGGGTAAGAGGCAAAGGAGCTAAAATAAAACCACATGTGCAATGCAGAGCAGAAATTTTGGCAAACTCATGGTTCCAAAAAGACAGTGGTTTGCATTAAGGACCCATGGTGGAAGGGGGTCTGGAGAGAATAGTCTCAGTTGAACAGACTCTTAGTTGAAAACACTGCAAAGTGTTACCCAGTTAACAGGGCATTCTTAATTGCACTATGTGCAATTAACAAAGGCAGATTTAGTTTTACCAAAATTGTATCCAATATCTACTAAATTCGATCCCTGTTGGAGTAATTACTCCCCACTGTATTTGCCTACCAGAGGAAATGGTCAATTTTGTCTGAAAGAAAAGAACATCATCTGAAGCTTCTATGATTTGATATATAGGATGTTTGGAATTAAACAAAAACATTCTGGTAGATAAAGACACAGGGCCTTATGACCAAAACCAAGAGAATAAATAGAGGACAGAAATAGACATAGGTGATCCAGATATCAGGGTTCAGTGACATGAACTTCCAAACACCTATGATTAATATGCTCAAGAATAGAAAACAAAAGAAGAAGAAATAGATGAAGATATGGAAATTTTCACCAGAGAAGTAGAATGTATAAAAAGAAAAAAAATAAATTATAGAAATAAACAATTTACAATATTTAAAGTTAACAATTAAATAGATTAGATTAACAAAGCAAAAAGCATGATTACTAAACTGAAAATAGGTAAATAAAAATATACAGATTGAAGTACAGAGAGGAAGAATGAATAAATGCAGGAGAAAAACAAAACACATATATGAACTAATGAAAATGTATAACATAATTTATAATTGAAGTCCAGAAGGAGAGAATGGGACAGAGATCATATCAAAGGGATGATGGCTGACAATTTTCCAAAACTAATGAAATCCATTAATCTACGTATTTTAGAAGTTTGGTGAGTTAAAGAGAGGGATAATCCAAAGTATACAACCCAACTTTAAGTGTATTATAATAAAATTGCTGAATAAGAAAATCAAGAGAAAAATTTTAAAACATTCAGATAAAACAGCTCATTATCTGAATAGTAACAATTATATGACTAACAGAAGACTTCTTGACAGAAATAAAACAAGTCTTAACAGTGAAATGAGATCTTTTAAGTATTAAAATACCTATAACCTTAAATCCTATATAAAATATAACTTTAAAAAATGGAAGCAAATGGGAGTTCCACTTCAGCTTAGACATTGTAGAAAGCTGGGCAAGAATGTCAGGTGATATTCTCTTGCACCCGAATGGGAGAAATAGTCAAAGTATCTACAAAATCATAAATTTATTTTTGCATCTTAGAGAGCTAAGGTCACGAGGCAGCAAGGGCTTGGATTATCAACAATAAAAAGTTTCTAGGGGCGCCTGGGTGGCGCAGTCGGTTAAGCGTCCGACTTCAGCCAGGTCACGATCTCACGGTCCGTGAGTTCGAGCCCCGCGTCGGGCTCTGGGCTGATGGCTCAGAGCCTGGAGCCTGTTTCCGATTCTGTGTCTCCCTCTCTCTCTGCCCCTCCCCCGTTCATGCTCTGTCTCTCTCTGTCCCAAAAATAAATAAACGTTGAAAAAAAAATTAAAAAAAAAAAAGTTTCTAGAGACAGGACACACAAAATGTTTCACTTTGAGGACAGAAGAAGAGAAACAGATAATACTTATAAAGGTGGGTAAAAAACAACTAAAATTTTAACAAATTCTTAAAGCCCATGAGTGGGCTGACGTAACAGCTGGGAATCTCTGGGATCTTAGAAATAAGGGGGTTCTGCAAACAAGGGCTATTTTTACATAGGGCCTTCTGCTAGGTGTTCATAAAAATGATTAAGGCAAGGAAAGGATTTGATCTTTTATTTATTTATTTATTTATTTATTAAATATATGAAATTTATTGTCAAATTGGTTTCCATACAACACCCAGTGCTCATCCCAAAAGATGCCCTCTTCAATACCCATCACCCACCCTCCCCTCCCTCCCACCCCCCATCAGCCCTCAGTTTGTTCTCATTTTTTAAGAGTCTCTTATGCTTTGGCTCTCTCCCACTCTAATCTCTCTCTTCTTTTTTTTTCCTTCCCCTCCCCCATACAGAGAAAGACAGATACCTTATATTTTCACTCTTATGTGGATCCTGAGAAACTTAAAAGGCAAGGAAAGTATTTGAGAGAGCTTCCCTTAGAGGTGCAAGCAGTCATGCCAAAGTTTGAGGGGGGAAGCAGAGGTCTTTGGAGAAGCTCACTCACACTCCAGGCCCTACCTGAGCACAAAAATGGTGGTCACTTTCTACAAGGAGATAAGCACAAAACTAACTCTTCACCCTTCTTTGATAAAAGCAGAAGCCATTTGCAAAAGGAGAAGGGGCAAAAACCTCACGTAACCAACTTCATCCTGCTTTAAAAGCAGGGAAGTTATCGGCCTCTGGAGAAGGGGCAAGTAATTATCTCATTCACCTCATCTGAAGAAAGGTGGTACTGGGGGAAAGGTAAAAAATTTGCCCATTAACACCTGCACTGATAATAGGCAAAAGAGATGTGCTTTTGGTGAAGGGCAGAATACCCAGATTCCCAGAATCCTGTATGGTAGAAAGCAAAGGTCTGCTGCCATGGAGGAAGAAGTGAAAAACCAACTTGCACCCAAGATCCCTCATGAAAAAGGCAGGGTTTGAATGTCAGTTGGAAGATGGAAAGAAAATCTTGTCTATAGATCCACTCTAGCCCTTATAAAGAGTAAGAAACAGGGGTACCTGGTGGTTCAGTTGGTTGAGTGTCCAACTTCAGTTCAGGTCATGATCTCGCGGTCTGTGGGTTTGAGCCCCATATCGGGCTCTATGCTGACAGTGCAGAGCCTGGAGCCTGCTTCAGATTCTGTCTCTCTCTATCTCTCTCTCTCTCTCTGCCCCTCCCCCACTCATGCTCTGTCTCTCTCTGTCAAAAATAAACAAACTTAAAAAAAATTTTTTTAATAAATAAATAAAAGAGTAAGAAGCAGAGCCTGTGTGCCACTGAGGGAGGGACAGAGAGCCTGACAAATCTCACCCCTGGAGCTCGGGCACTAAGACCCTGCCTAAGACTAAGACTAGAACAGAAGAATCAAGAAAACACACCATGAATTTTGCACCAAGTAACAAGGAAAAAGAGCATGAAGAGAGACCCTCTACCATACCGACATGCAGGGCTTACTGAAATTTGGGGTTGGAGCAGGAACACTGAGAAAGATCCTCTAGAGCTCTAGCTTCACACTAAGCAGAAGGCAGAGTGGGTCCATTGCCAGAGGATTTGAAGCCTGTGGTGCACTGAAGGTGACTATAACAATAACAAAGCCTGAGTTCAGCTTAATTACTTCTTAGATTTATTCAAACTCACCCTAAAGGCCTGACAGAGAGGATGCTTTCCTATTTCCGGGCATAAATACCATTTACCTCCACTCTTTTTATTTTTACTTTGTTTTTATTTTATGTTCAGCATTCAATCAAAAATTATGAGATAAACAAGCACAAAAATCATGTTTCATTTTTAAACAATAAAATGGTCAACACAGTCAAACACAAAGATAGTCTGAATGTTGGAACTATCAGACAAGGACCTTAAAGATAATTCTTTAGGAGATCCAACATGGCAGAGAAGTAAGGGGACCTGAAGTTCCCTTATCCCTCAAACACAGCAGTGTCAAGGCCAAAAGACTTTGAATTCCTAGAGTCTGGGCTGCAGAGTGACAAAGACATCCCCAGGGATTCACAGGGACAAGCTGTTGGGCCATAGGTGTGTGATTACAAACTGGAAGAGGTAAAACAGGCTGCATAGGCACAGAAGGGAGGGATCCCCTTCTATGGAGAGACAAAGGGAGGAGAAAGAGAGGATAAGGAAGCATAGGACAGTATCTAGAGAAGAGAAAAACCTTGTACCAGGATGGAGAGGGATCCCATCTCTAACTGTGGGGCTTCCTCCGGATTGAGGCTGGCTGCCCTATTCTCACATCCGGGGAGGTGGGGAGCCAGCCTGGGGCTCAGTGGCTAGATCAGGGGTGCAGTCCACAGTAGGAGAAAGCAATCCCCTCCCTGGAGTGCTGTGGGAAGAAGGTATATAACCATTCAAAGGACAAATATATCCAGAAGTAATATATCAATGGTGTGGAACAGCACTCTCCAAGTACTGGGGTGCATGGAGCAAGACCCTTTAAGACATCAGGGTTTAAATCCGAGCCAACTGCCAGGGAGGTGTGGAAGTTGGTGGAGCAGGACAAACAGCCTCATTTGTGCCCTTGGCACAGCGAGGACAGCCTGAACAGAGTGGTTTGGGACATCTGGTCCATGGAGGAGAGACTGAGGTGTTGCCATTTTTCTCCCCATCACGAACAAAGTGGAGGCTCAGGACTGACAGGGGGCCCCCAGTGGAGGTGAGACCTGCCTACACCAAACCATGCCCCTTCTGCCTGGTAACTGAGTATCTACTGGAGCGGGATTGATGCTGACAAACCAGACAGCCTCTCCTCCAGACCAGCACTGCCACTGGTTCCAAGGCACCCAGTGGTTTGCATTTTCTGATTTAATTCTTGGATAATTCTTTTGATACACACACACACACACACACACACACATATATATATATATATACACTTTTTCCCCCCCATCTCTCTCTTCATTTTCTACTTATTTCTTCCCTCCTCTAGCCTGGTTATTCTGGTTGTTGGTTTAAGTAGACATATTTAATTTATTCTCTTTATAACTCTTCTATATCTCCTTCTTTATTTTCCCCTCTTGCTCTAGATTAAGCTGTAGAGTTTCTCTGCCTGGTCAGTGTTCTTTTATTTTCTTTTTCCCCAACCCTGTCATTTCTCTTTGTATGGGATAAGGCCTCTTCCATCAACAATGCCACCATCCAATTGTTTTGCTGTAATAGGTGTTTTTGTTTTTGTTTTGTTTTTTGTTTGTTTGTTTTCTTGTTTTTTTTTTTTTCTTTTCCAGGGCTACCTCAGTGAACAAATCAAAGCACACCTGGTGGAGGGTCCAAAACATCACTATGAGTAGGGAGATAAAACAACCAGAGTCACAACAACAGAGAGCAATTAACACACTCCAAAAAACACCTCCTGAAGGGCCAGGCCCCAGGCAGAGTATGACCCCTCTTTAATATAGTGGTGCTCGCTGGTGCAGGACACATAACAAGCTTTTAAAACACATAAGGGACAGAAAACTAGCGAAAACGATGAAATGGAAGAATTCTCCTCAAAAGAAATTCCGGGAAGAAATGACAGCTAAAGAATTGATCAAAACAGACATAAACAATATACCTTACCAAGAATTTAGAAAAATAGTCATAAGATTAATCGCTGGGCTTGAATAGGTGAAAAAGAAGATAAAATTATGGAAAAAGATGAAGCTGAGAAAGAGAGATAAAAAAATTCTGGATCATGAGGGTAGAATTAGAGAACTAACTTATTCAATGAAACAGAATACTATTCATATCATAGAAGTTCCAGAAGCAGAGTAAGGGGTAGAAGGTGTACTTGAATAAACGATTAACTGAGAATTTCTCCAGTCTAGGAAGGAAACAGACATGGAAATCCAGGAGGCACAGAGAACTCCCTTCAGACATAACTTGAATCAATCTTATGCACGACATATCATATTGAAACTGGAAAACTACAAAGAGAAAGAGAATTCTGAAAGCATCTAGGGACAAACGGGCCTTAATCTACAAGGGTAGACACATAAGGGTAGTAGCATACCTATCTACTTTAACTTGGCAGACCAGGAAGGAGTGACAGGAAATTTTCAATGTGCTGACAAGGAAAAATATGCAGCCAAGAATCCTTTATCTAGAAAGCCTGTCATTCAGAATAGGAGAGATAAAGGTTTTTACAAACAAAAACTGAAGGAATTCATCACCACTAAACCAGCCCTACAAGAGGTCTTAAGGGGGACTCTGAGTGGAATGTTGCAAAGACCACACAGGACCAGAGGCATTACTATAAGCATGAAACCTACAGATAACAAAAAGACTCTAAATCCATATCTTTCAATAATAACACTGAATGTAAATGGACTAAATGCCCCAAAAAAAGGACATAGGGTTTCAGAATAGATAAAAAACAAGACCCATCTATTTGCTCTCTACAAGAAACCAATTTTAGACCTAATGACACCTTCAGATCGAAAGTGAGGGAATGGAGAACTATCTATCATGCTACTGGAAGTCAGAAGAAACCTGGAGTAGCCATACTTACATCAGACAAACTAGATTTTAAACTAAAGGCATAACAAGAGATGAAGAAGGGCATTATATAGTAATTACAGGGTCTATCCACCAAGAAGAGCTAACAATTATAAATGTTTATGCACCAAATACAAAGCACCCAAATATATAAAAAACAATTAATCACAAACATAAACAATCTTATTGGTAAGAATAAGGTAATTGTAATAAGGTGGTAATTGCAGGGGATTTTAATACTCCACTTACAACAATGGATAAATCATCCAGACACAGGATCAATAAAGAAACAAGGGCCCTGAATGATACATTGGATCAGACGGACTTGACAGATGTATTCAGAACTTTTCATCCTAAAGCAGCAGAATACACATTCTTCTCGAGTGCACATGAACATTCTCCAAGATAGATCACATACTCAGTCACAAAACAGCCCTTCATAAGTATAAGAGAATTGAGATCATACCATGCACATTTTCAGACCACAATGCTATGAAACTTGAAATCAACCCAGGAAAAAGTTTGGAAAATCTCCAAATGCATGGAGGTTAAAGAACATCTTACTAAAGAATGAATGGGTCAACCAGGTAATTAAACAAGAAATTAAAAAATATATGGAAACAAATGAAAATGAAAACATAAAAGCCCAAACCCTCTGGGATACAACAAAGGCGCAGTCCTAGGAGGAAAATACATTGAATCCAGGCCTATCTCAAGAAACAAGAAAAATCCCAAATACAAAATCTAACAGCACACCTAAAGGAACTATAAGCAGAACAACAAAGAAACCACAAGGCGAGCAGAAGAAGTGAAATAATAAAGATCAGAGCAGGAATCAAAATAGAAGCCAAAAAAAAAAAAAAAAAAAAAAACCAGTAGAACAGATCAATGAAACTAAGAGCTGGTTTTTTGAAAAAATAAACAAAACTGATAAACCCCTAGCCAGATTTCGCTAAAGGAAAAGAGAGAGGACCTAAATAGAAAAAAATCACAAATGAAAATGGATTTATCACAACCAATCCCTCAGAAAAATAAGCAATTACCAGAGAATACTATGAGAAATTATATGCCAACAAACTGGATAACCTGGAAGAAGTGGACAAATTCAAAGACACCCACAAACTACCAAAACTCAAATGGGAAGAAATAGAAAATTTGAACAGATCCATAACTAGTGAAGAAATTGAATCAGTTATCAAACATCTCCCAACAAACAAAAGTCCTGGGCCAGATGGATTCCCAGAGGAATTCTACCAGAAATTTAAAGCTGAGATAATACCTATCCTTCTGAAGCTGTTCCAAAAAATAGAAACAGAAGGAAAAATTCCAGATGCATTCTATGAAGCCAGCATTACATTGATTCCCAAACCAGACAGAGACCCCACAAAAAAATGAGAATTACAGACCAATATCCCTGATGAACATGGATGCAAAAATCTCAACAAAATACTAGAAAATCAAATTCAACAGCATATAAAAAGAATTATTCAACCATGATCAAGTGGGATTCATTCCTCAAGCTACTGGGCTTGTTCAATATTTGCAAATCAATCAATGTGATACATCACATTAATAAAAGAAAGGATAAGAACTATATGATCCTGTCAATAGATGCAGAAAAAGCATTTGACAAAATACATCTTTTCTCAATAAAAATCCTCAAGAAAGTTGGGACAGAAGGAACATACCTAGATATTATAAAAGCCATATATGAAGAACCCACAGCTAATATCATCCTCAATGGGGAAAGACTGAGAGCTTTCCCCCTGAGATCAGGAACACGAGAGGGATGACCACTCTCATCACTGTTGTTTAACATAGTGTTGGAAGCCCATCAGCAATAAGACAACAAAATGAAATAAAATGCATCAAAATTGGCAAAGAAGAAGTCAAACGTTCACTTTTCCCAGATGACATGATACTCTACATGGAAAGCACAATGGACTCCACGAAAAGTCTGCTAGAACTGATACATTAATTCAGCAAAGTCGCAGGGTACCAAACCAATGTATAGAAATTGGTTGCAGTTCTATACACCAATAATGAAGCAACAGAAAGAGAAATCAAGAAATTTATTCCATTTACAACTGCACCAAGAACCATAAAATACCTAGGAATTAACCTAACCAAAGATATAAAAGTTCTGCATGCTGAAAACTATAGAAAACTTATGAAGGAAATTGAAGAAGATACAAAAAAATGCAAAAAAAACATTCCATGCTCATGGATTGGATGAATAAATATTGTCAAAATGTCAATACTACAAAGCAATCTATACATTCAGTGCAATCCCAATCAAAATTGCACCAGCATTCTTCTCAAAACTAGAAAAACAATCCTAAAATTTGTATAAAACCACAAAAGACCCCAAATATCCAAAGTAATATTGAAAAAGAAAAAGCGGGAGGCATCACAATCCCAGACTTTAGGCTCTACTACAAAGCTGTAATCATGAAGATGGTATGGTATTGGCACAAAAACAGACACATAGGTCAATGGAATATGAACCCAGAGTTGGATTCAGAAATGTATGGCTAACTAATCTTTGACAAAGCAGGAAAAAGTATCGGAAAAGGACAGTCTCTTTAGCAAGTGGTTCTGGGAGAACTGGACAACAACATGCAGAAGAATAAAACTAGACCACTTTCTTACACCATACATAAAAATAAACACAAAATGGATGAGAGACCTAAATGTCAGACAGGAAACCATCAGCACCCTCAAACTAAAGCAGGCAACAACCTCTTTAACCTAGGCTGCAGCAATTTCTTGCTGGATACATCTCCAAAGGCAAGGGAATTAAAAGCAAACATGAACTATTGGGACCTCATCAAGATAAAAAGCTTCTGCCCTGCAAAGGAAACAATCAACAAAACTAAAAGGCAACTGATGGAATGGGAAAAGAAATTTGCAAATAACATATTGGATAAGGGTTACTATCCAAAATCTATAACGAACTTACCAAACTCAACACCCAAAAAACAAATAATCCAGTGAAGAAATGGGAAGAAGACATGAATAGGCGTTTTTCCAAAGAAGACATCCAGATGGCCAATAGACACATGAAAAGATGCTCAATGTCACTCCTCATCAGGAAAATACAAATCAAAACCACATTGAGATACTACCTCACACCAGTCAGAGTGGCAAAAATGAACAACTCAGGAAACAACAGATGCTGGTGAGGATGCAGAGAAAAGGGAACCCTCTTGCACTATTTGTTGGAATGCAAACTGTCAATTCCAGTTGCTCTGGAAAAGTGAGGAGTTTCCTTAAAAAAAATTAAAAATAGAACTACCCTATGACCCAGCAATAACACTGCTAGGAATTTATCCAAGTTATACGGGAGTGCTGATGCACAGGGGCACATATACCCCAATGTTTATAGCAGTGCTTTAAACAATAGCCAAATTATGAAAAGAGCCTAAATGTCCATCAAGTGATGAACGGATAAAGAAGATGTGGTTTATATATACAATGGAATACTACTTGGCAACGAGAAATAATGAAATCATGCCATTTGCAGCAATGTGGATGGAACTGGAAGGTATTCTGCTGAGTGAAATAAGTCAGTCAGAGAAGGACAGATATCATAGGTTTTCACTCATATGAGGATATTGAGAAACTTAACAGAAGACCATGGGGGAAGGGGAGGTGGGGGGGGAGTTATAAACAGAGAGGGAGGGAAGCAAGCCATAAGAGATTCTTAAATACACAAAAGAAACTGAGGGTGGATGGTGGGTGGGGGAAAAGGGAAAATGGGTGATAGGCATTGAGGAGGGCACTTGTGGGGATGAGCACTGGGTGTTGTATGCAAGCAATGAACCAAGGGAATCTACACCAAAAATCCAGAGCACACTTTACACACTGTATGTTAGCCAATTTGACAAGAAATTATATTCAAAAAATTTTTTAATTAAAATAATTCTTTAGTATATTAAAGGATGTAGTGAAAAAGGTGAATACTAGGCATAAACAGGTAGAGAGTACGAGAACAGAGATGGAAATTAACAAAAACACAAGAAATAACAAGTGTTGGTGAGGATGTGGAGAAAAAGGAACGCTTGTGCACTGTTAGTAGAACTGCAAAATTGGTGCAGCCACTATGGAAAATAGTATAGAGGTTCACCAAAAAATTAAAAATAGAATTACCATATGATCCAGTAATCCCACTAACAATTACTTACACAAAGAAAAGAGAAACATTAATTCAATAAGATAATATGCAACCCTATGCCTACTGCAGCATTATTTATAATAGGCAAGGTATGGAAGTAATCCAAATGTCCATTGATAAGTGGATGAATAAAGTTGTGTTATTTACATATACAGTGGAATATTACTCCACCATAAAAAAGAATGGGATGGAGGAGACTCTCAGAAAATGGTGGCGTAGGAGGACGCTGGTCTCACCTCGTCCTACTGATCATTTATATTCCACCCACATCTGCCTAAATAAGTCAGAAAACCGCCAAAAGACTAGCAGAATGGACTATCCAGAGTCAAGCCTTGACAAGAGGCACATGGAAGAGGGTAGGAAGGGCAAAGAGGCAGTGCATGCTACACAGACAGGTGGGAGTGAGCCAGGGTGGTGGAGTGGCAGCCCACCCAGCAAGGCAGAGCCCCCAAGTCTGGCTTGCAAAAGCAGAGGGGCCGGACTCCCTGAGTTCTGACAGTCAGAGGGACTTATCATCTGGAATGTTAAAAGTCAACAGCTCTGCTCTCAGAGAGCTGGGAGGGCAAGAGTATGCCAGGAGGGAGAGTTATTGAGCCCTGAAAGACAGAGCTCAGCTCAGCATGGGGAACAAAGGCCCTGGCAAGCACCATTCCCCTCTCCCATCCCCCAGCCGAAATTCCAAAGGGAACCAGTTCTGATCACCAAACTTGCTTGCATCCTGCAAAGGCCCAATGCTGTGCTTCTGTGGATCCATCCTTCCGATGGGCCTGCCTCCCTCCTGGTGCTGCAGGGCCTCTCCCCCAGGAAACCACCAACTGCAAAGAGAGCTAAGTCTGCCCCTCCCACCCCTGTGCACCTTGCAGATCCACCCTGGCTAATACATCCTTGGCAAGATCCCTTCGAAGCAGCACCACAAGCCTGGCAGTGTGCAAGTAGCCCAGAAAGAGGCCACACCACTCCACAGTGAGTCCTGCCTCTGGGAGAGGGGAAGGTAGGGTGCATACCAGTCTGACTATTGCCCGAGCAGTGGGCTGGAGCAGACATCAGGTCTGACTGTGGCCCTGCCCACAACACAAGTTTCTCTGGACAGCACAGGGGAAGTGCCCTGCAGTTTGGAGCTACCACAGGGACTATCCAAAATGACAAAACAGAGGAACTCTCCTCAAAAGAAACTCTAGGAAGTAGTGACAGCTAACGAATTGATCAAAACTGATTTAAGCAATATAACGGAAGAAGAATTTAGAATAATAGTCATAAAATTAATCTCTGGGTTGAAAAAGCATCAAGGACAGCAGAGAATCTATTGCTACAGAAATCAAGGGACTAAGAAATAGTTATGGGGAAATAAAAAATTCTATAAATGAGGTACAAAATAAAATGGATGTGGCCATAACACAGATTGAAGAGGCAGAGGAGAGAATAGGTGAATTAGAAGATAAAATTATGGAAAAAGAGGGAGCTGAGAAAAAGAGAGATAAAAAAATCCAGGAGTATGCGCGGAGAATTAGAGAACTAAGTGATGCGATCAAATGGAACAATATCCATATCATAGGAATTCCAGAAGAAGAAAAGAAAGAGAAATGGGCTGAAGGTGTACTTGAACAAATCATAGCTAAGAACTTCCCTGATCTGGGGAAGAAAAAGGCATTGAAATCCAAGAGGCACAGAGTACTCCCTTCAGATATAACTTGAATTGATCTCCTGCACAACATATCATAGTGAAACTGGCAAAATACCAGGATAAAGAGAAAATTCTGAAAGCAGCTAGGGATAAACAGGCTGTAACCTACAAAGGGAGACCCATAAGACTAGTGTCAGACCTATCTACTGAAACTTGGCAGGCCAGAAAGGAATGGCAGGAAATCTTCAATGTGATGAACAGAAAAAATATGCAGCCAAGAATCCTTTATCCAGCAAGTCTGTCATTCAGAAGAGAAGGAGAGATAAAGGTTTTCCCAAACAAACAAAAACTGAAGGAATTCATCACCACTAAACCAGCCCTACAAGAGATTCTAAGGGGGATTCTGTGAGTGAAATGTTGCAAGGACCACAAAGTACCAGAGACATCACTACAAGCATGAAACCTACAGACATGACAATGACTCTAAACACATATCTTTCAATAATAACACTGAATGTAGATGGACTAAATGCTCCAACCAAAAGACATAGGGTATCAGAATGGATAAAAAAAAAAACTATTTGCTGTCTACAAGAGACTCATTTTAGTCCTGAGGACACCTTCAGATGGAAAGTGAGGGGATGGAGAACTATCTATCATGCTACTGGAAGTCAGAAGAAACCTGGAGTACCCATACTTATATCAGACAAACTAGACTTTAAATTAAAGGCTGTAACAAGAGATAAAGAAGGCCATTATATAATAATTACAGGACCTATCCAGGAAGAGCTAACAATTATAAATGTCTATGTACCAAATATGGAAGCCCCCAAATATATAAAACAATTAATCACAAACATAAGCAACCCCATTTATAAGAATGTAGTTACTGCAGGGGACTTTAATACCCCATTTACAACAATGAATGGATCATCTAGACACAGGATCAATAAAGAAACAAGGGCCCTGAATGATTCATTGGATCAGATGGACTTGACAGATATATTTAGAACTCTCATCCCAAAGTAACACAATATACTTTCTTCTCGAGTGCACATGGAACATTCTCCAAGATCACATACTGGGTCACAAAACAGCCTTTCATAAGTATAAAAGAATTGAGATCATACCATGCACAGTTTCAGACCACAATGCCATGAAACTTGAAATCAACCACAGGAAAAGTCTGGAAAACCTCCAAAAGCATGGAGGTTAAAGAACACCCTACTAAAGAATGAATGGGACAACAAAATAAAAATACAACAATCCAAATGCCTTGAGATGCAGCGAAGGCAGTCCTGAGAGGAAAATACATTGCAATCCGGGCCTATCTCAAGAATAAGAAAAATCCCAAATATAAAATCTAATAGCACACCTAAAGGAACCAGAAGCAGAACAGCAAACATACCTCTAACCCAGCAGAAGAAGAGAAATAATAAAGGTCACAGCAGAAATAAATAATATAGAATCTAAAAAAACTGTAGAGAAGATCAATGAAACCAAAAGTTGGTTTTTTGAAAAAATAAACAAAATTGAAAAACCTCTAACCAGGCTTCTCAAAAAGAAAAGGGAGATGACCCAAATAGATAAGATCATGAATGAAAATGCAATTATTACAACCAATCCTTCAGAAATACAAGCAATTATCAGAGAATACTATGAAAAATTATATGCCAACAAACGGGACAACCTGGACCAAATAGACAAATTCCTAAACACCCACACTCTTCTAAAACTGAAACAGGAAGAAATAGAAAACTTGAACAGACCCATAACCAGAGAAGAAATTGAATCAGTTATCAAAAATCTCCCCAAAATAAGAGTCCAGGACCAGATGGCTTCCTAGAGGAATTCTACCAGACATTTAAAGCAGAGATAATACCTATCCTTCTCAAGCTGTTCCAAAAAATAGAAAGGGAAGGAAAACTTCCAGACTCATTTTATGAAGCCAGCATTACATTGATTCACAAACCAGACAGAGACCCAGCAAAGAAAGAGAACTACAGCCAATATCCCTGATGAATATGGATGCATAAATTCTCAATAAGAAACCAGCAAATAAAATTCAACAGCATATAAAAAGAATTATTCACCATGATCAAGTGGGATTCATTCCTGGGATGCAGGGCTGGTTCAACATTAGCAAATCAATCAATGTGATCCATCACATTAATAAAAGAAAGGATAAGAACCATATGATCCTGTCAATCAATGCAGAAAAAGCATTTGACAAAATTCAGCATTCTTTCTTAATAAAAACCCTCAAGAAAGTCGTGATAGAAGGAACATACTTAAACATCATAAAAGCCATTTATGAAGAGCCCACAGCTAATATCATCCTCAATGGGGAAAAACTGAGATCAGGAACACGACAGAGATGTTCACTCTCACTGCTGTTGTTTAACATAATGTTGGAAGTTCTAGCATCAGTAATCAGACAACTAAAGGAAATCAAAGGCATCAAAATTGGCAAAGATGAAGTCAAGCTTTCACCTTTTGCAGATGACATGATATTATACATGGGAAACCCGATGGACTCCACGAAAACTCTGCTAGAACTGATACATGAATTCAGCAAAGTCGCAGGATACAAGATCAATGTACAGAAATCAGTTGCATTCTTAGACACTAATAATGAAGCAACAGAAGGACAAATAAAGAAACTGATCCCATTCACAATTGCACCAAGAAGCATAAAATACCTAGGAATAAACCTAACCAAAGATGTAAAAGATCTGTATGCTAAAAACTATAGAAAACTTATGAAGGAAATTGAAGAAGATACAAAGAAATGGAAAAACATTCTGTGCTCATGGATTGGAAGAATAAATATTGTTAAAATGTCAATACTACCCTAAGCTATCTACACATTCAATGCAATCCCAATCAAAATTGCACCAGCATTCTTCTTGAAGCTAGAACAAGGAAACCTAAAATTTGTGTGGAACCACAAAAGACCCTGAATAGCCAAAGTAATATTAAAGAAGAAGACCAAAGTGAGAGGCATCACAATCCCAGACTTTAGCCTCTACTACAAAGCTGTCATCAAGACAACATGGTATTGTCACAAAAACAGACACATAGACCAATGGACTAGAGAAGAGACTCCAGAATAGGACCCACAAAAGAATGGCCAACTAATCTTTGACAACACAGGAAAGAATATCCATTAGAAAAAGTATAGTCTCTTTACAAATGGTGCTGGGAGAACTGGACAGCAACATGCAGAAGAAGGAAACTAGACCATTTTCTTACACCATTCACAAAAATAAACTCAAAATGGATGAAGGACCTGAATGTGAAACAGGAAACCATCAAAATCCTAGAGGAGAAAGCAGGAAAAAACCTCTCTGAATTCAGCTGCAGCAATTTCATACTTGACACATCTCCAAAGGGAAGGGAATTAAAAGCAAAAATGAACTATTGGGACCTCATCAAGATAGAAAACTTTCACACTGCCAAGGAAGCAATCAACAAAACTAAAAGGCAACCAACGGAATGGGAAAAGATATTTGCAAATGACATATCAGACAAAGGGCTAGTATCCAAAATTCTATAAAGAACTCACCAAGCTCCACACCCAAAAAACAAATAATCCAGTGAATAAATGTGCAGAAAACATGAATAGACACTTCTCTAAAGAAGACATCCAGATGGCCAACAGGCACATGAAAAGATGTTCAATGTCACTCCTCATCAGGGAACTACAAATGAAAAGCACATTCAGATACCAGCTCACGCCACTCAGAGTGGCTAAAATGAACAAATCAGGAGACTATAGATGCTGGAGAGGATGTGGAGAAATGGGAACCCTCTTGCACTGTTGGTGGGAATGCAAACTGGTGCAGCCACTCTGGAAAACAGTGTGGAGGTTCCTCAAAAACTTAAAAATAGATCTACCCTATGACCCAGCAATAGCATTGCTAGGAATTTACCAAGGGATATAGGAGTGCTGATGCATAGGGGCACTTGTAGCCCAACGTTTATAGCAGCACTTTCAACAATAGCCAAATTATGGAAAGAGGCTAAATGTTCATCAACTGATGAATGGATAAAGAAGATGTGGTTTATATATACAATGGAATACCACGTGGCAATGAGAGAGAATGAAATATGGCCTTTTGTAGCAACGTGGATGGAACTGGAGAGTGTTATGGTAAGTGAAATAAGTCATACAGAGAAAGACAGATACCATATGTTTTCACTCTTATGTGGATCCTGAGAAACTTAACAGAATACTGTGGGGGAGGGGAAGGGAAAAAAAAGTTAGAGAAGGGCAGAGCCAAAACATAAGAGACTCTTAAAAACTGAGACTAAACTGAGGGTTGATGGGGGTGGGGGGGTGGGAGGGAGGGGAGGGTGGGTGATGGGCATTGAGGAGGGCTCCTGATGGGGATGACCACTGGGTGTTGTATGGAAACCAATTTGACAATAAATTTCATATTAAAAAAAAATCCAAATCTCTTCATTTCAGTCCCTCTTAAAAACTCTTTAAAAGTTTCCTTTAGGGCGTCTGGGTGGCTCAGTTGGTTAAGCGGCCAACTTCGGCTCAGGTCATGATCTCACGGTCCGTGAGTTTGAGCCCCACCTCGGGTTCTGGGCTGATGGCTCAGAGCCTGGAGCCTGCTTCCGATTCTGTGTCTCCCTCTCTCTCTGCCCCTCCCCCGTTCATGCTGTGTCTCTCTCTGTCTCAAAAATAAATAAATGGTAAAAAAAAAAAAAGTTTCCTTTAGTTTTCTGGGTAAGGATCAAATCTTTAACACAACCCTACATTCCAGACTCGTGTTGGGCATTCTGATCCTTGAAAATGGTGATGCCTTTATTCAATGCCTCTGTCTAGACTATTCTTCTGTCCTCTCCTCAACCAACTTGTACTTATCTTTCAGATCTCCACTCAGAGCTGTTTCTCAACAACTAAGTCACATCCCTTTGCTATGCTCTGAAAAGCACTCTGTAATTATTAATTATATCACATCACAGATGTAATTACATCTGGAAATTATTTCAATAATTTCTATTTCTATCCATTCTTTTAAGCTTCTTGTAAGTAAGGACCCTATTTGTTTTGCTCACCATTATAGTCAAAGAACTTGACAGAGTGCCAGGCACATAAGTGGGCCCCCAGCAATTATCTGTTGAATAAATGATTAAATGTAAGAATTCTTGCCTTAAGGAAAATATTGGACACTTGTTTGCATAATTTAAAACTGAAAGATGATTAGAAGGGAATTTAGAATAATAAGTAATAATAAACAGGCTATGAGTCAGAGAAAAATGTTCAAAAGCAAAGAACATGAAATAAAGACACATGCACAATATTTTACTTCTAGACTTATCTATTAAAAGATTATTATAGTTGTGTGAAAAAGATGAGCATCATGTGTCTGTTTTACATGTCTCTATTCAATAATTCTATAGCTGTTGAAAATAACTTTTTAAATTGCATTCCAAATGACAGACTTTAAACAATAATATTTTCTCTGAAACAAAGCCAGGAGATTTTACATCACAGATGTCCATGTACCCAAAGAATCATTGTGCAGAAACTAATTCCAAAACATTCCCCTTTAAAATTTGCTTACGCATTTCCTTATGTAAACAAAGTGAAGACAGTCCAACATAAGAGAAGAATGAGAATGTTGCCACATTTTTCAAGTATACAACATCTGTTTTTTCATTCTGTGGCATTTCAGCTAGCCTAAAGAAAACCTCAGGGAGAAAACTATAAATGGTATACCCCATGCACACACACTTAATAATGACTAGCACACATGGAAGCTGTAAATTTGAGAAGAAAATCAATGTTTCCCATTGAAACTAGTCTAGCCAGAGAAGGAAGCCTCCAAAACAGGAATTTTGTTATTCAGAAGCCAGGGTTAATCAGCCTAGCTATGTTTTTAAAGTAAAATAAAATCTGATCAGGGCTTAGGTGCCAGGTGTTTTACAAATATTATGTCACTTAATCTTCCCGTTAAGTCCCATGAGACATATATAAATGTCAGTGTTTACAGAAGAAGAAATTGAGGCACAGTTAAATAATTAAGTGGGGTAGACTCAGACAACCATGGTACAGGACTTGAACTCAAGCATGACTCCTAAGTCTTCTTGTTTTCCAGGCCTGCCTTAAAGATCCCTTCACTCTTTTTTAAATCCAAGTCTTTCTTAGCCAATGACTTTATCTCTAGAGGTCTTCTTAAAATTTTCCTTCTCCCACCAGTCTGCTTCTGTTGACTTTGAACACTTTCACAGCAGTTACCATGATGGACATTAGAAACATAGGGACCTATTGCTCATCTAACTAGAGAGTAAGTAACTTGAAAGTAATTTCTATTTTGCATCTAGTTCTTTCTCTTTTCCTCACGTGGGTCACAGAATGCCTTAGTCAAACATTCACCATTAGTACTAACAGTTTAACATGTGAAGAGTTGAAAAAATCATATGATAAATAGAAATCTATTATTTACAAATTTCTGGTGCATACATTAGCTTTTTTAAGAATCCTTTTTGGGTCAATTTGACTGTATTGTTTTCTAAATGAAATTAAACCAACAAAATCTTCCTCTAATCAGAAACTATTGTGGTTTAGTCATTAAGTAAAGACCACAATAAAGGGGCAAATCCCCAACAGAATCTTAAATAGATCTCTCCTACCCAACACCTTTATGTATTATTTCCTTACTACATAAAACTGAACAAGAGAGTTCTCAAGACCAAGCCTCTCATCTTCATGGACATTTATCGTCTGCACCTTCTTAAGCTTAGGATTCTAACATTTGTTAATTTAAAATAATCTTCAGTAGATTATTTAACTTCACTTCAGTGTGCTCATCGATAAGAAAAGTTGTAGTAATACATAATGAGATTATCTTCAAGGATTAAATAATATTTTTAAAGCAGACATGGTTTAGAAAAAGTTCTCAATCAATATTTGTGTCTTTCTCTTCTCAACTCCCTTTCTATTGTATATTCTCATCAGCTCTTGCTCTGTCTTTCTGATTCTCCTTCCTTCTGTAATTTATTTATCCACTAATATCCTCCAATCTTGAATTTCTTATTCTGAGTTAATTTCTCTCAAACCTTAAAGCTATTCCTAACTGGAGTTTCGATCAACTTCCTATTTCTCTCCCTTACTCTAGAGTAGCCTGGAACTTTATATCAAAGACTAAATTTTTAAAGTGGGTAGGTTGTGGTTATATGACTCATCTGGAACTTGAGCATGTCAACAACCTTCATTAAATTCATATGTCTTGTAGTGAGAGGGTACGATATAGTTGTTTCCCTGTCAATATCTCTAGAGAAAAGCAGCATGTCTGCACTGAATTAGAGTGCAATGTCTCTGTCTCTAGCCAAGCTGGAGGTATTTCCAAATCCACTGTGACTTTAGAGACAGGGGTGGCTTGCTACAAGGCCCATTTCCAGTCAACCTGATACTTGGGTATATGCTATATAAATTATAATAACAAGAAGATCTAGTAAAATAGTTAAGGGAAAGATAATACTCAAGTGGTCATAAGGAATAAGTATTATCATAGTCAGTAGTATAGAATGGCATATTGCATAGGCTTAATGGTAATATCAATGGCATTGTGGTGGTTTTAAAACACGGTCCCAAAATTTTCTTGACACTCTCTCATCAAGGGATCTATGTCCCTTACCCCTAAATCAGGGCTCTATGACTAGTTGAGCAATAGAATATGTCAGAAGTCAGAGTATGAAATTTTTTAGTCCTAGGCCACAAAAGATTGGTAACTTCCATTTCCTGTTTCTTAGTATACATATGGTGAGGAATCCCAGTCAACTCATGGAAGAGCCCACAGAGAGATTATCCAAGGACTCTGGCCCACAGCACTATGGAGTTCCAAGTGAAAGTCAGCAGCAACTTGCCAGTCATAAGGTCTTATCTTAGCAGTGCATCTTCCAGGTTCCAACAGATGCCTTGTGGAGGAAAGATGAGCTATTTCCATCAAATTCTGAAAAATTCTACATTTGTGAACAAAATAAATTATGATGTTACTTGAATTATTAAGTTTTAGGTGATTTGTTAGTATCAAAAGATAACTGGACAAAGCACATATTCAAAAGGGCATCCATGTTGCTTGACTAAGATTGAGGGAGTGAACATCACAAGGTGGGTCTGTGCTCTCTATTCTCCCTACACCCAAATAAGCTTTGAGATGTTTCTACCTAACATATCCATGATTCCGCCATAGATAAATAGATAGATGATAGATAGATAGATACATAGATGCATGCATAGTTACAGATTTTGCATTTGCAGATTTGCCTACTCACTAAAATTTATTTAAAAGCCCTAAATGAACAGTCACAGCACTTTGACAATCATTCGTGGACATGCATAGAGCTTGAACAAGGCAGGCTGTGCTGCCTTCTTGTTTCAGTTCTCCTACTACAAATAAGTGTCCTTTGTGTGGTCTATTTAGTGTCACGTTTTTAATAATTTTGTGTTTTTTGTTGGTGATTTGGTGTTTAAAGGGACCTCTGAGCATCAGGTTCAAATGTCTCAAAGTGCAAGCAGATTGTGATGGTCTTGCACATGGGGAAGACATGTTGTTAGGTAATCTCTCTCCAAGCATAACTGGTAGTACTGTTGGCTTTAATTCAATGCTAATAAAACAACAATACACATTGAATGAGATGTTTTTAAATAGAAACACATACTAAACAAGTTTATGTATTGATTGGTTTATGAAAATGTAACCGAAAGATTGCAGGAAACTCCTATCGTATTTCCCCTGGTTCAGTAATCACTAAGTCAGGACGTGCAGCTACTTTATAAGAACATAACTATCACGAATGATGCCAATCAACTGTATGCATGCCAACTTAATATCTCAGCGACTCTGCCTAACTTCCAACTATGTATGTGCACACATACACACACACATTTACTCACATATAAAAGATAGCATATAGTATAGGAAATTACCCACATAAACTTTGAGCCATCAATCCTGCTTCCATTTGTCTGATTACAGCATGATATTCATTAAAATATATGAAAACCTAAAATACCATTTTATGGATACACCTACTAATATCATATCCAACCATTCCCATCACTCAGAAATAATTCTATGTACATTTCACCTTTTAAATGAGGCACTGTTTTCCAGCTAAAAAGTGTGGGGGAAATCATGACTTCCTACATGTAATGTGAATTTAATAAAAGCTATGTCACACTGAAATGCAAATTACCAGATAAGTACATGGCAAAGATGACTGTGGTTGATTAAAGTTGTATATTATAAATAGACTGGCTAATCCAGCAAATGCTTAGGTGCAAACAAAGTTAGCACTTTGTTCTTCTCACTGATAAATGTAATAGTTCCACACTCAGAAGCTGACCTCCTTCTGAATATGTGATGATTATATAACGAAAAATCTGTAGCCCCAAGTGTTAATTTACACTTCATTTCCTAAATCTAAACTCCAAAGCAACATTTCTTTTTCTAGTTTAGAGTTGGTTCATGACAGCTGAAGGCTTGGACATAGAGGCATATCTAAATCTAACTTTTCCTGCATGGCTACGAGTAATCATGTATCCTTTGCTCCCTCTTCCAGATGTTCATAATCCTCCCCACCCACCCACCCCCCCCCCACACACACACCCACTAAACCTTTTGATGTAGGACATGCTGGAATGCTGGAGAGCAAAGAATACTTTGGTCAGATAAGGAAATAGAGCTAAGCAGAACAAGGGACCAAATTCTAATTTTAAATAAAGGAACTCATTAGAATCTGAGGTTTTCATTTCATGCTCTGTTGTGTTAGGGAAAAAAAGGAACAAATGACCAAAACAGTTTTTATTATATTTTTGTCTTAATGAAAAATCTTGATAAAAGGAAATGTAATTTTAGAATGGAAGGGATATTCGGGTTCTAATGCAACATCTTTATGTTATTTATTCTTAACTTTTTCTAGCTTTATTGAGATATAATTGACTAATAACATTGTGTAAATTTAAGGCCTGTAACATATATAGGCCATATATATATATATACACATATATATATGTATATATATATATATATATAATACTATATATATATATATATACTATACATATAATACTATATATATATACATATATATATATAGTATTGTGAAAAGATTGTCACAATAAAGTTAATTAATACATCCATCACCTCATATGGTTATTCTTTTGTGTGTGTGCAACTTTCAAATATAAAATATAGTATTGTTAATTATAGTTACACCCCTGTACATTAGATCTCCAGAACTTATTCATCTTATAGCTGAAAGACTATACCCTTTGACCAACATCACATTTCCCCCATACCTAGCCCCTGGCAACCACATACAAGTGATATCACACAGTACTTGTCTTTGACATTTCACTTAGCATGTTGTCACAAATGGCAGGATTTCCTTCTAAATGAGGAAAATGAATCCCAAAAAGACAATGTGACCTGTTCAAACTCACAGTTTTCTAGTAACTGAAATCAAAAAGGCACTTAGGTCTTAATACTATTATTGTTGTGTTGTAGTTGAGTCAGGAAATATCAGAGAACACTCAGAAAGAAAACATAATAGTATATCAACCTTCTTATTTCTTGAGCTATATTGGAATGATGTAAGTAACAGAAAACTTTGGGGCCATAGTGTATGAGTTCATAATCCCTCTGTTTTGTACATTTAAAAAAATGTCTATGGTGATACAGTGCTATTAATTCTTTTATTGATACACCATTGAGAGGACTATTTTAGGACCACTTATTTTATTAACATGTAAAGATATTTTTTAAAATGTTACTGGCAACAGCAGAGAATGTTTTCTTCTCTTCCCCATTATAGCTGTGAAATTCCATCCAGTAAAACTGTCCCAGGCAGTTTGGAAAATTACCACCACCTTCTTCTAGCAATAGCAGTAATAATCTCTGGTGAGAAATTAAAACAATTGGTTGCAGGCAAGACTCACTGATACTGTGATCCTAGAGCCAGACACAGCAAAGAAAAGCAAATGAAAACGGCCCCCGCTTATGTTTCGGCTGGTCTCTGGAGTCACATAAACAGGAAGGGACTGTAATCTTTGTTAAAATTCAGTATTATCCTATGGACAGTGAAACATGGGGCAAAGAGACCATGAGCCTGGAAATATGTTTTGTCCTCAATGGTCCTGATGTATCCATAGAAAACCTGAATAGCTTTGGCTGGTTCAAAGCTGTGTCTCATCTGAAGCAAGTGTTTTTGCCTAGTGACTACAGTTTCCTTATTGAAGTTGTATGATTCACTTGAAGTGTTTTGCTGTACCCAACTGGTTAGCTAATTTAAATAATGAACCCAGATACGTTATTTCTTCCCAGACTTCTTTCAATAAGTTAGTTTCTTTCCTTTCTCGTATCCAAAACACAACTATTAAAATGGGAACATTTTAATAATTTTGAGAAACTCAAGAGAATCCCTTCAAAGTATAAAATATGAGTAGAACATGTTACATGACTCATGGTTTAAACATATTTTAGCCAATGTTCAGAGGCTGTTCATGGAATAACTCCAGGGGCATCATTTATAATATTGTTCTACACAAATAGAACATCTGGACTATTAGTCTGGTTCAAAGAAAAGATAATTCTGAGATATGGGGTAATGAGGTATTGTTATATGTTAAGGAAACAGACTATGTGAACAGCCTTGACCCAGATGAAAGAAAACCATGTTAATGAGGAAAAAAAAAAAAAAAAAGGAGAGAGAGAGAGAGAGAGAGAGAGAGAGAGATGAAATAATAACCTAGCTCAGAAAACATGCTAAAGACTGTTCAGTCAATCAGGGGAAACAAAAATTATATTCATATTTAAGATCACAAAAATTATAGGGTGGAGCTATGGCAGTGAGGACATCAGCATCCTATTCTTGAAGTCTCCAATAGCTTTCTTGCTGGTATCCTTACTTCCATCTTGTTCAGTCATGCCCACACTTATTCTTCACACTGGAATCAGAGTTGTTCTGTTTTGTTTTGTTTTTTAAATGTAAACCATATCACGTTGCTATTCTGACTGAAACCTCCCAGGATCATTCCTACCTGACTTAGCTTGTCTATAAGGGGATACCATCTGACATCTACTTGTCTCTCCATCCCCTGCTGATTTTTTTTTTACCTTGTTTATTATCACTCTGTCCCCTGTTCCATATACTCAGCCCTTTGCCATCTTCATTTTTAAAAATAGGCCAAGAAGAGTCCTGGGTGGCTCATTTGGTTAAGCATCTGACTCTTGATTTCTTTTTTTCTTAAATTTTTTTTAATGTTTATTTATTTTTGAGAGAGAGACAGTGTGATCGGGGGGGGGGGGGGTGGAGAGGGAGACACAGAATATGAAGCAGTCTCCAGGCTCTGAGGTGTCAGCACAGAACCCAACTTGGGCCTTGAACCCATGAACCATGAGATCATGACCTGAGCCACTCAGGTGCCCCAAGCATCTGACTCTTGATTTTGGCTCAGGTTATGATCTCATGGTTTGTGAGTTCGAGCTCCACCTCAGGATCTGTGCTGACAGCACAGAGTCTGCTTTGGATTCTCTGTCTCCCTCTCTCTCTGTCTCTCTCTCTTTCTCTCTCCCTCTCTCAAAAATAAAATAAACATTTAGAAAATGAATAAAAAGAACAGAATAGGCCAAGAGTATCTTCACTTTAGGACTAGCATACTTGCCTTTCCTTGGTGTGGGATATTCCCCCCAGAGATATTTTATGCCTGGATCTCTCTCAACATTGAGATAGATCTCAGCTAAAATGTTACTTCCTTAGTGAGGCCTTTCCTAAGCATCTAACTTAAATTAGTATACTCCTGATCCATAGCTTTCTATTGTGTTATGGTATTTTACTTTATTTACATAACCTATTATTAGCTGAGATTATTTTGATATATATATTTTGTTTTCTACATCCTCTCTCTCTCGTTCTCTGCCATATTTCCTCCAGCAAGAACTTTGCCTGGCACAGGTGTAGGCACTCATTATATATTTCATGAAGAAATCAGTATTACCTGACTAACTCAATATTGTTTTTTTAATATTTTCAGGTCTTGTTTATTCCAGAAATAAGTAAGAGGAACTGCTACTTTGAACTTAATTCTTTGTAACAACAACAACCACCAAAACAGCCCTGACTGAGTCAACAGGAGTGATAGTAACTTTGGAGAATGTGAACAATGTTCTTGGAATTAAAAATAAAACGGTGGAAAGGAATTCTGGCCAACAGCCAGACATCTACCCAGGACTTCGGGAAAGCACATCTCAAAAAGTATAAGACAAATTAGGTATGACCACATGGCCAGAGATTCTAAAAGGGAGGATTGCTTCAGAAAAATGGAAGAATAACAATAGCATTTTGATAATACAGCCATTGATTATATTTTTTGAACAAAAAAAATGGAGCCTTAGGTACTGACTGGAATGAGGTCATATTTTTAAAAGACATGTACAAAAGACAGAATAAACAGTGAATAACTAAAATGAAAACAAGAGTGCTATAAACTCATAAGAATTGTATTCAAAGTCCAAAATGGGCTATTGAGTACAAAAAAATAAGATATAGAGCTTAACTGCCTTTTTAAAAAATAACAATTTGTTTTGTCCCGAGTGAGAAGAACATGAAGAGCCAAACCCACTTGGGTTAGACAGAGTAATGTTAGTAAAAGACTAAACTCTTGATTGTTTTGCTTTTAACTCTCATATCAAGAGAAATGATTTTCAAACTGAAAAAAGAAGAAACATGGAGAAAAGGAAAATAAAGCACAAGATAGATTAAGACAAACAAATTAATGGGGAGAGCAATATAACACAGAATATTAAAATAACTTGTAATCACACAGTCTTTAGGATTCATACTGAACAGTAAAGGGGGTAGGAGGCTTCATATTAAAGCTCACATGGGATAAAATACATCTTTGAAACTACATACTTATTAATTTGGGTTCTTCATGGTAAAATTCCAAAGCATGCTATTGGGGGGGGGGGTGTAAAAGAGTATATCTGAAAGTGTATTCCATGAACCAGAAACATGTCAGAATGTTAAAACAAACAAAAACACCAACTATCACGCAGATTCCCTTATGCAAATAATCTTGGGAAATATTGGGTTAACTGAACTCAAACAAGACTTCTTCTTACTACGACTTCTCAGTTTATAATGTGCAATATATACTGAGACTTCCCAAGAAGGGCAGATAGTATGTTGTGTCTCTCAAACTTATCTGATAATGGAAAATTTTTCTTTTTTTCTTTTCTTTTAGCATCTCATGGAATTAGCATCTTAAAGGATATAATTTGGGAAACCGTGTTCTAATGGCATGCCGTAGAGTTTTGTACTTAGGCCTCTTGTGTTCAACACTTTTACTAGCAACTTAAATGAAGGCAAGAAGGCCTTCTTATCACATCTGCAGCCAACACAAAGCTGGGAGAGATGGTTAATGTGATGGATGTTTGGAATCAAGTTTTAAAAATATTATGACAGGTTGAAATATTGGGCTGAGCTTTCAAGATATTATTGGTTTCCAAGATCATTTCACAGGATAGGAGACACCTGCCATAACAGCAGTTTCTATGAACAAAATCTAGAGGGTTTACTTGACTATAAATTCAATATGAACCAACAGTATGTGACTCTTACAAACAAAAACAACATAGCGAAACTGTTACACTGGGATGTTTTTACAGATGAAAAAGCACCTAGACAGGCATTCCTAACTGGTCTTCATACTACTCACACATCTGGAAGGTGGAGTTAGATATTAGAATGTGCTCAGTGGAGGACCACAAGAAAGAGAAGTTGTCTGGATACTGTGTCATAATATGAACACAAAACTGGAAATGTTTGGTTTAGATAGAAGATTACTTGCATTAGGTTCCATATAAGGAAAAACATTCTTTGATTATTCACATTTCAGGGAAAAACAAAGTAAAATGCTGACTTACAAGACAGTGAGCTCATTATTGATGGAGATCTTCAAGTCAGGCTGGGTAATTTTCTTTCCAGGATGTTGCAGAAAGAATTCACAACTGATTCCTACTTTCCTAATCTAAATGATTTCTAGGAGTCTATGATATTATACATTTCAATATTGTTTTCCTGGTCACTGGAATCTTATGGCAATTTTGTATACGGCCCTGTAAAATGGTAGACCTGGCACAAACATTACAGATAATCTTTGTAAGACCCTGTTTTTTAGAGATGAGAAACCAAGGCTCAGAAAATTTTCATTCTTTGATTTGCCAGATATTTTCTGGGTGCAAGGCTCTGAAATATGTATTGTAGAAAATACCAACATGAACAAGAAGGCTTGCTTGCCATCAGTTTATAAATTAGGCTGACAAACAGCCAACACAAAATGTAGACCTACAAAATGTGTATAGTTGAGGAATAAGCAATTCACTTTGACTGGCAAATCGAGAAATATGGAAGTTGGGAAGGTTTCCAGCTGAGAAAACATTAGCAAACCCAGAGAAAGGAAAGTATTTTGGAAGTGCCTTCTGTAGAGTTGGAAGTGGTCTTATCTGAGACAACAGAGGTGAAAGACTATGTAGTCCTTGGAAGTGGACCCAGGTCCATTTGGACCAGGTATATTGAGATCTGGGTTCTACCATCTTAAATGATCTCAAAGGTGAACAGGTTCCAGATAGACACATCCCTTTAAACCCACAAAGTCATTGCCCCTTGGGAAAGGGTACAATGTAGAGCCAGAGTGAGATCAAGTTCAGGGCTAAGGACAGGAGTCCCTCTTGACCTATGGTGGGAATTTTGATTTTATTCTAAGGCTTTTGGGAGCCGTTTGAGTTTTCTGCAGAGGGAAATGACCTCATTTGTCTAAGTCATGCTGCTGAATCTGGAATCCAAATTTCCATGTCCCTAGTCCAATATGTCTTCCATTACTCTACATTGCACCTATTAATCTATTAAGATCTATGTTTAACATTGATTGAATTCTAAATTAACTTTTATGGGTACCTATTATGAAGAATACATTTTAAAGATAGATCTAAAATAATACACATAAATATTCCCAAGAGGAATCAGTCAATGCCTATCCACATAAAAGAATTATTTTATTTAAGGGTATAAGAAATATGAAGACTAAAGTACTAGAAGTTATTAAGTCAGTGAAAAAATGATATTACTCTTTATTGAACACCTCCACATGTTTATATATTGCTTTCAATTCTTGCAACAACTCTACATGGTAGATATTATTAGTCCCTATCAACAGATGAGGAATGGGGGTTGTTGATGGAATGACAACCAGTAAGTCACTGAACGTGGGTACAAAAGTTTGTCTGACTCCAACGCTTATGATATTCCCCCTATAGCACTCAATAGTCTACTGGGGGAAGGAAGGAAGGCTTGTTCAGATTGTCTTTTTCTATGCATTTTTCTCTATTTTATAAGTAACAGACTATAAATTCCTCAAGTAAAATGATCCCACTTTACACTTTCCCTACCCCCACAACTGCAGTAGGTACAGCAACAGAATGTAACAAGCAACTCAACTCAACTAAAAAACCATGATTTATTCAACAAATATTTATGAAAAGTCTACCATGTGCCAGGGACTATTCTTGGCCCTGAGGTTATATCAGTGAACAAAGCATGCAAATTTCTAGTCCTCATGAAGAATTCAGTTTCTTGCAATTGTAAGATTAGAAGATGTTTGCCATTCCCGGACGCATGGCCCTCTCTATAAACATGACAGTTTTTCATTCAAGGCCAGCAAAATAAGGTCTTTGCTGCTTCCAGACTCTGACTTCTATCTCTGGCCTCCAAATTCAAATTTATAGTGGCTATGTGATTGGGTATGGCCCACCTAGATCATCTCTGTTTTTATTAATCCTAAATCGGCTGTTCAGTCACCTTAATTTAAGTACATTTGTAAAATTTTCAGTAACTAAAATCAAAATCTGCAGTATTTACATCTATCATTAAACTTAATCATCTTAAATACAGCTTCAGAAATCCCTTTTGCTACATAATGTAACATAATTGCAGGAATGATATCTCATCATGTTTATATCTGTATCCACACTAAAGGGGAAGAGATTCCATAAGGGTGAGGCATTGGGGGTCATCTTAGAATTCTGTCTACCACAGGTAGCTTGAGGATTCATTTCTTCCTGTCTTTTGCTTTATATTTTCCATTCATTAATTCTCTCATCAAACATATGTTTACTGAGAACTTATTATTTGTGTACTGCACTGGGGGCTAAAATTAAGTAAATAAGTAAGACAGAAGTCACTGCCTTCAAGGATTTAAACATCTAGAAAAGACATTTTGATTAATAAGAGTAATAATAAAACAGTATGATAATGCAATAAAGGAAGTATGTAAACCTGAAGATTTGGCACAGAAAGATCAATCATCTAAAAGGGCCAGATAGCACTGTGAAAATGACACGAAACCTTGTGTATTAATGGGTGGATTCAAACTCTTCTTATCACATAGCCTTTATCTTGAGACTTTCATGGATGGAGTTACATATTTTTCCCTACTGATGTTAGTGTGTTTCTATTTAACAACTATTAATGCTGAGGTTTCCCACATCTAAGGTGCACCTTACTAAGTGTGGCTACTTACTTTGTGGGCTAATCAATTTTTCAGTTAAGTCTATAAAGTGAAATTGATGAATCCAAGGAGAGTTCTTTCAACATTCAAAATGGGGTAAAAAAAAAAAAAGTCCCAGTTTCTATTAACAGTAAAAGGAACTACTGGTTTTAAACTTTTTTTTCCATTTGAAGGTTGGAAATATAGGTTAAGTCATACCACTAGTAAATCTGTAGCAAGATCCCACAGGGCAATAAAAAACAGTGAACACATTCATTTTTTGGCATATATACAGGGGAAGTACATGGATGCCTGGGCTCCAAAGGAACAAACTTTGTACAGTTCTGTTTGTAGTTACACATGGTCTGTGTAAACAGATGAAGGGTCCTTGGCTTCCTTTTGAGCCAGGAAAGGTAGTGAGATTCTAGCAGCCAAAAGCAAAACACTGATTGTTGGCTACAAACAAGTTTGATCAATAGTCTGGGAGCTTCAACTCGCCATTCTATTTCCTTAACAAGCACTTCATCTTGTGCCAGCCACTGCTGTGAACCTTGTTTGATTTTGGGGCCTGGCTATTCATCATCCCTTGGTTTTCTCATCAAGTACAAGGGTGCCAACAGACTGCTTATTGCCTCAAGGTAGCAGGTGGCAATGTTGGCTATTAAACAGTCAGCAAGACGTCAATCTCACTCTCTTTGCTTTGTTCTTGAAAAACATAGAACTGAATGGAAGCCCATTTCCCCCACATCCCCAATTTTTTCAACTGCCAGATAGTTTGAAAACAAAAAACAAAAAACTTAGCAACATAGAAGTTTCTTATAGTTCAGGACCTAACTGATATTTATTTCAAAGAGAAATTAATTACTCATAGAGTCTGCCTAATATATTAGAAAAAGTGTTTTCCCTATAAAATTAAAAATAGGAATTGGTTTTGGTTGTAAGATTTTGAGTGGTTGATTGTTTCATTAATTTATCTAGTCACATCATATGCATAGTTTCTAAACCCTAGCACAACTGGAATTTGGGGGCATATATCATTCCAAACTAAAATGAAGCATTGTCAGTTATCTGCCTAGACCCCCTCACAATCCTTTAATGGTTTCTTTCTGTGTGTCTGTCTTTCAGCTCCTTGGCACTGTGCTCCTAATGGCTTACTCCTGCACCATGCTTCAGGGTAATGCTCTTGGATGACTGAAGTTGCTCTGCTTACAGGTGCAGAGATGGAGGAGTTCCCCAGGAGATGTCATCTGTCAGGACAACTCATAGCTTATGGGTTCAGCTCTGGCGTGTAATTTTTGTTTTAGCCTAACCTGGAGAAAAGCTGAGATTAGGACTAGGCTTGACTTCTCTTCCACAGCTCCTCATCAACTTCTGGAAGAACTTCCTTAACAAATTAACTACATAATCAGATATGTATTTTGAAGAGATCCTTCTGGCTGTATATGGAGAACAGAGGGTTGGCTGAGATTTCAAGAAAATAAGACTGACCCCCTAAATACTGAGCATATCGCAGTTTTCTGGAATAGAAACATCTAAGGGGGGGGGGGTTGCAGTCCAACCTTCACTCAAAGCAGGAACTCTTTCTAAAGAATCCATTACAGATCAGCCTCAGCATGACGATCTACAAGCGTACCCTCTAACAAAACAGTCATTCTTTTTCATATAATTGTAACTGTTAGAAACTTCCTCCTATAATGAGCCCAAATAGGCCTCCCATGAGTTTTGCCCATTATTCCCAGTCTGGTCTCTAGAATCTTGCAGATAAATAACTATTCTTTGCCTACGTGTAGTTAATTTTATGTGTCAACTTGACTGAACGCCAATGTGCCCAGACATTTGATCAAACATTATTCTGGGTGTCTCTGTGAGGCTGTTTCTTATAACTGAAGACCTGAATAGTACAAAAAGGCTAAGTAAGAGGGTACTCTTCCTTTCAGACTACATGAGCTAGGATGTTGGTCTTTTTATGCTTTAAGAAGGCTGTAAGAAAGTAAACAAAAGACTTCTGGTCATCAGTTTTTTCTCAGACTGGCCCAGCATAAAAAATTTTCACTGATAATTTTAACTAATGTCTAGTTTACACATAATTTTAGAAGAAATTAATAAATTTAATATTTTTGAATACATTTTTCAGACAAGGACTAGTTCTTTTGGTCACTTTTTATGTGGTAAATCAAACTATTAGAAACAGAATCAACACAATACTCTTTGGTTATAAGACAATTGCTAAGGCATACATTAATATCTGACTTGCTTAGAAACTCTAGAGTAAAATTCTATAAGAGTATAAGACAGAGAAATAAAACATCAGGGCCCTTGAGCAGAACGGAGTCGCCAGAGCCAAACGCAGACGAGAGGCCCACGGAAGAGGGTAGGAAGGGCGGCGAGGCGGTGCGCGCTCCTCAGACTGGAGGGAGGGAGCCGGGGCGGAGGGGCGGCTCGCCGGCCAAGCAGAGCCCCCGAGTCGGGCTTGCAAAAGCGGAGGGGCCTGACGGACTGTGTTCCCACAACAAGCGCGACTTAGCGTCTGGGAGGTCATAAGTTAACAGCTCTGCTCGGAAAGCGGGAAGGCTGGAGGACAAAGGGAGGGAGAGCTGCTGAGCCCCCTGACAACAGAGCTCAGTTTGGTGGGGAACAAAGGCGCTCGCCAGCGCCATCTCCCCCGCCCATCCCCCAGCCAAAATCCCAAAGAGAACCGGTTCCTGCCAGGGAACTTGCTCGCTCCACTCAAACACCCAACTCTGCGCTTCTGCGGAACCAAACCTCCGGCAGCGGATCTGACTCCCTCCCGCGGCCACAGGGCCCCTCCTGAAGTGGATCACCTAAGGAGAAGCGATCTAAGCCTGCCCCTCCTGCCCCCGTGCACATTGCCTACCCACCCCAGCTAATACGCCAGATCCCCAGCATCACAAGCCTGGCAGGGTGCAAGTAGCCCAGATGAGCCACACCACCCCACAGTGAATCCCACCCCTAGGAGAGGGGAAGAGAAGGCACACACCAGTCTGACTGTGGCCCCAGCAGTGGGCTGGGGGCAGACATCAGGTCTGACTGCGGCCCCGCCCACCAACTCCAGCTATACACCACAGCACAGGGGAAGTGCCCTGCAGGTCCTCACCACGCCAGGGACTATCCAAAATGACCAAGCGGAAGAATTCCCCTCAGAAGAATCTCCAGGAAATAACAACAGCTAATGAGCTGATCAAAAAGGATTTAAATAATATAACAGAAAGTGAATTTAGAATAATAGTCATAAAATTAATTGCTGGGCTTGAAAACAGTATAGAGGACAGCAGAGAATCTCTTGCTACAGAGATCAAGGGACTAAGGAACAGTCACGAGGAGCTGAAAAACGCTTTAAACGAAATGCATAACAAAATGGAAACCACCACAGCTCGGCTTGAAGAGGCAGAGGAGAGAACAGGTGAACTAGAAGATAAAGTTATGGAAAAAGAGGAAGCTGAGAAAAAGAGAGATAAAAAAATCCAGGAGTATGAGGGGAAAATTAGAGAACTAAGTGATACACTAAAAAGAAATAATATACGCATAATTGGTATCCCAGAGGAGGAAGAGAGAGGGAAAGGTGCTGAAGGGGTACTTGAAGAAATAATAGCTGAGAACTTCCCTGAACTGGGGAAGGAAAAAGGCATTGAAATCCAAGAGGCACAGAGAACTCCCTTCAGACGTAACTTGAATCGATCTTCTGCACGACATATCATAGAGAAACTGGCAAAATACAAGGATAAAGAGAAAATTCTGAAAGCAGCGAGGGGTAAACGTGCCCTCACATATAAAGGGAGACCTACAAGACTCGTGACTGATCTCTCTTTTGAAACTTGGCAGGCCAGAAAGAATTGGCAAGAGATTTTCAGGGTGCTAGACAGAAAAAATATGCAGCCAAGAATCCTTTATCCAGCAAGTCTGTCATTTAGAATAGAAGGAGAGATAAAGGTCTTCCCAAACAAACAAAAACTGAAGGAATTTGTCACCACTAAACCAGCCCTACAAGAGATCCTAAGGGGGACCCTAGGAGACAAAGTCCCAGAGACATCACTACAAGCATAAAACATACAGACATCACAATGACTCTAAACCCGTATCTTTCTATAATAACACTGAATGTAAATGGATTAAATGCGCCAACCAAAAGACATAGGGTATCAGAATGGATAAAAAAACAAGACCCATCTATTTGCTGTCTACAAGAGACTCATTTTAGACCTGAGGACACCTTTAGGTTGAGAGTGAGGGGATGGAGAACTATTTATCATGCGACTGGAAGCCAAAAGAAAGCTGGAGTAGCCATACTTATATCAGACAAACTAGACTTTAAATTAAAGGCTGTAACAAGAGATGAAGAAGGACATTATATAATAGTTACAGGGTCTATCCATCAGGAAGAGCTAACAATTATAAATGTCTATGCGCTGAATACCGGAGCCCCCAAATATATAAAACAATTACTCATAAACATAAGCAACCTTATTGAGAAGAATGTGGTAATTGCAGGGGACTTTAACACCCCACTTACAGAAATGGATAGATCATCTAGACACACGGTCAATAAAGAAACAAGGGCCCTGAATGAGACATTGGATCAGATGGACTTGACAGATATATTTAGAACTCTGCATCCCAAAGCAACAGAATATACTTTCTTCTCGAGTGCACATGGAACATTCTCCAAGATAGATCATATACTGGGTCACAAAACAGCCCTTCATAAGTTTACAAGAATTGAAATTATACCATGCTTACTTTCAGACCACAATGCTATGAAGCTTGAAATCAACCACAGAAAAAAGTCTGGAAAACCTCCAAAAGCATGGAGATTAAAGAACACCTTACTAACGAATGAGTGGGTCAACCAGGCAATTAGAGAAGAAATTAAAAAATATATGGAAACAAACGAAAATGAAAATACAACAATCCAAACGCTTTGGGACGCAGCAAAGGCAGTCCTGAGAGGAACATACATTGCAATCCAGGCCTATCTCAAGAAACAAGAAAAATCCCAAATACAAAATCTAACAGCACACCTAAAGGAACTAGAAGCAGAACAGCAAAGGCAGCCTAAGCCCAGCAGAAGAGAAATGATAAAGATCAGAGCAGAAATAAACAATATAGAAACTAAAAAAACTGTAGAGCAGATCAACGAAACCAAGAGTTGGTTTTTTGAAAAAATAAACCAAATTGACAAACCTCTAGCCAGGCTTCTCAAAAAGAAAAGGGAGATGACCCAAATAGATAAAATCATGAATGAAAATGGAATGATTACAACCAATCCCTCAGAGATACAAACAATTATCAGGGAATACTATGAAAAATTATATGCCAACAAATTGGACAACCTGGAAGAAATGGACGAATTCCTGAACACCCACACGCTTCCAAAACTCAATCAGGAGGAAATAGAAAGCTTGAACAGACCCATAACCAGCGAAGAAATTGAATCGGTTATCAAAAATCTCCCAACAAATAAGAGTCCAGGACCAGATGGCTTCCCAGGGGAGTTCTACCAGATATTTAAAGCAGAGATAATACCTATCCTTCTCAAGCTATTCCAAGAAATAGAAAGGGAAGGAAAACTTCCAGACTCATTCTATGAAGCCAGTATTACTTTGATTCCTAAACCAGACAGAGACCCAGTAAAAAAAGAGAACTACAGGCCAATATCCCTGATGAATATGGATGCAAAAATTCTCAATAAGATACTAGCAAATCGAATTCAACGGCATATAAAAAGAATTATTCACCATGATCAAGTGGGATTCATTCCTGGGATGCAGGGCTGGTTCAACATTCGCAAATCAATCAACGTGATACATCACATTAACAAAAAAAGAGAGAAGAACCATATGATACTGTCAATCGATGCAGAAAAGGCCTTCGACAAAATCCAGCACCCTTTCTTAATAAAAACCCTTGAGAAAGTCGGGATAGAAGGAACATACTTAAAGATCATAAAAGCCATTTATGAAAAGCCCACAGCTAACATCATCCTCAACGGGGAAAAACTGAGAGCTTTTTCCCTGAGATCAGGAACACGACAAGGATGCCCACTCTCACCGCTGCTGTTTAACATAGTGCTGGAAGTTCTAGCATCAGCAATCAGCAACAAAAGGAAATCAAAGGCATCAAAATGGGCAAAGATGAAGTCAAGCTTTCGCTTTTTGCAGATGACATGATATTATACATGGAAAATCCGATAGACTCCACCAAAAGTCTGCTAGAACTGATACATGAATTCAGCAAAGTTGCAGGATACAAAATCAATGTACAGAAATCAGTTGCATTCTTATACACTAACAATGAAGCAACAGAAAGACAAATAAAGAAACTGATCCCATTCACAATTGTACCAAGAAGCATAAAATACCTAGGAATAAATCTAACCAAAGATGTAAAGGATCTGTATGCTGAAAACTATAGAAAGCTTATGAAGGAAATTGAAGAAGATTTAAAGAAATGGAAAGACATTCCCTGCTCATGGATTGGAAAAATAAATATTGTCAAAATGTCAATACTACCCAAAGCTATCTACACATTCAATGCAATCCCAATCAAAATTGCACCAGCATTCTTCTTGAAACTAGAACAAGCAATCCTAAAATTCATATGGAACCACAAAAGGCCCCGAATAGCCAAAGGAATTTTGAAGAAGACCAAAGCAGGAGGCATCACAATCCCAGACTTTAGCCTCTACTACAAAGCTGTCATCATCAAGACAGCATGGTATTGGCACCAAAACAGACACATAGACCAATGGAATAGAATAGAAACCCCAGAACTAGACCCACAAACGTATGGCCAACTCATCTTTGACAAAGCAGGAAAGAACATCCAATGGAAAAAAGACAGCCTCTTTCACAAATGGTGCTGGGAGAACTGGACAGCAACATGCAGAAGGTTGAAACTAGACCACTTTCTCACACCATTCACAAAAATAAACTCAAAATGGATAAAGGACCTAAATGTGAGACAGGAAACCATCAAAACCTTAGAGGAGAAAGCAGGAAAAGACCTCTCTGACCTCAGCCGTAGCAATCTCTTACTCGACACGTCCCCAAAGGCAAGGGAATTAAAAGCAAAAGTGAATTACTGGGATCTTATGAAGATAAAAAGCTTCTGCACAGCAAAGGAAACAACCAACAAAACTAAAAGGCAACCAACGGAATGGGAAAAGATATTTGCAAATGACATATCGGACAAAGGGCTAGTATCCAAAATCTATAAAGAGCTCACCAAACTCCACACCCGAAAAACAAATAACCCAGTGAAGAAATGGGCAGAAAACATGAATAGACACTTCTGTAAAGAAGACATCCGGATGGCCAACAGGCACATGAAAAGATGCTCAGCGTCGCTCCTTATCAGGGAAATACAAATCAAAACCACACTCAGGTATCACCTCACGCCAGTCAGAGTGGCCAAAATGAACAAATCAGGAGACTATAGATGCTGGAGAGGATGTGGAGAAATGGGAACCCTCTTGCACTGTTGGTGGGAATGCAAATTGGTGCAGCCGCTCTGGAAAGCAGGGTGGAGGTTCCTCAGAAAATTAAAAATAGACCTACCCTATGACCCAGCAATAGCACTGCTAGGAATTTATCCAAGGGATACAGGAGTACTGATGCATAGGGCCACTTGTACCCCAATGTTCATAGCAGCACTCTCAACAATAGCCAAATTATGGAAAGAGCCTAAATGTCCATCAACTGATGAATGGATAAAGAAATTGTGGTTTATATACACAATGGAATATTACGTGGCAATGAGAAAAAATGAAATATGGCCTTTTGTAGCCACGTGGATGGAACTGGAGAGTGTGATGTTAAGTGAAATAAGCCATACAGAGAAAGACAGATACCATATGGTTTCACTCTTATGTGGATCCTGAGAAACTGAACAGGAACCCATGGGGGAGGGGAAGGAAAAAAAAAAAAAAAAGAGGTTAGAATGGGAGAGAGCCAAAGCATAAGAGACTGTTAAAAACTGAGAACAAACTGAGGGTTGATGGGGGGTGGGAGGGAGGAGAGGGTGGGTGATGGGTATTGAGGAGGGCACCTTTTGTGATGAGCACTGGGTGTTGTATGGAAACCAATTTGTCAATAAATTTCATAAAAAATTAAAAAATTAAAAAATAAATAAATAAATAAACTATAGATCACCTACTAAAAAAAAAAAAACATCATGGCCCTCAATTACAATCATCCATGTAGTCTAGGATTTTAAGACTCTAGGGTAGAGAGATTCCACATGACTTACACATGTGAATAATTTTTTTGTGTTAGCAATCATAGTTATTTCCTGGGAAAAATTAATATCTTCATGAGATTACTTTCATCTATTTTTAATCTTGGCCATTTCTCTTTATGTATTACTCAACAATTAATGACTTAATAAAAAGGAATTAAAAATGATAACAGACACTGAGCCATTTGAAAACCTAGACATCTTAACTGGATTCATTTATTTCACTTGTGCTACTCTACATTTGATAGCAATTTTCCTTTGGCTATACACCAGCATCTTTTCTAACTTCAATCAACTTTATGTATACACATATTCTTTGAAGAGAATGTCTATCATTTCTTATTTGCAGTCCAAAATTATTTTTAATAATCTTCTATTATACCAAATTATTGGTATTTATTTCAATCTAACCCTAAATGTCATCACCTTTTAAAATAGAGAACATTGTCTGAGACTCAAAAGAGCTGGTTGAAGTCCAGGAAATAAAGTATGGCTAGGTGACCTTGAGGAACGTCATAACATCTTTTCAGGCCTGCTGCTTTTCCTTATATGTCAAAAGAGGCTTTAAAGTATATGTTTTCTGAAACCACTCTCAACTAGCAAATTCTACAATTAAAGTGGGTTCTTTCAATACTAGTTATATGGATGCTCTTGTTTTAGCAGGATTTTTTTAAAAATAAAGTGAATAAAAACAGTGCATGCAATTTCAAATACTTGTAGGAATGCCTAGGAATAAATTAAGCCATCTCTAGCGTATTAACTTTACAGACACTAACTTCTAAAGTGATTGGAAATGCTAGAAGATTTGGGATAGGAATGACATCTTCCCTTCATCAGGCTATACTCTACCTTTAAAATTCAGTAGACTCATTGAGTCTACTTCACCTTCCTGAGATCTTCAGAGAGAGCAGAGCTTCTCTTCTCACTCCAGGTTGCCTACTGGTACTAGGATTACGTCCCATTTGGGGTGGGAAATCAGCTTTCCACTGAATTGTGAGTTAAAGTGTGTGGTTTCAACTGGTAGGGAAGATAAATGCCAGGCCACTGGCATACCCAAAGTATGTAGGATTTGCATCAAAATCACCAAAAACCCTCTATGGAATGTTCCTGGAAAGCATGTGGGTGTGTCTCTTCTTTTATAAACATCAGATTCTATGGAGACTACAGTGAGGATTGCATTTGGGGTGTATACATTTAAAAAGATTGAGACAGACCACATAACGGAGGAAAAAGATATTTGAGCTTGGATTATCTACACTCAATCAGGCGCTGCTCTTTCTTTCTTTCTTTCTTTCTTTCTTTCTTTCTTTCTTTCTTTCTTCTTTCTTTATTTCCTTCTGTATCTAACATCCTGAGAATAATATCTATGAGTTATTTATTGAATAATTGTACGTGGAGTGACTCATGAGTTCCTGTTAATGTAGAGGATACCAAATCAGATATCACAAACATTGCTCTTAAATGGATAATCTAATTAAAAAGACAGACATAAAAGTAAATATGGCACAGATGCTCTAATTGAAGCATGTATTAAGCGCAGTGATATGACAGAATCAGGGAAGATTCCACTGAGGCATCAATGTTTGATCTAGTTTTGAAAAGATGAGTGGCATTTCTCCAGGTGGGTTTGGAGCATTTAGAATATGAAGCAGAATCAGGACACTGGGTCCTGAGTAGTAGAAACAGCACATATAAAGGCATATGGGACTAGAAAAGCCATGGTCTTTTGGGCAACTGCAGAAACTCATTTGGTAAGCATGGAGCTTAAGGATGAGGGCAAGCTAGCAAGATATGCTGGAGGAGTAATTTATAGGTAGATATTTGAAGCCAATTTATGACATATGGACATACATTCTGTTACTATTACTGGATACCAACAGCAGACACTAAATATCAAAGACATTTTTATACTCGTAAATTATTGGTGAGAATTTTACCAATTTTATGGTGAAGTTATATTTTTAAGTATGTAACTTACACAAATTTACCAGACAAGCACTACTAGGCAGGCTCTACATGGAGCCAAAATAAGACAAAGGCAACCAAAATCCAAACTCACCAATTCCATCCATTCTTCCACTTAATAATGTTATAGTCAGAGTATAATATGGGAAGCTGAACTGTGCTATTTCCTCTAGTGATCTCAGTTCCATAGCATCTCTCACAGTGTATCACTCTTCACTAGGTTAAGAGAGTGGAAAAATGTACATTCTTACTAGATTTAGATTGTGTAAAAAGTGCATATTTTTTACAACCCAACTTTTTTTTTTTTACACAACTTAAGTACAAGTCAACTACTTTACCTTGTGTTCAGCCCAAACATAAATGACCTATTCCAATGCTGAAGAATAAAATGAGTTGCACTGGGCTACTTGAGAGATGCTGTGTTGATCTCCAATGTGTACTTTCTTAAGAGACTTAGGATTAATTTTGATTCTATACAAATTTAATCCTCTACACTCTCCACTTTGGATCCTAACTCTGGTGGAAAATGTAACTTCATGGTATTCTGTTCATAACTTTTTCTTTAGGGGCCCCTAGGTGGCTCAGTCAGTTAAGCATCTGACTCTTGATCTCGGCTCAGGTCACGATCTCATGGTTTTTGAGTTTGAGCCCTATGTCAGGCTATGCACTGCAGAGCCTGCCTGAGATTCTCTCTCTCTCTCTCTCTCTCTCTCTCTCTCTCTCTGTCCCTCTCCTGCTTGTGTGTTTGCTCTCTCTCTTAAAATAAAAATATTAAAACATTAAAAATAAAATAATCTTTTAAAAAATAAGTTTTCTTAAAAAATACATTTTTAAAATTCTAATAGTTAAAATTTTGAGAAAATAGACAAAAGAATCAATGATGCAATAATTCCACCAATATGAAGTGTTATTTAATATTAATGAATATTTGTAATCCTTGTAATATCGCTTATCTAAAAAGCAGCAGCAGCTTTATCATCAGAGGAAAGTTATCAAGAGGAAAATAATCGAATAATAGCAAAACTTGGATGCGGTAGAGTCTGCTTTGTAATGTCTCAAGTTCTTTGACCTTGGTGAATGGAATCATTATGCCATAATTACTGTGCCTATCTTATGCTTTCATCCTGAATGTGCCCAATCTCTTAAGGGACAACGTCATAGTTTATCTAGACCCATGACATTCTGTTGGTGGAAGGAGGAATCTCCAAACTTTTTGTTTGAAAGACAACAGGGTGTTTTTGATAAATATTTGTAAACTTTTATAGGGACACATTCCTGCAGAAAAGCCTATCACAGCTGGGAAAATCAGTTAAATATCAAGCAGACTGATATTACTGAATTATCTTTTTGTCCACCCAGATAAACACTTAATGGATAACATGGCTCTGCATCTCTGCAGTCATTGGTGTAGATGGCAGAGTCTGGGTGTAGGGAGATCGTGAGGGGGAAAGTCTGACTAATGGCACTTGGTTAGGAAATTTGTTGGGATATGTAAAAAGATCAGATCTAAATTGAAAGTCATAAGCCACACCCAGGCCAAAAATTCAAGCTTCTCTAGAACAGGAATGTTGGCTGTTCCACTATTGTGGCTTATCTGGACTACAGATTCTCACACTATGTGTGAAATGCCACTGATGTGGGAAAGAATAATATATACTGATATTTGAATCTACGATCCACTGAACACTGGGTAGTGATGTATATCAAATGGAAGATATTATGTAACCACAAAACATTATCATTTCATCTTATAAATGTCTAAACCAAGCATAACTTTTTAATAAGGAATAAAATATAGACTTTGCTTTTCCAAGACAAATAGAACATCACATGACTTCCAGCAGAGGAATAAATTAGAAGATGTGTGAAAAATTAAGAGTTCCCACAATATATAAATAAATGAAACACTATCTAGAAAATCCTTAAGATGTGGTATTTTTTCCCATGATGAGTCCTTTATTATATTTAGGCTGCTAATAAAATACACATACATTATTTGGCCCAAATGTTAATATCTCATCCTAGATCTGAAAAATGAGAAAAGGGTCTTAAAAGCAAATGAAAAAAGGTCAGAGGAGGTCACAATGGGGAAGCTGAACTTAGTTCAAGTTTAAAGGAAGAGTAGAATTTAAACCAAGACAAGGACAGAGGTGAAATCTTTAGGCAAAGGAACTAGCATCATCAAAGGCACAGAAGTGAGGCTGCTGATGACTCATTTTGAAATCAACAGGCAGACTGATCTAGCCTGAAGAGTGTAGTTATGTTGAAGATAAGAGGCAAAATTAGATTTGAGACAGAGTGTAGAAGGCCAGAAATGCCAGGTTCAAGAAAATAACATAAAAACAAAATTTTAAACTATTAGTCACAGAGATTTCACAGAATATTCTTATGATTTTATAGTATTTTTTAAAAAACAAAAGTTATAAATCATAAAAGTGATACATTTGCCTAAATCAAAATTTAAAACTTCTATATGATAAAAATCAAAAGATAAGAAATGGTACAGCTTTTTGGAAGACAATTTGCAGTTTCTTACAAAACTAACATATTCTCACCTAATGATGCAGCAATTATCCCTTGCTATTTAACCAAATTAGTTGAAAACTTATGTTACACAAAAGCCTGCACATGTATGTTTTGTTCATAACTGCCAAATAAATATTTATAATTGCCAAAATTTGAAAGCAATCAAGATGTCCTTCAATGGATGAATAGATAAACAACTCTGGTGCATCTAGAAAGTGGAATATAATTCAGTAACAAAAGAAATGAGAGGCGCCTAGGTAGCTCAGTTGTTTAAGTATCTGACTCTTGATTTTGGCTCAGGTCATGATCTCATGGTTTATGAGATGGAGCCCCACTTCAGGCTCTGCATGCTGACCCACTGACAACATGGACCTTGCTTGGGATTCTCCCTCTCTTTCTCTCTCTCTCTGTCCCTCCCCCCGCTCATCCTCTCTCTCTGCCTCTTCCAAAATAAATAAATAAACTGAAAAAAAAAAAAAAGAATGCCTGTTATAAAATGTCACCTAGTAAATAATCCCTAACAGCCATTTTCAACTCTTTATGAAAATCGAGGATGTAGACACCAAAAAAGTTAAATGCTCCCAGAATCGCAGTGACAATTTAGGCAGAAATTTCTCTATTTTCAGACCAAAGGAAATAAAGAAAAGATTACAATCTGTGGATTGTTTACATAGTGGAACTGAAATAAAGCAAATCCATTCCCCAGAAAGTAATTAAATAATCCCTTTAGTTCTCCCTGTAGTCTGTTCATTGGTCCAGAGAGGGGACAAAAGACTTTACCAGAGAGAACACTTGGCAGCCTCTATCTCCCCTTATGATGCTACTTTTTTTTTTTTTTTTGTGATGATCATATCTGGGCCCTCTTTACACTTGTAGCCATCAGTATTTCTTGGTCTATATCTTACATATTGAGAGGTCACACTGAGTGAGTAGAGATGCATCCCAGGTCATGAAATCCCCACAAGTAAAGCATCATGGCAGATGTTCTTAGTGTAGAACTCATCTGGGGAACTTGTTCAAAAAGTAGGTTTCCAGCCCTTCCTCCTCCTAATACTAAAGACTGTGATGCAGGGAGTCTGGGAGTAGGTCCAAAACTCTGTATTATGATGTTGATTAATTCATGACTACAGTTTGAAAACCACACTGTCATCTAAGCATCATTGAGAAGAGCCTTTGTAACAATCAAACTAGGTACTGTAGTTTTTTCTTCTATTTTATGTACTTTACTCATTTAACCATATATTATGCATTGAAAAAAAAAAACCCAAATCAGTTCAGCAAAACTGAAAAGCACAGGAATTGGAACTGTAATTCAAACTGACCACCTGACCTTGGTGTAGATCTGAGACGAGACCCTTATCTAAGTAGAGAAAATGGAGAGGCAAAGGCGCTTCACTTACCTGTTGGTCTGATGGCAAACACTGTTCTGGATATACTTTTCCTTGTTCAAGAAGAAGTAAAAAGAAATATAACAACATGGGATTCATGGGAAAACAATACAAGAGAAAGGACAAATTTCCCTAGATTCTGAAGGGAAGAATAAACTTCTGGAAACAACATACTATTGAAAGAGAAATAAAATGTCTTAACATTTTTTGATCTCTTTCTTTTTAACGTTTTTTTTTTTTTGTTTATTTTGAGACAGGGAGAGACAGAGCATGAACAGGGGAGGGTCAGAGAGAGGGAGACACAGAATCTGAAACAGGCTCCAGGCTCTGAGCTGTCAGCACAGAGCCCGACTCAGGGCTCGAACTCACGGACTGAGAGATCATGACCTGAGCCGAAGTCGGCTGCTTAACCAACTGAGCCACCCAGTTGGTTCCTCTTTAAAATATAAGACATGTTTTCTTTTTAATGGATGCAGAAAGTCATAAGAGAAACGTCTGAAATGACTAAATGAGATGAGATGAGAAGGATAGAAGAAAGAGAAGGGGAAGGGGAAATGGAAGAAGGAAGGGAGAAAGAAAATTAAAATACAGTCTCAAAAGAAAGAATAAAATTAAAAAGGCAGAAGATAAATCAGCAATTGAAGGGAAACCATAAAAAGCTCTCCCGTAATACATTTAGAGCTCCAGTCGGCTTATGTTGATGGATAAGTGATGGAGAAATAATGTTGATTGATAAATTCTGTAGCCCACGGGTATGTGGCTGGCTCAGTCTGTAGAACATGTGACTCTTGGTCTTGGGGTTGTGGGTTTGAGCCCCACATTGGGTGTAGAGATTATTTGAAAATAAAATCTTAAAAGAAAAAAAAAAATTGCAGCCCTGGAGGAACACTCACTCTTGCAGTACTCTCTCCTAATTTTTTCTTTGGATTCCACTACTTTGCTAGGTCCAGGTAGGATGTCTAAAACCAAACAGTTTATCCCAGAGTGTAGCTGGAATCTCTTGTTATTTTTTGTAATATAAGATACAACATTTCAGTTCTTTTTATTTAGCAGTTGCAAAAAGTGTCTAAACTGTTTGCATGAAGCACTTTGCCAGAAGAAACTGTCCTTACCCATCTCCATAAAACAGAGCCACACAGAGCAAAACGTACCTAAGTATCTTGAGTAGATGTTTTTTGCATGGTCAAAAGGCATACTAAATGGTCTGAGTAATTTTGCTTAATGAAGAGAGAACATAAGCCACCCAGAGACAAATATTAGCTGTCATCATACCCTGGTCCATTATCTTCTATCTAGGATCTGTAAGTGATCCTTTAATAACTATTCAAAATGTTGCAAATATTCTGTAAATTACATGTATGAAAATTATTATAGTATATATGTTATATATAAGATAGAATAATTACACATATTTATATTTACATTATACACATACACATTTATAATGTTAAAAAGTCTTAAAAAGAAAACTGTAAGAACTCCAGGAAATACATCCATATGTTAGTAGCAATTGTCTATTGTTGGTTAGATTTTTGAAGGATTTTATTTTCTTGTTTCTGGATTTTCCAAATATTCTACAGTTACAGCTCTTTTAAAAATTAGGAAGAGAGATCAAAATATGTATAAATGGACATAATTATTGATTATATTCCTCAAATTGTATTTTAAAAATAAAGGCACAAAACTTCTTCCAACCATAATGAAATAACAAAAGAACTGAACTTAACTTCCTGCTGGGAAAAATATATGAAACAACTGCTTCCAGATATGGGAAAACAGAAAATGCAGGACTGGGATTCCAAAGAGAAGGGAAAAACATAGATGATCTTTATATTTACATTGGCTTTCTGCTTGTGACCAATTACCAAACATAAATACAGAGTGGGGAAATGCAGAGAAAGCAGTTGGTGACCCTGAGTTGAGAAGATGGGGATCAAATCTGGGGAGGCAGCTAGAAATTTTGGGACAAAGTTCCTAAAAGTAGGCACTTAGAAATTAAAAAAAAAAAAAAAAAAAGAGGTCTGCACAGGGGTCCCATTGAGTCTAGGTTGTATTTATGTAGGGCTAACAAACACAGAAGTAGGTCTCCTTATAGCATAGACAAACAAGTTCTATTAGTTTAACTTTCCTGCAGATAATAACCATAAAATCTGGACAAAATGCCAAAGAAATTATCTGAAAAAAATTGGATAGGACAAAACATCAGGTAGATTCTGGAACTGGAAGAACGTAAAATTTTTATGCACCTTTTAGCTTGAGAGCAAGCTATACTTGGCAGCAGGGAGATGGCTAAAACTTGGTAGAAAACACTATGGCTTTCGGGCCTGAAAACCCAAAGAACAACTGCTAGAAAGTGAGGGGGGATCCAGAAACAGAACACACTAAAGAGGGAGTGCCACAGATTCTGCCTAAATCTCTGGATGACCCATGAGCTATGAATGCATGGAGCCAACTGTAAGCCATCTGACTAAGAACAAAAAAAATCAAACTGAAGGTTGAGCGGTTATCCAAAAGGCATAGTTTTCAGTCTGAGTTCAACCAAAGTAAATGTCTTCAAAAACAAAATAAACTGCTTTGTCAGAGTGCCAGAAATCCAAACAATGAATGAATAAAAGGCAGTTTTTTCTAACTTATAAATTTCTTTAAAAGATAATTAACTGTTTGGGGTGCCTGGGGTGCCTCAGTCGGTTAAGTATGTGACTTCAGAGGCTCAGGACATTATCTCACTGTTTGTGAGTTAGAGTCTTCCAAACCCCACCTTTCCCCCACCATGTGGCTCTGTGCTGACAGCTCAGAGCCTGGAACTTGCTTTGGATTCTTTGTCTCCCTCTCTCTCTGCCTGTCCCCTGCTCCTGCTCTCTCTCTTTTCTTAAAGATAACTAAAGAAAAAATAAACACCATTGAACAAAATGATATAGCTAATAAGCCAGCAGTGGAAATAAAATGGCATATTCAATTTCAGATATTCAATTAATCTGTAAAAGGTAAGAAAAGAAAAAAATAACATATGAAATAATTAGAAAATAAATTCAATGTGCTGGATTTAAACCCAAATGTATCAATAATTACATTAGAAGCAAAATTAGTAAACACTAATTAAAAGGCACAGATTGTCAAAGTCTTGATTTAAAGAAAAGATCTACATTAAACATTAAAAATATAGATTATTAGTAAAAGGATGAAAAACATACCATGAAAGCATGAATCAAAAGAACACTGACGTGCCTATATAAATATTGGACGAAGTAGATTTCAGAATAAGGAATATTATCAGGGATAAAGAGGTATGTTTCATGATGATAAAGCAGTATGCTCACCAAAAAAATAAAATAAAATAAATCACAATCTTAAATGTGTATGCACCCAATAACAAAGTTTCAAAGCAAAAACTTAAAGAACAAAAAAGGGAAAATAGACAAAATCTCAATTACAGTTGGAGGTTTCAACATTTTTTTCTCAGTAATTGATAGAAGTAAATGGAAATCAGCCAAAATACTGATAACTTCAACAACATTATCAAATGGCTTGATCAAACTGACATTTATAGAACATACCATCCAATAACAGAAGAATATACATTTTTTTTCAATTTCACACTAAAGATTGCCTCAGAGAGACTATATGCTTGTCCATAAAATACATCTTAATAAATTAGAGAAGACTGGTAAATACACAATATATTCTCTAACATAGAACTCAATCAGGAATTAATAACAGAAAACTAAGAGGGAAATCTTCAAATATTTGTGAATGTAAAGTTACAGTTCTAAATATCCCATATATTTAAGAAAAAATCCCAAAGGAAATTAGAAAATATTTTGAACTAAGTGAAAATGAAAATATAACATGTCAAAATCAGTGAGTACAATTACTTTTTTTAGGTCAATTTATTGCTTTAGATGTTTATATTATAAAATAAAAGGTTTAAAATCAATAGTCACTAATAGGCCATAAGAGTTTATAGAGATTTTTTTTTAAAAAAAGAGCAAATTAAACCCAAAGTAAGTAGAGGAGAGAAATAATGAAGACAAGAGAAGGAAAAAATGGAATAGAATTTAAAAATAAATAAATAAATAAATAAAATTAAAAACTGAGTTTTTGAGAAAAAATCAAAAAATTCACATTCTAGTGTCAAGAAAAACAGAAAAGATACAAATTACCAATATTAGGATTGAAAGAATGGGCATCACTACAGGTACCACAGACATTAGTAGGATAATAACAACAATATTTTAGACAATTCAATGTAAAATAATTCAACACTTGGGTGAAATAGAAACATTCCTTGACAGATAAAAATTAACAAAACCAAACCAAAGAACCAAGTAAAAGATATAGAATTTGTAATTCAAAGTCTTCCCATGAGAAAACTGGTAGATTGTTATCCTAGTGAATTCTGCCAATGATTTAAGGAAGAAATAAAACCAATGCCACACAAAGCCTTTCAGAAAATAGAGGAGAAAGAAAAACTTATGAATCTATTATCCAAACAAAGACATAAGATATATGTCCTCAGGCTAGGGAAACAAAAGCAAAAACAAACTATTGGAACTACACCAAAATAAAAAGCTTTTGCACAGCAAAGGAAACTTTAAAAAAAAAAAAAAGGCAACCTACTGAATGGGAGGAGATGCTTTGTCCAAATCATATGTCTGATAAGGGTTTTATATCCAAAATATGTAAAGAACTTATACAACTCAACACCAACAAAACAAATAATCTGGTTAAAAGATGGGCAGAGGACCTGAATACACATTTTCCCAAAAAGACATACAGATGGCCAACCAGACACATGAAAAGTTCAGTATCACTAATCATCAGGAAAATGCAAATCAAAACCACAATGAACTATCACCTCACACCATTCAGAAGGTCAGTATCAAAAAAGAAAGAAACAAGTGTTGATGAAGATGTAGAGAAAAAGAAACCCTTGTGCACTGTTGGTGGGAATGTAAATTGGCACAGCTACTATGGAAACAGTATGGAAACTCTCCAAAAAAGTAAAAATAGAAATGCTATATGATCCAATAATTCTACTACCGAGTATTTACCCAAAGAAAACAAAAACACTAACTCAAAAAGATACATGCCCCCCTATATTTACTGTGGCTTTTCTTATAATAGCCCAAATATGGAAGCAACCTAAGCATCCAATGATAAATGAAAGGATAAAGAAGATAAGGTAGATACACACAGTGGAATATTACTAAGCCATAAAAATGAATGAGAGCTTCCCATTTGTAACAACATGGAGGGACCCAGTGGATATTACACTAAGTGAAATTTGCAGACAGAGAAAGACAAACACCATATAATTTCGCCTACATGTGGAACCTAAAAATAAAACAAATGAATAAACAAACAAACAAAGCAGAAATAGACCTATAAATACAGAGAAGAAACTGGGGGAATGGGCAAAATGGTTGTAGGGGAATGGGAGGTACAGGCTTCCAATTATGGAATGAATAAGTCATTGGGATGAAAGGCACAGTATAGGGAATATAGTCAATGGTATTATAATAGTATTGTATGGTGACAGACGGTAGCTATATTTGTGGTGAGTGCAGCATAACATACAGAATTATTGAATCACTATGTTGTGTACCTGAAACTAATGTAACATTGTGTGTCAACTATACTTCAATTAAAAAATAATATAAAACGACAGAACAATATCTCTTACAAACATATATTAAAAAATTCATTTATTAGAATACCATATCTAGTTATACTAAAATCAGAATATAGCATAATCAAGTAGAGTTTATGCCAAGAAAGCAACACTGATTTTATATTTGGAAATTAATCAGTATAAGTCATCATATTAACCAAATAACAAGAAAACCATTAATTATTTCAATAGATACAGAAAAAAATTTTCATAATCTTCAATACCCATTCATGGTAAAAGTTCAGCATTTTTTCCCCTGTATCCATAGAATGCTACTTTCCATGGCTAGATTTCCCTCCTTTTGTAATACTACTGATATCTGAAATTGAGAATCTCAAAAGTAAAACATAATTTCCAGATTCACCTACTGTCTATAGGGGTAACAATTAAAGATGGACAAATACTGGGGCGCCTGGGTGGCTCAGTCGGTTAAGTGTTTGACTTCGGCTCAGGTCATGATCTCACAGCTTGTGAGTTCGAGCCTCACGTTGGGCTCTGTGCTGACAGCTCAGGACCTGGAGCCTGCTTTGGATTCTGTGTCTCCATCTGTCTCTGCCCCTCCCCCACTCACATTCTGTCTCTCTCTCTCAAAAAAAAATAAACATCAAAAAAAATTTTTTTAAATGAACAAATGCTACAATCAAAAAGAATGAAATCTTGCCATTTGCAACAATGTGGATGGAACTAGAGTCTATAATGTTAAGTGAAAGAAGTCAGAGAAAGACAAATATTGTGTGATTTCACTCATATGTGAAATTTAAGATACAAAGCAGATGAACATTAGGGAACGGAAGCAAAAATAGTATAAAAACAGAGACGGAGACAAACCATAAGAGACTCTTACACAGAACAAACTGAGGATTGCTGGAGGGGCTTTGGGTGGGGGATGGGCTAAATGGGAGAAGGGCATTAAGGAGGACTTTTGGGATGAGCACTGGGTATTATATGTAAGTGATGAATCACTGAATTCTATTCCTGAAATCATTATTACACTATATGTTAACTTGGATTTAAATTTAAAAAAATATACTAGATTGTATGACAACTTGTGTTCGATAAATTCCATCTGAAATTCTTTATTATCTCTCAGCTTCTAGACTCTCTGATCCATTTTACCAAGAATTGAAGAATCATTTGGACTTTAGTTTCCTTCTTAGAAGTCTGTTGCAAATACAAATTATTATTCAAGTCAGTGGTCCCAGGAATTAACCTCAAAGTCATTTGCAAAGTATTCCTTGATTACCTGAATGCTTTCAAGTTTGAGGCATGCAATGTTATGCTCTTGACTGGCATGCCCTCCCCTTTTTCTATATACAGGAGTTTACAAACTTTTTCCGGATAGTAAATATTTTAGGCTTTGTAGGCAAGAGGGTCTCTGTTTCAAATATTTAACCCTGCTGTTTTAGTGTGAAAATAGTCATATAGAATACATAAGCAAATCTATGTAGCTGTGTTCCAATAAAACTTTATTTACAAAAACAAGCAGTGACCTGCATTTGGTGTGTGGGCCACAGTTTACTGACCTTGTTCTTTGTATCTTTTCACTCATTCAAAAGATTGCTCAAAACCTATTTTATAGTTATGACTTGGAAGACCAAGCCACCTTGCTTACTCTCTCTAATATTTGCAGTCATTCTGGAAGAATAAATAAGAAATTTAACTAAAAGTATGTGGAGGAACTACTAAGAAATATTATCTGTTTATTTGCCTTCTTTCTGCTATTAGAGTTCAATTACTAAGGACTAGAATCCCAGGTCTCCCATTTCTATGCACACAAATGATGAACAAAAAATAAATCATGATTATAGTAATGAAGATGATGCTAATGTAAACTTTTAAAAAGTATGCAATGAGTGCCTATAATGAAAAAATCTCAATAAAGACAAGAACATACACTTTAAACTTTGCTTGATCCGTTCCTGGAAGGATCAGGTAGTTTGTAGCATAGCTAAAGGAAAAACAGACACCCACGCAATGTTAAGCTTCTTTCTTTGGTTTCTAAGACTGGATGAATGGACACAATGAAAAATAATATATAAATAAAATCCAGCATACAGTATGTGCATAGGGCTATGTTTGGTACATATATGTTTATGTATGTAATATATGTAAATATGTTTTATATTTACAACACTTATTTGGGCTACTTGATAAGAATTGCAATAAAGAATTCATCCAAGAACAAATACCAGCATTAAAACACAACACAAGTGCTTTTAATTAAGAGTTAGTTTTAAAATGTTAGCTAAATACTTCCACAACATTCCATTCCCCCTAATAATCCACTGACAAGTTCTCTTGATCAAGGTCCTATGTATCTTCAGCAGTGAGATAAACCTCATTCCAATAAAAAAGTGGTCATATTATTATAGTTCCCTGGATACTGCATTTAGCACACATAAAGGTCACACATCTCTGCCTTGCTGGAGAGCACTGGCTCACACATGATTTGTTGGATATGTCTAAGAGAGTTTGGGCTCAGTTTGGCTTATTTGGAAGTCACGAGAATTGAACCTACTTTTCCATTCCCATACTAAAGCCTCCATGCAGTGCCGGTCATTACCATTCCCTCTGACCATGTTTGTGTTGAAGTCATAAGTGAGCCTCCCAAAAGCAGCCTGGTGTTTCTCCCTCCCATACAAATTGTCAGAGTCTAAAGTCTCGTCAGCTAAATCAAAAAACTTTTACAAATGTATATTAGAAGAAATATAAAGTATCAACACAGGCAGGCAGGCAGAAACCTATATTTTTAGTGCCTTTGCTCCCCAAACTAACTCTCCTTTGGTTAACATTTAATTAGCTTTTCAGGGTACATTCTTGACAAGAGTTCATTGCTGTATTTTCACTGCCTAGCACAATTCCTATTATATGTCTGTTTAAGAAGCAAATCTGTTATCTTAAAAGGACAAATACAAATTTACAAGAAATTGCATTCCATCTCTCAATTGTAATCTATCTTACCATCTATTATGAGATAATTTTCAAAATTTCAAGTTGAACTTCTTATACTTTTTTTTTTTTTTTGGATCAACCAATACCGTATGGCTAGGGTAGAATGATTAATATAAGAGATTAAAAAAAATACTCTTTTCATCTCTACTAATAAGGAAAACAAAGGCCCACAAGGGAGAATATACTTTCCATGTCAATCTCAAAGCTCTTATAATTCATTCATGAAAAATCTCTTTTCTTTATAAAATTTAGGAAAGCAAAGGGAATTTATCCTAGCTTATTAAACAGAATACCTTCATACTTGCCTGTGTTATGTGTATTTTTCTTTTCAGTCCACATAAATTTGAGCACAGACATGGCATGCCTGGACAAAAACGTTATAGTTTAAGGAGTCATTTGTATTCCAGATTCCAAATGAATTTACTCTTTTCCATATTTAGAATCAACATTTGGAGTAGTCAGGCTTCCATGAGTCCTGCTAACTGCACTAATGATTCAGGTAAAGGGAGATCCCACATAACTGAGGCACCAGTCCTTGCAGCTATGGATAAGTCTTCCTGAGCACTATTGAGGCAGGGAGGGGGTACTATTTGTCTTTCTGTATTTGATCCCTTATGTGTGAGAAATACATGCCACTGTGGCTTGTCCAGACTGCTCTAACTCCACTACCCCACGGTTGCCTTTTGGTTCTTTCTTTTCTCAGTAGTGCAGTTTCTAAAGGAAGCTGATATGTTCTTACTTTAGTTGGAAGAGAATGCTATTCAAGGGTTGAATAGAGTGCAGCGGAGACAATTTACATTCTGTCAAAATTCTCAGAGCAAGAAGATGAAAAGTAAATGAATCAAAAGAAAAGGGGGAAAATGTGAGTGAACTAATCACTGTTGTTAACAGGTGCCCATCATGGGCCCTACACTGTGCAGGCCGTGTAAACCAACAAATGAAAGGTTAGATAGATATTTTAAAAAGAGTTATTTTTCTTCACTTGTTTATAATCTAATGGAGAGGCAAAATTTACCCATCTGGAATAGCGAAAGTATAAATATCACTGATACTTATACTAAGTGTAATAGACATTCAAAAGCGTGGGATAGATTATGTTATATTGTTATGTAGAGTTAACTGTGATTTTCCTGTGAGTGACATTCAAAAGGAATGTTTGTTGGCAACCTAAGCACTTACTAAGACATCATCTTACTTATTCAAACTGCCAGAATTAAACCCTTCTCTCAGAGCTAAAGCTAAAGCAATCAACCAAACTCTGGAGCTGGACCTTTCCACTCAAGTTTTGACTTTGTTAGATGTGTGGCCCCGGGTGAGTTACTTGACCTCTTGTGCTTTGGTTTCCACATTTGTGAAGTGAGGTATTTCTAGAATGTTCCTCATAGGATTATAGTGAGGATTGAATAAATTCATATCATCTCGAGTACAGTGCCTACAGGTACCATAGAAGTATTCACTATTATTTCCAGTAAGGTGCCTGATCATGAGCATTGTATATTTACTATTATTTCTGGTTTCTCTCACCACATGGCTGACCTTCCCCAAAACATCACCTATAATAAGGGAACGATAGACAGGCACAGTGTCTTGCAATTGGAAATTGTACAATTGCTGAATGAAAGAATCCAAGGCAAGCAGGGTACAGATAGTTTAAGTGTGCCAAGAAGGCAGAGGAATATACGATGTGACAAAATTGGCCCGATTCTTCCATTTCTTTGAGTGAGGAAATGGTTATCTTAGAGAGTTAAGATTTCACATCCACAGGTTGACGATTAAGATCAAACTATTGCAACTATGTGACGGCGTGCTATTTTTTATGGTTGGCTTTGCTCTCTGAGCCTGCGCCAGTCAGAGAAGGCCTGTGTGCACCACTACTTTTTTCTCCCTGAAGGTGTCGTAAGGACGAATTTGCTCAGTGTCCTGAGATTTTTAAAGATCATCGCCAGTGCTGCACTGCGGGAAAGCAGTAGGAAATTAGACAGGATAACCATATTTCCTCAAATCAATCAGCTACTAGTTTCATTTTCTTTACAGGGAAATTTTATACTCCCTTTTCTGCTAATGAAAAACCAGAAAGTTCATACCTACCTCTGCAGCTGAAAGAAGAATGCCCAGTTAGCCTTGGAATAGAAGATAATAGTCTCAGAAAATAGCATATTTTACATTTTGTTATGTTTTGAAAAGTATTTATTGTCATGTTTACCTAATTTGCATGTGCCTTCATAAGATAGGAAAAGCAGTTGCCTGCATCTTCACTTTTGATGGGGAAACTGACATAAAGACATGAAATTCTTTTTAATTTTTTTTCCAACGTTTTTTATTTATTTTTGGGACAGAGAGAGACAGAGCATGAACGGGGGAGGGGCAGAGAGAGAGGGAGACACAGAATCGGAAACAGGCTCCAGGCTCTGAGCCATCAGCCCAGAGCCTGACGCGGGGCTCGAACTCCCGGACCGCGAGATCGTGACCTGGCTGAAGTCGGACGCTTAACCAACTGCGCCAGCCAGGCGCCCCAAGACATGAAATTTTTATCCAGTCACTTTTTCACACCAAAAATGGTGTGAAATGTGTATTTTAGATGAGCCTCAATTCCTTTTTGGATGAGCCTCAATTCCTTTCTTTCTCTAATCTTCATGACTAAAAGCATGAATTTGCACTTTCACAAATGCTATAGAACTGCAAATTTTAAATTACGTAGACAAAAGGTCTTAATTTGACTCCTTAATTTATATTTTACCGAATTGTATTTGTATCCAAAGGGAATGAAAAACAATTATTTTTCTCTTTCTCCCAAGTCCTTTTGAGCCCTGTTCAATAAAGGAGAGTCCCACAGTTCCATAAATGAACACACAACTTCAAATTATATTATCTGTCTCCACGAATTTCCTTCTCATTACTTCTTAGACCTTAACCCTACATAATTGATAATAAGTGGTGACTAGTTCCCACTCCACCCCTGCTCTTCCCCAGGTTACAGATAAGGAAAAAAAAAAAAATGCCCGTAAAGAGGAGGAAGTACCAAGAGTTTTTCTGAACTGATAGAAAATGCTCATACTCCATTCTTTTTTAAAAATAATTTATTTTTTAAGTGTATTTATTTATTTTGAAAGAGAGAGAGAATCCCAAGCTGGCTCAGCACCGTCAGCACAAAGCCCGAGGCAGAGCTCAATCTCACCAACTTGGAGATCATGACCTGAGCCAAAACCAAGAGTCTGATGCTTAACCAACTAACCAGGTGAGCCACCCAGCCGCCCCTCCATTTTTATCGAGTCATTAATTTATTTTTACATTCCACAAAATATTTACTAAGAACCTATCATGAGCAAAAGCTCTGGAACAAGTGCTGAGAAAACAGATTTAAAAGATAATAATAAAATTTAAGAAGTAAGTACAATAAAACAGGGGCTGCAAGCACTTCTGTCCAGTAGGAGATCTCAACTGCAATGTTGTATTACATTGTATGTTAAATGCTCTGGGATGTCTGGCTTCCTGGGGAGTGATATTAACATACGAAAGATCATTTGAGAAAGAGGAAACATCTGTTTCCACTGAATGCCACCGGTCCACTGCAAGTTGTCATGGTGGAAAAGGTAGAAAATAACGGCTGGGAAGACATGGTGTTCCCCTTCCCCATCCAATGAGGTTTTCCTATAGAAGAAATCAGCATTAAGGCAGCTTTGAAAGGAAAGACTACAAGCTGAGATAAATGGGTGGGGCCGGTGGGGGCTTCCATCCACCTTTCACCTTGGAGTTCTGGGAAGCAATGCCCGAATGCCCAAGGCAAGTCTGGACACCCCCCTTCACTACTTCAGCTCCACACGTGTTTCCAGATTCAATGGACAAGTTAGGCAGAAATCAGTAACCCTGAGCCATAAGAAAAAGTATGCAAACAAAACACAAGAAAGGTGAGGCCCTGGTCAAGAGCAACAGAGGAGAAAATAGATACAAATAGAAAGGAAGACTCACAAAGTGTTATTTTATCTGCTGTTTTTCCCTGTGCAGAGATTTTAAGACTTTTAGGAAGCAAGAATGGATTTTAAAAAGCTGATATAGGTAAATAAGATTTGCTTGGTTTACTGTTGATAGGATTTTATCTGTCTTTTGTTATTTTGCTTTTTTCTTTCTTCCTTCCCTTTATGTTTTTGAAGCAACTGATACCCTCCCAGAGGGGGACTTTTCACAGAGATACAAAAAAAAAAAAAAAAAAAAAAGTCAAATGAATATCTCTTAATCTAATAGTCTAACCAGTTCTGATATACTCAATGACAATAAGTAAATAAATGAATAAGCAACAAATAAATAAATGGCTTCAGTAGTTTTAACATTATAAACAGGACACTCTGACAAGACTGTGGTCTGGAATAGAATGATAACAGAATCAAAGTGGGGAATGATAAGGAATGATAAAGGGATGAGTCTATTAGTACTAATGTGTCTAAAAGGAGGGACACTTAAGTGCTGACAGTGCAGAGCCTGCTTGGGATTCTCTCTCTTTCCCTTTCTCTGCCCCCCCACTGCTCATGGGAACTCTCTCTCTCTCAAAGTAAGTAAACTTTCTAGTATATGTAAAAGGAAAATTCCAAGTTCATCTCAGTCTCAGCAGGTGGTGAGGGCTGTTTCAGAACTCTAGAGGAGCATCAGATTCAGACTATGATCTAGGCTGAGGCCTTAGCTACATAACTATAAAGGGAAGTTAGTATGAGAGATGTTCAAGTGATATTTTTTTTGGAGCAGTAGTTAATCTTTAATTAGAATATTGGGAATGAGGTGAGAATTGGAGGTGAAATATAACTCTATGTTAGTGGAATTCTTTTTATATTAGCTAAATTCTTAATGTTGAGTGATATTAAGGATAAAAGTAATCAAATATTTTTTAACATGACATGTCTGCAATTGTTGATTAGCGGTCTGAAGTATATGATAATTATTGTAAGATAGGGTTTAGAAGCTTAGGACAAGAACCTGAGCTCCTGGTGGGAAATAAACATGACCATCTTCCCATCCCGGTATAACCCACTGGGTTTTTCTTGGGGGTGAAGGGCTGTCTACTCTGATTAGTCAGACTTCCACTTTGATTGATGGGCCTCAGCCACTCAGACTTTTAAATATTCTGAATAACATCCCTAGAATCATCTCCATCCCTGAAATGTGATTTAATAACAAGAACAACAGCTCTGGTCAAGTGATACTGTTTGTTCCCAGCTGAATATTGTATAGAGCAATCATGCTGTTGTAATACTGTCTCTCCAGATAGTGAGACCCATCAGCTAGTAGGATCTCCTGGGAACTGTTTTACTAATATGAATAACTAAATGAAGCCAATATATTATATAGTAATTATCAAGGACACTGGCCTTGAGGAAACCAGGACTGTTCATTGGCTGGTAAGAGTCCTTGAGGAAATCTAACTGTCCTGACCCCCTCACATCAGGCTTCCTGTTCCAGACCTCTGGAGAAGATGTGGGGAAGCCCTGGTCTCCTGGGACCTTCCCCAAATCAAAAATGCCAAAGAAGTCTGTCATACAACTAAGAAGAAATCTCCATGTAGTTTTGGACTCTTTGTATCTCTTCTATTCTACTCAGTACTCAAGTAATAATGCTTCCAGCCGCTGCCACTACCGTGCACAAACCCCTGGCTTCATGTACTGCCAACTCTGGAACTATCTAACTTGTTGTGTCATGTGTAAGGAATGGCAGCCAGAGAGGTACTTAAATATGGCATTAAACATGCAAGTGGACATCAGTCCACTTAGGAACTAAGCAGCAGGGACAAGTTCCAAATAGCAGATGTGATCTGGAGTAAATTCTCCATTTAGAGCAGAGACTAATGGCCTCACGCAGCTGCTCCCTGAAATCTATATGACCTTCAGGAATCGAGCTCTCAGCAGGCAGAGGGAGTGGAACTGCAAAAGAAAGTGGAGGATGGTCCATAGAAAGTCCCACTCTTCTGTAGTCAGTGAAGGGCTTTTTTTTTTTCTTTTACAAGAAAACAAATTTCTTATTTAGTTTTTTTGTAACATGTTTTATTACTTTCCTTGTATTGACGCATGTCACAGAACCCCATGGAATACGCTGGGCATCTGTTCTGAATCAGAAGGAAAAACTATCATGGATAAATAAGTCTGGCATTCCTTGTGTTCCTTAGACACAGCTGACCTCATGAAGTTTAGATTTTTCTCTCATTTATATTTATAAATGATTTTCATAGCTTCTACCTTCTGAGATACCTGGTCCCAAATGGCAAACAAAAACAAAAACAAAAACAAAAACAAAACCAATGTCAGATAGTGGCAAGTTCTTTAAAAAAAAATTTTTTTTGTTTGTTTACATTTATTTTTGAGAGACAGAGCATGAGCAGGGGAGGGGCAGAGAGAGAAGGAGACACAGAATCAGAAGCAGGCTCCAGGCTCTGAGCTGTCAGCACAGAGCCCAACTCAGGGCTCGAACCCACAAACCGTGAGATCATGACCTGAGCCGAAGTCGGTTGCTCAACCGACTGAGCCACCCAGGCACCCCAGATAGTGGCAAGTTTTTAAGGCAGGACAGGTATTTGCTTTGCTTCACTTGTAGAGCAGCCTGCATGTGACAGCGTGGCTTTGATTTTTCTTCACGTATTTCTGTCTAAACATGCCTGTCAACAACTAGAAAAGAAAATAATCATGTCCTGACCAAAGAGCTGTGCCTGCTATTTCTCCTCTGGGCATTTACTTTCATGGAAAGAGAAATCACATCACACACTACATGTGTGGAACATGAATTTCAATTGCTTACCACCAGACCATGAGTCTTACATGCTCACTTGAAGAATGAATAACAACTATAAACTTTGCAGGTGGAGATGAACTGGTGAAGTTTTACCATGCAAAGGATTTGACCCTGGTAGTAAAACCTAGAGCTATAGGGTCAAGTTCTCAAAATCTAGAACAAAACAGAGTTTTAAATGACATTTCAAAAACATAGAAATTTGGTTACCTTTTTCTTCTAAATGCATTTACAGTGACTGTAGGATGGTTTGCTGCTTTAGTCTATGCTGATATTTCTATAAAAATACTTCACCTGAGCCCAAAAGCAGAACCAGAAGCAGAGAGAAAAGTTAACGATTATTATTTGTTGGGCATTCACTCATATTAATCAATATTTTCTCACAAACATTTACTGAGGATCTGCTACTCAGAGAAAGTACTACTACGTGCGAAGAATACAGAAATGAAGAGGACAGATAAAGCCCCTGCCCTCCAGGAGCTCAAATTCTAAAAACAGGAAAAGAAAATAAAACACATAAATATAGGATAGAATGACATGTAGTATAGGTGCTGAGGGTAATAACAAAGCAGAAAAAGAAGCTACAACATAGGTGCTCATTAGATGAGTTGTTAAAGGAAACCTCCCTGGTGTGGGTGTGTGGGAGAAGTAATTTCAACGAGTCAAATAGCCAAATAAGAGTTAGGAGCATAGAGTATGATTTTATTTTGTTAGAGAAGATAACATAAATTTTAAAAATACAAAAAATTCAAAAATATAAATGGGTGAAGGTCTTTCTCTTTCTCTCTCTTTCTCTTTCTCCCTTTGCCTTTGCCCCTCTCCCCCACTTGTATTCTCTCTCTCTCTCTGGGAAAAAAAAGTATAAGTTTCTAGTTATAATATAAATAAGTTCTGGGGTTGTAACGTACAACATGGTAACTATAGTTCACAATACTGTATCGTATATTTGAAGGTTACTAAGAGAGTAGATCTTAAAAGTTCTTATCACGAGAATAAAAATTATAACTATTTGAAGTGATGGATGTCAATGAAACTTATTGTGGTAATCATTTCACAATGTAAACATGTATCAAATCGTTATATTGTACACTTAGAACTAAAGCAGTGTTGTATGTCAATTATGTCTCAATAAAACTGGAAAAATAGATAAACATTCAATGACATCGCCTAAATTCGCAAAATTATAAACATTTTTGGCGTATTTTCTTCACACAGTTCTGTGACGTGGATAGAAGATACGAATGTTATTCTCTCTCCCTTTTACAGATGGTAAAACTGTTAAGTAGTAACAAAGTCACATAGTTTGTAAGAGGTAGAAAGCCAACATCACGAACAAAGACTTCCCGACTCCAAAAACAGCATGTGTTCAAAGTAAAATTTTTATCATCTATAACCAAAACTAGGTATTGAGCTTGGTCGAGGAGCTCTTTTATTATAGATTGGAAACCAACGTGGACCCGCCTGTTATTGCTTGCACTGCTTGTGGACCCCGACTGGAAATCCATGCTTATGTTTTCTGCCCATGCTCTCTTCTTCCTACAGCTGATTCTAACTAGAATGGGCCCATATCCCAGGAAGACTTGATTAAGTTATCCAGATGCCATTTGGTAAGAGTTTGGACTAAGAGGTCAGTAATCTTTAGACAATGGATCTTATAGCTAAGCTGAACTTCAGTGGAAAGAGCTCTAATGAGCTGTCTGCACAAGTAAAGAATAAGGAAGGATCACTGGGAGAAAGAATAAAAGAAGAAAAGAAAGGAGTAAACTAACACTAAGAAACAGGGACAACAGAATCTTCCTTGAAGAAAGGGTGGAATCGCCCTAGATTCTGCTTCAAATTCTCGGCTGAAGCACATACCATTTGTTGAAACTATAGCATTGGTAGCTGGACTGAGAAGACCATTGATTTTTATCACAATTAATATCTCTAGGGATAAAATTCCTACACCTAAATGACTCTTATTGACAAGGATGAGATAGGAGCTGGAGAACCATCATCATTTGTTTACAGGTAGAAGTAAAAATCTACTGGTAGATCATCTAGAAATCTCTTCTGGGCTCCCTTTTTCAACTACTCTACTCATTGTAAAGAGTGATAGCATTTCAGAACTGGAAGAGAACTTAGAGCTCATCAAATCTAAGTAGGTCAACATATTTTCCTTTTATTTAGGCACATAATATTCCTGTGAGGTTGGGGCAGGCAGAGAATACGGATGGAGAAACTTAGGCACCAAGAGGCTTCATTCGTGTCATGAAGCTTATATTTGGCAAGGAACTCCTGGCTTTGAGTCCTGTGTCTCTTCTTCAGCAACAGTTACAGGGCATACTTTATTCTCTTAAAACACTCCCCAGAGACACTCTGCTAAACTTGGAGTGAACAGCAAGGCTTAAGACTTTCTACTTTAGAATAACAACATGACAGTGGACCCACATAATAGATAGATCTTGAATGAATGCAAATGAAACAAAAAGTAGGAACTGGTAAGAGGAGGCTATTCTGGGGTCTAGTAGCTTCCACAATTGAACATGTTTCAGAAACTAAGCTTGCTTCCTGGTTCTATCCCTGTTTATTGGGATGAATTGCTCAAGTCGTATAGTTTCTCAAGCCCTGCTTTCATCTTCTAGGCAGAAATAATAGTACTGATCACCAGGATGCTATGAGGAATACAAATGAAAAAAAAATAAAAGGAGCACTGAAGGCACAAAGAATGATGAAATCATGGACTGATAGAGCTAAAAAGAGGTTTTGACAACTAATCTAACTTTGAAATATAGAATAAGATGAAGGGGGGCGCCTGGGTGGCGCAGTCGGTTAAGCGTCCGACTTCAGCCAGGTCACGATCTCGCGGTCTGGGAGTTCGAGCCCCGCGTCAGGCTCTGGGCTGATGGCTCAGAGCCTGGAGCCAGTTTCCGATTCTGTGTCTCCCTCTCTCTCTGCCCCTCCCCCGTTCATGCTCTGTCTCTCTCTGTCCCAAAAATAAATTAACGTTGAAAAAAAAAAATTAAAAAAAAAAAGATGAAGAATATTCCTCTACCTTGGTAGCTATTAGAGACATGAATACATATATTCTTCTATCTCCAGAATGCTTTCTCACACAGTTGGGAAAAGTACAGAATGGAGAAGGATTCACCAGTCTCCTCCCACTGCTCCCCTCTATTCTGGGGCTCTTTGATCAGTCCAAGATGAGGGATTGACTAGGAGAGCACAAGTAGCCATGGAGTAGGGTAAAATTATTTCTGCAAACTTTTCATCCATTCCTTATCCTTTCAGTCTTCCCCACCCCAATGCCCAGCTGTCCTCCTCACTATATTTTACCATATTCAGTATGGGTCTTTATGCCATACATGATTATCCAAGGCTACTGACTTAAATGTTGTCCCCCAAGAAATAAGTTTCATTTCCCTCTAGCCTTACAAAAGTAATAGCTATCACATAAACTTCATGTACTCCTCCACAAACACTAATGGAGTCTTATAATTTATTAGGTACTAGCTTCAGCTTATACACAATCTACTCGTACCACAGAAATTCTTAGCCAGATGAAATATAGCTAGATTTCAAAAGATGTCAGTGCTAGAACTGTCAGATACACTGTAAGTCAATAGAGCCTGGTATTTACAAGCCCCAGAGACTGAGAAGGAGACGATCCATGTGGGACAAAGCTGGGGCTTAATGTGCCAAATAGGGGCAGGATCTGACAGTGGCCTTGACCTTTCTGTTCTCTGGCCAGCTGCTGAGCCTGAGTTGTCATCAATGGACATAGGAACATAAGGGAAGCTCACCTCTCAGCAGCCCCATGAAGTTAGGGGATAAGAGTAACCAGCATATATTGATCTGGGAGGGAAAGGGAGAGAATCTGAAAGGGAGAGAATCTGAGGGGAAGCTTGTTCCCTCTATGCCCAAAAGACAAACAGTTCTTTTCATAAAGTAGAATGAAGTCGAAGGTGTACATGTGACCACAGATTGAAGAACGGCTAAGTATTTACAGATTTCTCCACTGATGTTCAGAAAGATGCCCCATTTTTCCTCTATTCAGTTGAAGTGGCTTGCCTTCAATTCTCACAGCACTTGTTATGAATAAACCAGACTGGCTTTGTTACCATCTGAAATTCTATAACAAGTATTTTTCGGCCCTGGCTAGCATAAGGAGAATAGCAGAATTCTCACCACTGCAAAGTCCAAGTAAATCAGAATATGAACCCACTGTTGATATATTTTCTTTTGACACACACAATTTTACTGAAACTGCTGACTTGGAATTTGAATGTAAATATGTTTTACCTGAAAATTCTATAAGGACTTATGGCTTCAGGAAAGTCCATTATACCCCTATTGCTGTAATGCCATACTGCCCTCTGATTCTGAATTCACTATATTCTTACATCTAGAAGCCTTTTCAAAAACGTTCATACTGTAATCCCAAATATGAACCCCTTTTTCTTTATTATTCACTTTGTAATTGTGCACCAATGCCAAATATGAAAGATGCTTCATTCACTACCATAGCTAGCAGCATATCCATTCCCAGATTTCTGAGACAACTATCAAGATCTATATCTCAGTCTATGTGCAAAAATATCATGGGCTGTGTGTAGATCTCTGTTTTCTAGGAAGGTACGTGAGTGGAAATTGGCAAATTGCAATTGCACTTTAGAGTGTCTAGTGAAATTATCTTGGATCCTTGATGTATGGGAAAGCGGTTTGGAAGGCTGACCAGACCAGACATTGTGCGTGCTCATGCCAGGGAAGCCAAAGCAATACACTGACCCATTCCAAACCATTGGGGGAAAAGCTGCTTAATTAGGGAAGTCTGTAGTTCTGAAGGCTGGGTGATTTAAATGCTCAGTGGGGAAAGTTATTGGTCAGTTGATAGGTCAGCCATGGTCTGAAGACTTTTTCTCTTAACATAACAATTTGTCTTCAGACTTTTTAAAACCTCCAGTAGACTCCACACCAGCCAAATATTTAGTGGTTTTATGAAGTTTTTTGGTATTCATGTCAACTGTAGTTCTTCAGAAACCCATTTAAAATGTTGTTTCTTTTCCATATGGCATTCTGAAAGGGAACAGGGGATTACAAATTTACAATTGTGACAAAAAAGAATGCTCTTTGTAACTATTTCCGTAACTTTCTAAACTTCTTAAATGAGTTTGATTTATATTGTGCCAAGACAAAATATCATATTTATCACTAAGAGTGTGATTAAAAAAACAACAACAACATATATTCCCTTGGCAACTGGAATAACTGTATGTATGGTAGGTTATAGGCTTTTAGTTTTTATCTTTTGCTATGTTTTTAGGTTTGATTAACAGATTCCGTAAATGAGGCTTGGAGGTTAAATCATCTGTTTCATCTCAACACTTTGAAAGCATGTTTAGCACTATTTTAAAGTCTAGGATCCAGAGCACTGTTTGAAAAGTTGTTCTTAGTCTCCCTTATTGTCTTATTATGCAGACCGGGGGCACCACATTTTCTTAGATTTTCAAACTAATGTGGCTATAACTTTTCCCATTTTCATGAATGTGACTCTATAAGACAAGCCAAATAATGTACCTTTCTGAGAAGCCTTGAGGTCTCTGCCAAGCCCAGGGCTCCCTTTAGGGTGGTTCTCCATCCATAGATTGCTATACGTTATATCCTGTGATCCTCACCCCTCCCCCTACTCTGACTGCAGCTTCTGCAGCAAAAGAATGTGTGTCCAATCCAAAGACAGCCATTCATAGAATAAGCAAGGGCCAAGAAAGGGTCCAGCTGTGGAAATCTACTCAACCAAATGGTGGAATGACTGATCCCATCAAAGCTCTCACTTGGAATCTGACTGGGAGATGTACAAAATTAGAGTGAGCAGTGGGAAAAGGATTTGAGAAATAAAGGAAAGAGTAGAAGACACACCAAGGGGTAGAAGACTGAAGGCAGCAAAAAATACATAGAGAACAAGGAAGCAGGAAAAATGAACCATGAACATGGCAGAATACCATTGGGGTTGCCATGTATCACCAGAGCTGAAGATATTAAAAATACTGTTGCATTCTGATTAACTCTCTAGTTCTCTGTCAGTTTGGCTCTGGAGTTTCTGAGACTGGCTCATTTCCTTCTTACAACACAACTCTGTTAACGGGGAAACAAGAATCAAGCTTTTTCCAGTTTCTGACAAGTGATATTAGAACTCTAATACTTTATTTACTATGAAATGAAACACCTATTTTGTATATCAATGTTCTGCTAATTTCTATGAGGACTATAAAAGATGAAAACATGTAATTACTGTTCTCAAGGGATTCATTAGTTTGAACAGGTAAGACCATAGAGTATTGATGCATGCAGTGAAGGGTTAAAGTTGGGCACTCTAAAGCCAGACTGCTCACTTACAAATCCTGCACCAATACCAACTATCTGTATGACCCTGGGCAAGTTACTTACCTCCTTGTGCTTAGGTTTCTTAGTCTGTAAAATGGGGCAATACTCTACAAACTACTGCTTAATGTTCTTGTGACAATTACATGAAATAAGACCTGTAAAGGGCTTGGAACAGAGCTCAGAATAACAGATTGCCTACACCCTTCCCAGTATCTGAGGTCTCTGTGGAAAAGGAAGGAATTGGGTGGATTAGAAGCAACTCTGCACCAACCCATTTCTCATGGGAAGACAATCTGTACCCTAAACCAGACAGCGTGGTTGGAGAGTTACACCTAGATTCCAAGTCAACTATCTATAAAACAGATACCCACTCAGTGACTTAGGTGCTTGACATGGAAGATCCCTCCCCTCATTGGTTACTCACATTCCAAGGAAGGAATTTGGCTCCCCTGCCTCATCACCCTCTCTTTGCTCTCTCTTTGCCAGACATCTGCTACATATGCTGGTCTGCTTCATCTTTCCCCACATGATCTTGTTCTCTCCCCCTCCCTTCACTCCTCATACTTTCTTACAGGAAAGAACCAGGGGCAATTTTCTTTACAACATATGTAACCACGCAAAACATATATTTCCCATTTGGCTCTGGTATGTTCATGAGTCGATCAAGACCATCTGTGCTTGCATATCCAATATCCCCCAGTCTACCCCACTCCCTAAATCTAATCCTTTCTGTGTAATTTAACAGGGTCTTTGTGCTACAAAGCCCTTAATAATTTTTAAACAAAATTGCCTTAATACATAGCAATTGCTAAATGCAATGCGGAAATATTTATTTCTCTTGCCAGCTATAGATTCCAGAGTCTGTGGCTGCCTTGCACAACTTGCAGAACTCTATGTGATACAAACCGTACAAGACACATTTCTTAAAATCTACTCCTTTGGGGAGTCAAGCAACACATCACATTAAATTCTATAAGAGAGGAACATTGCAAATTATCAGCAAGTTAATTGCCCAGGGCAAGAACCCAAGCCAGCTCTATAATGTTTAATTTCCCCTTGACCCTTCTATGACTGATATTTGATAGGCAATACTCAGTCTTTCCTATGGCACCTGATTTCTAATTGTTGGCTTGTGCTTATCATCACTGCAAAATACTCAGGCATAAGTTCTACTGACAGACAGGAATCCAGCTGGAAATTAACACCACCAAAGCATCCTGGAATATGTGATATCCTATAGTCACGTGTAAGCTCTGAAAATAAAAAATAATTTTTGTAATCTTATGCTTATAAAATTATTTAAGTGTTCATGAATTTTCCAGGAGATTTGGATATATAGAAATAGCCATTCTTACAGAAACCCCACAAGTTTACCATTGCCTCCAATAAATCTTTTAAATTTTTTGAGTTTTCCTGGACCATGCAACAAATGTTGGTTGAACCCTTTGTTTTATGCAATACACTTGGATAGGTTCTGTGGAGAATACAACAACACATCAGATACACATTTTGGGGCCTCCAAAGTTTACAATCTAGTAGAAGAAATGAGACATACATACATGTGGTAGGCAGATGAATAGTCACCCAATTATGTCCACTCCTTACTCTCTATAACCTGTGAATATGTTACCCTAGCAAAAGAAACTTTGGATTTGTAATTAAGATGAAGGATCTTGTGATGAGAGATTATCCTGGATTATTTGAATGGGTTTGACCTAATCACATAATTCATCAAAACCAGAGAAACTTTTCCATCTATAGTCAGGAGATGCAAATGATCAATGTTGCTGGCTATGATGGTAAAGGGGGCTATAAGCCAGAGAATTTGAGTGGCCTGTAGAATCTGGAAGAGGCAAGGAAAGTATTCTCCTCTAGAACCTCCAGAAAGAAATATAGTCCTATCCACAACTTGATCTTAGCCAACTGAGAGCCATGCCAGATTTCTGATCTCCAGAACTATAAGGTAGAAAATGTGTGTTGTTTTAAGTCATTAAATTTGTGGTAATTTCTTACGGTAGCAATAAACACCTAAAATGATGCATAAGTTTAATACAAGTTAGAAAGTGCCAATTGATATAGAAGAGATATAAAAAGAATGAGATGTTAAGTGAACATTAGCATGACAAAACCGACTATTTTTCATCTTCTCTTATCCTTATCATTCTTAGTTCAGATTTGTATTCCTTTTGGATTTGTAACAAAGAACACCCATATCAAAACAGCATTATTATGTCTTCCTCATCCTCCTGGGAGCGCTGTAGCACAGAGCTAAGGACACCATGCGTATGGGGTGAGCGACTTGTACAAGATGAGAAACTGGCAAACCGGCTAACCCTGCATTGAACGGTTTATACCCAAAAGAAAGTCTCCAAAGTCATGACACAGCCAAAAGTAAGATTCTTGGATCAAAACGATAGATTTGTGATAGAGTCCTACTGATGCTGAATGTCATGCTATCTAAAACCTTGTTTTAATTTTAAAATTTATTTGTATAGCATTCCTGGAGTCCTTAGCAAGATAAAGAAACTGGGTTCAATGGAGCTGTAATTGCCAAAGTGTCTCTGACTAAATGGAAAAGTTTTAAAAAAATGAAAGAAGGAAAAAAACTGAATACAAGTGGGAATCAATAAAAATAATATCTTATATTTTCACATGAATATTTATGTGTAGTCATGCTTAATATTTATAACAATGCTGTGAAACTCTTATTATTCTGCCTCACTGATGAGGAAATCAAGGTGCCATACATTCAATGACTTAGAACTAAGAAGTGCCCAAATTTAAGTCAAAGAATAACTAGAAATTCATACATCTTTTTTTCTAATACCCTCCAAGAAGAAGGTCCCTGAAGGACAAGAGCTAGGGATGCTAACAACACTACTACATACCTAGCACTAAATACAATGCCTGCAATACGAGGAACTCAAAAATAATTGGGAAATGAAGGAATGTTATTCTCTCTATATGCTCCATTACCATGCAGCTCTTGACAAAAATATAAGACAGCATATATTTTGATAAACTCCTTAAGTCATTCTAGCCAGAAATTTTAACCTTTAAGACATATCTACATCCCTTGTGGAGCTTTCATTTTTATTACAATTTTTTTTAACGTTTAGTTATTTTTTTGAGAGACAGAGAAAGACAGAACATGAGCAAGGGAGGGGCAGAGAGAGAAGGAGACAAAGAATCTGAAGCAGGCTCCAGGCTCCAAGATGTAAGCAAAGAGCCCAACGTAGGGCTCAAACTCATGAACTGCAAGATGATCATAACCCGATCCGAAGTTGGACGCTTAACTGACTGAGCCACTTATGCACCTCTGTTGTGGAACTTTTAAAATTCAGACATCCTGACTTATTTCACTTAGCATAATACACTCTAGTTCCATCCGTGTTGCTGCAAATGACAGAGAAAGACAAATATCAAATGATTCACTCATATGTGGAATTTAAGAAACAAAACAGAGGAACATAGGGGAAGGGAAGCAAAAATAAGATAAAAACAGAGAGGGAGATAAACAATAAGGGTTGCCCAAACACAGAGAACCAACTGAGGGTTTCTGGAGGGGTACTGGGTGGGGAGATGGGCTAAATGAGTGTTGGACATTAAGGAGGGTACTTGTTGGGATGAGCACTGGGTGTTATATGTAAGTCATGAATCACTAAATTCTATTCCTGAAATCATTATTATACTATGTGTTCAAATATTTAAAAAAATAAAATTCAGACATCCAGATGGATTAAAAAAGGGCCCATCTATATGCTACGTACAAGAGACTCACTTGATATCTAAAGACACACACACAGAGTGAAGGGATGGAAATGATATTCCATGTAGATGGAAATGAAAAGAAAGGTGGTATAGTAATACTTATATGAGACAAAATGGACATTAAAACAAAGGCTGTACCAAGGGAGAAAAAAGGGATATATAATGATAAAGGAATCAATCCAACAAGAAGATACAACATTTGCAAATATTTATACACCCAACATAGAGGCACCTGAATTTATAAAGCAAATATTAACAGATGCAAATAGAGAAAATAACAGTAATGGAATAACAGTAGGGGACTTTAATACCCCACTTATGTTAATGGATAGATATCCAGACAGAAAATTAATAAGGAAACAGTGGCTTTGAAGAACACATTCGACCAGATGGACTTAATAGATACATAGAGAACATTTTATCCAAAAACAGCAGAATACACATTCTTCTCAAGTGCACATGGAATATTCTCCAAGATATATCACGTTAGGTCAAAAAAACACTCAATAAATTTAAAAAGATTAAAATCATATGAAGCATTTTTTCCAACCACAATGCTATGAAAGTAGAAATCATTTACATGAAGAAAATTGGAAAAAAACACAAACATGTGAAAACTAAACATGCTACTAAACAACCAATGGTGAATAAAAAAATCAAACAGGAAATCCAAAAATACCTTGAGACAAATCAAGATGAAAACTCAGTGCTCCAAAATCCATGGGACTCAGTAAAAGCAGCTCCAAGAGGGAGTGTGAGCAGGAGAGGGTCAGAGAGAGAGGGAGACACAGAATCTGAAGCGGGTTCCAGGATCTAAGCTATCAGCACAGAGCCCAGTGGGGGGCTTGAACTCATGAACAGTGAGGTCAGACCTGAGTCAAAGTTGGACGCTCAACTGACTGAGCCATCCAGGCACCCCAAACTATTTCAAAAAATTAAACAGGAAAGAATTCTTCCAACTTCATTGTACAAGGCCAGCATCATATAGATATCAAAACCAGACAAAGACACTATAAAAAAAAAAGAAAACTACAAACCAATATCCCTAGTGAACATAGATACAAAAATCCTCAACAAAATATTAGCAAACCAATACAATAGCAATAGCACATTAAAAGAATCATACTGTGATCAAGTGATATTTCTTCAAGGAATGTAATGATAGTTCAATATCCATAAAATAGTCAATGTGGTTGATACACTACAGTAACAAAATGAAGAATAAAAATCATATAGTCATATCAATAGATGTAGAAAATGCATTTGACAAATTCAGCATCTATTTATGATTAAAAACTCTCAATATAGTGGATATAGAGAGAAAGTGGCTCAACAGAGTAAAAGCCATATATGACAAACTCACAGCCAAAATCAGACTGAAAGGTGAAAAGTTGAAAGATTTTCCTCTAAAATCAGGAACAATACAAGGATGCCTATTCTTGTAATATTTATTCAACATAGTATTGGAAGCCACAGACAGAACAATTAGGCATAAAGGAGAAAAAAAGTGCATCGAAATTGAAAAGGAAGAAGTAAAGCTGTCATTATTCACAGATAACATGATTCTATATGTAGAAAACCATAAAGCCTCTACCCAAAAAACTATACATAACAAATAAATGATTTCAGTAAAGTTGCAGATACAAAATTAATACAGAAATATGTTACATTTGTATACACTAACAACAAACTATAAGAAAGAGAAAAATAAAACAATCCGATTTATAACTGAAGTAAAAAGAACAAAATACCTAGGAGTAAATTTAACTAAGGAGGTGAAAGGCCTATACTCTGAAAACTCTAAAGCAATGATGAAAGAAATTGAAGATGACATAGATAAACTGAAAGATATACTCATGAATTAGAAGAATCAATATTGTTAAAAATGTCCATAATACAAACCAATCTACAGATTAAATGCGGTCACTATCAAAATGCCAATGGCATTTTTCACAGACCTAGAGAAGATAATCCTAAAATTTGTATGGAACCACAAAAGGTGGTTAGCCAAAGCAATCTTGAGAAAGAAGAATGAAGCTGGAGGTATTGTGCTCCCAGATTTCAAACTATACTACAAAGCTATAATAATCAAAACAATATGGTACTGCCACAGAAACAGACACATAGATCAATGGAACAGAATAGGGAGCTCATAAATAAACCTATGCTTACATATTAGTTAATCTACAATAAAGGAGGCAAAAATATATAATAGGGAAAAGATAGTCTCTTTAATAAATGGTGTTGGGAGACTGGACAACTACATGCCAAAGAATGACACTGGATTACTTTCTTACACCATACACAAAAATAAACTTAAAATGGATTGAAGACTTACATGTAAGACCTGAAAGCATAAAACCCTTAGAAGAAAACATGGACAGTAAGTTCTTTTACATCAGTCTTAGTGATCTGTCTTTTTTTTTTTTTGATCTGTCTTCTCAAGCAAGGACAACAAAACTAAAAATAAACAAATGGGACTACATCAAACTATATAGCTTTCGCATAGTGAAGAAAACCATCAAAAAAATGAGAACAGAGCCTATTGAATGAGAGGAGATACAAGTGATATATGTAACAAAGGGTTAACATGTGAAGTATACGAAGAGCTCATTAAACTCAACATAAAAAAGATCTGATTAAAAAATGGGCAGTGGATCTGAAAAGACATTTTTCCAAAGAAGGCATGCAGATGACCAACACACAAGTGCTCAACATCACTAATCATCAGGGAAATGCAAATCAAAACCACAATCCAGTATCACGTCACACCTGTCAGAATTACAATTATCAAAAAGAAAAGAAAGAAAAGAAAAATGACAGTTATCAAAAAGAAAAGAAATAATAAATAATAAATGTTAGCGAGGATGTGGAGAAAAGGGAACCCTCATGCAATGTTGGTGGAACGTAAATTGGTACAGCCACTATGGAAAACAGTATTGAGGTTCTTCAAAAATTAAAATTAGAACAACCATATAATCCAGCAATTCCACTTCTAAGTATATCTGAAGAAAATGAAAATACTAATTCAAAAGACATGTATACCCCTGTGTTGAATATAGCATTATTTGCAATAGCCAAGTTATGGAAACACCCTAAATACACATCAATGGATGAATGAATAAAGAGGTGATAATATCGTAATGAGATATTACTCAGCCATAAAAAATGAATCTTGCCATTTGCAACAACATGAATGGACTTAGTATCATGCTAAGTGAAACAAGTCATATAGGGAAAGACAAAAACTGCATAATTTCACTGGTACGTGAAATCTAAAAAATAAAACTGAAGAACAAAGCAGAAACAGACTCATAGATAGAGAGAACAAACTAGTGGTTGTCAGAGGGGATGGGCAAAATACGTGAAGGTGATTAAGAGGTACAATTCCAGTTATAAAATAAGTAAAATACAAGAATACAATGTACAGCATAGGGAAAATAGTCATTAACACTGTAATTAGTTTTTACGGTGACAGATGGTCACTAGACTCACTGTGGTGACCAATTCATAATATATATAAATATTGGATCACTGTGATGTACACCTAAAATAAATACAATATTGTATGCCAATTATTCTTCAATAAACAAAATTCAGACACCTTGGCCATATTGTGGCATACACAGTTGCTGTTGTAAGACCACTGTTGTAAGGGACTGTTGTAGCCCCTCTTTGGGTGAGGTCTTACCATGAATCTTTGAATCCTAGTGAAACACAGGTTTCAGGACATCAAAGAACAGAAACCAAATGGTTTTACTCTCTTTTTTTCCCCCTATTAAACAAGGTATTAAATAATTAAACAAATGATACTCAAAACTTTCCAGGCTTCTGACATGAATGACTATAGTTCTGGACCATAAACAGATCTAGCTTCCCATGCAACAGAGTACACCCAGGGAAATCCTGCTCACAGGTGACAATCGAATTCTGTTGGTAGAGGAAGAACAATGGGAAATTGAAAAATTGTTTTTATGTTGGAGGGGTCTATATATTTGTATGCATAACTACAATTTGATGTTTCATGAAAATATTATACCATAATCTTCTTCATTCTTTGCTCTGAGGGCCTTGTTTTCCTGTATTATCTAACAGAAACCTAAAACAACGAGCACTCAATTCTAAATAGAGATGGAACTGCATGTTCTCCTGTTGTAATATGTAGTTTATTTTCAACAAAAGGGGGGAAGAGATCTAAGGGAGTTAAAAACAATGGTCACAGTTTATTGAACTCATCTGTTTTCTTAAAAAGACAAAATTATTACCTGATGGTGTTCAGGGTTTTCTTAAGTTCATCTCAGGAGGATGGGCCAGATACAGAGATTTTTGAAAGAGGTCCATAGATCATTTGAATGCACACCAGAATTGATGACCAATGTTCTGTAATCAAAACCCCAAGTTTCCACATAGGTGAACTATGGCCAACCTTTCACTGATCCTTCATAGAATAGGTATGAATCTTGAATCCATAATGCCTTCATTGTCTCAATGAAGCCACTCTTTCCAGTTCTCCTAAATAAAAAGAAAGGGACTGGTGAAACATAGGAAGGTAATATTACACACACACACACACACACACACACACACACACAAAACCAAATTAAAAAAAAAACTTTTTGAAATTGTAGCTAAAAAAGGTTTGGAGTAAAAACAAATTATTTTAAATAGTCTAATGGTAGAATTTTCTCAAAAGGAGAAAAACAAATGTTCAAGTATCCCTTTTGCAAGACAGTCCCAACAATGAGGTCAGTCAAGCAAAGTGGCATTTTTCCTTGGAATTCATTGAGGTATTCAGGTCATAATTGGCTGTGGCATTTGGGAAAATATGGAGGAAGAAACTTGGCTCTAGGAAAGGAGGGAAAAATTATCTCAATGCCCCAGAAGTTCTTTTTTAAACTCCAGATTTGTACTGGGATATTTAGAGTTAGAATTTCCAGTAAAGAAGAGAATGTATCAAAGCTGCAGATTTCAAACAAGAAGGAAGGTCAAGGAGATGGTTAGACAAAGAAAAAAAAACCTCTGGAATAAACAGTCTTAGATAGTTGAATGGTCAAATAACTTATCTGAATCATAGGAAAAAATGATGTCGTGTCTAAATGTTAAATTGGTGGCAGGTGTCTTGTGCTTCTAGTCTGATTACACATTTCTTGAACACAGGTGTACTGACAGGATACACTCCCATTAAAAAGATCCATTTATCAAGTTTAACATGATAATTATCACATTTCCTCCTTGGAATCTGTCTCACTTGCTTTTTATATTCTTTCTTTAAAAACATTGAGGATTATTAATATTTATAATACACCACTTGATTATATATTTCAGCAGTATGCATTATGTGCCTGGCAGTGTGCCAACGAATGTAAGAGCCACAAAAGAAGTAAAACATTGTGTCTACTTACATAAAACTTAAACTGTAATTGTACAAATAGAATTTATATAAATGCAGACATTAAGTAATAATTGTCTATGGGATACCAATTGGAAGTGTAACATGATTTCTAAAATTAGAGGAAGCTATGTAGACTAGGGTATTTGGTGGGAAGACCTCAGAGGGAGATTGGGCTTGACCTAGAACTTGGTGAATTGAATGGCGGTGGGAGGCATTAAATAAGAGAGTGTGAAATGAGTGCACAGGCAGTAAAAACCTCAGAGACTACAAGGAGATGAGTGTAACTGCTTGACCACTGGGCTTGAGACATATATATTTGAGATTTGGGACATGAGTCATGGAAAAAGACTGTGATACAGTGGAATGAGTCCAGATTTTAAGATGAATTCTGATTTTGCCACTATAACCTCAGCTTCCATTTATATGCATTGAAAAAAACAGACATTTTAGTTTCACTTATTTGAAAGTGGCTCCTGACTTATCTCTATTTGAATATTGCTCTTCGGTCTTTATGCTTCTCAAAATTGCTTCTACCTCTGATTGTCCTCTTCCCGGTGCAGGTTACCAACCAGATCTGTTGGGCCCCCTCCACTTGAAAGGCTATTGCTTCTTCTTACCTGAAGACAATCAGGTTGAACAAGATGCAATTAATACCCTATCCTTTCTCTTTCTCCATAGTGCCATTAGACAAGGCTGTATGGCACAACAGGCTTAGGGCAACGGTCCTCAAATTGAGCAGGAATTATCCGAGGAGCTTCTAAAATTCTGATATCACCACTGGATCAGAATCTCTGCATGGTGGAACACAAACATTAGGATTTTTTAGAGCTCCTTGGTAACTGCAATGTATAGTGAGGTTTGAGAATTATAGCTCTAAAGCAATCATTTGAGATATTCCACTAGACAGTAATGACTGTCACATTCCAGTTTCCAAAGAATGAAATGGAGGAAAAGAGATTTGCTTAAAGAGGTCCCACATCTCAGCTCATGTAGAGCAGGGGCCCTTCCAGCCCAGTTGTCTTTGAGATTTGTCGACCAGGATGAGTTTCAGACCAATCTGCTTCCTCCTTTAATTGACCAATGAGTAGATGTTGAGATGTCTTACAAGGATAAATTATTCTCAGGGATTTTATAGTCTAAATCCATGAAAGGAATACAAATATATTCAAAACTGCCTCATAAATTTCTCACAACTGAATCTAAATTTTATACAATTACACAAAGGTGAATTGTTATCTTCCCTTTATCTCTCATTCCATGCCTTTTTCAGTTTGTGGCCACTTTTGGCCCACTCAAAAATAGGAAAAAATTCAATGTTGCACTGTGTCCATTTAATAACACTCTTTTGGCTATACACAGAGTAGCTGAAGTTTGAGGATTATACCTAAAAAGAATTATGTGCTCAAACACTTTGGTTTCTCTGTAAGGAGGAGGAAGTATGGTTAAATTCTTTTAGATGATATCCATTTAAACTTTGGCTAAATTTCTTAGGCTTTCTGAGCTTCCATCTTCTCAACTAGAAAAAGACAACATTAATATCCAATGGCAAAATTATCAGAATATTGTATCTTATTTATAAAATACTGGATATGAAACACAGTAACATATGGGAGTGTTCAAAAGTTGATCATTATTATTCCAATTTGAATAAATCATAGGTCAGCTTTTCATTTTAAATAGGAAAATAAAAAAAAGGAAGCAGGAAGGATGGAAAGAAAAGAAATAAAAATTATATTATTTGAATGTACAGTATGTGCCAAACATATGTTAAGGTCTTTATAAATATGTTATCTCATTAATACCTACCTATACAATAAGTATTAATATGCTCATTTTTGTAGATGAGAAAACAGAGACCTAGGATTTTGAGAGGGAATGACTAAGCCAATTTAGAAAACAGATTTTAGGCAACTTTTATTTGTGAACTTTTCCTGAGCTACTTTCCTCACCCAACCGCATTAGATGTCTATGGTTTCCACAAAGATTTCTGAGTCTTACGTCTGTCTTTAGGAGGCTGAGAGTCTTGCACATATGGATTACTGCACATATGGATTATGTGGGGTGTATGTGTGTGTGTGTGTGTGTGTGTGTGCGCGCACATACCTGTATTTTTTGGGTAAAGAGAGGAATTCAGGTTGAGTTCATTCTATTTTTTCATAGTATATTGTCTCCATTGGTTCATGCGAGAGCCATTTCATATCTCGCTTTAGTTTTTTAAACTCCCATTTATTGCCTTTCCATGGGCCTCCAATCTCATGTGTGTTTGATTTATTTCCTATTCACTTGTATTCTTAGAATAGCTACTTTGACTGTGTGTGTGTGTGTGCATGTACTCACACAAATGCGCCTCTTAAATACCATGTTTTCAACATTCTTCACTCAATATTAATTTTAAAAGATCTGTTCATGTTTCTCTGTATACGTCAAGGATTTCTTCTCTCATTGCATATATTCCATGGTGTGCACTAAACCACACTCCCCAGTGGCAGACACCAAGTTTGGCCGAAATACTTCAATGCCACAAACAACACCATTCTTCTGTAAGCGTATGTGCGATGTTTTCTGCGGTATATATCCAGATGTGAAATTTCTGGGCCACGTGATGAACCTATAGTTGTTTTAACTGAATTCTTCTCACTAGATGATCTATATGTAATCTACTTGAATAGGAGGGTTTCTACTCTATTTCCATATTGTCACCAGCGCCTGGCATTGTCTGAAGAACATGTATTTTAAAATTACATTCACCTCTATTGACGTTAAAATCTAAAGAGAGTCCAAAGAAGGATATCTCATAAATCAATTCAGTTTTTAAAAGAGCCTGATTGTTATCCCTTTACCATAAGAGATTGGAAACAGTATGGAGATATGGTTTGTGTCTCCAGTAGAGGAGAGAACACTGCATGCCCTGTATTTGAAAGGAGAGTCAGTGATTTAATTTAATGGGAACTTAAAGCTTCTTTTGTAATCACTGTGAACTGCAAAATAATTTCTAAATGAGAGAGATGAGTTCTAGTGCCTTGGGCTGCTGGTTGGCCTGCCAAAGACAAAATGAGGACACTAGAATTTCACATGAGATATGGGCCTGAAAAGGCTGCAAGGCTCCAGTGGCAAATGGACAGTTCATGACCTCATAGAATTTACAAGACAGTGGAAAATACAGAAAGCAAACAATAATTACAAAAGATACTTGTGAGTCTGAGATTGAAATAGTCTTACTGAAATGAGCCTTTGATTCATCTGGATGTCAGAGCCTGGTTACACGGAATCTGTAGCTCATGGGTTCTTATCACCCAGTTTAGAAGGCTTCCCAATTCCCCGTCTGCAAGAAAGATGAAGTACCTTGCTTGCAAAACATACTTTCTAATTCACAATATATCCAGGCCCTTGTTCTTTTTATTTAAGCAACATTCTCTTAATTTTAATTTGTCTGGCATGTCCATATCCATCTTCATGACCAGAACATTATTCAAAGATTAATGGTCCTGAGAGAATAATGTTCTTCACACTAGATTTCTAAGGAGCTGTTCAATCTCTTTTCTAATTCGGCAGTGAGAGTGATGAGCTGGAACAAAAGCAACCTTGACAGGAATTGTCTTCATCTATTATTTTTCCTACATCTCAAGAGGATCTGGTGGGCTCTTGAACTTGCCCTTTGAGCTAAGTAGTTGGAAAGTACTTTGACTCCTGGCAACTTACCCAGTAGTCTGATAAATGTGTCTTAGCTACCTTAGTTCTGGTTTGTGGGAAACAGCAGAATTTTCTATGGTTATTTTGTGCACTCTTACAAAAGGGAATTATTTTCTTTCATATGTGTGGGCTCTGTAGTCAGGAAGGATTGCAAAGGAAAAATTATATGGTAACAACAAATCTGATTGACTCCCGGGATTTCAAGTATGACAAGCAGTGCTTTGCTCTCCACATTATCAATTTCATGGTGTTTAGAAGTAACTGCTAGGTTTTCTTTTAAGTCTATTAGAAAATATTGGTGTGTGACTAAATGTTGATATGAAACATGGAATAAATTTTAGCAAAAAGGCTGCTCACTTCCTACATGATATGTGAGTTATTATCTGTGTTAAATGAAAAAAAAATAGTGCTTTTTATTTTACTTTGTGGAATTGAAAGTCTGTAACAAAGGATATATTGAGATTAAAGGAACTCTAGCACTCTCTTTTTTTTCAGCCATCTTTACACTAATACAGTTAGGCAAATTATGTAGTTGAGAGTATCCTATAATAATACTATTTATTGGACAGTTTATTTCATTTGCTCATTCATTTATACATTTCACAAATATTTTTTAAGTACTTACTATGCGATGGATACTCTGCTAAATATTGAAGCTATAATGTCAAGACTTCAGTTTTTAACCAGTGAAGACGACATAACTCAAAAACCAAGCACATAATCATAAGAAAATGTGTTAAATGTTATAAGAAACAGGGCACTCTGGGAGAACAGAAAGAGAACTAGGCTAAGGGAAATGAAGACAGAGAAAATTATGTTTAAGCTGAGACCTGAAGGATGAAGGGAGTTATGCAGGAAAAGAGAGACGAGGTGAGTAATGCATAAGCAATGGCAACTGCCTTTGGGAATAACACAAACCAAAACAAAGACTGTAGTGTATTCAATCAAGGAAGTACAATGAGTCCTGGTTTCCCTGACCTGGTGTGTGCAATGAGAGGAGGTTGTATGCAGTGGTCATAATATAAAAGTCTTTGTAAGATATATTTAGGACTTCAGAACTTATCCTAAGATAAACCCTATCCTATCCTTACATAAGTAGTATTATCCTCATTTCACAGATACAAAAATTGGTCTAGAGAGGATACATATGTTCCTATTTATCCAGCAAACAATTGGTCAAGCCAGGTTTTAAACAAGCACTGCCTACCTCCAAAATCTGAGTTTTGCTCTTTAATTTATGGCCTCTAATATACATGGGTGGTTTTATCTTGACTAAGTGTTGTACTCAGAGAAACTTTAATACAACATTTAAACATGATTTTTTAGGGGTGCCTGGGTGGCTCAGTCAATTGAGTGTCCGACCGGCTCCTCAGTGAGTTTGAGCCCCACATAGGGCTTACTGCTGTCAGCCTGTCAGCACAGAGACCACTTTAGATCTTCTGTCTCCCTCTGGCTGCCCCTTACCCACTTGCACTCTCCCCCAAAATAAAAAATATTAAAAAAATATTTAAAAAAACATGATTTTTTAAAGATTAAATATATATTACTGTCTCTCAAGAAAATTCCAGAGTGAGGGGAATTTCTAATCATAATTCAAGGTATCCTTTTTTCCACCTCTTTTAATGTTTATTTATTTTTTTGAGACAGTTAGACACAGAGTGTGAGTGGGAAAGGGGCAGAGAGTGAGGGAGACACAGAATCCAAAGGAGGATCCAGGATCTGAGCTGTCAGCACAGAGCCCGATGCAGGGCTCAGACTCACAAACTATGAGATTATGACTTGAGCTGAAGTCAGATGCTTAACTGACTGAGCCAGTCAGGCACCACCACCACCCCCCCCCCCCACTTCTTTTGATGTCAGTAATCCCTATGCTTGTAAGTTGTTTTCCAAGTGTCTCTTCCTTTCATGTTCTAAACACAAATGCTCTAAGCTTTGTCTATATAAACACTCACACTCTATTTCTTCACCCTTACTGTAATACTCATTTTTGTCTGCTAGTAACTTCCTGTACACTCCAATGTGAATGTAGCCATCATCTACAGATGCTGTAGTTCCTCACCTTTACTGTTAACATTCTTTTATTTTTCTGCTAGCAGCTCCTTGTACACTCCAATATGAATCCAGACATCATCTACAGATGCTTTAGTTCTTTCCTCTCTCTTTCCACCAATTGGCAGGGCAATTAGTTAAATGGAACCCTTCCCCAAAATTCCCTGTTGGAGGACATAACTACCCAAAGGATCATGGCTGAGGAGAATGCAGACACATCTCAGACCTTATATACTCATGGATGAGGTGAATGTATGGGATGTAACTAAGAACCCAGTGTCTTGGAAAAAGTGTTGTTTCTCTGCAAAAACAAAACACCAAGGGGTGCCTGGCTGTCTCAGTCAGTAGAGCATGAAACTCTTGACCTAGGGTCATTAAGTCCAAGCCCCACGTTGGGCACTGAGCTTAATTCAAAAACAAACAAACAAACACACCTATTCTATGTATTGTGGTGTGGGAATCATATAGGGTATCTGGCTAGCCATTAAAGTAAGCCTATTGGAATGGGGAAAAATATTGCTTGCTACATACAGCTCTGGAAAAAGCAAACCATTTCCTTAATGTCACTGCCCCCACTTAAATAGAAAAAGCCTTCTTCTGAAATTCCTTAACAGATAAGTTTCAATTTGCCAACAGATAAGTTTCAATTTTCTCCAGGTAATTGGTAATTTTCATCACCAATTACCTGGAGAAAAACTCCTTATTCCACCCATGCCTATTGATAAGAGCAGATAATGGAGCTATTTAAGAGGACCTAATTACTTATGGGAAAATGGTAGAAAAGAGTGGAAGCACCACTAATGGAAGAAAAAGGAGAAAACTCTAACCAAAATCTTAATCTTATTAAGAACATAAATTATAGGGGCCCCTGGGTGTCTCAATCAATTAAGTTTCTGACTTTGGCTCAGGTCATGATCTCACAGTTTGTGAGTTTGAGCCCTGTGATGGGCTCTGTGCTGACAGCTCAAAGCCTGGAACCTACTTCAGATTCATTCTCTCTCCTTCCCTCTCTCTCTCTAATACAAGTAAACATTAATTTTTTTTAAATAAAACCTAAATTATAGCACATACATGTGAAGAGTTTTGGGAACAAAAAAAATAAACTTAAAAATTAGAAAAATGGAAAATAAGTGGTCTGCCATTGAAAATTAGGTTTTATGATTTAAATAACTAAGTATCAAGAAAGTAAAATAATGTATGAAAAAATAAGATATATAAAGAAGAACAAAATAGATGTGGTAAAAGTGATAATTATAGAAATATTAGAATATAGGGGCCCTTGGGTGGCTCAGCCAATTGAGTCACCTTGACCTGACTCTTGATTTCAGTTCAGGTCATGATCTCACAGTTGTGAGATTGAGCCCTGCGTTGGACTCCAGACTGAGTGAAGAGCATGCTTGGGATTCTTTCTCTGCCTCTCCCCTGCTCACATACTCACTCTCTCTCAAAATAAATAATAAACATTTTCTTAAATACAAAAAGAAAAAAAGAAATATTAGCATGTAAACTCAATAGGGACAGAAATCTTGCACTTCTTTATCATTGCCAATATCTTTAATGGTGTCAAACCCATAGTAGGTGTTCAATGAACAAATGAAGAAATAAATAACTAGAACAAAATTTACCTAGACTGAAGATTTTAAAGCTATATTTATAGATGAGGTAAAGCCATTTTCCCCTGCATCTCTCTGTCAAGTACAACTATAAACCTTGGAAATTGTATAAGGCACAAAGAAAAGAGAACTCTCAAAGATGGAGATATTATGAGCTAGTTCTGGGGCACAGGACTGGTGGAATTGCACAATACCAGGAAGTCTTGCATACCTCCACCCAACAGAGGAAGATTACCCAGCCTCAAATTTCCAGATACCCAACCAAACAAAAGAAGGCAACTGAGGCAGGCCCTTCCCTTCCATGGATTGAGTAGAAGTCTCCCTGACAACATCAGGTAAGCCAGACTGCTTAAGTAAGGATTAGGAGCCCAATCTAAAGTAAGGGGCCTGAGGAAGTATTCTCCTTCCTTAATGAGCCTTTCCATAGTAGATATGCAGTGAAACTGGTAAAAGAGATTCAGCCTAGTCTAGAAAGTTCATTGTCCCAAATACCTGAGAATCTCCTATCCCTGCCCAGAGATATCTGGACAACAAGGAGCTATCAGCCCTTCCTTACTGAGAGATGCTCGGCAGCTCACCTTACGACACCCCTTCTCCACCCCTAGGCAACATTGGTAGGAACAACAGGTGCCCCAGCATCACCAGGTAAACCAAATAAACTAAACTAACACCACAAAAATCTATAAAAACAAAACTACCACTGGAGCCACAGCCCAGAAAGTAAATCTTAGAAAAATAAAAGATTTAAATAAGATCCAGTGTCCCTTAACATAAATGTTAAGAATATAATACAAAATCACCCATGAACAACCAAGAAAATCACTTGAATGAAAAAAGACAATCAACTGACACCCAAACAAAGATGAATCCAACGTTGGAATTATCTGACAAAGATTATAAAGAAATTTCATAAAAATGCTCCAACAATTAATTACAAATTCTTTTGAAACAAGTGAAACAATAGAAAATATTAGCTAAGAAATAGAAATTATTTAAAAAATCAAATGAAATTCTAAAACTGAAAATGCAATAATAAAAATTAAAACTCACTGAATTGTTCAACAGTAGAGTGGAGATGACACAGAATAGGGTCAGTGAATTTGAAGACAAAACAGTAGATTGGTTGTTTACCTAATCTGAATAGCAAAAGAAAACAGTCCAAAAGAAATTAACAGAGCTCAGAGATCTAGGGGACCATAGCAAAAATCAAGATGCATATCATTTGGTAATCCAAAAGAAGAAGGAAAAGAAAGTGTGACTGAAAGAATATTTGAAGAAATCCTGTGTGAAGGCGCCTGGGTGGCTCAATAGGTTGAGTGTCCAACTCTTGATTTCAGCTCAAGTCATGATCTCATGGTTTGTGGATCCCCCACTCCTCCAATCGTATCTCTCTCTCTCTCTCAAAATAAGAAATCATGGCTGAAAATTTTCCAAATATGGTGGAAGATATAGTCCTACAGATCCAAGAAGCTGAGCAAACTCCTGAAACAGTATAAACTCCATGGAATCTAAATTAAGACATACCATAAACTTTTGAAAATTAATGGTAAAGAAAAATATCTTGGAAGCAACAAGGCAGAAACTATGCATTATCTATAGTAGAATCTTAATTTAAATAACAGCTAATTTTTCATTGAAAGTCATAGAAGTCATAAGTATGTGACACAATATTTTTCAAGTGCTAAAAGAAAATAAACATTGCACATTCTATATTTGTAGAAATAATTGTTTGGAATTAAGGGGAAATAAAAAACATTCTCAAGTGAAAAAAATAACTAAAAAATTTTGTCACTAGAAAACCTGTTCTTTTTTTAAGTAAAAATTTTTTTTAAGTTTATTTATTTTGAAAGAGACAGAGAGCACAAGCAGGGGAGGCGCAGAGAGAGAGGGGGACAGCTGATCCAAAGCAGACCCTGTGCTGATGGCAGAAAGCCCAATGTGAGTCTTGAACGCACAAACCATGAGATCATCACCTGAGCTGAAGTCACACACTTAACTGACTGAGCCACCCAGGTGCCTCTAAAGGAACCTATTCTTACAGATTAGCTAAAGGAAGTTCTTCAAACAGAAGAGACAGACAGATAGACAGACAGACAGAAAGAGAGAAAGAAAGAAAGAAAGAAAGAAAGAAAGAAAGAAAGAAAGAAGAAAGAAAGAAAAAGAAAAAGGAAGAAAATAATAGAAAACAAAGAGAAAGGAAGGAAGAAATGAAGGAAGAATGAAAGAGAGAACATGGCTGAAGGAACCTTGTTTTTTCTTTTTTTCAATTAGCATAATTCCTTGAAGGGTCATCCAAGTTGTTATTTATATCAATTGTTATTGATATCGATTTATTGATATTGTTGATATTTATTGATATTGATTTTGTTTTATATATATATATATATATATATATACACACTACCATTTGTTTAACCACTTACCTGTAGAAATGAGGATAGATTAGTAATTACCAGGGTATATGGTTGGTACAAGAGGGAGGAGGGTTGTTTATAAAAAAAAATAAATAAATAAATTAAAAAAAAAAAATAGCCATGGGAGGATTCTTGTGGTATTGGAACTGTTCATAATCTTGAATGAGGTATTGGATATATGAATCAACACTTGTGATTTACTTGTACAGAACTTAATACACACAAACATATATAAACACACACACATGAATAGGAGTAAAACTGAAAGCTGAATACAACTGGTGTATTTTATTAAAGTCAATAACCTGGCTGTAATATTATACTACCATTTTGAAAATGTTACCATTAGGGAAAACTTGGCAAAATGTGGACTGATATTTCTGCATAGTCACTGTATCTAAATCTACAATTATCTCAGTAAAAATCTCAATTAAACAAAAAAGGTAAACTACTGTGCTAGCCAGCCTCCAAGTTGGTTCATACAGAGCCTGCCCCTGGTATTCATCCCTCATGTAAGTCATAAAGGACAATGTGGCTTCCATCTTACTTTCTCCTGGATCATGCACTTTGGGGAAGTTACCCATCTAGCATCAGCTTCCCTCTGTACAGCAATGGAAAATAAAAAAGGGAGAGCTATAGAGTTTTAATGAGAAAAAAAGTACTATTATAAAGATTATTATCCTTCTCCAAGATATCCTTCATTTTCATTTCTCATAAGGATTAAAAAATTATACATCCTTTATCTCCATTTATTCAATCACTAAAGCAATTACCTGAGAAAGCACTCTAACCAAGAAATTATGCATGAACTCTCTAGATAGAATAAGTGTTTATAGAAGAAAACTGTGAGCAATAAATCTGATAACAGTCATAGTAAAATCTGAAGAAATGGCTTTAATGCAATTGAAAATTATAATATAGATAATAAGCAAGTATTTATTCCATAAAACCAACCTTCGTCAGGGGAAAATATATTAACAAGAAAGCAAAATACTACTTCAGCAAACTCAGGAGTTGGAAGACAGGTAAAAAATTTATTTGGAAAACATAACCATACTAAAGCTCTGGTTTCTGTGAAGATGATGGGCATAATTGGCCAAACAAATACAGTGAGTAGGGATCATAACATTATTTAGTTTTTATATTCTTTATAGAGCTAACTATTAAAATTAGTTTTAGTTATTAAAAATAAGAAAGCACTCACTAGTAAATCACTAGTCACACTTTTCAAGTCAGAGAGAGAGAAATATTTGAAAAAGAACATGAGAAGTTACCTGCTTTAGATTTTACAGCAAGGCAAAGAGAAATGGCCATCTGGCTGTAAAGCCCATGTATTTCTATACTAATATTTGGCTTTCATCTATGATCCTAACAGATCTGTACTGAAGACATTTCAAATTAACAAGAACCCATCTTACATTTTCATCATTTCTTTTTTAAAATGTTTTATTTATTTATTTTGTGTGGGGGGGGGCAGAGAGACAAAGAGAGGGAGAGAATCCCAAGCAGGCTCTATTCTCAGCACAGAGCTCAATGCAGGGCTCAGTCCCACAACCATGAGATCATGACCTGAGCCAAAATCAACAGTCTGACACTTAACCTACTGAGTCACCCAGGCGCCTCACATTTTCATGATTTCTAAAGTCAGAGAATACAGAAAATATTGTTAACAACTCACCCTCACAGCTTCAATTAGCACTGTAAAATATCAGGAGTAGCAACAAAAATAAATGGAAAAGAAACAGGAATGACATTTCATGGCAATAGTCTTTGACAAAAGGAAAAATGCACTGGATCTGAGAAAAGGACATCTGACTCCTTCAATGACCACTCAGGAGATCAAGAAGGGAGAGATTCAGGGAATTTGTGATGTCCAGGAATACTCCAGACCTTTAGCCCTTTCACATTTGATATATATATTTTTTTCATACCATCCTTATTCATGTTGTTAATAAAGTAACAGCTATATGGCAGTTCTAAAGAAATTATCCATTTCTTAAAACATCATGTTCAAATGGTATTTATAGCACTAGCTAGTAAGGATCTTACCACAAATGAACCTGGAGATCTGAGGGCCTTTTGGGAGAGTAAATTAGGCTTGCGACTAATTTTAGAGGGCAAAAATTTTTTTAATTAAAATTTTACATTTTAAAAAACTGTATCCCTCTTTCAGGAAACTGGTGCCCTTTGGGGGATGTTTCTAAATATTTGGCGACAGAAGCGTTCATTTCCCTCAGACAGTGCAGTATTGGTTCTCTTTCTAAGGAGCCCAGTGCTGTGAATGAGGTTTCATGAAAGAGATAAGACTTGAACTAGGAGCATTTGAACCAAGAAGGAGCACCATTGCTTAATTTTGCAACTGAAGTTACAGGTAGAAGAGGCCCTGAATTATTTCTGTCCGGCATTGCGTGTGGATATCACATTGAGGTTTCTGAGAGAAAAGTCTCATGTTGAGATTGGAACCTCCCCATTCCAAAAGAGTTAAAACGTTTTTTAAAATGACAAGTTTTGAACACAAATGTCTAAAAATTGAAATAGCTAAAGGCAATGGATAACAGGAAAAGATGAAAGACCTAATTCAAATGGTTGGACCAGATAATGACTAAGGAGAAATAATAACCATCTGCAAATATTTGAGGGAAATATGGAGCAACAAGAGGTGAGGAATTTCTTTGAATTATCGAAAGGGGTATAACTAAGAGAAACAGGATTAAATCGAGCAAAGAAAAATGCAGGCAGAGTTTGAGGGAGAAAATGACCACGTAATGGGATCTGTCAGTCTGTGGAATAGTCATTCACAGGAAGTGGTGGAAACACCATCACTTGAATCATTTTCAGCTAAGTGGAAAAATTGCTCTATTAAAGAGGAGGATTCAACCCTGAAGGAAGAGGGATTTGATGAGCAATGTGTCATTTTCATCTTTAATTTCTATAGTTTTGGAAAAGAAAGAAAGAAGAGGAAAACTAAATAAGAGAGCAACCTGGTGGAATAACTTGAAAAAAATTTTTTTAATCTAGACTAGAAACCACAGAATAGTGGTGATGAGCAAAATCGACACATGAAAGAGAAATCCCACTAAAACACACCAATTTCAATAACTATGTAAAAATTTAAAGCAAGGCTAAAGAAGAAATGACTTCAAAGAGAAGTTGGATATTTATATAGAAAACTTTTGTTTTCTATCCACAATAAAATATTAAATTCGTTTCAACATTCCCTTAAGTAATTTAAGGACTGTTATGATCATCTCTGACTTAAACTAACACAGTGTGGCTCCTCCAGGACTCTAGAAAATTGGAATACTTCAGCATGATCTAGATGACCCAATCAATCATCTAAGGTGGCTAGATCCCTGAAATACAGGTTAGGCAAAGAGCTATGCTTATCGTAATTAAATATGTATAGTGAAATAATTAAACATCATATAAGTTCTATAAAAGCGTATTGGCCATTGACTACAGGTAAAATACAATCAATGCCAGATAATATCAGGAATACAAAAGTGCATAAAACTTGGCCATTTTTCTCCTTGAGCTTTGAGTCTATTGAGACAAACTGGGAGACTTCATAGATTTTCGGATAATTAAGCATCAAGGCTTTTTGTTGGACAAAGATGTTTTTCTTACTACCATTCAAAATCTCAGGGACTCAGACTACTTTTCTCTTCTTTCTTCTTTATTTTCATCTCAAGTTTTTATTAAATTCTAGTTAATTAACACGTAGGGTAATACTGGTTTCAAGAGTAGAATTTAGTGATTCATCACTCACATAAAACCGCAGTGCCCATTGCAACAGTGTCTTCCTTAATACCCATCACCCATTTAGCCCAACCTCCACCCATCTCCCTTCCAACAACCTTCAGTTTGTTCTCTATGTTTCAGAGTCTATTATGGTTTGCTTCTCTCTCTCTTTTTTATTTCCCTTCCTCTATGTTCATCTGTTTTGTTGCAAATTGTGAGATTTCATTATTTTGATGGCTGAGTAATATTCTATTGTGTATATATTCCACATCTACTTTATCCATTCATCAGTCAATGGACATTTAGGCTCTTTTCATAATTTGGCTACTGTGGATGATGTTGCTATAAACATCAGGGTGCATGTGCTCCTTCAAATCAGTACTTTTGTATCCTTTGGGTAAATACCTAGTAGTGCAATTGCTGGGTCATAGGGTAGTTCTATTTTTAACTTTTTGAGGAAATTCCATACTGTTTTCCAGAATGGCTGCATCAGTTTGCATTCCCACCAACAGTGCAAAAGGGTTCCCCTTTCTCTGCATACTCACCAACATCTGTTGTTTCCTATGTTAATTTTAGCCATTCTGACAGGTGTGAGGTGGTATCTCGTGGTTTTGATTTGTATTTCCTTAATGATGAGTGATGTTGAGCATCCTTTCATGTGTCTGTTAGCCATCCGGATTTCTTCTTTGGAAAAAATGTCTATTCATGTCTTCTGTCCAGTTCTTAATTGGATTATTTGTTTTTTGGTATTGAGTTTGATAAGTTCTTTATGTATTTTGGATACTAACCCTTTATCAGGTATGCCATTTGCAAATATCTTCTCCCATTCCACAGGTTACCTTTTAGTTTTGTTGATTGTTTCCTTTGGTGTGCGGAAGCTTTTTATCTTGATGAAGTCCCAATAGTCCACCTTTGTTTTTGTTTCCCTTGCCTCCAGAGATGTGTCTAGTAAGAAGTTGCTCCAGCTGAGGTGAAAGAGGTTGATGCCTGTGTTCTCCTCTAGAATTTTGGTGATTTCCTATCTCACATTTAGGTCTTTCACCCATTTTGAATTTATTTTTGTATATGGTGTAAGAAAGTAGTCTGCATGTTGCTGTTCAGTTTTCCCAAAACCATTTGTTGAAAAGACTGTCTTTTTCCCATTGGATATTCTTCCCTGCTTTTCAAAGATTAGTTGACCATATAGTTACAGGTCCATTTCTGGGTTTTCTATTCTGTTCTATTGATCTATGTGTGTGTCTTTTGTGCCAGTACCATACTGTCTTGGTGATTACAGCTTTGCAAAATAGCTTGAAGTCCAGAATCATGATCCCCCCATCTTTGCTTTTCTTTTTCAGGCTGCTCTGACTATTCAGGGTTTTTTGTGGTTACATACAAACTTTAGGATTTTTTGTTCTAGTTCTATGAAAAATGCTGGTGGTATTTTGATAGAGATTTCATTAAATGTGGATTGCTTTGGAAAGTATAGAAATTTTAACAATATTTATTCTCATAATCCATGAGCATGGAATGTTTTTCCATTTCTTTGTGTCATCTTCAATGTATTTAATAAGTGCTCTATAGTTTTAAGAATACAGATCTCTTGCTTCTTTAGGAAAACCATATGATAACTAGGATTAAAACTTTTCTCTTCTCTTAGTAGCTACTTCTTCCCACTCTTCACTCTCTACAAACCCCACCTCCCCCATTTCCTTTTTTATTTAAAATATAAATATTTATTTATTTATTTATTTATAGAATGAACAAGAAAGTGCATATACACAGGAGACAGAGAGAGAGGGAGAGAGAGAATTCTAAGCAGGCTCCACACTGTTAGCGCAGAGCCCAATGCAGGGCTTGACCTCACAATCCATGAGATCATGACCTGAGCAGAAATCAAAAGCTGGACACTTAACTGACTGAAAAACCCAGGGGCCCCAACCCATTTCTTTTTTTTAATCAAAGTATAGTAAACATAAAATATTATATTAGTTTCAGGCATGTAATACAGAGACTCAATAAATCTACATATTTATCAATGCTCACTACGATAAGTATAGCTATCTGTCACCATACTATGTCATTAAAATATTATTCACTGTATTCTCTATGTTGTACTTTTTATGTCCATGACTTATTTATTTTATAACTAGAAGTTTGTACCTCTTAATTCCCTATACCTATCTCATCCATACCCCCATCCTCTTTCCCTCTGGCAACTACCCATTTGTTCTCTGTATTTATGAATCTGTTTTTGTTAATCGTTGTTGTTGTTGTTGTTTAGATTCTGTGTATAAGTGAGACCATATTTGCCTTTCTGTCCGACTTATTTTGCTTAACATAATATCCTCTAAGTCCATCCATATTGACACAAATGGCAAGATCTCATTTTTTTTCAATTTTTTAACGTTTATTTATTATTGAGTCAGAGAGAAATGGAGCATGAGCAGGGGAGGGGTAGAGAGAGGAGGAGACACAGAATCAGAAGCAGGCTCCAGGCTCTGAGCTGTCAGCACAGAGCCCAATGCGGGGCTCAAACTCACAAACTGCGAGATCATGACCTGAGCAAAGTTGGTTGCCTAACCAACTGAGCCACCCAGGCGCTCCTAAGATATCATTTTTTTTTTTAATGGCTGGGTAATATTCCATTGTGTATGCACACACACACACACACACACACACATATAGCACATCTTATTTATCTATTAAATAAAGACATCTATCTAAAGGTATCTGCGGGTGGACACTTGGGTTGCTTCTATACCTTGGCTATTATAAACAATGCTTCAATAGACATAGGGGTGCATATACCTTTTCAAACTAATGTTTTCATTTTATTTGGGTAATACTGCATAGTGGAATTACTGGATCATATGATATTTCTAATCTTAATTTTTTTGATAATCTCCATACTGTTTTCCAGAGTGGTTGCACCAATTTACATTACCACCAACAATGCATGAGGGTTCCCTTTTCTCCACATCATAGCCAATACTTATTTCTTATCTTTTTGATAGTAGCCATTCTGACTACTGTGAGGTGATATCTTATTGTAATTTTGATTTGCATTTCCCTAATAATTAGTGATGCTGACTATATTTTCATGTATCTGTTGGCCATTTGTATGTCTTCTTTGGAAAAATGTCTACTCAGGTCCTCTGCCATTCTTTAACTCCATTATTAATATTATTATTATCATTATTTGGTGTTAAATTATATAGTTAACACCAAAAATTAAGTTGTTGAATTTGTTTGCTAATTTTTATTGAGGACTTTTGCATCTATTCCTCAGGATATTGGCCTGTAGTTTTCTTTTTTGGAGTGTCTTTGTCTGGTTTTAGTACCAGGGTAATGCTGCCCTCACAGAATAAATTTGGTAGTTTTATTTTTACTCTTCTATTTTTTTGGAACAGATTAAGAAGAATAGGTATTAAGTCCTCTTTATGTTTGGTAGAACTCACCTGTGATGTCATCTGGTCCTGACTTTTGTTTGTTGGGAGTATTTTCCATTACTGATTCTTTATATACTTTAGATATTAACCTGTTATCAGATATGTCATTTGCAAATATCTTCTCCAATTCAGTGGTAGGTTGCCTTTTTGTTTTGTTGATGGTTTCCTTTCCTGTGTAAAAGCCTTTTATTTTGGCGTAGTCCCAATAGTTTATTTTTTGATTTTGTTTCTCTTGTCTTAGGAGACATATCCATAATCATGTTGCTACAGCCAATGTCCAAGATTTCACTGCCTATGTTTCTTTTAGGTATTTTATGATTTCAAGTCTCATATTTAGAACTTTAATCCATTTTGAGTTTATTTTGTATAATGTGTAAGACAGTGGTCCAGTTTAATTTCTTTGCATGTAGCTACCCAGTTTCCCATCACCATTTATTGAAAAGACTGTCTTTTCTCCATTGTACATTCTCACGTCCTTTGTTGTAAATCAATTCACCATATACACTTGGGTTTATTTCTGGGCTCTCTACTCTGTTCCATTGATTTATTTGCCTGTTTTTGGGCCAGTACCACACTGTTTTCATTATTAGAGATTTACGGTATACGTTGAAATCTGGGATTGTGATACCTCCAACTTTGTTCTTTCTTCATTGCTTTGGCTATTGGGGATCATTTTCATTTCCATACAAACTTTAGGGTTATATGTTGTACGTGTGTGAAAAATACTATTGGTATTTTGATAGTGTTTTTACTGACTCTGTAGATTGTTGTGGGTAGTGTGTACATTTTAAAAACATTAGTTCTTCCAATTGATGACCATTGTCCGTGTCACCTTCAATTTGTTTCATCTATGTCTTACATTTTTCAAAGTACAGGTCTTTCACCTCCTTAGTCACACTTACTCCTAGGTTTTTAATTTTTTGATACAATTATAAATAGAATTGTTTTTCTTAATTTCTCTTTCTGCTACTTTGTTACTAGTGCATAGAAATGCAACAGATTTCTGTGCATTAATTTGGTATCCTGCAACCTTACTAAATTAATTAGTTGTACAAGTTTTTTGGTGGAGTATTTAGAATTTTCTATAAATAGTATCATGTCATCTGCAAATAGGGACCATTTAACTTCTTTCTTACCAAGTTGGATGGCTTTTATTTCTTTTTCTCATCTGATTGCTGCAGCTAGAATTTACAGTACTATGTTGAATAAAAGTGATGAGAGTGAACATCCTTGTCTTGTCCCTGATCTTAGAGAAATGCATTCATTTTTTCATCAGTATTATGTTAGTTGTGGAATTTTATATGTGACTATTATTATGTTGAAGTATATTCTCTCTAAACCCAATTTGTTCAGATTTTTATCATGAACGGATGTTGAATTTTAGCAAATGTTTTTTCTGCATCTTTTGAGATGATCATATGGTTTTTATACTTCTTGTTAATGTGATGTATCATATTGGTTGATTTGCAAATATTCAACCATCCTTGCCTCCCTGGATTAAATACCACTTTATTGTGGTGAATGATCCTTTTAATGTATTGTTAAATTTGGTTTGCTAATTTTTATTGAGGACTGTAGCATTTATTCCTCAGGATATTGGCCTGTGATTTTCTTTTTTGGAGTGTCTTTGTCTGGTTTTAATACCAGGGTAATGCTGCCCTCACAGAATAAATTTAGCAGTTTTATTTTTACTCTTCTATTTTTTGGAATAGGTTGAGAAGAATAGGATTAACTCTCCCTTATTTTTTTATTAAAAATTTTTTTAATGTTTATTTATTTTTGAAGGAGAGAGAGACAGAGTGTGAGTGGGGAAGGGGCAGAGAGAGAGGGAGACACAGAATCCGAATCAGCCTCCAGGCTCTGAGCTGTCAGCACAGAGCACAATGCGGGGCTTGAACTCACAAACTGTGAGATCACGACCTGAGCTGAAATCCAACGCTTAATGGACTGAGCCAACCAGGCACTCTGGTATTAACTATCCTTTAAATGTTTAGTAGAACTCACCTGTGATGTCATCGGGTCTTGACTTTTATTTGTTGGGCTTTTTTTGATTACTGATTCAATTTTGTTACTACTAATCAGTCTATTCAAATTTTCTATTTCCTTCTAATTTAGTTTTGGAAGATTGTGTGTTTCTAGGAATTTGCCCATTTCTTCTAGGTTGTCCAATTTGTTGGCATGTCATTTTTCATAGCATTCTAATACAATCCTTTTTATTTCTGTGGTATCAGTTGTTACTTCTCTTCAATTTATAATTTATTTGTGTTTTCTTTCTTTTTTTATTTATGGGTCTGGCTAAAAGGTTATCAATTTTGTTTACGTTTTCAAAGAACCAGCTCTGGGTTTTATTGATCCTTTCTTTCCTAGTTTCTTTTTTTTGGGGGGGGGTGTCTCTATTTCATTTATTTCTACTCTAATCTTTATTATTTCTTCTACTAACTTTGGGTTTTATTTTTTTTCCTTTTTCTAGATCTTTTAGGTGTTAGATGGTTTGAGCTTTTCCTTATTTCCTTTTTTAAAAATTATTATTTTTAATGTTTATTTTTTAGAAAGGGATAGAGTGTGGGTGGGGGAGAGGTAGGGAGAGAGGGAGACACAGAATCTGAAACAGGCTCCAGGCTCTGTGCTCAGAGCCTGACACAGGGCTTGAACTCACAAACTGTGAGATCATGACCTGAGCCAAAGTTGGACACTCAACCAACTGAGCCACCCAGGCATCCCAAGCTTTTTCTTATTTCCTGAGATAGGCCTGTATTGCTCTAAACTTCCCTCTTAGAACTTCTTTTGCTTCATCTCAAAGGTTTTGGACTATTCTGTTTTCATTTTCATTTGTCTGAATGTATTTTTTAATTTTCTCTTTGATTTCTATGGTGATTCATTGGTTGTTTAGTAATGTGCTTTTTGTCCTCTATGTGTTTGTATTTTTTGATGTTTTTTTCTTGTCATTGATTTTTAGTTCTATACTGTTATGGTTGGAAAAAATACTTTATATGGTTTAAATTTTCTTAAATCTATTCAGACTTATTTTGTGGCCTAACTTGTTATCTATCCTGAAGAATGTTCCATGTGCACTTGAAAATAATGTGTATTCTGCTCTTTTTGGATAGAATGTTCTGTATATAACTGTTAAGTTCATCTGGCCTAATGTGCTGCTCAAAGCCACTGTTTTCTTATTTTTCGTCTGTATGATCTATCCAATCCTGTGAGTGGGGTGTTAAAATTTCCTATTATTATGGTATCAATGTCAGTATATCCCTGTTAATATTTGTTTTATGTACTTAAGTGCTCCTATTTTTGGTGCATAGTTATTTGCAACTATTATATCCTCTTGTTAGGTTGATCCCTTGACCATTATATAATGCCTTTATCTATTGTTATGGACTTTGTTTTAAAGTCTACTTTGTCTGATATAGGTATTGTTATTCTAGTTTTTTCTTCTTTGCTTCCATTTGCATGGAATATATTTTTCAGTCTGTGTCTTTCAGTCTGAAGTGAATCTCTTGTAGGCAGCATATAGATGGGTTATTTTCTGTTTGTTTTGTAGTTCTCTCTTTCTTCTTCTCATGCTCTCTTCCCTTATGATGATGGATCATTTTTAGTGTTATACTGGATTCTTATCTCTTTAGTTTTTGTGTATCTATTATAGGTTTTTGATTTGTGGTTACTATGTGTTCATATATAACATCTTGCATGTATATTAGTTCATATAAAATTAATGGTCACTTAAATTTGTACACATTCTAAAAGCATAAAATTTTTACTTCCTCCTCCATGTTTTATGTATATGATCTCATACTTTATATCTTCTGATTTGGTGTGACCCTTCAGTAATTTTTGTAGATATAATTGGTTTTACTACTTTTTGTATTTTTAACCTCCATACTGGCTTTATAATTAATATATTACCAGTGAAGTTTTTTTTTTCCTTTCATAATTTTACTTGTAGTTACAGCCTTTTCTTTCCATTAAAGAATACCTTTTAACATTTTTTGTAAGGCTGATTTAGGGGTGATTTGTTTTTCTGGGACACTGTATCTCTCCTTCAATTCTGAATGATAACCTTGCCAGATAGAGGATTTTTGGTTGTAGGGTTTTCCTTTCAGAACTTTGAATGTATCATGACACTCCCACTGGCCTACAAAGTTTATGCTGAAAAATATGCTTATAGCCTTATGGGGTTTCCCCTTGTATGCAACTATTTTCTTTCCTAATGGTGCTTTTAAAATTCTCTCTTTATCTTTGATTTTTGCCATTTTAATTATTCTGCGTATTGGTGTGGATCTGCTTGAGTTCATCTTGTTTGGGGATCTCTTTGATTCCTGGACCTGAATGTCTGTTTTCTTCCTCAAATTAGGGAAGTTTTCAGCCATTATTTCTTCAAATAAGTTTTCTGCCCTCTTTTCTCTTTCTTCTTCTGTGATCCCTATAATGTGTTATACTTGATAATATTATAGAAGTCCCTTAACTTATTCATATTTTTTTCTTATTCTTTTTTCTTTGTACTGCTCAGCTTGGTTGTTTCCCATTATCCTGTCTTCCAGATCAGTCATCTATTCTTCTGCCACCTCTAATATGCTGTTGGTTCCGTCTAGTGTATTTTTCATTTCAGTTATTTTATTCAGCTCTGATTGGTTATTTTTTGTGTTTTCTATCTCTTTGTTGAAATTCTATGTTGATCTGCTATTCACTCAAGTCTGGTGAATATCCTTATGACTATTGCTTTGAACTCTTTATCAGGCTTGTCTCTAGTTCTTTTTTTTCTGTGATTTTATCTTCTTTCACTTGGAACATCTTCCTTTGTCTCCTCATTTTGTCTAACCCCCTGTTTATTTCCATGCATTAGGTAGATAAGTTACATCTTCTGGTCTTAAAAGTAGTGGCCTTGTGTAGAAGAGGTTCTATGGTGCTCTATAGTGTACCCCACACACCTCAGTCAACAGAGCCAGCTGTTCTAGGGGTGTCCCCTATGTGGACTCCATGCACCCTCTTGTTGTGGCTGAGTTGCGATTGCTGTAAACATGTTGGGGGACAGCTGGACTTCAACCCAGGTGGCTGCAATGACCCACTTCACCTATCATGGGTACAGTGGGCAGGGTTTGCTCCCCACACATTTGAGAGACCCAGCTGAAGCCTCTGAAGGATCACTAGTAGAAATAACTGGTGCTTAGCCTGGCTGTCTGCAATTAGCTGCTGTGTCAGCTATGGGGGCACCAAAGGGCAGGGTTTGTGGTGAGTCAGAAGCTGCTTTGGAGGGATGCCTGCATAGGAAAGCAGGTTGTATGGGGTGGGTCTGCAGAGGAATCCTAGGGCAGGGCACATGGTGCTAGAAAGGTAGGTGGAGAATGTTAGACTTGACTCCTGCCAGCCTCTGGCTACCCAGGCTTAGGAAGGGCAAAAAAAAAAAAAAAGGCAGTTTTGTTCCTGGAGAAATCTGCATATCTGTGCCTCTCTGGCCAACATTCTAAAATTGGTGAAAAAATTTCTTCACGTAACCCCAGGAGTTTTTCAACTACCGCCTCTGTACTGTGCCTAAGGTTGAGTTGCTTAGTGTACTGGCCCTTTTAGGGCAAAGACTTGGTTTCCTATGTCCTCTGGCTCTCCTGGAATTGAGCCCCACTGATTTTCATAGTCAGATGTTATGGGGACTTGTTTCCCCAGTGACGGTCTCCAAGACTGGGGTGCCTGGTGTGGAGTCTGATCCCCTTCCTCCTCCATGCTTGTGATGTCCCTCCCACTTATGGTTAGTTGTACCAGAGGTTTCATTCCTGAACTTATCTCCACTTCCCTACCCTTTTCTATGTGGACTTCTCTCTATGACTAGCTGTGGAAGCTGTGCTTTGCCAGTCCCTAGATCATTTTCAGAGTTTGTTGCATGATGTAGCTGTTGCTTCAGTACCTCCTACTCTGCTATCTTCCTGATCTCTTCCAGTTTCCCCATTTCTTAGTGTCATGAGGAAAACAAGACAATCCCTTTTCATTTTTCTGATTTTATTAGCACTGGGGTATCAACAGGAACCCCTGAATAACAATCAATATTTATTGTGCACTTATTCTATGCCAGGTAGTATGTTAAGTCCTTAAAATGCATTGTTTGTTTGATCCATGTCAAAATCCTATGAGGTGAGTAATTATCCACATTATATAGATTAATAAATTAAGGCTAAGTGATGTTTAAAATCTATCCCAGGTCAAATAAGAGGGAAGCAATGGAGTTACATATGAACACATGTTGCTAGGGACTGAACTTTATCCCTCAAAATCCATATACTGAAGCCCTAATTCCTAATATTACTGTATTTGGAGATAGAGCCTTATAGACCTAATTAAGGTTAAATGAGGTCATAAGAGAGGCCCTAACCCGTTAAAATTTGCATCCTTATAAGAAAAGGGGAGACACTAGGTATCTCTCTTGCTCTTTTTCATTACAGAGGAAATGCCAAGCCAGGAAGAGAGGCCTAACCAGAAACCAATCCTGACATCATCCTGATCTTGGACTTTCAGCTGTGTTTAAGCTGCTCATCCTGTGGTATTTTGTTATGGTAGCCTGAATAGACTAATACACATGTTATCTCATTCCACAGGCTTTTCTTTAAACCACTCCTCTATTCTGTGAATTCTTATTCACTAAGTCTCTGTGGACATGTTATTGTTTAGGAAAGCAAAAGTCAAAGCACAAAAGTATTAATTTAAATATTAGTTCCCACTTGAAACATCTTTTTCTGTTCAGCAATTGCATTAATCCTTTTCCCATTCTATAAAACTCTATCAGTTTATAGATGATTATCCCATTTTATAAATATAAAAATAGGTGCAGGAGAATCACAGGCAAAACTATTGAAAAATAGTGACCTGGATGAGTTAGTTTAGTTTAAAAGTGAAGAAGAAAACAATGATAAAGATGATGTCAGAATAAACACTTTAAAAGAGAATGGTTTGGGGGCACCTGGGTGGCTCAGTTGGTTAAATGTCTGACTTTGGCTTAGGTCATGATCTCACCATTCCTGAGTTCAAGCCCCACATGGGGCTCTGTGCTGACAGCTCAGAGTCTGCAGCCTACTTCAAATTTTCTGTCTCCCTTTCTCTCTGGCCCTCCCTCGCCTACACTCTATGTCAAAAATAAACATTAAAAATTTTTAATTAAAAAATAAAAATAAATAAAAGAATGGTTTCAATAACAAATTGAAAAGACCATTTGGAAAAATTGATGAAATTTCCATGTTTTTACAAAAAAAAGACCCTTTATTGTTCTATAAAATGTCAAATGTAAAATGAAGGATGTTATAACATTACACAAAATGATTTTGTCTGATTTCCCCACAAAAAAAGGGGAATTTGATTTATACTTTATTCCTTCGTAATATTAGCTACAGTATGTTTGATATAATAACCTAATTATAGTACTTGGTTTAATAAATATACTTTTATAATTTTTAGTTCTGTTTTTCAATGTAAAGTTCAGCAAACCTTCTGTTCACTGTGAAATGTGAAATTCTGGTCCCTATAGAGGTAAATTAAGTTTAAGTAGCCTTTTGGCAGAACTAAGTTATAAACTTTATAAAACTCAAATAACAAAAGTTATTTCATTTATAGTTTTCCATTTACTTCTTACAGCATAAATGGAAGCCTCTTTGGTATACTGTCTGTATTTTTATTTCTAAGAAGCAAAGTTAATAATCAATCCTTATCTCTCCTTTTCTGGTTTCTGTCACTATCCAGTGATAGCAGCCAACGAAGGATATTGTTTTATGTTTAAGGCCTAAATTGAATTAATAATTCTATAACAATTTTGGTTGACTTCTTTGATGAAAATCCAGGCTATAAAGACATGTTCTATGTTCTCCAACAGGACAGTAGTTCAGGCTAAATATAAGTCCAACAGATACAGAGGAAACAGCTCTAAGAACAAAGGAGAATTTTATTTGGGAGTAGGTAATCATCATTATTAGAATGTGTCCATTACATATACATTTATGGAGCAAATATATATTCATGATGACAAATGGGAGAATAATAGTTAATGTTCTGGGAAAATACTGCTTTGGCCAGGTTCCCAATTCCATTTGGTATCATGACTTCTTGAAATATCTTTTAGACTCCTCAAGTGCACCTTTTCTGAGAAGGTGTCACCTTTCAACCAGCAGCCTAAAGCAGGATGTCTAACAGCCTGATGTATCCTTTCCATTTTTGAAAGCCTCAAATCTCTCCACACTCAATCATTTCCCCTGTATTTTTTCCTGGCACTATGTTGAAAGGGCAATTTAAACATTAAGATTTATGTATCATTTAAAGTAAATGCAGTGAATTTTTTCTCAGAGAGGTGTGATTGGCTGCCATCTGGCTAAAATAATGAGTTATTTCCTGTTTAGTGACAAGGCAAAAAGAAAGAAGTGAAGAGGACCACAGAAGAGTATTACTGAATCAACTCTGAACTACAGGTTTGGGGAACCATTTGTGTATTTGGGCAATAACAGAGAAGTAAGTAAGCATGAGTTTTGATGTCAAACAGACCTGAGTTCTGGCTCTGAATCTTCTTACCAGTGTATAAACTTTGAGCAAGTATGTAACTATTATAAGCTTCAGGTTCATCATTGGTAAAGTGAAAACAGTAATAGGTTTGTTGTAAGATTAAAATATGGTAATATACATATAGTAGTAAGCACAGAGTTGACATATGGAAGGCAAGTCAATAACATTATAGATTATTATTATTTTCCTCAAGATATTTTATGAAAAACTAGAAGTTATTTTTTAAATAACTCATGTCTTATCAAGGAGCACATACATGTATCTTATCAGAGCCTCCAACATATTCACCACTTCTTAATTATTTGTACCAATTAATATGAGTCATCAATATAGGGGATTAATGTGATACTGCAAAGTATCCAAATGGTTGAGGTCTCGTGGAACTATATTTTAAGAGACAGTTGGAAAGTTAACATAGCTGGAATCAAGACCATACATGGTAAATATTTTCTATTTCATATGAATACAAAATAGTTTTAATATACTTTTTGAACAATGGTGGAAAATAACCACACTTTGCCATATCAATGGCTGCAAACCATATACCTGAGTCTATGTTAATCTGCTCTGCCATCCCTACACAGCAGCTGTAACTGGGACTACAATTTTGTTAAGCCTGCAGTAGTGTATCATTATGCAACAGGATCTAAGATGTTCACGAAGGTAAGAGTGGAAAATTAAATCACAGGTACAACCATCTCTGCCTCTTTTAGGTCTTGATCTCTGCCATTCCTTCTGGAATGCAACATTATTTATTTTTTTACCATCTCAACTAGGGGTGAGGTAGCCAGTTTCAATGACTTCCACCTAACTTTCCTTACTATGATAGCATTTATTCCACAGGCCAAGGAACTCGTGTGGGAGTTGTACCAATTATCAGTTATATGTTTGGAGATAGGGCAACCCATGTGAGTCATCCCTAGGCCTTTGTTCCATTTATTACCTTATATCCCCATTTTAATAGTGGGGCTCCAGGGTGATGCTTTAGATTTCTGGTTATCAACTTCAACTCAGATCCTATATCCCAGAGTCCTTGAAATGTCTGGATATTCTTTTTTCCCTCAGTATATGGTTAACTGAGTAAGTGGTGATACATTCCTTTGGGGAAATAATTGAGGTAATTGTTGCCATATAGAGTCCTTCCTTCTGTGGACTCAGCATTTCCTTCAGTCAGTAGGCTCAGGGCCTGAAACTTGGCTCAGGTCTAGAACGTGGGCAAAGGATCGCCATATTTCCCACATAGCGCTGGTTCCCTTAGCCTCCTAATCATAGATTTTTCATTTCTTTTGGTTGCATAAGTTAAGCAATATCCTTGTTGGTTGTTCATTGATCTTCTTCCTAATAATATTGTGCCTTATTAGTCATTTCATATCTCTGAAGGTCAGACCCTGAGTTGCCACTCCAGCCCTGCCTCTCATTACAATAACTGTGCACAGCTTGCTTCTAATGATTAAGTACCCAGCCTCCATCACCCCCTTTTCCAGTTTGGTAATAGTACCTTGCTATCATTCCTTACTAAAGGGGAAAGATATCATTGAGCTTCCCAGTGACATGAATGTCCCTCTCACCAGTACAATCCTTGTTGCTTTGGTAACCAAAATGTCTCCACAGCCCTCCTACAAATCCCACACTGTTAGCTGGTAGGTTTTCTGGGTGTACATAGTGTATCCCCTCTCTCTTCACTTCTCTCTGCCTATTGATCCCTATTTCAGCTATTAGTCACAGTAGGTTAAGACTTTCCACTTCATTTAGAACAGCCATTTGTTTTTTCTAAGCTCCCAAGGATCATCCTAGTAGTATCCTAACACCTTTTTCCCTAAAGTATTGCCAGGGAATTAATCCTATATCCCAGAAAGGTGGGAAATAAACTCACATATCCAACTTTATGTTCCCCTCCCTAATCCAGCACCTCAAGAAGTAATCCTATAAAAACTCTTTTCGCCCCTGCTAAAATATGGTAACCAGGCCTTACTGATTCTTTGATATATATTCTTTTTTTTTTTTTTTTTTTGTCTTTAGAAAACCTAGCCTTTCCCTGGTTGGGTTATACTCTATGACCCTAGATATTGGTCTGATGGTCAGGAGAGGAGGAAGAGACAGATCCTGAGAGGAATATATATTGTCTTGCAAAGCAGAATGAGGAAGCCCTATTGTTTAACAGGGATGTTTGGACAACTTCTCTGCCCTCATAGGAAACTGGAGAATTTAAGAATTTAAGATTTTTTGATAAAGTGACCCAGTTGGCCCCCTCTCTAGACCCAGGATTCCATGTCTTTCCATTAGGCTTCTGATCTTGGCATTTCAGATTTGTCACAGTTAAAAAGTCAACTTCCTCTGGAGCCCTACTACTCTTGAAAGGTTCTTTCTTCCCTTCCAGCTTCAGGATTTGAAAGTCTCTTTTTATGATACTAAAAAGGCCCTTTGGCTTTCAGAGCTCACATTAACTAATTAACTAATTATTAATTATCCTCAGCATTTGAATGACTTTCTTAAATGTACCAATAGCACTGAGCAAAGGCTGTCTGATTCCATAGTTCTTATAATTACTATCCCCCAGAACTTTTCAAATGCCTGAGATATTCTCCTAATGGGGCATTTCCTTTCACTAGCATCCCATTTTAGTTCACCATTAGTGAATGTTTTAACTATATACCACTATAACATGTTGAGGTCTGTGAGTACTCTACTTGCCAACAATGATGGAGTCATTACCAGTTGGCCAAAGGGAGATCCAACTCACTTCATAGTCTACTTCTTGGAACCACTCCTGACATAATCAGAAGATATTGTCCTGACATAACTCAGAGGATACGTTCCCTGTGAGAGAGACTCTGAAATGAAGATTTGTATGCAGGATATTTTTTGGTAAAGTGCTCTTGGGAACAACACCTACTGAGGAAGGGAAGGAAGTATTAGGCAGACAGAGAAGCTGAACTGCAATGCAGTCCTCCAGCAGAAGTCTCATCCAGAACTCTGGGAAGTTCTAAAGCTGGGAATAACCCTTCAAAGTAGTCTCAAATGGAGGTGATGAGGTTGGACCTTTGTATCTTCTTCAATAACCAGTTATTAGATACAATAGGGCAATTTCTTCTAGCTAAGGGCAATTTCTAGAGAAAGACTTAGCTAAGAGCTATTAGTAACCAGCACTTCTGTAAACTGGGGCAGTAAGTGCTGTGGTTCTAGAAGGGTAGTAACTGGACTGCACACTATAGCATCCACTATACCCATTACTACTGAATTCATTTTTGGGTAAGTCTAAACCTCTATACACCTACCAGAATCACCCTGGTGGCAAAGAAACTTAGAGAGCCAAGAGAGTTCTTGGATTTATGATTAAGCAGACATTTTGAGAAAATGGAATCTACCCAAGAAATGGCTCATCTCAAGTGTCCAACAGTTTGACATTACTGCAACTGCCTTCAGTGTAATTCACAATTGTTTCTAAAGATCCAAGACAATTACTTATTTCTTCCCAGGAAAATCTCTTCCAATTTTACAAGTGAGGAAGGAATGCCGTAATATTTAGAATAATAGAATGAGTTGGTATGTTTCTAGTAAAGCCAACCCTACAATTGAACTTCTTATTAAACTGATCCTCCTGTGGATAAATGGCCAGCAGAGCCAAAGCCCTCTCACCATCTTCTGAGTTTGATCTATGAGCCTGCACAATATAACTTTTCAGGACAAGAATTTCTGTTAACCCTTTGTAATCTGCTGTATTAATGTAATATTTTTTTTCCTTTCTCAGTAGGTGTTATTCCCAAAAGGACTTTACCTAAAAATATTCTGCATACAAATCATATCATCATCCAGTCAGCCAAAATGCTTGCTAAATTCCTTTGTCCCTATGACAAGAACTATAAGATACTGAAATATTGCAGTATCGATGACTCACAAAAGTAAAAAATGCAGTTTCTTTCATCAACATTTAATGTGCTAAATGTGACTTTTCTGATTTTGCACTATGCATTTTTTAGAGTCAATAAGAAATCTTTTAGTAATCATTGACATATCAACTTCCTAGAACTAAAGAATTAACAAAGTTCAGAAGCAAATTTCTTGGTCTAACTTCAACATCTGAATTCAGTTTAACTTAGATCCAAATCCCTGCAGTCTTCAAAGAGAACTAGTGAGCCCCTGATACCTATTAGTACCATATTTTTTAACTTTCATTTTAGAGAGAGAAACAGAGAGAGAACAGAGAGAGAGAGAGAGAGAGAGAGAGAGAGAGAGACCATGTGAGCATGGAAGAGAGAGAGGGAAAGAGAGTCTAAAGCAGGCTCCACACTCAATGTGGAGCTTGAAATGGGGCTTGATCCTGGAATAGTGATCTAAGCTGAAATCAAGAGTCACCCAGGCACCCCAGAAGTACCATATATCTGATGAAACTTGTTATGACACTTTACCTGTGGTGGAAGAAGGAATCAATCATGCATTGCTGTTAATCAGTAAACCATGGTAACTGGTCAAAGGATTGAACAGAGAACTGAAATTTTTAGCTGTCAGCAATATTTAAATACTTTTCAGAACACTAAAATTTGAAAACTTAATCCAAATACAATTCAAACAAAACAATTAATATAAAATATACCTAAGGAAATAAGTATCAGCATGTGAGTTTATGTTAAAGTGTTTATAAATAACCAACAGCTCAGGGAAATTGGTTTTATATACAGTACATTCTTCCCTTGGTGCTTATCATGCATTTAGGAAAATGAAAATGTATTATAGTTGAGAGTCATTGAACTGCTTTTTTGCCAATGCTTGACACTTTTTCTGAATGCCACAATCAAGGAATCACTTAAAACTATGCAGAAGCTTCGAACTATTCTAGACATAACCTAAGGATAGAACTTCTTGGGTTCCTTCTGTACAGAAGAGGCAGTAGAAATTTTTCAGGCTTTAGAACCACATTCCTCATCAATATGCAAACCATACCACAACTTATTAAAATTATGTGAGGGTGATACTATTACTCCCATTTCACAGATGAAGATTCTGAGACACAGAGATGCTAAATATCTTGTCCCAAGTCACACATTTAGTAATAATAGAAACATAATTCAGTCCTGGGCAGTTTTCCTGGAGAACTCATGGCTTTAATTACTTGGCAATTCTGGTTTCTGCCTATATTATTTATTAATAATATTAATAGACCAAGGAGTATTTGAGAAGAGGAATCAGAAATAAGAAAAATATGCCTGTTATGTTTTTAATTTCTTATTTGAATCATGCAAATTAAGCTGATTATGCCATTTGATCATGGTTTTTCACCCTGTTAGGCATTTGCATTTGTATGCAAATTTTCACAAGAATCATGACTCTCAATGGACCATAAATGTTTCACACATTTAAATGGAACTAGATGGATAATTTTGCTGCTGGCATTGTTTTGTTTTGCTATTAAGTTATAAGAATTACTTATATATTTTGGATATTAACTTCTCATAAGATGTATGGTTTTCAAATAGTTTCTCTCATTCTATAGGTTGTCTTTTTACTCTGTCAAATGTTTCCTTTGCTGTCCAGAAGTTTTTAGTTAGGTGAAATCCCACTTGTCCATTTTTGCTTTTGTTGCCTGTTTCTAGGGTTATGTTTGAAAAACATTGCCAAGACCTATTTCAGTGAGCTTTTTCTCTGCTTTGTTTTAGGAGTTTTATGGTTTTAGGTCTTACATTGAAGTCTTTAATCCATTTTGGTTGATATTTATATATGGTGTGAGACATGGACCCAATTTTATTCTTTTGCTTGTGGATATTCAGTTCTCCCAACACCATTTAGTGAAGAGACTACCCTCCCTTAATCTTGTATTTGTGGTGCCCTTGTTGAAGAATAGATGACGATGCGAGGTTTATTTCAGGGCTTTCTCTTCTGTTTCATTGTTCTACAGGTCTGTTTTTAGATACATAGGTTTATTCCAGTATCATGCTGTTTTGATTTTATAACTTTGTAACATAATTTGGAATCAGAAAATATGATGCTTCCAGCCTTTTACTTCTTGTTCAAGATTTCTTTGGCAATTTGGAGTCTTCAGTGGTTCCATATGAATTTTAGGGTGTGTGTGTGTGTGTGTGTGTGTGTGTGTAAAAACTGCTATTGGAATTTTGATAGAGATTGCATTGAGTTTGTACATTCTTTTGAGGGTTACAGACTTTTAATATTAATTCTTCTAATCTGTGAACATGAGCTATCTTTGACTTCCATTTTCTTCAGTCTCACCAGTGTTTTATAATTTTCAGTGTACAAATCTTTCACCTCCTTGGTTTAATTTATTCCTAAGTATTTTATCTTGTATAGTGCTACTGTAAACGGGATTGTTTTTGTTAATTTCTTTTTCAGATAGTTTTTTTTTTCATGTATAGGTGTACAACTGATATTTGTATGCTGATTTTTGTATCCTGCAAACTCCTTGAATTTGTTTATTAATTCTAAAAGTTGTTTGTTTGTTTGTTTGTTTGTTTGTTTTGGTGTAGTCTTCAGGGTTTTCTACACATAGGATCATGTCATTTGCAAAAAGAGACTATTTCATTTCTTCCTTTCCAATTTGGACATCTTTTATTTCTTTTTCTTGTCTAATTGTTCTGGCTAGGACTTACACTACAATATTGAATAGAAGTGGTCAAAGTGAGCATCCTTGTTTTGTTCCTGATATTAGAAGAAAAGCTTTTAGCTTTTCACTGTTGAGTATAATATTAGGAATTTTGTTAAATGCTTTTTCTGTATCTACTGAGATGTTCACATGATTTTTATATTCCATTCTGTTAACATAGCATATCACAGTGATTGGTTTGCATGTGTTGAATAATCCTTAAATCCAAGGATAAATCCCATTTGACCATGCTGTATGATCCTTTTAATGTGCTGCTGGATTTAGTTTGCTAGTATTTTATCAATAATTTTTGCAACAGTGTTCATCAGGTACAATTACCTGCAGTTTTAATTTCTTTTAGTATCATAGTTGAGCTTCAGTATAACATTAATGCTGGCCTCATGAAATGAGTTTGGAAATGTCCTCACCTCTACAGTTTTTTGGAAGAGTTTGAGAAGGATTGGCATTAATTATTTAAATTTTTGTAAAATTCACCTGTGAAGCCATCGGATCTTGGGCTTTTTTCCTTGTTGGAAGGTTTTGATTACTGATTCAGTCTTCTTATTATTGGTCTGTTCAACTTTTCTATTTATTGGTGGTTCAATCTTGATAGTTTTCAATACTTCTTCATATCCTTAAAGTTATGTATTATTGTCTTCACATTTGAAGAAGCGATTACCTTCTCCAATCTTACTGACTGGCCTCAAAAAAGACCTTAACCAGTCAGCCTGGTTAGAGATTCTGATAGTCTCTCAGACCTTTCCTAATGGTGCAGCTGCTCCACTCCTCTTATTCATTCTTTGGAGGGAAGAGTTAGAATTGTGTATTTTGCCTTAATTCTGAAAAGCCAGGCTGGGTACTGAGAGTCTCTTGTTTATTTTCTCCACAACAGTGCCCTTAAGTGTCAAGGTCATGTGCCATTTCCCCATCCGACAGAGTTGAGCCAGCTAATGTTTGTGTGTTGCATGTGGGAGCTTCTAGAAAGTCTGTGGTGGCTCTCATGTGCCATCCAAGGAGGCTTCTTTGTGTTCAGTCTGCAGGGGAGTGAAAGTTGCTGGGAGTGTGCATCCACTCATAGTCAGGAGTTGTCAGATGAAGAGTCCTACAGAGTTGTGGGTGGGGCTCTTGGTGGAGACCTTCAGCAGGAGGCCTGTTGTTAAGATCCCCTGGGTTCTGTGAGCCCCACCTTTCTCTCTGCTTCTAATGGTCCTGAGATTTCTCAGCCATTTCAATCCCTTCAGTGTTCTGGGTGGGGCAAGGCAGAAATGGATCTCCTGGGCAACATTCTAAAAGATTAGGAAAGCTGGGGTCACATTTTGCTCTCATTTAACCCCATGGGAAAAATCAAGACCTGAAGGCATTTTTCTTTCCCCAGAGTAGTGTTTCCTCAAGACAGGGGTGACATGGGTGAGATGAAACTGCTCTTACCTTCTTCAATGCATCTAGTCTCACATTTTTTGGTCCACCAAGGTACTGGAACTTTGCAGGTGTTCTCCTGGCCTTTCATAAAGGTGTTTTTATTTGGGAATAGTTGTTAAAAATGAGTGTTTCTATGGGAGGTATGGTGCTGAGACATCCTATTTCTCCATCTTGCTGATGTCCTTCCCGATCTTAATTTACTAACGATTTTATCATGATTTGCTTTCTACATCTACTGAGGTAGTCTTAAGGTAGTCTTACAGGTTTTCTCTTTTACTTCATTGGTACGGTAAATGATGTTTAAAGAGTTTTGTGATATTAAATCTTCCTTGAGTTCCATAGGTAAACCTTAACTTCATCATATATATTTTGTGTTTTATACACTATTTTATGTTTAGTTTTCTATTGTTCTGTTGAGAAATTTTGCATCTACATCCCAGGCCAATACTTCTCATTTCTTCTACCCTTGTCTGGTTTTAATATCAAATTTATAATGCCTTATAGAATGAATTAGGGACATTTTCCAGTAGTCCTTGACACTTTTAAAGATTTTATATAAGATTAGATGATCTTCTCAGTGAAAGCTTATTATTACTCATGTGTAAAACCATTCAGAATTGATGTTTTCTCTGTGGGAAAATTTTCTCACCAAAGTTACTTTTTTATTTCTACTACAAGAAACACATAACTTAGGAAATTAAAACCTACAATTTCTTAACTCTTTTTCATCCAACTTTAAAAACTTATATTAACTTTGTAACTTGACACTCTGATGACAAAAACTTATCAGTGTCAATTAAAAGGTGAAAACTATGTATCTTTCCAAAAAATCTTAATGTTCAAATATTATCATCTCACCCACAGTATATTCATTCATGTTTTTGTAAAGACAATGCTAGCAGACCCCATTCCTACTTATCTTTTTTTTACTACTTCTCTTGTCCAAAATTTCAATATTGTAATTAATCATAGTTGTATTATAGTCAAAGAATTGCCCCACTTACAAAACACTTTTACTGTTATTCACTTGATTTTTTTTTCCTTTTTGTTATGGTAAGCTTAAACTTACCAGGCTTAGTTTAATGAATCTGATGCATTGCCTATCCAGTTTGAACAATTACCAAATTATAAAAAGTAGTGTATCAAATATAATCTCCATCCCAGATTATAATGAAGTTAATACTAAAAATATGTGCGTTTTTTTCATTTTTAGTACATCAGAATGTATCTCTAATATAGTAGTTCTAACAGTATGGGCCGGTTGACCCACGGTTGTCCCCATCACTCCTTCAAGGAGTTCATTTTCAAATAACATTAAGATTGTGGTTGACTTTTTCTTTCCTATCCTCATGAGTAGACAGTGGAGTTTTCCAGAGGCTACACGACATGTGATATCACAAAGGAATGAACGCAAAAGCAGATATTAGAATTCATCTGTTTTCTATAAAGAAAGTTATTTTAAAGATTTGCAAAGTGTAAAATAGTGCCACATTTCTCCTTTATTTTTTTATTTGTTTTGGAAAATATAGCTATTTTTATGAAAATGTGTAACTAGATTATTTTTATTTTAAATGAGTTAATATTTTATTTTAATTTTTGTATTTTAGTTTACAATACATACATATCAATAGATATAGCCCACTTAAACAAAATAACTTTAGGGTCCTCAATGATTCTTTAAGTTACAAGAAATCCTGAGACCCAAAAGTTTGAGAGCAAGGGCTCTCATTTAGAATACCACTCAAGTAAAAACAAACAGTTCCATAAGGTCATAACATACTCTAGTCAGATTTCAACTTTCCTCCATTTTGTAATCATTTCTTAAATTTGTTTGTTGAACTCAGAATGCAAATGAGGTCTATATGTCACAATGTAAGTTCCTTTAAATCTATAAATTCCTCACTGGTTGTTTTTTTGTTTCTGTTTTTGTTTTTCCAATTTGTTGAAGAGAGCAGGTTGTTTTTCCTGTGTAATTTTTGCAGTTTCATTTTTGCTGATTACATCCCCATGCTGTCATTTAACATGTTCCTCCACTCACTATATTTTCTGTATGATATTACTTACATATAGAGGACTGAACAGATTCAAATTTAATATTTTTGGCAAGACACCTCATAGGTTTTATAATGTAAAGGTTTCTCGCCACCCCCCTCTTTTTATGATGTTAGTAGTCCTTGGTGACCATTACCTAGCTAGAACTGTTAATTTGCTTGTGGTTGCAAAATGATGATATAATATGTCTGGTATTCCTTAAGTTAGTAAACAGAAAACCTCCATAAAAATAAATTTTTTGGTCTATTTGGGTCTAATTTCCTCTGCAATTCAGAATAATCGCAGAAAACTTGCTAAATCTACTTGGTCTCTTTTTAGGCCCTCTTCACTCCATAGTTAAAATAGAACATTTGTGATAACGATTAGAAGACACTCTTCACATACAGACCCAGTTAAACCAATAGTGAAGAACTGAGCTCTCCTCTTCCATCTGATGATAGCCAAGTTGATTCATGACTCTAGAATGGGAGGTAGGGCAGGCAGGAGACTATAGAAAGAAACATCTCACCAAAAAATATGTGAAGTGTTTTATTCAACACACTCTCAGAAAAATCTGTAAGTTGAAAATCATGGTGTCTTTCTACTGGCGATTTCATTTTGTTGAAAGCTAACTTTGTCCCTTAGGAAAAGGACTGGAAACCTGAAATAGACTCTACTGGTGTGTACTGTAATGACTTTTAAAAAATTACTCTCTGCAATACCAGCAATTTCACTGCCAGCCCTGGAGAAGGCCATTAACTTTTACGAGATTGTTTAGTCCAACAGCGGCAGAGTGAAAGTGAAATGCACTTGGAGCAGTAGATGTTGTTAGGGCCTCCTGCAGGATACTGGCTCATCTGGCCCACACTGTCAAGCTCTGTCTGGTTGCCCATTGCCTGAGTACCAGAGTACATTCTTCACACAGAGGCTGTATGTTTTGCTTTCACTCTGCATAAATTGACAGCCTAAATTCAAGGCAGCATGTATGTATGTTATCTAAATTCTTAAGCGTTTCTTTTGTTGTGAATAAACAACAAAGTATGAAACGTGATTTTTTCTTTCTCTGGTTTCTTCAAAGAAGCTTCAAAGAAGCTGAGAAGACATGCGAGTTGTCATGATTCTAAGGGTGCTGTCTGGCAGTGTTTTTAATCAGGCTTCTTCAAAAGCTGGTTGAAAGTGTTTGGTAGATTGATTCAGAAAGGAGCCTGAGCATGCATACTTCAGAGGCAACTGAACGTGCTTGCCACTAATTCAATTTGTGTGTCTTTTTCTTCCAATTCAAACAGGGTGAACAAAATAAATAAACTTAAAAGAAACCCAAAGGAATAGTATAAAACTTTAATTCAACAGTGACAAATTTCAGTTCTTTAATTCCAAGCATTCTGGTTAGAAATGAAAGGATTTCAGAATACAAGAAAATGTCCTATGTGGCCAGAGACAAAGGTATAGTAACAGCCAAGCCAAGAAAATTTGCAACATGGTGCTTCATTTTAATAGTGCTTCATTTTATAAATTTCTGATGCTAAGAATGATTTCAGGTGGTACTTTATAGGGTGTAAAGAATTTTTATACACATTTTCTTAGTGAAAACTCACAAAATCCCCAAGAACTTTCTCTCTCCAAAGCCCATGCTCTTTCTTTAATTCAATCCCCACCTAGGTTTCATTTGTTTTGTTTTGTGCTTTAATGAAGTATTTAAGTACATAATCTTGTTGGTCTTGGATTTCACAGCCTCCAGAACTATGAGAAAAAATTTCTGTTGTTTATAAGCTACTCAATCTACAGCATTTTGTGATAGCAGCCCAAACAGACTAAGGCATTGGGTAATGAGAAAAATAGCATCAGGGAGCCTGGGCGGCTCAATCAGTTAAGTGTCCAACTTCAGCTCAGGTCATGATCTCGTGGTTCATGGGTTTGAGCCCCATATCGAGCTCTACACTGACAGTGCAGAGCCTGCTTGGGATTCTCTCTCTCCCTCTCTGTCCCCTCCCCCACTCGTGTGCACGCTCTTTTTCTCTCCCTCTCTCTCTCAAAATGAATAAACTTAAAAAGAAGAAAAAAGAAAAATGGCATCATTGACAGAAATAGAGATGCTAGATTGAGAATTTTTTTCCTCATACAAAACTACATAATTTTGTTCATCAGATTCAATTAATTAAAAGAGGATTCTTTAATCTCAACTAAATCCCACAGAATCCAACTAACTGACTGACATTTTCACTTGCATATCTTCAAGGGCATATCAATTATAATTTTGCCTAACAGAGGTCTTAACTTCCACTCCATGACAACTGTTTTTCCTGAATCTTCCTTGACTCAGTAAATGTCATCACTTTCTATCCAATTTCTCAGGCGAAAAATATAGAGTTATGTAGGGGAAAAATCTAGAATTGATTCTTGTATTTCCTTTACCTCAACACCATCACTACTACCATACAATCCATCAACAATGCTTTTAACTCCACCTAAAAAACATATTCCACATCTGTTTACTTCTCTTTATTTTCACTATTTTTATCCTGGTCTAAGTCACTGTTAGCTCCAGCTTTAATTCCTGCAAAAGCCTCCCAGCTGGTTGTTTCCCTTCTACTTATGCTCCTTTATAATCTACATAAAAGCCAGAGTAATGCTTTAAAAACATAAAACAGATTTTTCCAACTCCCACATCAAATTCTTCAGTAGTCTTCTATTCCATTTAGAACAAAATCTAAATTCCATGGCCCATTAGATCCCAGTTGATCTGACTTTCCCTTACCTGTGAATTCTCCCACCTTTACCCTTCATTCCCTATGCTCTTGCAACATTGCCTTTCTAGAATGGGCCAAAATATTTTCCTCCCTGGGGTCTTTGTCCTTGTTCTCTCACGCTGGAGTTGTCTGTTTCTAGATCTCTGAATAGCTGGTGCCTTCTAGTCACCCAGTATTAGCTCAAATGTTACCTCTTCACTGACATTCAATTGGAAATAGCCTTTTCCACCACCCTAAACCATCACTTTCTATTACAACATACTACATTTATTTATTTCGTAGCATGCATCAAAAACCTCATTCAAAAAATCTCATTTATTTGATTATTTTTCATTGCTGCCTTCTTACCCTAATGCCATTCAATTAAGGGAGGATCTAGTCTGTCTGGTTCACTCCTCTATTCCTTGTGTCTGGCATACATTTAGCCCTCACTGAATATTTGTGAAAGGAACAAATGAACAAAGTCCCTCTTGCTGTGTAAAGCAATATAATTCTGGCTATATCGAGTTCCCATTCTGTTAGGCTAAAAGATGGATAAATATCAGGGTGAATGTAAACTTTTATGCAAGCATTGTTAGAGATCCAGATCTGCACAGTGAAAACCTTAGTCACATAAAGGAAAACAAGGATTAAATTGTAAGAAATATTTGGAGATACTTGTAGACAGTTATGCCTCCCCCTGGCCTCTGCAAGTCTATAAAAAACAGAAACCCAGGCCATATCCTGGCTAATGTGCTACTGCTTTCTATAGAAAGAGAAGAAAACTCAGCTTGTGGTCTGATATAGCAGGGCTGGTGGCTTGAGAGACAGCAGGATTAATGCTTTCCAATGTGACAGGATCTCTCACCCTAGACTCCAGAGGGCAGAGAGCAAGGACCACATAACCACCAAGGCCAGTGTTCTGACTTCTGGCAAATATACAGGTCCCAGAGTGAGTAATGAGTTAGGCCTGGCAGATTACATGTTGCCCCAAGAAGAGATGAAGAGAAACAGAAGAGGGATGGACAAGTGCCCATGGGAAAAGAAGAGTATTAGCTCTCACACAAACCACTGTGCCCTAAGTGACTGGCTTAAACAGAAATCTGGCATCAAGAAAGGGAGCTGAACAAAGTAAAAAATAGCAGACAATCCCCTCCCTTCTCATTCTTTAACTTTCTGATGAAGGAATAAAACATCGCTACCAGATGTATGATGTGATGACATTAATTATCTTATTCTTCATTCATCAAGACAGAATTGATTCATATCATCATTAACATAAGACCACTTTACAAAAACTAGTATATTGCAGTTATTAGTAATTCTGGTCCTGCACAAACATGGACTCAAATTATGTTATTATCACTTAGAGCCATGACACTTTTAACAGTAGGAATACTTTACTACTACTACATAAGAATGGGTAAGGAAAACAGACGATTCATGTAAAAAGTTTAATTCAGCACCTGGAACACAGAGCTCTCAATAAATAATAAAATATAAACAAGATATAAAGTTATTATTTTACTATCTAATCTTTCTTTTTCTCCCAGTGGACAAAACAAGGGTCCTTAAATGAATGTATATTTTCTCCCCCAAGAGTCTATTGGATATTTTGAATTTGAAAGAATTTGAGAGACTAGAAAAAAGTAATTATATTTACTATATTTAAGATATGTGTAGGTCTATATATGCCCTTGAAATCAAGCATGAGCTGCATAATTTAATTATTAAGACCAATAATCAAATAGTGAATGAATAAATATAATTTTAGAATAGAAACTTCACTCCAAAGCAATGTCCTATTATTTTTCTGCTCACCCGTTTAGCAAGGAATAAAAAGCTGAAGGATGACTTCATAATTATAGCATATAAAGAAACAGGTACCTTTGCACACTTTTGTTGGAAGCATGAGTAAATGCAAACTCTCTGGGGAACAATTTCTTAATATGTGCCAATAACTTTAAAAATGATTCCTCTTTGTATATATAAACCACATCTTCTTTATCCATTCATCAGTTGATGGACATTTAGGCTCTTTCCATAATTTGGCTGTTGTTGAAAGCACTGCTATAAACATTGTGGTACATGTGCCTCTATGAGTCAGCACTCCTGTATCCTTTGGATAAATATGTGGAACTTCAGAAACTTAACAGACCATGGGGGAAGGAGAGGGGAAAAAATAGTTACAAACAGAGAGGGAGGGAGGCAAACCATAAGAGGCTCTTAAATACAGAAAACAAACTGAGGGTTGATTGGAGGAGGCAGGGGCAAGGGGAAAATGGGTGATGGGCATTGAGGAGGGCACTTGTTGGGATGAGCACTGGGTGTTGTCTGTAAGCAACGAATCATGGAAATCTACCCCCAAAATGAAGAGCACAATGTATACACCGTATGTTAGCTAACCTGACAATAAATTATATTGAAAAAAAGATTCCTCTTTGATCCAGCAATCCCATTCCCCGTAGCTTATCCTAAGGAAATAACAGAGGAGTTACATAAAGATGCATGCATAAGTATCTCATTTTTCTAACAGTCCTTGCTCCCCAGAAAACTTAACTGTCCATTATTTGATATTTTGTTAAATTATGATAAATATTTTGTAGCCATTAAAAATGATAAAAAAATATATACATTGACATTTAAATGGTTATTGTTATTCATTAAACAGTTATGCTACAGAAGAGAGGCTGGGAGGATGGAAGAGTAGGAGGACCCTAAGTTTACCTCATCCTATGGACACAATTAGATAACACTCATATCAGCAGAAATAACCCAGAAAATGACCAGAGACTGTCAGAACAAAGTCCACAACAAAAGATAGAGAAGAGGCCACACTGAAGAGGGTAGGAAGGGTGGAGATGTGGGGAATGAAACAGACCGTGGCTGTCTGTGGTTGGAAGGGAGTTGCGGGCAAGGAGAAGGATGAGAAGCAGATTGTCACACCAGGAACCCTAAACGAGGAACATGAACCCCCATAATATTTGGGTTTGAAAGTGAGAGGGGCTGGATTTTGTGAGTTCTTAAAACCAAATGACTGAAAGTCTGGAATTTTAAAAATCAGTGGGCTCAGTTCCAGGAGAGCTTGGAGTGTGATAGGAAGTGGAGTCCCCTACCTTAAAGAGGCAGCACAAGAAACAGCCTACAGAGATACAGGGCAGAAGCAGCAGTTTGAAAAACTCTTGGTGTATATTGGAGGGATAATTATTTACTCACCTCAGAGGGAGATTCCTCCAGTACCAAAGAAGCTGGCAGGTGACGTCTCCCTCCCCTGCTCCTCAGGATAAACACATGGTCACCTATAGAAGTCACACAGTGCCCATTTTCACTACCTAATTTGCTTACATCAAGCCCTGCTTCCCAGCTCTTCAGTGGGTCCACCCTTCTCAGTCATGCCTACCTTAGCCTACCTACTCATGCTTCAGGTTCCCTCCCTCAAAAGACTAGTGCCAACAGTGTATCTCCCAACCTGTGCATTTTGGTGGTAGCAGTGAGAACAGGGGCCCTGTGAAGGCTCAAGCCACAACTTGTTAAAACTGGGTGCCCCATCTCAGCTGGGGACCAAACCCTGTCCATAAAGGCAAAGAGAGACTCTGCAGATGACTGGAATGAAGGAAGATTGGCCAGGACAAAATAGCAGGGTACATGTAACACATATAGGAGACATCTCCTGAAGTGCCAGGTTCTGGGTAACTGGGGAAACTGCATTGCAGGGCACTATATGACCTTTTCTTCATAAGGCCATTACTTTCCAGACCAGAGAGACATAGCAGACCCTCTTAACACACAGAAACAGACACAGAGAGTTAGAAAAAAATGAGGAGATGGAGGAATATGTCCCAAATGAAAGAACAGGACAAAACCACAGCAAGATACCAAAGTGAAACACATATAAATAATATGCCTGATAGAGAATTTAAAGTAATACTCACAAAGATATTCACTGGACTTGAGAAAAGAGTAGAGGACATCAGTGAGGCCCTTTACAAAGAGAGTAAAAAAAAAAAAAAACAAATCAGAGATGAACACAATAAACAAAATTAAAATTACACTAAAGAGAGTAAGTAGCAGGCTAGAGGCAACAGAGGAGCAAATTAGTGACCTGGAGGTCAGAGTAATGGAAAGTAATCAAGCCGAACAGGTAACAGAAAAAATATATATAAAATGAGAATAGACTTAGGAAACTCAGCAACTCTATCAAAGGTTATAAGGATCCCATAAGGAGAAGGGAGAGAAAAAAAAAAATATATATATATATAGAGAGAGAGAGAGAGAGAGAAAGAGAGAGAGAAGGAGGGAAGGAGAGAGAGAGCACAAGTGGGGGAGAGCAGCAGAGGGAAAGAGAAAGAATCTTAAGCATGCTCACCACTCAGCATGGGGCCTGACACAGGGCTCAATCCCACAACCTGGGGATCAAGACCTGAACCAAAATCAAGAGTCAGACACTCAATGGACTGAGCCACCCAAGTGTCCCTAATCAATATTTTTATAAAATAAATATACATAGAAGTTCACCATAAGCACCTTGATTGGATTCTGCTTACATGGTTTATTCAGACATGGAAACAATGTCTGGACTATGCGGAATAGATGAAATGGTTACTCCATCTCCATTTATAATGGCCTAAAATTGTTCTTTCCCATGTGTATAACTGCTGATATAACTGAAAAACCAGAGCAGCAAATCAATGGGATGGGACAAAATAGACTTTAAAACAAAGACTGTAACAAGAGAAAAAGAAGGGCATTATGTAATAATAAAGGGGACACTTTAATAATATATAACAATTGTAAATATTTATGCATTCAACATGGAATCACCCCAACACATAAAACAGTTAATGCTAACATAAAGGAACTAATCAACTGTAATATAATAATTGTAGGGGACTTTAACACCCTGCTTACATCAATGGACAGATCATCCAAACCAAAAAAATCAACAAGGAAACAGTGGCTTTGAATAGCACACTGGACTGGATAGATTTAACAGTGTTTTCAGAAAATTCTACCCTAAAACATCAGAATAAACATTCTTTTCAAGTGCAGATGGAACATTCTCCAGAATAAGTCACATAGACCATGAAACAAGCCTCAACAAATAAAAAATGCTGAAGTCATATCATGCATCTTTTTTTACCACAACACTATGAAACTAGAAATCAACCATAAAAAAATTTAAAAACAGCACATGAGGTTACATAACATGCTAGTAAACAATGAGCGGGTCAACCAAGAAATCAAAGATGAAATCAAAAAGCACATGGAGAGAAATGAAAATGAAACTACAATGGTTCTGAATCTTTGCAATACAGTCAAAGTTGTTTTAAGGGAGAAATTTATAGTAATATAGGCCTACTCAAAAAGCCAGAAAAACCTCAAATAAACAATCTAACCTTATATCTAAAGAAGCTAGAAAAAGAAGAACCAAACTCAAAAACCAGGTGTAAATATTAGACCAGAAATAAGTGATATAAAAACTTAAAACAAAACAAAACAAAACAAACAAACAAACAAACAAAAACAATAGAACAGATGAATGAGCCCAGGAGCTGGCTTTTGGAAAAGGCCAACAAAATTAATAAACCTCTACCAGACTCATCAAAGAGACAGAGAGAGAAAGAACTAAAATAAACAAAATCACAAATGAAAGAGGAGAAATAACAACTGATAACACAAAAATACAAATGACTGTGAGAGAATATTATGAAAAATTATATGCCAACAAATTGGGCAATCTCAAAGAAATGGATAAATTCCTAGAAACACATAACCTAACAAAATGAAGCAGGAAGAAATAGAAAATTTGAACAGACTGATTACCAGCAATGAAATTGAATCGGTAATCAAAAAAGTCCTAACAAACAAAAGTCCAGGACCAGACAGCCTCACAGGCAAATTCTACCAAACATTTAAAAGAGTTAATACGTATTCTTCTCAAACTATTCCAAAAAATAGAAGAGGACGGAAAACTTTCACATTAATTCTATGAGGCCAACATTGTCCTGCTACCAAAATCAGATAAAGATACCACAAAAAAGAGAACTACAGACCAACATCTCTGATGAACATACATCCAAAAATTCTCAACAAAATGTTAGCAAACTGAATTCAAGAAAACATAAAAAAAAAAAAATAAAACCAATACCATGATCAGGTGGCACCTATTACTGGGATGCAAATGTGGGTTAATATTTACAAATCAATCAATGTGATACATCACATCAGTAAGAGAAAGGATAAAAATCATATCATTTCAAAAGATGGAGAAAAAGCATTTGACAAAGTATAACATCCATTCATGATAAAAATTCTCAACAAAGTAGGTTTAGAAGGTATGTACTTCAACATAATAAAGCCATACATGAAAAAACACAGCTAATATACTCAATGGTGAAAAACTGAGAACTTTTCTCCTAAGATCAGGAACAAGAAAAAAATGTCCAGTCTCACCACTTTTATTCAACATAGTACTGGAAGTCCTAGCCATAGCAATCAGACAACAACAATAACAACAAAATAAAAGGCACCCAAATTGATAAGAAAGAAGTAAAATTTTCATTACTTGCAGATGATATGATATGATATATTGAAAACCCTAAAGACTCCACCAAAAAACTATTACAACTGATAAATGAATTCAGTAAAGTTGCAGGATACAAAATCAATACACAGAAACCCATTGCATTTCAATACACTAATAATGAAGCATCAGAAAAAGAAATTAAGAACACAATCCCATTTTCAATTATACCAAAAATAATAAAATATCTAGGAATAAACTTAACCAAAGGGGTGAAAAACATATATTCTAAAAACTATAAAACCTTCATGAAAGAAATTAAAGATGACAGAAAGAAATGGAAAGGCATTCCATGCTCATGGATTAGAAGAACAAATACTGTTAAAATGGCTATACTACACAAAGCAATCTACACATTCAATGCAATCCCTATCAAAATACCAATAGCATTTTTCACAGGATTGTTTCACAAACAATCCTAAAATTTCTATGGAACCACAAAAGACCCCAAATAGCCAAAGCAATCTTGAATAAATAAAACAAAACTGGAGAGGCATCCAATTCCAGACTTCAAGTTATATTACAAAGCTTTAGTGATCAACATAGTATGGTACTGGCACAAAAAAATAGACACATAGATCAATAGAGCAGAATAGAAAGCCCAGAAATAAATCCACAGATATATGGTCAATTAATCTTCAACAAAGGAAGTAAGAATATGCAATGGAAAAAGACAGTCTCTTCAATAAATGATTTTTGGAAAACTGGACATCTACATGCAAAAGGAAGAAACTGGACCACTTTCTTACACAAAACACAAAAATAAACTCAAAATGTATGAAAGACCTAAATGTGAGACCTGAAACCATAAAAATCCTAGAAGACAGCACAGGCAGTAACTTCTCTGACATTGGCTGTAGCAACTTTTTTTCTAGATGTATGCTGAGGCAAGGGACACTAAAATAAACTATAGAGACATCAAAATAAAAAGCTTCTGCACAGCAGAGGAAACAATCAACAAAACTAAAAGGCAACCTATGGAATGAGAGAAGGCATTTGCAAATGACATATTCAATAAAAGATTGGTATTCAAAATATATAAAGAACTTACACAACTCAACACCAGAAAAACAAGTAATCCAATTTAAAAGTGGGCAGAAGACACGAACAAACATTTCTCCAAAGGCATACAGATGGCCAACAGCACATGAAAGTTGTTCAACATCACTGATCACAGGAAAATATAAATCAAAACTACAATGAGGTATCACCTCACACTTTTCGGAATGGCTAAAATAAGAAGCAGAAAAAACAATAGGTGTTGGTAAGGATGTGGAGAAAAGGGAAACTTCTTGCATTGTTGGTAGGAATGCAGACTGGTGCAGCCACTGTGGAAAAAAGGTATGGAGCTTCCTCATAAAGTTAAAAATAGAACTATTCTATGATCCAGAAACCACACTACTGAGTATTTACCCCAAAAAATTAAAAAATGCACACACAAAGGGATACATGCACCCTATGTTTATTTCAGCATTATTACAATAGCCAACTATGGAAACAACCCAAGTGTCCATTGATAGATGAGTGGATAAAAATGTGCCATATATACAACGAAATATTATTCAGCCATAAAAAAGAATGAAATCTTGCCATTTGCAACAATATGGATGTATCAAAAGAATATAACGCTAAGTAAACTAAGTCAGTCAGAGAAAGACAAACATGACATAGTACCACTCATATGTGGAATTTTAGAAGCAAAACAAAGAAAAGAAAAAAAGAAAGACAGAGACAAATCAAAAAACACACTGTTAATAAGGAGAACAAACAGAGGGTTACCAGAGGAAAGGTGGGTAGGGAATGGATGAAATAGGGCAAGGGGATTAATGATATACACTTATCTTGATAAGCACTGAATAGCATATGGAACAACTGAATCACTATATTTTACACCTGAAACTAATATAACACTGCATGTTAACTACACTGGAATTAAAATAAAATTAAATTTAAAAAATAAATAAAAATTAAACTATAGAATAATTTACAGTATTATCTCATTTTGTTAAAAATAATTATATAATATATATTATATATTATATATATTATATTAAACATTTATTATATTATTATATTTTTTGGTTACATATATATGTAGATAGATATAGATATAGATATAGATATATAACATCAGAAAAATAAATGGAAGGATATACTATAAAACACTAACTTTGGTTATCACTTGGTTAAGGGATTATAGTTTACCTTTATTTTATTAATACATTCATATTTTAAAAAACATTTTTCTAATGTCCAAGTTTCACTTCTACATAAATAATATATTAATATTTTATGTAATAGATCAAAAACTATTCTAGAGAAGTAGCATCTAGGCCTTAATATTTATAATACACAGGCCCTTCAAATTATATTGAGGCCCTTAGCAGGAATAATATAAAGTACAGGTTAATATTTTCCTGTACTTAGAAACATGATATCAGTTCTTTGATAATATTGAATTTTAAAAAAGAGTAAAATTAAAAAATTAAAAATTAACATCCTAAAAATGTCAGTGGTTTTTCTTTCTCTATTTACAGTACTATCAGCATGTGCTTGCTTAACCTAGCCCACAGTCACTTCTTGCTTTGCCTTATCAGGGCAACTTATGGTATGTTATTAATTATTTTTCTTGTCCATTACTACTTGACCAGAATATTGGTTTGATCAAAATAGCACAACTTGGAATGAGTCTTACCTTATTTTCAGTGTATATGTGAAGAAAAGTTACCTAGTCTTCTGGAAACTAATCAAGGATAAAATGAGACACCAATGTATTGGAAGTACATAAGTAGAAAGTGTAATGGTAACGAGAGTATTCTGAAAACCTGTCATTTCAACAAATAGATTTAATTCAAAACCAAGGGGGCAAGAAGACATAGAAAGACTTGCAAATGAACATTTTTAAAACTTGATATTGAAAACTGATTTCTTGTTTTCTAAACCTGCCAGAACCTTTAAAAACGTTGTATTTTGTTCCTACTATGATTCATGTCATCACTACGCCTAGAACATAAAAGATACCTGCCTCTTGCCTGCCTTGGGTGTTTGTCAGTGAATCACTGAAAGAGAACTCAGGTTTTGACAATAAAAATAATTTTTCATTTGAGTTCTTTTTCTTCTTCCTTCTAAATCAATGTGTATTTAATGATTTTGGTGCCTTTTAAACCAAATAGAATAAACTTTGAACCAAATGTACAGCTAATTACATGGTATATTTAAAATCACATCTATACTGCTAAAGCAAGAGAGAAAATTAGATAAATCTGAGTAGTATAGAGAGCTCCTCTGAAAAATCCTAAGAATAAAAATTTGCCTCGTCTGTCTGGAACTACCTGAATTATCAGAAATTGTTCATTTTTATGTAAAAAGGGTTTCCTCTCTGACAAAGTCTTTGTCTTTTAGGAAACCAACTGAATTTGTTTTCACTACCCACCATCCAGCTGGAATGTGTTGGCCAAAATAACACATTAGAATATGGTGACACAGTGCAAGAGTCATCACCATCCAAGATTATGTGAGTTCTCTGTTAGAAGAAATACCAAACAAAGTTTCAAAACATTACAAGGCAATGCTTAAAACCAAGGAATAATGGAAAAGAGACAAGATATATTCAACAAGCGCTTATTAATGTTTTTATATTAATTATACACAGCATATCTGGATATTACATTAATAAAAAACTATTGTTTGCTGCACACTTACTTTATCCCATTTATTCCCATACAGTCTGGTGAGAGAGATATCACTATTATCTCTATTTACAGTTGAGAAACTTAGAGAAGTTAGGAAACTCACCAAGTTCATATAATCTATCTTGTGATTAAACCAGACTTTGAATCCATGCAGTCTGACTTCAGAGCCTTGACTTTAGCCATTACACTAGACCACCTATAGCAGTAGTAGACATTGAATAAGCCACAAAGAGGCAAAAGACATACTTCTTCCCCCACAACGGCCACACACCTACCCCCATCCTCACCATAAAATTTCCTGTTTGTAACAAAATAACTGCCTACTGAGAATAGATTGAGAAGAGAGTTGGCCCACTTTGGAGAGACCCACATTTTTTGTATTTCTGAAGTCAATTTGCTACTGTCTCAAGCACCAACTCAGGCTAACTACCGCTTCATGCCTCATTTTGAAATGAAACAGCAGAACTTCCAGTTCCAGAAAGATGGAGTAGGTATATTTTTTTCTGATTCCTCCCACTAAGCAAAACTATAATCCTTGGACATTATGTGCAAAACAACATAAGAAGACTCTGAAAGGTGAAGAGAAAAAGATGTGGGACTTCAACACAGAAGGAACAATATACAAGTGAATTTCCTGGATTTTCTTTTCATCACATATGTCCTGGACTTGGAGCTAAAGAAGTCAGAACCTAGAAATGCTGATGAACACAGACCAAAAAAAAAAAAAATTCTGATAAAAGTCTGTCAAGCCAAAGGACTAGGGAAGGGACAAAGTGGCCTGACAGACAATAACCATTTTATTGTAGACAAACACCACAGGAAAACTATGGTTTTACCCATAACCATGATATCAAAGGCTGAGTGGGAAGCTTATATTTCCACACTTAATAGTAATGAAATACCTTTCCCCATACCTGTTAGGGCAGTATCAGATAAGGCCTGGTAAAGAATAGGACTTTTGCTATCACCCAGAATAGTAAGTCCACCTCACATCTGTGTCAGTGGAGACCATATGGAGAGCCAGAACTCGCAATCAAACCAGCAGTAATAAGCAGTGCCCTCCCTCCAAAGTGTCAACAGAAGCCAAGAGGGGAACATGTACTTTTACCTCCATCTGGTAATAATGAAGTACAATCCTCCTTTCCTCTATCAAAGTGGTGTCCAAAAAGCTAGCTAAAACAGAAAATATAATAAGATCCAGAATCTCAGAACATAATATGAAAATGTCCAGAGGATAAAATCGGGTAACTTGGGGACTCATCAGTAGAATTCACCAATTATGGACAACACAGAAAATGTACACTAAAAAGAAAAGGTGCATACCCTCTTAAACCTGTGGGACAATAACAAAGGATCTAACATTTGTATCATCAGGATACTCCAAGGAGAGAGAAAAGAGAGCAAGACTGAATAGCATTGAAGAAATAATGGTAACGTTTTCCAAATTTGTAAAGTGATATCACAAGATGGCAGAATAGGACTTTTCAGCCATCATCTCCACCTCCCCCAACCAGAAAAACTGATTGTAATAACTAACCACAGATGAGAATACCTTTGTGGAATCCTGGGAGTCTAGTAGAGAGGTCTCAGCACTCTACTAGACTAAAAACTCCAAGATGCATTGACAAAGGTAAGAAGATTAGTTCCACTTTACCCATGTAACCCCTCCCTTAAGGTGGCACAGCTCAGCACCAACAGAGACCTTCTTGGTTGCAATCTCTTCCACAGGGGAAAGTGAGAACATAATGAGCATTTGGGTTTCCCAGCCATGCAGGATGCTATCCAAGAGACTCATCTCTCACCTTACTCCAGACACAGAAGGGATTGGCTCAGCATGTCTGAATAGTCTAGGGGCAGCTAGGAGCAGGAAAAATTACAGCAACCAGGATGTGAAAATCAACAAAGAGCCTGCCTCTTGAGGGAGTTCATCACCACTATACCTTCCTTACAAGAAATTTTAAAAGCAAATTAATGGCTGCTAATCAGCAACCTAAAAACATAAATGTATTAAAAATAACTATATCTACAATATTTATTAATGGATATAAAAAGATATAGATAACGATGTGAATAACATGAAATGCAAGAAGGAAGGATTGTAAAAGTGTAGTTTTTATATGTGAATGAAGTTATCAGCTTAAAATAGACTGTTATAACTGTTTTTTTATAAGCCTCATGGTCAGAACAAAGAGAAAAGTAGTAGATACACAAAAAATGAAGACTAAAGAATCAAAGAATATGACTACAAAAAATCATAATCACAGAGGAAGACTGCAAGAGAGGAAGAAGGAAAACAGGAACAACAAAATAGGAAATACTAAACAAAAAATCAATAGTAAGTTTATCTATCAGGAATTAATTTCAATGTAAATGAATTGAAATCTCCCATCAAAAGACATGGAATGGCTTTAAAAGGATTTAAAAGAAAAAGGACCCTTTTATATGCCACATATAAAAAGCTTACTTTAACTCTAAGGTCACATAAAGAATGAGAATTATGGGGGTACAAAAGCTATTACATGGAAATGATAATTAAAAGAGAACAGGAGTAGCTATACTTACATCAGACAAAATATATTTTAAGTCAAAAACTGTCATAAGAGACAAAGTAGGTCATTATATAATAATAAAGACTCAATTTCATCAAGAGGATATGACATGAATAGACACTTCTCTAAAGAAGACATCCAGACGGGCAACAGGCACATGAAAAGATGCTCACTCAATGTCACTCCTCATCAGGGAAATGCAAATCAAAATCACACTGAGATACCACCTCACGCCAGTCAGAGTGGCTAAAATGAACAAATCAGGAGACTATAGATGCTGGAGAGGATGTGGAGAAACGGGAACCCTCTTGCACTGTTGGTGGGAAGGCAAACTGGTGCAGCCACTCTGGAAAACAGTGTGGAGGTTCCTCAAAAAATTAAAAATAGATCTACCCTATGACCCAGCAATAGCACTGCTAGGAATTTACTCAAGGGATACAGGAGTGCTGATGCATAGGGGCACTTGTACCCCAATGTTTATAGCAGCACTTTCAACAATAGCCAAATTATAGAAAGAGCTTAAATGTCCATCAACTGACGAATGGATAAAGAAGATGTGGTTTATATACACAATGGAATACTACTTGGCAATGAGAAAGAATGAAATATGGCCTTTTGTAGCAACGTGGATGGAACTGGAGAGTGTTAAGTGAAATAAGTCATACAGAGAAAGACGATACCATATGTTTTCACTCTTATGTGGATCCTGAGAAACTTAAGAGCAGACCATGGGGGAAGGGAAGGGGAAAAAAAGTTAGAGAGGGAGAGAGCCAAACCATAAGAGACTCCTAAAAACTGAGAATAAACTGAGGGTTTATGGGGGGTGGGAGGGTGGGAGGTTGGGGAGGGTGGATGATGGGCATTGAGGAGGGCACCTGTTGAGATAAGCACTGGGTGTTGTATGGAAACCAATTAGACAATAAATTTCATATTAAAAAAAAGAGGATATGACAATTATAAATATAGATGCACATAATATTGGAGCACCTAAATATATAAAGCAAATATCAACAGAACTAAAGAGAGAAATAGACAGAAATAAATAAAATAGGGGACTTTAATACTTCACTTTTAAAAATGGATAGAACATCCAGACAGATAATCAGTGAGCAAACAGGATTTGAATAACACTATAGATGAAACTAACCTAACAGACATATACAGAATATTTCATCCAATAGCAACAGAAAATACATCCTTCTCAAGCACATATTTTCTTTAGGATAGACATGTTAGGCCAAGAAATAAGTCTTAACAAATTAAAGAAAACTGAAATTATGTCAAGTAGCTTTTCTGGTCACAATGTAGGGAACTAGAAAGAAATAACAGGAGAAAATTAAAATTTCACAAATGTGTGGAAATTAACATACTCCTGAATAACCAATAAGTCAAAAAAGAAACCAAAAAAGGAACAAGAAACTACCTGAGACAAATGAAAGTAGAAACACAACATGCCAAAACTTAGGGAATGCAGCAAATGGAGTTCTAAGAGGTAAGTTTATACTGATAAGGCCTACTTTAAGAAAAAAGAAAGAGGGGCGCCTGGGTGCTGCAGTCGGTTAAGCGTCCGACTTCAGCCAGGTCACGATCTCGCGCTCCGTGAGTTCGAGCCCCGCTTGGGGCTCTTGGGCTGATGGCTTGGAGCCTGGAGCCTGTTTCTGATTCTGTGTCTCCCTCTCTCTCTGCCCCTCCCCCGTTCATGCTCTGTCTCTCTCTGTCGCAAAAATAAATAAACGTTGAAAAAAAAAATTTTTTTAATTAAAAAAAAAAGAAAAAGGAAAGATCTCAAATAAAACACCTAACTTTCCACTGTATAGAACTAAAAAAAAGAAAAACTAACATTAGCAGAAGGAAGGAAGTAATAAAGACTAGAGCAGAAAAATAAAATAGAGACTAGAAAAATTATAGAAAAGATTAATGAAACTAAGAGGGCTTTTAAAAATATAAACAAAATTTGCAAACCTTTAGCTAGAATGAATAAGAAAATAAAAGAGGTGACTCAAGTAAATAAAATTATAAATGAAAGAGAAGACATTACAACTGACACAATAGAAATAAAAAGAATTTTGAGACTACTATCAACAAATAAGGTAACCTAGAAGAAGTAGATAAATTACTAGAAACACACAACCTACCAGGATTAAATCATAAACAAATAGAATACCTGAACAGAATACTGAATATTGAATCAATAATCAAAACCTCCCAAAAAGAAGCCCAGGACCAGATGGTTTCACTGGTGAATTTTACCAAGCATTTAAAGAAGAATTAACGTCAACCCATTTCAAACTCTTCCAAATATTGAAGAAGAGGGAATACTTCCAAACGCATTTTATGAGGCAGTATTACCCTGATACCAAATCCAGACAAGGACACTACAACAAATGAAAACCACAGGCTAATATCCTTAATGAACACAACTGCAAAAATCTCATCAAAATACTAGCAAACCAAATTCAACAGCACATTGAGAGAATCATACAGCACGATCTAGTAGGATTTGTCCCTGGAATACAAGAATATTTTAACATATGCAAATAAACAAATGTGTTAACTGAATAAAGGATAATAATTATATAATCATCTCAATAAATGCAGAAAAGAATTCGACAAAATTTAGAATTCTTTCATGATAAAAACTCTCAACAAATTAGGTATAGGTAGAATGTACCTCAACATAATAAAGACCATATATATCAATCCTACAGCTAACATCTCATTTAGTGATGAAAAGTTGAAAGCTTTTTCTCTTCCTCTAAGATCAGGAACAAGACAATGGTGCTCACTCTCTTTTCAACATAGTACTAGAAGTCCTAACCTAAGAAGTTAGACAACAAAAAGAAATAAAAGGCATACAAATTGGAAAGAAAGAAAGTAAAAATGTCTCTGTTTGCAGATGACATGACCCTATATATAGAAAACCCTGGACCTGACCAAAAAGCTATTAGAACTAATAAACAAATTCAGTAAAGCTGCAGGATATAAAATCAGCATACAAAAATCAATTGCATTTGTATACACTAGCAATGAACTATCTAAAAACCAAGTTAAGAAAACAATCTCATTTACAATAGTACCAAAAAAATAATAACATACTTAGGAGTAAATTTAACTAAAGAGGTGATAGATATGTACACTAAAAATTATAAAATGTTGATGAAAGAAATTGAAGAAGATACAAAGAAATGGGAAAATATCCTTTGTTCATGAGTTGGAAGAATTAATATTATTAAACTATCCATACTACCCAAAGTAATCTACAGATACAATATAATCTCTATCAAAAGTCCAACAGCAGGATGCCTGGGTGGCTCAGTTGGTTAAATGTCCAACTTCAGCTCAGATTATGATCTCATGGTTCGTGAGTTCAAGCCCTACATCAGGCTCTGCCCTGACAGCACAGAGCCTGCTTCAGATCCTCTGTCTGTCTCTCTGTCTCTCTCTCTCTCTCTCTCTCTCTCTCTCTCTCTGCCCCTTCTCTGCTTGCACTCTCTCTCTCTCAAAAAATAAATGAAAATTTAAAAAAAAGTCCAACAGCATTTTTCACAGTAATAGAAAAAAATCCTAAGATTTATATGTAACTATAAATTACCCCAAATAGCCAAAGCAATCTAACACAAAAAGATCAATGCTAGGGCATCATACTTTCTGATTTTAAAATATATTACAAAGCTACAGTAATCAAAACAGTACAGTACTGCCTAGAAAAAGATACATTAACCAATGGAACAGAATAAACAAGGTAGAAATAGATCCAAATATATATGGTCAAGTGATCTTCAACAACAGTACCAAGAACACCAAAAGGAAAAGGATAATCCCATCAATAAATGTTGGGAAAACTGGATATCTACCTGCAGAACGATGAAACTGGACTCCTATCTTACACCTTATACAAAAAATCAATTTAAAATGGATTCAAGATTTAAATTTAAGACCTGATACTTTAGAACTACTAGAAGAAAACATAGTAGAAAAGTTTTTTGACATCAGTCTATGCAATGATTCAGACACGCCCCCAAAAGCACAAGCAACAAAAACAAAAAGACAACTGGGATTGCATCTAACTAAAAAACTTCTGTACAGAAAAAGGAAACAATCAATGGAATGATAAAGTGACCTATAGAATGGAAAAAAATATCTGAAAACCAAACATCTAATAAGAGATTAATATCTAAAATGTATTTAAAAACTCCTACAACTCAATCAAAAATAAAAGATAGCCTGATTAAAATATTGGGAAAGGACCTGAATAGACATTTCTCAAAAGAAAACACAAACAGCCACTGGGTATACAAAAAGGTGCTTAGTATCACTAATTATCAGGGAAATGTCAACCAAAACCACAATGACATATCACTTCGTACCCGTTAAGATGGTAATTATTAAAATAACAAAAAATAAACAAGTGTTAGCAAGGATGTGGAGAAAGGGGAAATCTGGTACAGTGATGGATCAAAACTGATATAGCAATTATAGAAAACAGTATAGAGGTTATTCAAAAAATTAAAAATAGAGCTACCTTATTATTCAATAATCCCACTCTGGGTATATATCCAGAAGAAATGAAATCAGAATCTCAAAGAGATATCTGCATTCCCATGCTTATTGCAGCACTATTCACAATAGCCAAGAGAGAAACAACCTGTGTTTGTAAATGGATGAATGGATAAAGAAAATGTAGTGTATGTATGTAATATTATTCAGCCTTAAAAAAGAAGAAAATCCTACTATTTGCGCATGAGCCTGGAAGGCACTATGTTAAGTGAAATAAGCCAGGCAGACAAATATGCGTGATTTCACTTACATGTGGAATCTAAAAATTAAAAAATTTGAACTCTTGAAGGTAGAGAGTAGAATGGTGTTTTCCAGGTCCTGGAGGATAAAGATAGAAGGGAGATGTTAGTCAAAAGATACAAAATTTCAGTATGAAAGGTGAATATGTTCTGGTGACCTAATGTATACCATGATAGGTATTATTAATTATACTGTATTTCATATTTGAAATGTGCCAACAGAATAAATATTAAGTGTTCTTACCACACACACACACAAAAATTAAATATGTGAGTTTCTGAATATTTAATACAGTTCTTACACCTCACACCAAAATCATAGTTTATAAAAAGAAAACGCAATAAATTGAACCTCATCAAAGCCAACTTTTGTTCTGCAAAAGATCTTGTGAAGAGAAGGAAAGGACAAGCTACAGAATAGGAGAAAATATTTGCAAATCACATGTCTGATAAAGGACTAGTATGCACAATATATAAAGAACTTCAAAACTCAACAATTAAAAAAACAGAACATGGGAAAAGGAGGTAAAGACACACTTGCTGAAGATGTAGAGATGGGAAATAAGCGCATAAAAATATTCAACATCATTAGTCTTTAGGAAAATGCAAATTAAAACCACAATAAGATATCACTACACACCTATTAGAAAGACTAAAAGAACAGTGCCAACACCAAATTTTGTCAAGGATACAGAGAAATCAGATTCCTCATATATTGCTAGTAGGCATACAAGATGGTATAGTCACAATGAAAACAGTTTGGCAGTTTCTTCTAAAACTAAAAACATACCTACCATACAATCCAGCAGTTACACTCTTGGGCATTTATTTATCCAGAAAAATAATGACTTATGTTCACACAAAATGACAAATGTTCTATATGAATGTTTACAGCAGACTTGTATTAACCAAAAACTAAGTAGCCTAGATGTTCTTCAATAGATGAATGGCTAAATAAACTCAGTGGTGTAATTATATCATGGAATACTCAGGGGGTGGGGAATGGAACACAGTATTGATACACAGAAAAACCTTGATGAATCTCCAGAGAATTATGCTAAGTGAAAAAAAATCAGCCTCAAAAGTCTACATACTGTATCATTCATATAACATTCTTGAAATAACAAATCTATAGAAACGAAGAACAAATTAACTGTCATGGATTAAGGGAGGGGATGAGGATTAGAGAAAAGTGGATGTAACTTAAAAAAGCAACGTGAAGAATATGTTATGATGTAAATGGTCCATAGCTTGATTGTAGCAATTTCAATATCCTGGTTGTGATATCATACTATAATTTTTCAAGATGTCACCATTGGGGAAAATGGAATAAAGGGTACATGAGCTCTCCTTGTATAATTTTTATGAATAAATGTGAATCTATAATTATCACAAAAATAAAAACTTTGGAAAACAATACTTTTTCAAAAGAAAAGAACATAGCACTGGATTCAGAAGAACTAGGTTTTTGTCCAGGATCACCACTCAGGAGCCTATGACTTTGAGTAAGTCACTTCAACTTTAAGAACCATGGTTTTCTAATTTGTAAAATGTGTAGATTAGATAAATTAACCTCTAAAATCAAATTCCAGTTATATGATTCTTTGATAGATTTTTATTTCCTGGAAAAGAGTACTTCCATGAAATATATGATTCTCTATACCACTGAAATGGAATGCATGGAGATTATTTCAAATCTGAGAAAACAGATACACCCAAGTATGGAGATCTTGCACCTGGAAAAGATCAATCTGCTCGCTCATTAATGTAAAATCTCTAAAAAGTGTCCTCCACCCAGACCAAGATGGCATTTCCCCATAATGTTAGAGATGAGAAACTGGTTTAAGATTAAATCAAAAACTCAACCTTCTCAGCCTATCAGAGAACCAAAGAAATACTTTCATTCTTGCAATTTAAAATCTTTTTTCAGAAAACCAAACTTTTCCCAAACCCTGTTTTACATGGAGGAGAGATAACCCACATATATGTGGCAGGTCCTTTAATTCATTCTGGTTTCAGCAATGTTGGGTTTAGCTTGGTTATAAGACTAATATGTCCACATGCTAGTTGCGGCATACCTCTTCTGGTCTTCTGTCACCAGCTGATGGACCCCCAAGACAGTCTGGATATAAATCCATTGCTCTTGCTGGAAGCTAGTGTGTAACATACTATACTTGCACAATGACTTTTGAAACTTACTTTCTCTATGTAAGTGATGAATCACTGAGTTCTACTCCTAAAACCAATACTATACTGGATGTTAACTAACATGACCTTAAATAAATAAATTTTTTAAAAAAGAGAAAAAAATCTACAAGGTCTTCAAGAAACTTTAAAGAAGCAAAACTATTATTTAAACCACATGGCTTTTAAATTCACAAAAATTTTCCTTAAAACAGTTATATTACTATTCTGAGTTCAACTTATATTAGTAGTGCTATGTGCACAAAATAATAGTGTGATGTAATTCTGTATGTGTAATGTATACTTTATGATATATACATAAAACTATGGAGTACATGAAGGTTTGGGAGGGGCCACTCTTGTGATTCTAACTAATCAACCATGGAAATCATTATATATGCTTAAATATAATTATAGGGCCCCTAGACTGTTAAAAAAAACTTTAGTGGGGTTTGGAGAATATGTGAAGGTTTTTGCAAGTTGTCATACTTGAGTTTTCCTTGGGATTTCAAAATTAGAGCTGGTTTACATCCTTTATGGCATTTATTAATTTGCAAATTTTTATTGGACCTAACTATGTGTCAAGTACTGTATAGATGCTGGAGGGGCATTTATAGGCAAAAAGGTACTGATCACAACACAAGGCTAAGTTCTGTGAGGAAGGTAAGTATAAATGCTAGTGGAGGACATTGGAAATCATCTAGCCCAAACTTGACCTGAGTTTTCACATGTATGCTATTGCTTTTTAAATCCAGACCTCATGTGAACAGGGTC